>NW_020897749.1:1510330-2131775 GCF_003984885.1 Neopelma chrysocephalum
TTGGTTACAAACTGGTCACCAAGGAAGGCCTAGCCCAAACCACCACAAAAGAAATTTGCTGATGACACCATGAGGGGGCACCAGTGTAAAGAGGATCGGGCTGTCACGGGAGGGAGAACTGAATGACCTCAGGGGAAAAAGTAATAGAAGTGGAATTAAATTTTATAGTACAGAGTGTAAATGGGCTTGGGGACTATTATCACTTTTTTGCTCTATACTGGGAGCTCATTAGCTTGGGATGACTGACGCTGAGAAGGATCTGGGTGTATTGGCCATGGGACAACTGAGAGCCACCAGTGCTGTGAAAAGTCAATGGCAATCCAAAAATGCCTCTGACAGGTTATTTTCAGTAAAGATGAGGGAGAGTTTGGGCCATTTTACTGCTTAGACCTCACCTGCAATACTGTCCCCAGTTTTAATCAGCCATAGCTAAAAAAGATGAATTCAAATGGGAGCAGTTTGCAATGAAAAGCTTGGAGGTGTCTGAAAACAGAGAGAAAAAGTGCCTAAAAGTCATCATGCTCCAGGAAAATATCAGCTATGTTGGAATGTGTATTTTGTTTAGCTTTCAAAAGTCCAGTGCTAAAACAAAAAAAAAAAAAAAAGAGCTGATATAACAAATAAGACAATTTGCTTTACAGTACAGAACCTCTCTTTTATCAATTTGCAATAATAAAAGTGTGTAGCTTTGTGCAAAAATGGCCAGTTTAAATTGGATTCCAAAGTCATAGTTCAGCCATCAACTCGAAGTTTCTTGTAACATGGGACTGAATACCTAAACCAATTTCCAGTGGTCTATAAATCACTTTATGGAATTTGGAAGTGTGCATAGGAATTGCTCCCAAACCAGCAGAAGTTAATGAAAATGGAAAAAAACCCACCCCACAACAACAAAAAACCACGAATAATGAGATTTATGTGTTTTCATTGCAGCCTTAATTCATTTGTAATACCTACTAGAACATATACTATTCTTATGCAACCCTGGTTGTATTTCATCATCTATGTTATGCCACCACACACTTTCTGGCTATTTTATCCTCTTTTCACTGCTTTTCACCAGGGCTCCATCTACATGGCATGGCAGGCTCGTGCTCTGTGACCTGAAGCTGGAACAGTACACCTTGACCATAAACTGAAAACAAGTAGGAGCCAAAACACCACAGCTGTCTCCTCTCTCATCCTTTGCCCGGGGTCTCTCTGGAGGCCTGGAGCCAAGAGGTGGTTTGGAGTGGGGGGGTCTCAGCAGCGCCCAAATCACTCCCCAACTGTCTCGAGGTTAGTGTGGGACCCGGGCATTTTGTGATGGTGCCATCCATCCTCACCCTGGTGGTTCTCAGCTCCCACGGGGTCAGCCTGGAGACATTATAGTGGGAGATGCACAGCTTCAGCTCTGTTACATCCAGGGGGCTGGAGGGAGCTGAACCACCACTGTTGCCTAAGTGGTATTTCCTGAAATTTCCATCAGTTTTCCATAGACTGGTCGAGGAGGGAAAGTCTCTGAGAATGGTCTCACTATTCTTCTTCTCCATAGCTTTTCAGAAAGTGTGAATTATACTTTTTGCACGCAGTTCCTAATTCTGAAAAGTGATACATTTCCTTATTTTTGGGATTGCACCATCTGTTTACAATAAAAAAGGTAATGGATACTAAACTCAACTGAGATCTTTTCTCAGAAGCTGCTTGGTTTCCCCAGATTTGGATCCATGCACTCTCCGCACCAGCCTTGGAGGTGAGGAATGGTTCCTCTGATCACAGTTACCTGCTCCTTTCACTTACTGCTAAAATCCCAGGAATTTAAAAGAATTCTAGTCAATTTGGATGGAAACCTTAAATGAAGGAAAGGTCTGAAGTACTGTTTTATTAAATAAACAATGGTTGAGCAAACATTTTCTTAGAGGCATCTCAGGGCAGGCATGAATAATCCTGTGTCCTGCTTTCCTCTACCCTTTTCCTAAGGGGCCCTCACAGCCTCTCCCTTCCCACACGACCTAATGACCATCTGCTGCTTGACTAAAATTTGGGTGTTTCAGCTGTGTGATAGGTAGGAGTGGGGTCATGTTCAAGAAGCACTTCTATATTTCACAGCATGTAGCAGAAGAGTACTTTCCCTGTGTTGTTACCTGTCTAGATGACTTACCCAAAATTCCTGGGTATACTTGCAGCTATTGGTGTACCTGCATTTAGACCAGCTAGTACCTGATGTCCTGTCCTATAATGGAGGATTGGAAGCGTCCCATACCTTCTTATAGGGTGCAAGCCATGTCTTGGTCCAAATGTTGGGCTGCAGTGGCCAAACTTCAACAGCACTGTGGTTTGTTTAGCACAGAAAAAAGTTTCAAGGCATTAGCTAGATGACAATGGAAATATTTGCACTGAGCATCACTGTGCATAGTCTAGAAACCACCTGCTGCAACATTTCACAAAACATATTTTGAGACTGAAAGGCCAAATGGTATACAGATGCTAATCAGCTAAACCCATCAATATCTGTTTTCTGAGCATGGATCAGAGAACAGTATCTTGGATACAGCACAAACCGACAGACAATATTATTGTCAAGCAGAGAAACTATCAGGTCATACTTTAATTCTTCTCAGCTGTCCAGGGAGTTTATTTAATCTCCAGTGCAAAGGAAGGATTCACAGATATATCTAGATGAGGCAGAATTGATGTTGTAAAGGCGTATTTAATGGCATGTTGTTAAGATTTTATCATGCCCACCTGTGAGTTTGGAAATGTGGAAGGTGCAATGGTTCTTTTGCCATAGCAAAGATATTCTTTTTAGTATAGTTTGTGATCTGCAATACATAATCTTTACTGCAGATATCATCCTGAAGATTACAGGTTTTATCTATTTCTTGGTCAATTTGACTTTTTTTTTTTAATAGCCTGTGAAAATACCTGTATGTACTTTTGTACATGTCATCCAAGAGTGTTTCCTAAAGTGCAGGAGTATTCTCTCTGATTTTGTCCCATTTCTTCAGGAGTATCAGGGATGTTTCTGTACTAGAGGATGAGCCTAAAATAGTTCTAGTCTGAAGCATCCCCATATAAACCATCCTCAGATTGATCAAATTTAGATAAATAATTACAATTACTGTCAATGAAAGTTACCCATGCACTCCAAGGCCTTAGTCCCACAAACATGAATTGTCCCATTAAACTGAACAAGCTCTTTTACATGCAGGAAGTTTCTCAGGCAGAGAAGGTGCTGGAAAGATCTACACGTGATACAACACCTTCATTCAGAGAGCACATGCCTACATTGCTTAGGGTATCCAAAAGGAAAATTACGTACCATGTCATCTGTGTTTTGGGTTTTTTTGGTTGGTTGTCATCAGAAGGGTTTTTTGGCAAGACAGGAGTGGATCTGTAGAACAGGAATGTGCAACATTCAACATCTCAGTCTCAACAAATTGCTGAAATCGGGGAAGAGCAATAGGCAGTACAACAGAGACACACTGGATTTGTCCATCTCTAGTAGGATATGATTGACATTTAATCAGAAGGGAAGAAGCCATAGAAGATCTATAACAGGTCTGAACATCAAGTTTCACTCACAGCTCATAGCTGAATCAAATTGCTGACAACTTGCATGACTGATGCATCATTTGTCCAAATATAGGCATCCTGGAACCTCTTTTCTTCCTGCCATGTTATCACTAATTTCACTGTGAAGCAGAAGGTAAAACTCTATGCCTGGTGTAACTGAAGAATTTGAAATATCTTGTAGCTAAAAAGAAAACCAGGGAACCCCTTTTTAGCATCGTGGCAAGACTGAAAGATATTTGAGGAAGTGGAAACAGTTGAGCCAGCATACAACATCAGAGAGGCAGGTTTTTAAGGATATTTTTACATTTTTTATTGGCTTAGTTTTAGTGCAGCAGTGCCCATGAGCTTCAGTCAGGGACATGGATAACACAGAGCAGCAGCAACAAAAAGTCTACTTCCAAGTAGTTTGAAATCTGCAAATTCAGACGCTCACACAAAAAGGAGTAGAAACTTAAATTTTGGTCTTTTGGATGCTACTCTGATTTGGGTTTCTCACTCCACTCCCATGCAAACTACGTCAGATGTAGCAAACCCCACAGTTCTAAAGGTGATGTGCTAGCATTTTTTATTTAAAAAATTCAAAAGAGTAGACATTGCTGGGTATTTGTCTGTTGAACTTGTCTCGGTTTGCATGTTTGCTTAAGCCTTTAATATAGCATTAATGGTAGGACAGGTAAGCTACTGCCACTGCTCCTGACCCACATCAGTACAATGTCATCACAAATATTTCCTTACTATATTAAGCATCTCCTTCTAAGTCACTTGCATAAAGTCACATTTATTACAGCACTTCTTAACTTAGGAGCACAGTTACCAGTGTTATTGATACTTAACCTTGCAGGTGACTAGCCAAAATTTCAACTCCTACACCTAGACATACCAAAGAAACAAATTTGCCCACCTCTTACTCATTTGCACAAATATCACAGTTTCTTATTGGCTAAAGCAAAAGACAAAAAAAACCAAACAACCCATGTTCACAATGACTTTAACTATGACAACTCATCACATTACACACAAATTGCTTTGCTTGCATGTCTGAAAACTCACAAATCTCCAGAATTAGTATGCTAAAAAGAAAAAATAATTAAAAATTCAGTACCTACAGACAGCGCTCTTGTGGGGAAGCCAAGCCCAACCAAAGCCATGTGTATTTGAGGAGTACCCTCAGACTATAAGGATGAGCAGTGATAAAGCTGGGTGGGAAAGAGTTTCCGTTCTGCATTTGTTAAGATATCTGATGTGCAGAGGAACAATGAGACCACAACTGACAGTGCTGTTGTGCTGACCTGTTTCTCAAGTCCTTGTGCTTGGGAAAGAAGAAAGCACAGAGAACATCGCTGACAGTTCTGTTGCATAATGCTGCAAATGCTGCTCCTAGCCTTTCTGTAATCACTTTTGCCTTTAAACATATGATTTAGCTGTAAATTATCCCCCTGGCCACAAGCACTCCCTTCATAAACTTGCTGAAAAGCAAATTAACCTTTTCTGTCTAGAATGAACTCTCTTATTAATATGAAAATCAATTCAGTCCTTTTTGCTTTGGTTACCCCCAGCCTGTTTGCACTTCCCGAGCTGAGCAGTGACTGACTAGTTAGTCACTTGGGCAGAATTAATTTTAAGAACCAATTAAAAAAATCCAACCCAATAATATAGTAAGTGATGTTCTGGAAAGCTTTTCATTACTGCATCTGTGGTTTCTAATTGCAGAGCAGAATGTCTAATTATTGCCCTGATTCTTCCATCCTGACCTTGGACCAGCTCCACAGGTGGTGAACACCAGTGCGGTTTAACACACCGGTACAGTTTAATAGCAGTCCATGTCCCCCCCACACTTTTCAGCTGGCTGCAGATCCATTCCCTACATGTTCCTGGGCAGATCTTTTAGGTCATTTGTCCGTTTGATGCTTTTATCAGGATCAAACTTCCCTTTTCAGGTTGTAAATATTATTTAGCACCTGTTTTCAAGTGGCACACACAAAAAATCTTTCTCACAGGAACATGCGGACTTTTTATTACCCAAGGAAAAATTCATTCAAAGAACAGAAGTCTACCAAGATCAAAGGAACAAAGTCTGCATGCAGTGAGGAAAGAGCTGTAATAGAATCCAAGTGCTGGATGGGTATGGGCATACAGGGTAATGGGAAAGGTTATACAAGGTTTTCTTTTGTTCTCACTTTCCTACAGTCATAGCAGATGCTTAGGAGTATTTTCTCCTCTGCTTGTCAGGCTATCATCTCTCTCACCAACAGACAAATATGGTTAGTAAAATAACATTTCTTCTTCCTATGCTCTCACTTTTTTTTTTAGACTGAGTGATATAGCTTTGGTTCTCCTATACCTACCACTATCAATGTATTCCTCTTTTGCAGCGAGGAATGCAGAGCAAGATGCAGCTATACCCAGTCTCACTAAGGAATGGCCTCTAAAAAATTAATGCATTCAGACTTCTGATAGCAGCAAAATAATTAAAACTGTAGTAAAACACTGACTCATGTGGTACCTTAGCAAAATGTCAAATTTCATGGTGGCACAGCATCACTTCTGTCCCCAGGCTCTCAGGAGTGTTGTTTTGTTCTTTGATGACTCAAAGGAGATTGAAGGTTTTAGGACCCTTTCAGATGCACATTAAAAACAAAAAGAAGAAAGCTGAGATTTTGTGGCAAAGGCTGAAGATCCTGCAGTGAGAAATGCTGAGGAGAGCTCTGTCGCACAATTCCTGCCTATCTGCAGGCTCAGGGACATGATCCAAAACCACCAGAGAAACCCCAGATCGCTTCCAACTGATTAACATCCTAATTTTGGAGCTGCCCAAACACCACGTGAAACTTTCTCGTGTCCTTGTAGGTATATGAAGAATTGCTACATTTCTCAATGACTCATAGCAGAGCTTGTTATCAGCTGGGACCTTGGTACAAAACCTTCCTCCAAATGAGGACTGCTCCATGGGTTTTTGGAGGACACGTAGAGAGAATACAGAGGCAACAAGTTGTTTTCTTTTAAAACACAGCCGGAGGAGGAGATGGGCCCACTTTTCACACAGCAGGCTTCTTGTGCGGGCAGTCACCCAAGAGACGAGAAAATGGGAGCTGCTCCAAGGGATGTTGCAGTGTTTTATATGCCTTGGAATAAGCCATTATTGGATCAACATCTCTGGAAGTGAGAGACCTCCTCTTTCTTTTCTGGCCCAGTGTACCTTGGGTTAGTTTAAGCGAATGCAGCACGTTCTCCTTCTGTCTGTGACCCAGCAAACATTTAACTGTTTCTCACAAAGGGAAACATGAGATTTCTTCCATTTCCCTGGGAATAATTGCCACATTGCAAAGCTTGAAAAACTTGCACACTGCCAAAAAAAAATAAAAAAAAGGGGGAATTGTGAGACCTCTCCCTTAACCTCTGTGTGTCATGTGCATTTGGTGGGCTACTCTTGGCACTCCATGGGCAGCAAGAGCTTTCTGTGCTGGCACCTCTTCTCTGGGAGGAATCTTCGTCCATATTCAATTTTGGGAGTTGAACAGCCAATTTCAGCGCAGGGCTCTGAAAAGCCTTTTCCCCAGAAAGGGGGGAAAGCCTGGAACCTTTGGATTTCAGGTGCAGTTGGTGGACCAGCCTGGGCACTCCATGGGCAGTAAGACCTTTCTGTCCTGGGACCTTTGGTCTGGGAGGAATCTTCATCCGTATGGAATTTTGAGAGTTGAAAGGCCAATTTCTGCGCAGGGCTCGTACAAGCGAACTATTGTCGTTCCACCCAGGACATAAACATTTTTAAGGGGAGTCAAGGGTACCTGTAGGTCTGGATCAATTTAGCTGGCATTTGTGAAAAGGGGAGGGAACTTGGGTACAGAATAGAAAGTTAACAAAGAGTTCAGGGAGGGAAAAGTTCAGGATGCATTTTCCTGACACATCTGATAATTGTACATCTGCATGCTTCTGAATTTTGGGCACAAATGCTGCTACAAATGTCTTTTTTATTATAGTCATCTCCTGAAAAAAGCAGCCCATCAATTCACTGCTTTAAAATAAATCTTTACCTTTTTGCCAATATGTACATTTATGAAGTGAGCACATAATTCTTTTCGGAAGTATGAAGTTATTATCTGTAAATATGTTGCTAACCTCTTTATCTTCTTGTTCTGCCACTTGTCTTGTGCCCTGGGCCAATGTTGCTCTAACAGCTGTATTGAGTAGTACAAGCTGAGCTGGAGCTTTGAGGTATTTTTATGTCTGTTCACTTGTTAAACGTGTACTCTGCTTTTTCTAATGGTGTGAAACTGAATTCCCTAGATTAAGCATTTAATATAAGTCAAAATTAGTCCTTCAGAGATGGGCAGGGCTAAGCTGTGCTACTTGTCTGCTCATTTAATTTTGTGGTGTTTTTGGGTACTTTTCAGTATTTTCAAACATGAGTAGTAGCTTTGCTAAAATCATCTGTTTCTAAACCTCCTTTTTAATAAACTGCTGCCTCATTTCTAACTTTTTTATTGCTGATTCAGACCTACTTTACTAAGGAGGGCCTACACATCACCTTTGCCCTCATAAATAGAAAGACCTCCTTAAAGCTTTCAAAGTACTTAGCTGCCCTACACAGTGTGGTGAAAAGGGTGAAATGGAATATGTTATGAAATGTCTTACCCAGTCCAAACTAGATGAGCAATTAGTGAACTAATAATAAGGTTGCAGCACTGTTTCTTCAGAAACCTTTAATTTTGACATCAATAGGCATCAAACATATCTCAGTGTGAAGTAAGTCTATAGTTTTGGTTGGTCTGATCATAGCAGTGCTTAGAAAACAAAATAAAGGCATCTATGACACTGTTAATGGAACGATTAAAGCTGCAGATAAAAATGCACAGGAAAAGAAATGTACCATTAGCTAATTTACTTTGTGCTTTTATACTGTCTACTATGGGAGGCTGTTGAATTCTAGGTCTGGTTACACAAATACAGAATGACTGCTAGCTCACTGCTAGACATATTAATCTCCCTAGGCTGCCTCTGCAGTCATTGAAGAGGCACAAGCCTTGTGTTGCTACTCTGATTGCCCTGTCTCATTAGGCAAAGTTAATTTTCATGAATTAACCCTTCTGCCTCCTGTCATATTTGTTTACTGGATAGGTTCAAGTTATTGCAACTAATCCTCACTGTTTCAATCCCTGAGAGTTGCACATGGCAATGGAAAAGTTTTGGTTTGCACTAACATGACCTCTTGCATAGAACTTCCTTGTTGTTTTTTTGGGGTTTTTTTTGAAATAAGGAGAAAGGGGGCATTGTCCAAGTTTAATAGCAGTTTAGCTTTATAGGCCTCAGTACAGGATCCATCATTAAAATTAAGCATGTAGTTAATTGGTTTCCTGCATATGGATGGATTTAAGCACATGCTTAAATGCCTTGCTCACTTGAGGCCCTAATGGACCATGCAAGCTTAAAAGTTCGCCTCTCATTGAGATAAATGGAGTGGGTAATCATAAATTTATCAGAACAGAAGCTGCTGCTCACTGTATATGTAGGCAGCATCTTGTAGTATTGTCCTCTCCCTCTGGCTGGGGTATCTAGAGCTTGCTGAAAGAGAAAAGAAGCAACTGGTTTTTCTCACTCAGAGCAGATCAGCTGTATGGTGTTTTATGGGATGAGGTCTGTGCATTTGCCACAGAGACAAGAAATATTTTTCTATGAAATGTCATAATTTAAAAAATTAATAGAAATCAGGTGGAAGCAAAAACCCGAAGGAAACAGATGGGATACTTAGGACTAAAGAATCCATAAACTACTTCATGACTGTGCCCTGTCTCTCCTAGATGTGAATTTAAGATTTTTTTTGTATGTTTTAAAGAGACAACTGTTGTCTCATAAGACTTGTATTAAGGAACTTAACAAAAATGTCACACTTCTGGTAATAACAGCAGAGACTTGAAGATATTTCCACTTCAGACTGTGTTCCTGGTAATGTGAACCTCTTCAACACTAGTTCTTTGTGTTCTGATCTGATTGTTAAGGAGTATAAACCTCTGTTTCCTTTCCTATTAATGATTCTTTTTGTCATTATCTCCGTGTTTGATAGCAACAAATGGAAAATTAGCAGAAAAGTCCCACTATGGTTACCAGAGTGGACACAACACTGATGAGGGTGGTTGAGGAACACCAAGCTGACTCCCCTTTTCCCTTGTCTCTGTTCCATTTACAGTGTGACAGGGTGACAAGAGCAGACTTGTAGCATGGGGCTGCTGATGGAGAAGGGCCCATTCCAGCTGTTTTATTCCCAGCTGCTCTTCAGAGCAACAGTTCTGCACCTCCTGTGTTGATGTATGGGGAATCAGAGAAAAACTGTGGTCTTGTTGGCAAGCAAAACTGCAGCAAGAAGGCTGAAGATAGAAACTTATAAGGGTCTTAAAACCACCTAATCTTCTCCCTGTTTATTCTCATTTATCTAGCAAATTTTTTTTCCATCTGGACAAGAGTTGTTGCAATGTCTGGCGCTGAACACTGCCCAGCAACACATTAGCTGGCCAGCAACCTGCTCCCTGAGAAGCAGCCCAGCAAAGACCAGTGAGATGCAGACTTCTGTCTGAGTTTTTTCCTGTATTTGATGGGGGTTTCTTGTATTTGATAATGATTGAACCCATGTTTCCTCAGTTAAAAATCAGTATTTTCTGAGACGACTTGCCCCTGTTTTGGATTACACAAAATGTGGGAAATGGTACAAAAACTTTTTGGTAGTAAGGGGAAACATGCCAAAATAAAATATCCATAAATGATACCATGACTTTAGATGTCATTCCTTAGGAAATAAGAGTATGAGATTTCATTAAAGCTAATTGTAGTGGACATGTGCTGGATAATCCAGTGATAGGGTCTGGACACGTGATACTTTTTAAAATAAAGTGTACAGGATAGTCTCACCAGTTGTTACTTTTGCTTATACAAGGCTCTCCGTCTACCAGCTTTTTCTCTTTCTTTATATGTTACAATTTCTAGGTTTGTTTTAAACCATATTGGATCACAGAATTAAAAATGCTCGAGGCTAAAAGAGCAAGAAGCACTGTTTAGATAGGTGACAGCCAAGAAATTTAGTACCTTGTCCATTATGATGAATTTCACTAACCTATACATTATATAACTATTTTGCTATCGCTACCATGTAAAGGTTTTATTGAAGATCAAAAAACAAAGTACTTAACGAGAATTGTAGAATAACTTGGGGGGTGAAATTCATGTTATACAGTAAAAGCATAAAGATAAATCTGTTTCATGTTTCTAAGATGAAAAGATATTATACAAGATCAGACTGTCATTATGTAGATCTGTATTACAGTACTGCCATGGTTAGTAACATGCCATAAGCTTTGCACTGAGTTTGCAAGGTGTCAGGACTTGCTCTGTCTGAACTTTCCTTGACCTGCCTGCAGCTTTTTTTTTTAGTTGGTTTGGTTGTGACAGAAATTTCTCTAACATTTTAAGACTTTATGGCTGATTTGCTTTACTTTTGTTTATCTTTCTGTGGTGCTACCATGGTTTTGCCAATACAGGTAAATACAGTCCAGGCAGGATAAGAGAGACACCGGGTGCAGTGTGGAGGGGTTACAGACTTGGAGGGATGAGATATGGGGCACTGATTGACACCAGAAACCCCACAGCTAAAGAAATGTGGACCTAGAACTGAATTACTCCTGCTTTTTAACATAAGCAAGCAAACAAAAAATTAGTATCTAACATATGTAAAGCCACCATAAAAAATGGCTATAGCATGGAGGTGCAGATTAACAAAATAAAGGCTAGCTGTAAAAGCATGTTAGCAGACATGCTATAAAAGTGACCTGAATGAATCTGAGACAGAGAAAGAGGAAAACTTCAAAGTGAAATTATATTCCTCCTGGCAAAAGACTTTGGATGCTGACAACTCACTGTGAACACAGTCAGCACCAGAATGAAACCCCCAGCCTTAGGGGTGAGAGGAACACCAGAAGGGTGAGCATAACTTCATGGAGAGAGGTGGAAACTGAGTGCATGTGTAAAAATGTAACTGCATCACTATTTTTATTGCTGAACATTTTCTGCATAGACCTTCTCTTTCCATAACACCTATACCTGGGCTAATAATCATTCTTGGTTAGACTGTTAGGATTTCAATTGTACTAATGATAAATTTTGACCTTATATATAAGATATGTTTCTCCTTTGCCTGTAAACATGACTTTAACTACTTAAGGAAGAATATTTGAAGTCATACAGCTCTTTTACACTCGCAGAAAACAGTATACTAAGATCTGGCGGTCAGAACTTGATGCGATAAAATTATGAAATTATAGTTGTTATTTTCTGCCAGCAACAATAAATATATATCAAAACAAAAAGCAAACTGTGCAAAACCAGGAAAATGGTCTTAATAGGGAAATGTTAAACAGGAATGTGTATTTTGCCGCAGGAGTTTGTTTTGGCTTTGTCCTTTTGCCAATGGCAAGCTTTAGGCAAGAGGGAAATAATGTACTACTATAGCTCGTGAAAATAGTCTGCCCTCCCTTCTACATTTGCCAGGGTGTTGTTGTTGCACTGGCTGCTGGCCCTGTCAGGCTCCCTGTTCATGCTCCCACAAGCTCTTCAAAAGAAGCAGCACTTGCTCAGGCTCATGGAGGTTTTCCATTAGCAGAGCAGAGAGGGGAGATTGTCTACATGCTTCTTAACTCTCAAGCCCAGGAAAAAATGCTCTGTGCAATGTTCACTGAGAGACCTTGGCTTTTCAGGGGCTCCAAAAGCTGTACATAAAATGAATTTTTACTGCCAAAATGGATCTTATTATTTGGAGTGGTTTAGGCTACATTTGTACAAAGCAGCACGTAACTGTTCTTTGGAGAGCTACGGAGAGGCTTTATAAGAACACGGAATGGAAGCAAAGAGGTCACATTAATTTATGCTTTCATAATGTGGAGACTGTAAGGAAATACATTTTAAATAAGAATTGACATAGGAGACCTCCATGATAACAGCTTATATTGAAGGAAATCATTCTTATACAATATATTTCTCAAGGCTCATAAAAGATAGCAATAACAAACAACATTATGCAGTATCTGGGAAATTCTATTTACTTAAAATGCTTTCTGCTTTTATTATTATTCAGTCTCATTCCTTCAGTGGAAGTTCTGATTGCAGCTTGAGCAATGTGCATGATTTCATTACAACAGGGCTATATTAGAAAATCTGATACTGATAGTTCCAACAATGGCACCCCTCTCTTATTATCTGTCACCTGGCTACAACAAGAGCCGTGCAAATTTCCTGACATCAGATTTTGGCAGGTAGCTAGAAACCAATATAATATGTCGTGCATATTCCACATACACCCTGTTGCACTCTGGTGGAAAAAAAAAGCTTGTTCAATATCCTGACTGAGGCTGTTTTGGGGCACAGCCTGCCCCGCAGGCAGTGTTGGGTCTTGGGCAGGTTTATGCTTTGCCTGTGAGTGTAAAAAAGGGTCACCATGGAGGCTGAAATATGGAAACACCTCAACATGAATCTTTTCACTGTATACCTTCAAGAATGTATACCTGCACATAAGCATATGTCTCCTTGCAGGTTTTGGTGCTGTGATGAGAGGGAGAGGGAGAGAGTTTCCTCTAGTTGTCGCTGTGCAGCAATCCTGGAGTGATTCAACGTTATTCCTTAGCTATCCTCTACTTTTGTGGGATTTGTCAGTACTGACAACTACACCTGGTGGTGTAAAGTTACCTGCTCACGAGCCCTAAAGCAGGAGGGCCTTGAAATAAAAAGCAAACCCTTCCCATCTACCAGAAGGTAATGATTTTGTAGCCGTTTAAATCAGGATTTATTAGGAGAAAAAGAATTCTAAAAACCTCACACACACTTAAACAAGCAGGGAAAATTCAGAACCTAAAAAGTGAGAAGTAAAACATATGAAAGCTGGAAAACCACTTTCCCTCTTGAGAAGGATGGGTCCTTTTCTCCCAGGCTTTCTTTCAAATTTTTAGTAACTTTATCTCAAACACAGAAACAATGAAAGTGACCTCTCCTGACTTCTCTTTGAAGCCCTTTTCTCTGCTTTCCTCTTCTCTCACCACTTGTTCTGCCCCTCCCTCCAGAGGAATTGGGAGTCTGGCTTGTTTGAATGCTCTAATGGAAGGTGTAGTTCCCCTTCCTCTCTTATTTCTAGGGTGTTCCTCTTCAAACCCCAGCACCAGCCTTCCTCCCTGCTGTCGCTCTTCACAGCATTCCTGTAATGACATAGCATGATATAAATTCCATTTGCCATCATGTGAGTACCTGCTCAGGTACTTGTGGCAACTACAGTCACACTGAGCAGCCTGGCCTGCTCTGAAATCTGTTTGGGGCAAGGGCAGTGCAACCCCCTGTCTGAAGTGAGCAGGCCATCCACTCCCCTTCTCCTTTCTTCACCTTTCTGATTCCATAACAAGGGGGTTTTTTTGCTCCCTTGTTGATAAGCCTTGGTGGAAGCCACATTTTGAAGACATTGTCTGACAGTCTGGTAGATAGACCTGCTGAAATAGAAAATTTCCATTTTGAGAAAGTTACTTTTGTTTTTTTTTCCAAAAGAATAAAGGTATCAAAGTTGCAAAGGAGAAGTTAATCCTTTCCCTTTCGTTTATAAGTGCACAGGTTGATGAAATTCTGTAACTAGTTAGCTGCCAAAAACATTTAACATTATGAATTAATAAAACCACGAATTTCGTATAAGATGTTTTCTGGGATGCCTCTCTTGTTGCTGACTGTCATCTTTCTTAGTGGAATAAAGCCTCTTGCTTGGGGTTGTTGCTGACATCTCAAAGTAGCTCATTTATTCGGGCAGTAAAACAGATTTAATGAACCATGGGAAACACATGATTTTTCATGAAGTGACCATAATGACAATGGTTCATAGATAATAACGGGCTATTTACCTGTGCCTGAATTGCCTCAAATTTATTTTCTTCGGACGATTTCCTCACCTCGGCTACGGTAACAATATGATAGAGCCGTAGGGCTACAAGCAATTTGTTAATTAAAATTAATGTTGCATATTGGGCTGTTGCATTAAGCACTTAGGCCTTCTCAAAGAAAGCAAGATCAGCTAACCAAACAAATCTTTGGGTCTGACCAGCTTAAGAGATGAAGGATTTCTCTCCTCAGCTGCCTGCAACCTTCCTGGCGGTTGTGTGCACTTATAATCAGCATATCCTCAGGATTATTGATTCTCCCCCGTAAAGTGTAAAGCTTGTTTCTGTTGATGTCTGGGTTATTGGACTGATGTGTTTACCAAAGGGAGTAAGAAACTCTTTTACATTCTTATGTGAGCTAATCAGATTTACACATAATCTGGTCAAGTATGATGGATTAGATGGATGGGTGATTACTGGAGACAGAATCAACACTGCAGCTTTTCCTGCATGACAAATGCCTTCTATGTAGACTTAACTCTGGGAGTGAAATTAGAGAGGAATTTGGTCTTAGGTATTAGATCAAATTCTGACAAAGATAAGACAGCAGCAGTTGCAGGGTTAACATGTATACATATATAAGAAATAGATACATAATTAGTCAGGAAAAAACCACTAGGGAACAAAATAAATTCGGCACAGGCAGATAGATGCCCTGAGTTAGTTTTCTGTGAGATTTAGACAACTGAATCAAAGAAGAAAACTCACAAAACCCTTTCTTAACCTCCCTGGCATCCCAAAGGCTAAGGATACTTGGATTTTCACCAGAAAGTTCCCTGCTGTTCCTATCTTGCATCTGATCCTGCTCAGAAGTAACAAAAAGCACCGTCTCCTTTCTGATATCCCTTTCTCGATGAGGAGCCAAGGTTTCTCCTCTTTGCTTTGAGGACTGTTTCATAATTCCATGTAACTCCCACAAATTCAAGACATCGATCTCATTGGGCTAGAGGATTGTGCTCCATCTTCTGTCCCTTCTCTTTGCCTCCAAAAGTCATATTCCTTTGTAATAAAATAGAAAGAAATTGTCTGTCCTTAGATGGTAGATTTGGGTACTGACATCTGTGAGACTCCTTGGGTGCTAAGATACTTTGGTAATCTTAGAGTTGGAGGAGCCCAGTGTCATTGGTTCTTCTTGGGCAGGTGGGATTTGCTCTTGGGGATCATTCAAGTGCTTTAATAATTTCTGTCTTAGATCTAATTACGGACCTGAGCTGAGATTTACTTTAATACTTTTATGTAACATAAACACCAAAATACACAGCACAGCTTTCACAGACAAGCTCGCGTTTCAAAATGAACTTCAGGATCTACATGACAGAATATGAATTTTAAACATTTTTAAGAGACAATTTTGGCACTTACATAAAGAAAAAAGAGGCAGAGAAAGAGTTGCAGTCATAATTTCCAATGAACCAAGTAATCTTGATACTTTTTTCATATGCATTCCACACCTTTGAAAGGATACATACAGTGTCTTCTGTAAGTGGAGAGTTTTGAGATGTGCAACATTTCCCATGTAACAACATATCAGTTTCAGGCTGTGATGAGAAAAAATTGCTTTCAAATATCATGAGTTCAAAAGTGCAGTTCAAATTTTAAAGTATTAGTTTCACATTCTGCTTAAGAAAAACTGTGAAAAGAGAAGCAGAGAGGAGACTGAGGATAAAATTCCAATAAAAAAATAAGATATCTATATCTAGCCAGACAGTTGGTGTTATATGTATCCATATAATACTGTGTGCATGACAAATATGGTAACAGAGCATTAAGGCTGCATGGTTAGGCAGTCAAAAGTTTGGAAACAGCCTAGTTAAGGTTGCTCGCTGTGCTGCTCTTCTCCCTCACATTGTGAACACATTATGCCTTTCTTTAACTGCAATACTTCTCTACATAGTCTTTTTTCAGATAGAATAAATATTTCCTTTATATAACCTCGGGAAACTTGAAATGTTGTTTATTCCTCTAAGCATTTGTGGATTTTCATTATCGTAGTGGTGCAGACAGTAACACAGATGCTCAAGCTGGTTTTTAGCCTTTTGTACCATTCAGATGGCGCAGAAGGGCCATAAAACAGACAACACCAACCCACCTCTCCACCCTCCTCTCATATTTCCTTCTGTTGTGTCTGATATGGATGCTTTTCTCCTGCCTCCCTCCCTCTGCCATTTTTGCATTAAGCGAAATGAAACACAGCAGTACAGCTTTTCAAATGAGGAAAAAGAGCTGGCAGGACCCTTCCTCCATCAACATTCATATGCATTGAAAAAGTTGCAAGGCAGCATCTCCTGCAAGTCCTCATGTGATTTGTCCTTGTCTGCCTCTAAGGCTGGTTGAAGACCCTCCAGGTCTGGAGAATCTGGATCTGGCTTTTATTTTATGCCAATCATGATTACGTTTTACCTCTCCCACCTTACTCCCACAGACACATGGTGTCCCTAATTCCTCTGTTTGGAAGGACTACTGAGGCTGCAGAGAGCAGTCTTTTCCCACCTGAACTTCTGAGCTGTCCTTCTTGGCTCACTGCTGTGAGCCAACAGAAAAGCCCCCCAACTACAGTGTAGCTCAGAGTCAGCTCACCTGCAAACTCAACTGCCTGATAAATAAACAAGCTTTGACTGCTCTTCTCTCGAGGTTTTTTCTTGACCCAGAATAGGATCCCTGAATTTGATTCCTTTAATTTTCATGCTGGTGACTTGAATGTATTCTAACCTTTCATTCTTGCAACAGTGCACAGTACTGCAAATCCTGTACCCACAGAAAAGGAGACCAGCCTACTGCCCCCTTAAAATAAAGGTATGCAATCAAAAGTACAGCATCTACATCAATCCCTTGGACACTCATCCAAACTCACTGATATCCATGGTCTCACAACGCAGTTGTCCTGATGCAGACCTAGACGATGACTTCTAATGACAGTCTAACTCTGAGGGTCCAAATAATTTCTGGAGTACCTTGTAGAGAGAGGAAAATATTTGTAATAAATCTGAAGATAATCACTACATCCTTATTCTACATTGTCAGATAGTCTAGAGGGCAAAATCACAGCTGCATGCCAGTGGGTAAACACCCTGTTTTGGATTGGTTAAAACTTTACTAGTTCCAGATGATTATCTACACCCACCTGATAGAGATCACTCTTCTTAATTCTGAAACTGCAGAACATGAATTGTCTTTCATTCACTTTGGGGTCAAATCTGCAAGGTTATTTTACATGGTCTTTATCATCAGTTTAACCCAAGCTGGAAACCTCAGAGATGAGGAGTAGCCACTGGTAGCTTTCTACCAGGACTTCTGTGTGTGCCACCACCAGTAGAGAAGCAGGAACAAATGGGGAGGGCTGCATAAGTTTGCAAAGCAAAGGCATTTTTATGCTTTATTGTATCTGCTGGAAGCTTCTTATTCCTATATTTGTTTACTCAGAGCCGAGGCTTCAGCATTAGCCTGATTCTTACACGTTCTCTGTAATGGGTGTGCAGGGGATTCAAACCCATTTTACTGCATGGCTGACTAAGAGGCTAAAGTGAAAAGGGCAAAATATAGACTGTCAGTATGAGGTGGAAGCAACATAGAAAAAAATTTCTTATTGTATCTTTTCAGCTTCTATTTCATTTTGGAAGATAGCATAAAATTCTTACCTGGAGTGATGGTTTTAAAGCTTAAGGAACGCAACATGATTCTGCAATGTGACTCCATGATCTTTTATAAGCCTGAGCTCAGCTTAATAGATATCTATTCTAAAGTTATGTTAGGAAAAAGAAGAAAACATGGTGTGTTCAAAACTCAGAGCAAGATCAGCAGGCTGTATGAAAGAAAGAAAAAAAAATGTTTTAACTGGGAAAGTCAGCAACTCTTCAGCAATTTTATTATAAATAACTCAATTATATTGTATAATTCCCATGATTGCCAGAGACCTCATTGATTACTCACAATGGTACTGCATTAGGATGCTGATAATGAGATGTTTATTTTAATGACTATTCTCTGTGTAGATGTACTAGTTTGCAGAAGCACTAGGTTAAGGATACTTCAGTTAAGTGACTCCTGAATGAATTTAACATAATAAGGAGGACAGATGGGCTTTCAACTCCACAGCAACAGTAAAGAAAACAAGACATCACTGCGGCATAGATCCTTTCACGCTGTTCTTTTTGCACGTACAATGTACTGCCTTTCAGCACATTGGCTATTTCTGCTTAGGAAGGTTATATCACATAAAGAACTCAGAATCTGAATCAATAAAGGCTAGACACTTCTGACACTTATGTTAAGCAGTAGCTTACCCTGGTAAGAGCAATTTTCTATGTTTCTCTGACACATACTGTAATAAACAGAATTGAACTGGAAATAAGGTAATGCATACCTTCAGCAGTGGTTGCAGATCCTGGCCTAAAATTAGTGATTAAAATAATGGGGTTTGATTTTTGCCAGAACTTCCATGAGAAATTAGATTCATTCTACCTGTTCCAGTTTCTAATCTCCATTTTGCAGGCAAATCTTGGTTCCCTTTACTGCCCCCGTAACACCTCTTTGATGAGCACATTTCAATATGTGAGCTATTATCCAGTGTAGAAAGCTCTCCTGAGAATCCAGCTGCAAGTCCATTTCTATGTTCAAAGTCATTATCACTCTGTCTGGATCCAAAGGCATTCGTAACATCTACAAACAATCAAGGAACAGCTAAAGATGCAGTTACTGAAATTGGAATTTAAAAAATCCATTTCAAATACAGAGGTACTGTAATCTGTACAAAATTATTAGATTTCACACAACTACTGAGCTATTTTGACATTTTAGTCCTTAAAAGTCTGTACCAATAACTATATTGCAAAACACAGAGGCATTGGCACAGCATGATGCAAGTTTCTGATCTCAAGTTAATCTTTAACAATAAAATGACCTAGAAAGAATTTATTTTTGTTTCTTACGTAGCTGAGGGGTTTTTGCTACACTCTGCACACAGGAGACACTTGCAGATGATTTCATGTAATACTTCTCCTTGTCATTTCTGTTGAGCCTTCACTTACCCTCATTAATCTTACAACAGACTCTGCCCAGCATCTTCCCATGTAAGCATGACTACCCTGTTGGGAAGCCTGAGCAGGATGCTTGGTATAACTTCCAACATTTGGGCCAACACATCATATGTTATGCACGAAAATATCTCTGGATGGGTTTCAGAGGTGTAGCTGCAGCCTTTCGGGGACATCTTCCTGCTTCCTGTTATCATGGCTTAATCTGCACTGGGCTTTGAGGAAGCTCAGGACTTTCCCTGCCCAACACTTCAAGCTCTGTCGGCATAATGGTGCTCCACAGACCCTCTTCTTCCTGTGTTTGGTGCATTGATGTGAGAGTGAACCCAAAGGGAAGCTCTCACAGGATGGTCCCGTGAGTCTCAGACAGTATTAATCAGTCTTATCCATCACAGCTGCCTTTTAGACAATACAACAACCCCATCCCTACTCTGGAGAAATCTGGTTAGAATCCAGAGGTAGTATTGCTTCCCAGCAGCAGAATGAAACAGATTCACCGAAATATATACAAGGAAAATGTTGGGCAGGGTCACAGAAGGATAATTTTGAAGAAAAACGCGACGTGTGTGCCTGTGTGCAACTGGTTGTATACCTGGTTGTACAGAGAAAGGAATTAGAGAAGGTGCTGCTTTAATAAATGCTGGTGTCTGACAAATAAAGCAACTGTCACATGTATGCACATCTTTTTCATAGAAAAGGGGTTATAAGGAGTCTCTCCTGATTGTTAGAATCTGTCATTATTTCACATAAAAAAAATTACACCCACCGTATAATGAAAATATTTTAGTGGATCTTGGTCCTTTTGAACCCAGTTATCCATCACTCTTTGCAAATAAAAACTGTAATAGAGGGGAAAATTCTCGTCTTTTCTCTAGAAAAAGAAAAAAGTATCAAACCAAAGTTTATGACAGTTCATCTTCTTACACAAAGGCAGAGGAATTAAACTGCACAAGGACCAATTCAGGTTCATGATATCTGTTTTAATAACCATGATCAAGGCTAGATTTTCAGTCAGTTTTTACTTTGAATCTAAAACTCTAAGAGGTTCCCTGGAGACTCCAATGTCAACATGTGTTGTAGAATATAAAACATATATTACAGTCAATTTAATAATTTTAACTAAAACTAACTGTCTATGTTTGAAATTTTACCTTCCTTTTATATTAGATAAAAGCATTAACTCTATTTGCTACATAATTCTTTTTAATCTCATTTTTTTTTTTACTTTCTAGGATTAAGAATCCTATGGGAAGACTGGAACTCTTTTCTGATTTAATGCATACACAGATTTGCCTTTCACCGTACTCAAATCTCTGTCTTGTTTGCCAGAAGACGTTTTCAGGGAAAGGCATTATCTCAAAAATAAGGCTGGTTTTCAATCAAGTTTAAAGGACAAGATACCACAATAGCTGCTGTATGATTGATTAAAAAAGATTTTTTTTAAGAAAAGGGATGAAACCAAGCAAAGTTAACAGCAGGAGAAGGACTCAAAGAAAAGAAAATTCAGCACTATTGTGCTGAATCCTGTATTTTTTTTTAATTTGATGTCTAGCCCTTTTATTATGTTTCTAGACAAAATTAAACTGGTTAGATATTTCTCTCCACCTTCATTTATCTGAGCTGTAGATTCCTTAACAGCGAAATGAGGACCACAACACTTCTCTATTTTAATTACTAAGGTACAGAAAAAGGTTTTCTACCCTTATGCTCAGTATAAGTCTTATTTTTATAGTCTGTAAGCACTTCTTCCCTGAAATTTCTCTTCACCTGAGTAAGGCAGTTGGTTCCTTGAATGTTTTCATCAGCCCTTCCATTCTGTCCTCTGTTTTATGGTCTCCACAACCAGCATTTAAACAAACACTTTAACACAGAAAATTCATCCTCCATGCCCGAAAACATGTGAGACAAAAAGGTGAATGAAATCTATATTTGCTTCTCATCCTTCTTTCTTTTCTTCTGCAAGTGTGTGGCATGGATAAATGTGTTCAAGGCAGATGGGAAGGCAAAACTCCAAAATAAAATGGCTCTTGAAAAGCAGTAAAATACGGTTTGTTTGGTGTTCACGCAGTATCAGAAAGCTAAATGCAAATTCGCCCTTGAAGAAAGGAATGGAAAGGAGAAAGATACTGGAAGGGATTCAGGAGGCTGAGTTCAAGTTTTCTTTTAAGTTTCAAGTTTGTCTGAAACAGAGTTTGACTCTCAGTGCTGCTGACATTGCATAAAGTGAACCCACCAGTGAGGTTTAGATGAAACCAGGGTAAACAGCAGCAGATTTCATGCTGTTCTAATACAGACCCCTGTGAAAGCACAACTGTTCGGAAAAATGTGTAATATCCTTCAAGTATTTGGACCTACAAACCTCAAGAGGCACCACTGCAATGGTTCTAGTTGAACGACTTCTAATTTGACACTGAAGAGGCAACCTACCAAGTAATAACTATGAAAACTGCACAGGGACAATAATTCAGCTTACTGTAGCTGTGTTTTAAGCACAAGGAGTTCTGCTATATGTTAGTGCTAACCTCAACACAAAGCTTGCATTGCTATCAGATCACTACTCTGTGTTTTAGTGTGTGATCTAAACAAAAAACAAATCACAGAACTTGTTGCATAGTAAACATAGACATTTTTGCTGTACCACATTGCATATACTAATAGAAAAACCGGAAGTATTTGTTGTGGAAGAACTAACAAGAAAAATAAAATCATTTTCCCTCTGAGACAGCTGGCAAATTATCCAGGATTTCACTGGACAGGACAGGTAGTCTCTCTAGATGTCTTATCTTAGCCAAGACTCATTACTGAAGCCCTGTTCCATTACAACCATAAACCTTCTTCCCCATATAGCACTTATGTTTTCAAAGACCTGCTTGGGCAGCAGCTGGTCAGCATGACAGCTCAATGGCAAGTGCAAGTATTGTGTCCAATTCCCAGGGGCACAATGGAGCTCAGCAGTACCAATCCAGGCCCGAACAGGAATTAAAAATCCTGAGTTCTGACCTGGCAATAGTTACGTCTAGTCCCTATGAATCTAAAAGCAAAAATTAAGGAGAAGAATAGGCATTTACTGATGCTGGTCTGCACTACTATTCATAAGTTGCATACTGAATTCCCAACTCCTTGCTCTGCAGAGACCATGAGCACTTAAACAAGAATGTCTCATCACTTCAGTAATGACATCTCCAGGGATCTCCAGTGGAGGGCAGATGGGCTACAAAATCTGAGAAAGTGACTGATGCTGTCTTTTCGTGGTGCAAATGCTGATTCCCTAAAACAAGAGCACAAGAAGCTGCTGCAACATGGTGTTATTAAAATTCTTAAGGATATGTTTATGAAAGAATATGTGAGTTTCATTAATCAGCTGGACCCCTCCGGTTTTGAGAAATCCTTTTCAATAAGGTGTGACACAGGGGTGACAAATTAAGACGCAGAAAGAAAAAAAAATAAAAAAAATTTGTATGCTCCGCATAAAGAAAGTGCAAGACACAACGTGAGGAACCACACCACAGAGACACCGCAAAACCCGCAGATACCTCGCTACATAATCAGTTTGCTAATCCAGTCATCAGTCAGGACTAATAGGGGCTGTACATTCTTATTCCACCGTGCTTCGAAATCTGGGTCAGCCGAGCGCTCCCCCCGCCCCGCGGCCGGGCGGCACTGCCGGCGCCCGCCGCTCCGAGGAGCCAGAAGGCAGCAAAAACGCTGCCTGAACAGACAAAATCCAACAGGCAGAGATGGCCATTTTGTTTCTAACACAAATCTCTTTGAGCGTCACGAAACTTCGGGAATTCTCAGCACCTTGCGGAAGTCAGGCACGATCGTAGTTATCGTGTCTCTGTAGTGAAACGCCTGACCTACCCCGAATGCAGGTAGGAAATTATTATGGCGTTCGGAGGAGGTTAAAAAAAACTATTTGAAATGTTAGCAGGCTGTTTGCGAGTTGTAGTGTGAGCACCCGTCACGGGACAGCAGCGCCTTTTCCCGGCTGGATCCCGGCACCCCGACCTCGGCCGCATCCTCAGCATCAACCGGTTACTGGAAAAACACTCGTGGAGGTGGGTTGTGCTGCTGCCCCTCGGAGCTGAGGGCTGAGGAGACGACAAGCAAGGAAGCAAGGTGTAGTTGAGCAAGCAAGAATTCCGAACAGGAGGTGGGGGAGCGGGGGGAGCGAGGGCGGGAGCACTGAGCACCTCTGCCATCTCCTGCAGGCGCAGCTGTCGGACTGGGGCCACCTGGTGCTCCAGGGCCCTGGGTCAGGCGGCCAGGCTGTTCAGTCCAAAGATAAAAGCATATACCTGTGTTTACACCAGAAACGCAGACCACCTGTGACTCTAAACCGAGAGCCGGAGGCAGCACTGCCTGCCCTCTCTTCAAGGAAATGAGAAGGATGAAGAAAGGAGAAGATGCAGCTGTGCCATGCCCCAAGAGCTTGTGCAATCCCTTCGGCGACTCCTATGTCAAAACCCCTGTAGTGGCTGCGGGTTTCTTAGAAACAACCCTTTGTCTAAGGAAGTTTTGTCCAGCTTCTATCAAAGAGTTTTCAAGTTTTCCCAGAGCTTTGAGATATTTAGCTGTGTGAAGGCTCTGCCATGTGCGTGGTCCTCTCAGACACGTTAGGGCTCTGCTTTGGCTGTGGTCCAGGCGTGCACTGGGATGCTCAGGGTTTCTGTAGCTGTGCCATGTAGCTCTGCTCATCTAGGATGATGCTTCCAGGACATGTTTTCCAGGATCTGCTGAGAAGGAGCTCAGTGTATGATACATCCTTGAAACATTATCTTTGCTGTTTGTGCACTGAACAAGTGTTTGGCACGTAGCTACATGACTCTGCCCGGGAAATCCCTTGTAGATATAGATGTGTGGAAAAGAGAGAGAAAGTAAGAAGTATAGCAGACGTAGCTGGGAAAACAAAGCTTTGAAGGCAATTTACCCCAGAGGAATGACTCAAGTGCAATGACTTCCTCGTGTTTTCACCTATACCATGCTTAAAGCACAAATTTGGATATTAGAGTGCAAGACACTCTCCCACAGACACCTGCATGTCTTCAGCATCTCATACTTTCCATTCTAAGTAACAGCAACACCTTGCTTTTGTGGCAGAATTGCAAATAAAATCTCTTATAAAATCAGGCACCGCTGTGCAGGCAGCTTCAACCCCTTGCAATCAATACTTTATGGATAAGTTGATGCGTGCACTCTGAAGAAAATGAAATGAAATGTACCATGTCAGTTTGCATAATCCAAGAGCCAATAACCTTCATTTTCTGAACCACCAAAACGAAGATCTAAAATAAGGAGATTTGGAGGCTGGAGTTTAATCTCTGCATGTTTTGCCTTTTTATTTATTTATTTTTTTTCAAAAATGTCTAAAAAACCTTTTTAGGGGGAGAAGAAACAACTTAGAGTGTCCTAGCATTTCAGACACAGGCTGAGACAATGGTGTAAGTTGGGAAAAATGCTTCATAAACAGCCTTCTTTCTGTATCATGCTGACTGTGTGACATATTAGATATGTAAAAGGTAAACGCTTTCAGTACCCGTCATCTGAATTTACCTCAGGCCTTCAGTTTTCAACTTTATTTAGGTTTCTGTAGCACCCAAAATGAACCCGAGGGGAATAGTCCTGGCATTGTGGACAGCCAGGGCCAAGCCCATGCTGTAAGAGCGTGATCTCATGGTACAAGGCTCTCCTTGCTTACAAAGCAGTGCAGGTACCAGATCCATGTGCAACCGTAAAAGGTTTTGATGAGGAGAGCTCTTCAGGATCCCTTGTTTAAGCATCATTTTCACAGGCAGGTGATGGCTTCCTTGAGTCCTGTCAGCTTCAGGTACTGGCTGTTCACATGAACACGCACGTGGGCACTCTTTTGTGTATGGCTGGATGTACACAAAACTGATGGCTAGGTTGGAAAATATTGTCTTGCATTAAAGATGGAAACGTTCATGCTTTGTCCTGTTGTTTGAAATAGATTTTTCTCAAGGATCAATTTCTTCCCATGGAATTATTTCAGACAGTTACTCTGATAATGGCTTATCAGATGTGTTTATGCGAGAGATACTCGGCAGCTAAATGAAAAATAAAAAAAATATGTATTTTCTATTATTTGTGACAAATACCGTGGCAATTGTCATATAAATAAATACTTAAAAATACTATGAGATGCAACCTCATGTCTTCCAAGCTGGCAGTTAAGTGCCTAAATACCCTTAGAGATCTGGAACACCCTGGTGCTACAGATGGTCCTATCTCTCCAAGTAACCCTGTCTTTATTTTCAGGGAAAAACCCCAGCAAAAAAACCCCAACAAAAGAGCTGAGCACTTTAAGAAAGGAAGAAGAAATAGGTTGTCCTTTATGTAGACACTCATCTTTTTACTGGAATATTTACATATATACCTTTATGTATGCAGATTTTTACATTTACTTTTTGCATTCCTGCACAGCTCTGTCAATTGTCATGATTTTACAAGATGAAATGAAAAGTGAAAAAGATAAGGATAAAGCAAACACTACAAAATCCTGGAGCTTGAACACTGATACAACTGATACATATTATTTTAATCTAGTACTTCTTGGGCAACATTTACTTAATATTTAATATTTTTTGTTTAATATTTAATATTTGGTTCCATTTAAATCAGGTAAGGTCTCAAGAGAAAAAGCTGACTAGTCGCTTTCTAACCCTGAGCGTCAACCAAGTTATCCTAAATCCTCAACTTTTCTGCAGTGTGCTGTTGGAAATGACTCCATGTTAAGTGCCAAAGACATTAAAGAGATGGACCTCACTGTCTAGGGGACCTTGTGGCAAGGGCTGAGGCCCTGCCAGGAAAGCAAAGCTAGAGTCTGCATGGATGATCCACCTTTCAACTCTGTTGAACCAAGGTCTGAGGAAGAAGAAAGTGTTTAGGTGTAAATGGAGATATCAAAACCGACAAGGAAAACTCAAAACCAAGCCATCCAAAGCAATCAACGCAGCACCAATTATTCAAGAACAGGATCTGTTGCTAGGTGCTGGCCAGGAAGATAATACATTCACTGTCTTCCCTGTTTTCATCTCCCCTGTCAGCTTGCCCCAATAAGTTATTTCTGTACTACTTTGTCTCCTTTACTTCAGTCTTCATTCTTGAATTTTCATCATGGTGCCTCCCTAGAGCCTTTTCTTCATCCTGGTCTGCTAATCTGCGGGATGACAAACCCAGGAGATGAGGCTTTTTTTACTGCAGTAAACTATCTTTTTTTTTTTCTCTTCTTGCCCTGTCTGTTCTCCCATTCTTACTGATCTCCTCTGAAACACACAGGGCAGTAAAGAAGCACAGAAAGAGAGGGCAAGTATAAGTGAAGTTACTGCCCAATGCAGAAGAAGGCTCACGTTTCAACATCTTTAGGCGGAAAAAGTATCAAAAGTAAGATTTTAGAAGAAGAAACGTCTTCCCTGCTGACAGCACCGTAAGGGATAGCTGCAGGGCAGAATTTTAAAACCAGAGGTTGCCTTGACCTCTCTCCACCCTTGCATGGTGCTCAGCATGATGGATCAGGGGAAAAAACTTATAGTGGGTCAGACACAAAGACACAGCACATGCAGCAGAGATGCAGCAGCACCCCTGTTTTTTCCATGGTTGTGGATAGCAAGAACTAGGATCCTGCATCCAATATGACCACAAGAAAGGCTGGGAAAGAGAGAGTTCAGAAAAGAGCAACAAAATAATTAAGGGACTGGAGGGATTTACCTGTGAGGAAAATTAAAAGAACTAAATAAATATGTATAGTTTGGCTAAGTGATAACTAAGGAGAGGCATTCTAACCATCTACAAATATTTGACTGACACACACACTAGGGAAGGAAAGGAATTACTTAGCAGGAAACAAGCAGGTATATCAGGGAGTAATGGGATGAAATTAAGAAATGGAAAATTGAGGCAGAATTTAAGGCAAATCCTCCTGACAATGAGTTCTAATAGTCTGAGGAAAACATAGCAGCATATATACAGTAGGGAACAGTCCTGCATTGATAAGAAGAGGGACTTAAATGACTTACTGGGCCTTTCCAATCTCAAATATTTATGATTATATAATTAAGTATTATTAAATTTAATGACATGTGCCATTTTTTTTTCCAGCAAAGTCTGAATGTTCCCTTGGGTCATAAGTGTGCAATTATTTCCTAACTAAAGGTCTTACATTTTGACTCATGAATTCTCCTAAAATTAAATAGGTTGGTGTCCTCTTTTTTTTTTTTAACTTAAATTGAATTTTTGTTAATGTAGTTTCTCTATTTTCAAATAGCAGCTATCTCACCCTACTAGCAGCTTGTAATTCCCTCTTTATGCAAGACAAGCCTGCACACTTGAAGCTTCATGGCTCAATGCCTGAACCTGGTCAGCCTCAGGTTGAATGCCTGCTGTGTTCAAGGGAACTGCTGTTCGAAGCCCAGATGAGCACAGAGGCTCCTCTTACTCCGAGGATGAACTGCACGCAACAAAAGGGGAAAAAAAAAAACCATGTTCCATGGTATTTTCAACCAAGAGCTGTTTATGAAGCTTTGAACCCAGATCGTGGCCATATGAAAAGCTTCATGTCACTGCTTACCCCCGTGTCGCAGCGCCGTTCAGAAAATGAAAACAGGTGTTTATGTGGTAGTTGTCCAAGCTCCCAGCCAGTATCACAGCTGGCACATAGAAAGTTTCCTCTATTTCACACTGGCAAATTATTTCATTTTGGTGCATATGCTTGCTTATGCCAACATATACTCCAAACTGTCCCCTAAAATAGATGCAAATCTGGGGAGTGATCAGAAGGCTGTGATCTCATTGTGAGCAGTTGTTTTGGGGATCCAAGTGGTTTGTTCTGATCTGTCTCAGATGGTGTATGCTGCCTGAGATAGTTGTAGAAGGCAGTGTTGTAGTTTTTGCTGATATTTTACCATACAGTCTAATTCTTTGTGAATTATTATCTAAATATATCTTTTGTCCAGGTAACAGTGCTGCTCACCCCCCACTGTGGAAGGCAATCTGTGACGCGAATTGCTTTTGTGATACTTTCTTTTGGATTTCCCCCTGTGGTGCAGCTGCAAACTGGGCACACCATATCATCAATATCTGACATTCATACTCCCTTCATTCTTGACTACTTGCTTACAGCTCCTTTTTATTATATGTACTGGACTTCAGCTTCAACCAAGGCAGTAAATGACAGCAGAGTTTCACCTGGCGTCAGGATGTGGTGACAGTAATGCCCGCGAACACGCTGGTGTAGCACAGCCAGCAGAGGCTTCCTCGTGAAGGATGAAATGTATCTCTCTCCAACCCCGACACACACGTAGTATCCTCTTCGTTACCTGCCACAGGAGTGTGTCTGATCCATGAGCCTGGTGCGCTTGTCTGCCAGCGTGCATGATAGCTGGTCCACTGAGGAGACAGAGAATGTGAGAGGCTGGCTGTTCCTTCCTGCTGTGAGTAAACCCCCAGCGAAGGATCCAGAGTGCCAGCATTACAATAATCTGAACACTAATTCCCAGAAATCTATTTGCCAAATCTTTGCACTTTTAAGATAACACCGTAGCAACCAACACGAAGCAGGATAATTAAACAAAACACTCGCTCCTGTCCCCTTCCTCCCCCCGTGACTCTGCAGCCCTGTCTGTCGTTTCTCAGCACCGAGTTGCTGACATGGGGGTGGCTCAGACGAAAGCTCGATTTACTGTACTCATTTTATAGGAGGTGTGGCTTCGGTGCAGCTTCCTCACTAGCAGAGGGCCACAGGGAGCCCCAGCTGCTCGTGTGGATAGTTTACCACTGGACCGAGTCCAGACAGAAGTAGGTGAAAAGGCTGCAAGCAAAGGAAGGGAAGAAAGAATGAAAATATTGCCCCCCTCTCCCAAAGCAAGAACAGGCTCTTGCTCTTTTTTGAAACACGTGGATTGTGAATCCAGTTTTGACAGGGATGATGAATGTCCTGAAGGATCCAGATATTTGGGGTGCAAGAACTAGATTGCTGCTTGTCAGAACTTGTCTATTTCTAATATTCTGTCCAAAGCATCAAGCAATTCAGTAATAACTTGCTGCTGACAGGTCTTCATTAAGGTGCAGCAAGCTTCAGCCACTGGTTTAGTACACAGTCCTCTCTTCTCTCCACAGCTTCTATTAAAACAGCTTCTGAGACCCCTTACATGTTGCAGTTTTGATCTTAAACTGAGAAGAGGAATTATGCTTTCATTTCTAGCCACCTTCTCCAGATCTGGATTTTTCAGGAACCCTTATTAGGCTATGTATAGCTTTCCCATTCTGGAAATTCTTTTGGAGTACATGTGACAGCGAAGGTCAGTTTAACCTATGTTTTACTGAAAAAGGGGGAGAAAAGATCTTATGTTTTTAGATTGAAATCTAAAGCCAAGACTTGTGGCTTCTGAATATACGTTCTTCAGAGAATGTGTGGAATTTTAGTTTTGTGTGCATTTTTTCATTTAATTGCTAGGTTGTTTTTTTTTACTTCCCTAACAGTTTTCAGCATTACAAAACGCTTTCCACTAGGTAGTCTAAATTTTTACCTTCTTAATTTTAGGTCAAAGTTTCTTCTCACATACGCCCAGCCCCTGGGAAAACAAAATTCCCAACATACATATTTTTGCATCATTCTGCTTACCACAGAAAGTGAAGAGGAAACAAACCCCACAAACCAGCTCCCTTGCATTTTCTGTAGGCTGTTTGCCAAACTTTTTCATCAGCTACGTTTTTCTGAACTTCTCTGAGGTGACTATTGTTGCTTGTCTCTTCAGTTTCTTGATTATTTCCATGGCTTTCAGCATAGACACTGTTCTGAAAAAAAAACAACAAACAAAAAAAACCCAAAAACCAAAAAAAACCCCACAACAAAAAACTAAAAAAGTCACAAATATAAAATCAAGAGTCTTCTTTCTCGGGCTTCTGAACTGTTAGTCAGGCACTCTGCATAGTTACCACACAGCGCTAGAAGTAATTTATATATTTGCTTTCACACAGAGTTTTTGTTGAGCAGGGAAAAAAATACATGCTTCTGGAGATGCACAAAACAAAATAGCAGTTTACTTATGCATAGGAAGCAAATTACTTTTGGGTAGAATAAGAATGTTACAGTGCAGAGTTGATGCGGTTTTCGTGTTATCCTGAAGAATAATGTGAAATCTTTCCTCTCTGCATTCTTTTTAACGAAAATGAGAGATAACTTTGCACCACTGGGGTACTCAGATTCAGGACATTTGCACACTCTATGACTCCTAGCAGACTCCTGGCTTACTTCTGTGAAGGTAATTTCCCTGTGACAGCTGTGAGATAGCATCTACAGATTGTTCTGCAAAATGTAACTTTCCGTGAGGAGCCGGGTTGACTATTCTCTAGTAATCAGAACTCTTTGATAAACATTTATTTTTGTCTCCTTCACCTAGACAAGACTCTGCTACAGCACTTGGAACATCTGCCAGGCTAGATCTAGCTGTATTTCTTGTAGCTACTGGAACTCTATATAGTGACAGTTGCTAGCAGTGATAACAGTGGTCAGACAAGAAATGCCATTTTTTTTAAATTGTTCTGTTTACTAAATCCCATCTCACAGTGAAGATCTTGTCTCCTTACTGCTCAGGCATAGCTGGGAAGGGGCTGGTCAAGGACAAGGGGACACACTGCAATTGCACCACGAGCTGTGCTTTTGGTATCTCTTGTGTATGTCAGAGCAATGCCTGAATCTCATGGAATTGTCTGATCCCTGTGACCTAACGGTGGTAGTGGGCTCAAATCACAGCTTTTGTCCTCTACATTAATCCCTCTCCTGTGGGAGGCGAAGGAGCTGGCTTTGTCTCCATCAGTTTTCTCTCAACAAGCAGCTCATCTCGGTAGGGTGAAGTTCTGGACAAAACATTTGCAACAACTTCAGATTCCTGTGGCATCACTTGGGTAATGCACAGTCACCAGAAGAGTAAAACTGCTGTTTACTTCTTCTAGTGAAATCCTCGTTTGACACAGCTGGATATGCTTTTGTTATAAACAGCTTAATTTTTCTCCTTTTTACAAGAAAGGTGGCATCTCATTCCACTGAGCCAACAGTCTGTTTGGTGGTTTGTATGTCTTCCTTGTTAATCTTCAGGTTTACGGTGACAGCAAGACTTTTTTTTTTTAATTATTATTAATTTAACTCACATATGGTTGTGGGGTTTAAAACTCCACAGTTTCTCTCTTCTCCCTGCTGTTGCTTTCTGCAGAGCAGCTAATTTTCATTCCAAGGACAGTGTACAGAGCAGCCCACTAGTTAACACAAGAGGCAGCCATATGACAAAGGCTGGGAAAGGACTTGGGCTTTCTGTTCTAATAATCACAAGTGCCAGTAACAGGACAGGACGAGAGACTCAAACACAAATAAATTAATTAGCAAGGACATTATTTATGCACTGGGAATTCCTAGAGTATGTGGTGTCTACTCTAATAACCCATGGACAAATCACCTCCCTTTGCTGTAACACCTTAGGGAGAGGGCCAGCAGAGAAAGACAAATGTAAGTTCCCATCGAAAGGGGAGAGGATAACAAGCAGCTTGAAAAGCTGCAGGGAAAGACCCTGGACACGCATAAAGAACAGGGCAATCCATATGGACACCTGTCCCTCACAACAGCTCCTCTTGCCCCTGGCTAGACATGTTACAGAGTGATCTGTGGTTACTAACAACAGGGGATAGCACGTGGGGATCTGAGCTTGCTTTTCCCAGTGCAGTGAAGCAGAGGTGAACACAGAGCTTTTAGGAGAAAAGACAGCCTTCCATGAAGGACAAGGAAAACTAGGAATCTCGTCTTTGCTCATGGTGTCATTTCTGAAAACAATTTGGTTTTTGTGAACCATATGAAAATGAATGAAAATAAATCTGTGGTAAGGACCCTGTCCCCTTTACAACCTAGAGTGTTTGGACCAGATTCTTGACTGTTAAGGGGAAAAATGCCATGTTAGGGGAGCCCAAATTCTTATTTCTGGCCCATAGTGACTGTTTTAATTGAGCAGTTTGGTTGGCTACTTACAAAAAAAAAAGAATGGAAAAGATAAACTCTTTGATAAACTCTTTTATTTCTTTGCTGTAAGTCTGTACATGATGGACCATAAGATTCTGACCTTTAGCCCTTGCTTAAGAAAAATTCAAAAATAACGTATCTATTAAATATTTGACTTTTATGGCATCCTCATCTACAAATTACCTCTTTTTCTCCAGTATTGCTCAGTCACTGTGGTGTTCAGTACTATTCAGAACTATTCAGAATTACATCTGAGCTTTTCTTGGGAGGTTAAATTTATTTGCTATTTCATAAAGAAATAAAAATCCTTTTATACACACTTTTTTTTTCTCTCTCTAGTTGGCCAGTGGACATGTAGGAGTTAGGTGTTTAGTTATATGATGTAATTTATCACATTTGTTGCTGCAATAGTGACAATCCAGGATGGTATGGAGCTATGATATTTAAGACAGAAAAGAGTGATGGTATTGAAATCCACAGTACTTTAAAGGATCTGAGGTTTTAAAAAAGGAAAGAAATAAGAAAAACTTTCCACAACATTTTTTAAAAACAAGCATAACCATGTAATTTCTGTTACATGGTAATTACTCCTCTGTTTGAGCTGTTCACTGTTTTCTCCCATTGTAATTTCACATACTGGATAATGAGTATCCTCTGCACAGAAACAACAGTAATGGCTGTGCAGCAGGAGAATGGTTTCTTGATGGTTCTACAGTAAAGCATTGTCTCACTTCTTCTCGGTGCATGACTCAAACACAGGTGTGCAGAGGAGTAAAACTGTAAGGCCAGAATATTAAGTTAAAAAAAAAAAAACCAAAAAGAAAGACACTTTGTTGAACAGTCCAGCAGAGCAAAGAAAAGCCACACGGTATAAAATTGATATGAACGTGAACATCGGTTCATGGACTGATAGGAACACGAGCATGAAATTGGTGTTTTCAAACAGTCCCCTGCAGGTGACCCTGGGAATACATTGATTCCACATGGAGGTAAAAAGAGGCCTCTCTTTGTTTCTGAAGGATCAGACACGAAACTTGAAACAATAAATCTGCGTAGAGTATTTTTAAATTTTAAAAATACCAATTTTTAAAAGCTGTCTAATGATACAGTGCAAGAATATCACAGCTGTATCCAAATGCTATTTCAGTTCTATAGAACAAGAGTATGATGTGCTAGGAAGCAAATATGCAGTTTCCCTTCTAATATAAATCAATTGCTTGAGGATTTTATCATGGAATTTTTAAACTATGTAGGAATGCCTGGATATTAAGTTAGTGGGGACATTTTAAAGCGTTTGTTAAAGCCTTGTATGAGGCTTTAGATACTCTTGCCAAACTTTGGAGTAGAATCTACTACACATATTCTTTGAAATCATCGTTAAGTTTTAGTTTGAAATAGGTTTGGTGATGGACGAGGAATTTAAATTTATACACTGTGCCATTGCTTACCTGTGTTACAGAATTTGTAAAAATATATCCAGTGTGAACATGGTAAATATTGGCAACACAAGGTAAAACCCAATGCTTCAACAGGGCATGAACTTACTCTGATGATAGAAAAGTGGATGCCGAGGTACGCTTAGGGAAAAAAAAAGTTTCCACATTTTTTGAGTGATAAAATTTGCATTTACAGATCTGAATGGATGCTTCAGTCCTTTGACAAAGATGCTTTTCACTTAGGTTGTTGTCATGTTATTCTGTATTTTAAACAGGGTCAAACACCTTTTCTCATGGAGATGACCTGTCTGCTCAAAATGGCAGGGAAAATAGAAAGAGAATGTTCCTAAACAATGTTTATCGGTAGGTTAAAAAACTACTCTTACAGTCAGTTTTCCAAAAGTAAATATATAACTCCAGTCATATTGAGGCAACAGCCTAGAATAGTAATTATAGCTGATCTCAGCCAAACCTGAGAAATAATTTCCTGCATATAGGCAAGAGGAAATAAAAATTCCTCAAACCATACCAGCCAAAAAAGGGTCTAAAGCAGTCTCATATGTTGTAGAATCCAAAAAGTAACATTTGAATGCAATACCATCATCCTTTCTAGGAAAGAATGGTTTCTAGAATACATTAGAACGTTATGAATTTCACCATATTAAAAATCAGTTTGAATTTAAACTACCAACTAATTCTCAATACAAAGATAAAACCTAAAGAGGAAAAATAAATCCTACAGAATCCTCCTAGAATTAATATTGGATTCTCCAAGTTCAAATTCCAATAATACCATCATCAAGAGGGTCCTCAATTAACCTCATCTGACATTCCAAGCTGAATATTTTAAGGGTTGTGAAGCATGCAAATAGAAACTTCAATTAGACACCGACTTCATACATTGGACAGCCTGTGAGAATAATGTGAAAAATTATGTAACCAACCCAGTCTTTTGGTAAACACCCACGGATGATGGAGAGGAGACTGACAAAATTGAGGATCAGCATCCTAATTCCTTTCTCAGGCAGAGCCTAGAAAGATTAAGAACTTGTTTACACAGGGGAGCAGGGGCTCCCTTCGCGTTCATTCCGAGCTTGGTTTCTGCAGGTTCAGATCACCTGCATTCACACAGCACAAATCTTATCCTGTATTAACTGCTGAGATAAAATATATTCTGTGCTGCTTTTGAAGCCGTGGTAGATTCAGAGTGCATTAACTGAAGGCACACTGATATTCAGTGGCTGCAGCTGGACCACACACTCTCCTGGAGCCAAGAGCTCCTGCAGGGGAGAGCCCTGCGCTCCTGCTCCCGTCTTTGTGTGTCACCACTGGGTGTTGCTGCCTGTTAAACACCAGCAAACAGCTGGGCAGAGCCCTTGCCTGGTGGCAAACACAACCAGGAGGTCACGTTGGTGATACACCCTAATTTATCTAACTGTGCTTTGGCGTAAGAGCATCACCTGCCCGGAGCTGGACAGATAATCCTAGAAGAGAAAAGATGAAGGGTCAGGCTGCTGTGCGATGAAATGTGGCTACAAGGCTACAAGGCTCTCTCTTCAGGTGGCTGATTTGCTGATGGGTCAGTGCTGGGCTTTTCTGGACTGAAGTGAGAGGCCAGCATGAATCTTTTTACACCACTGGTATAAAACCTGTCAGCACTTTGCATAGGCAGCTTGTTAGCACCAGGAAAGTGATCTGGGCTTGTGCCAATTTCTTCCCTTTACTTTTCTGCTTTTTAACTTTCCTTTTGCTTCCCTTAGATGTAACCAATATTATATATCTTGATACACCTCCAGGACCTGTTTTTTCATGTGTCTGCTGGAGAGTGTTTGAATTTTTAACCTTTCCTCATGCACTGAATCCAGTGACTGTGGCAGAGAAAAAAACTATTTAGACTCACTGTTTGTTGTGTACATTTAAAATTCCCTGCTCCCACTCTGACTGTCAAACAGGTATTCGTATGTATTTGCACAATCCCTATTTTATTTCCTGCATGCTGATAGCCCTTTCCCCTAAATGCTCAAAAGGGTATTTTCCATGTTGAAGCCCAGAAACAATGGTTAAAAAAAATTGTAAGAATTTCATAGTTCATTATAGCCTCACCCCATCCTCAACTGTTCTGTTCCCCTTTTCCTTCTTCCATCTGACACAATTTTCTCCTTCCACTCTTGTTTGGCTCTTCCCAGCAGGAAAGCTCCTCTTACCATAGCATCTCAAAATGGTGACTGCCAGCTCCTGCCTTTCCATGTGGAAAAAGAAATAAAAATATAAACACTGTCTCCCTACCCCCCCCAAAAAAACTATTAATAGAAGTGTACTCCCTGTGCATAGTGCAAACTAAGAATAGTGTTAAGGACTATATCCTAACTAGCAGAGTACAGTAATGCTCTCATTTTAATCAATGGGTTTTGAAGTTCCAGCTTTCATGATATGCAATGAAGTGCATTTCAGAATTCTGTATCATAGAACTCTGCAGCATATCTTATAGGCATTTTCTTCTTCAATTACAAAGGGCAGAATTTCTGTAGCAGAAACATATTTTTGAGGCTTTTTCCCAGGATAAAACTTAACAGTGCAACTGTGAGTCGGCTCTGCATAAGAAATGCATAGACTTAGGGAGCAGCGAGGCAGGAGGCTCTGGGCATCCTTAACCCCTGGTGTTCTGGACAATTGTTTCAAAACGCTGTCGCTGCCTCTGTGCACTTTGTGCCTGCCCTCGAGAGGTGTGGCACGAACTGTCTTATACAGCAGATCCAAGGTGAGAAGCAGCAGGAAAAAAAATTATGGCAAATTTGAGGCTTAAAGGCTGCAAGCTTTCTCCTCTTTTTGTGAATCAATCATTTCGAAATGTTGCCCTGTTACGGTCCTTGCGATATTTTCTTCAGCGTGACTGCTTTCCTTGGAAAAGAAGGCTTATACAAGAAAGTTTTCTGTGTACCTGTATGTCTGCCTTTCCTCTTCGCCTTTCCATAATATTCAAACTCACAGCAGCGTTTCGACCACTTTTGGCAAAGAACTTCAGGCTCAAATATACAGAAACTTCAGGGAAATGCAGGGCTAGGTGGAAGACAGAAATGTGCTGAAGGACAGGCAGGGGTGGCTCAGCCCACAGCCTTTCTGCTTGTCTCTCCCAGCAGACAAGGGCCATGTCTGGCTGGGCAGGCTCCTCATGCAGAGCTCCAAACCACTCATAACATATGCTGCTTCTTGCACACCTCGTGTGTGTAGAGGAGATGGTTTACTGGGAGCACTGGGGACATGGACATAGAGGGAAAGGAGGCACACAGTATGGGAGGGAACTAGGGGAGACAGAGGGATATTGCTCTGATGTGTTATGTGTGGGAGGGGTAATTGTAGGAGGAATTATGGGGTTATTGGAGGCTTGGGGCGTACGAGGTGAAGGGATGTAAAGCACAGATCTGTTGGAAACCTGGATTGATTTCTACCCATGGATGCGAAACAATATGTTGGTTGCAACACGAGTAATTTTACATGTTCTCTAGAAGCAGTGGTTAAATAGTTATATCTTCTTACTTGTATTTTGCAAAGATAAATATTTCCTTTATTCATATGTTTTTTTATGAGGCTAATAATACTAGCTACATAAAAGAAAAGTACATTTCTCATGCTTAAAATTATTTCATGGTTCAATAGACTAAGTTTTAAAATAAAATGGAGTAACATAACCACAGACATAAAGTAGGAACATAACCACACCATACAGTATTCTCCCACTTTAAAAGGTCTTTGCTCAATACCCCTTCAACATTCACAAAGTAGTCTGTGTACTCCTTAAATTATTTACTAAATGTTCATGAATTACAGAAGAAAATACTATACACATAGAAAAAAAGGGGGGTGGAGGGCAATCGTATAGCCCCTAAACTCTGAACTTTTATCATTGCTGTTTATCCTTCATAGACCATAGCCCATAAACCACAAAAGTCTTCTCTGATTAAGTGATTAAGTGTCCAGGGAAAACGTGATTCTGGGGAAGGAGTTTCTTTTCATTTCTCTGCTCTCTTAACTGTTCAAATCACAGCATGGAATTATGTGAGAAGAGTGGGTACTGCCCAGCAGCTGGTAGCCTACTTACAGTGCAGTGTCATCTACCCTCAGTTTACAAAATCTTGTATCATCCTCCAGGTGATAGTTAAATTGCTCATTCTTGTGATTTTTATTATTTAGAAAAAGGCAGGAGAGAGTTAGCAGAGTCTCTCAGGATAAAAATTCTGTCACCTCTATTAATGTGATCAAGGTGGTGGGAACACTGCTATCTGTTTCACTGAAGAGAATAGGTATGGCTTACCAGCAAGCAGAGCATCTTGTGCTTTTGCTAATCATCCTACAGTGATATTGATAAAGTTGCCATAATAACTTACAAAGCCAAAAGTCTTCCAGAAGCTGGTCTGACTCTGAGCTCTGAATTGCAGAGCTGAGGCCAACAGGGGGCAAGATGTCAAACAAGTGCCCTCTTTCATGCCTGACACGCACTGGTAGAGACCAGCAATGCAATACTGGGCACTTTTTTTATTTAAAGTGGCTTGCAAGGTACCAAACTGTCAAATGGGCAGATCTAGGAATGGATATGTGTGAATTTTGACCCAGAACTGCAGTTGCAGAGAGGCAAAGTTCACAGCACACCAAAGGGAAAAAAAAAAATCACAATGCTCGTCGCCTACACACACAAAAAATAGAACAGAGTGGGTAGGGAGGTGGAAGCAAGCTCACTGAGACAGATATAGTGCAGAAGTGAATATGCAACTGATAAAGGGGTCATGCTTTTGTGCAAACCAAGCAGGACACATAGAAAAGTCTGGGAGAAGCTATTTCTGCTGATATTCAAAGTCAACTGCCCCTTTTAGAGTGTCATTCCCTTGCTCTTCCTCATGTCCGTTTGCACAGTGACTCTTCGCTCACATTCTGTACTTGGAATTGTTTGTTGTTTGATTTCATCGCCTACTCACTAGAAATAATAATAAATCGAACATATATTTTAAAAAAAACAGACTCTTTAACCTACCAATTTAAACTAGGTTAAGGAGAAGTGTTAAAAATAAGCTAAAAGCAAATTAGATGAAAACCAATCTCTACCCAAGAGATTGCCTCTACACACTAGAGAAAGGAGAGCCAACTCTCTTCCCCAAATGAGGAATCAGCTCTTATGCAGTGGCCAATATCACAAAATTCCTTTTTTTTCTGTCTACTTCTTAGGAAGATCCTCACTACATCCCACCAGGCACAGATGTAATCAGACAAGTTTTAATCTTTTCTTGTAAGTCAGTCCCCTTAGCAATCACTAGCTTTGCATTTCTTTGAATTCCCTTCCAAGTGCTCTGCAACATCATGGTGAGAGGTTGTCCAGGCTCATATGCTGCCTTCTAAGGGCCAGGCCACTTCTGCATCAGAGGGACTCAAGGGCATTTAGTAGGAAACATTAAGCATCTTGTAGGACCAACTAAGATTTTCCATTTCACCATTCTTGAACAGAATGGGATGACTGTTCCTTCCTGAATAAAAGTATGATAGTTCTTCATATGCAGACTGAAAACAAAAATAAAAAGAAAATCAAATTCAAAGATGGCTGTTTTGCTGTGACACTGCATTGCAGATTCACGTCTAATCTTCTGCCAATATTATCTACTCAGTCTTTTTCAATGTTGCTGTTTTCCAGGTTTTTCCTCCCACTGAACCGGTATGTTTGATTAATGTTTTCCCAGATGCCTGAACCCGAGGAAAAAAATGCATTTTCAGTCTCATTTTGTTAAGTGCTAGGAATCTCTTTGATGATCCATAACTAATTTTACTGTACTTGTCACAAAGCAGATGTATGGCAATAGTCCCCTGAGCGTGCTGCATTCAATCACTACAAACTCTAGGCTTCTCCCTTCTATTTCCCCACCTTTTTTGTGTTTACTTTTTCATTAGTAATTAACCTTCACAGTTTATCATATTCTCTCTCACTGGCTTATTGAACACGTTTGACACCTGAGTTATACAGTTGATCCAATCACGTTTTATCCCTGTCTTTTTAGTTTCGTCCCTTTGTAGAATGTCAGATTAGGATGCAGTTTCAGGAATACAATTCTTCATTTTGGTTATTTTGTCTCAAACACTTAGTGCATTAACACTTCCTATTTCTAATTTACCTGAAAGACTTTTGCGTTCAAAGGATGGAGAGTCTTTAAACATTCAAAAAGAACTGTTAACATGAAAGACTGTAAATAACTCCCACCTTAAGAAAGTGCACTCTGTTATCTCTAACTCAGCATCAATAATTTGCAATAGCTTCAAAGCTCATCTTTGTTTCAACCCTCTCTCCTGGAAAGGTAGAAATCACCTCTGAATTGTCTCTCTTATTTCTGATAAGCTTTAGCTATTACAAAAACAGAGAGATGACTGATGCTATTGAATCTGACAACAGAAGGAATTCATGCAACAATCTAAAAAGAAGCTACCCCTTTGTGACTGTAGAGAAAACATGACTATTTAGATTCACAGAGTAGCTGAGGCTGGAAGGCTTCTCTGGAAATTATCAGGTCCAACCCTCTACTCAAAGCAGTGTCACCTACAGATGTGTTGCTCGGGGCCATGCTTAGTTGGGTTTTGAATATCTCCAATGATAAAGACTTAACAGACTCTCTGGGTAACCTGTGACAGTGTTTAATCACTCTCACAATGAAAAAGGAAAAAAAACAACCAAAAAGTTTTTTTATTATTACTTTTATTTTGTTTAAAAATAATTTTTTTTTACATTTCAATTTGTGCCTATTTACTACTTTTGAAAGTCACATCTTATTACACTTACAGAACGGATTTGTTGCCAAGGTGTTTTCTGCAGAAGAAATAAATCAGCTACAAAAACTGAACCTATTTTTCTGCAGAAGTTGTCAAAGTGCAATTGTAACAGCGACCCAGATATTTGTGCTACTGGACACATGGAAGTCCTTATGAAACAAAAGTCATATCTTGTTCACTGTGATGCATATGACAAATACACTGGCTATATAGAGAAATGAAGGAATTATTAGCCAGTGAATGTTGGAATACAAGCCATAAAATAATTTATATCAAATAATAATAGTAAGTATTAAGCAACAAATTACAGTATTGTTCTTGTCCCTTCTAAAACTTTAGGAGAATTTACTTGTTTGGCTTTTACTGTTAGATTCCATTTCAGTGTATGTGAGAGGTGTGGAGGCACATGTGTGTGAATGCATGCACAGTAGGTCTCTGAACAAAACACTAAATGTAAACTTAGAAGAATTTTGTGTTTGAATCTCAAAACTGAACGTGGGAGAATCCAGGAGGAGTCCGTGGTACAGTGTTTGAGCAGGGCCATCATGTTGACTATCAAAATATTATTGCACTTAAACAATTGCAAAACTAAAACTGGATGAACTTCCCTGAAAAAAACCCACATTATTTCTGGTCCCTTCCTCAGGGAGTCTTTAGTGCCCATCTGACCACTTACATGCTTGTATTTTAGGGTGTTCTCCTTCTTTTAAGGAAGATGACATACAGAATGCTGTCTAATGAAGAGAATTGTACCTGAATTTTTATCAAGGATCATTCTGCTAAACTTTAGCAGGTGGATTGCACTGGGCATATCTTTTGCAATAAATGCCCAGGGATCATACCTGGTCACTACTAGGTAAAGCTGTTTTTTTATGTTTAAGGTTCCACATAAGCCAACAACTCACTGGAACTGAATACTGAAGATACTGACTCACTATGAGATTTTCAATACTAGGACTTGTAAAGCTGTGTCTAAACCTGGGGAGCACTACAGACTTTCCAGCCCTTGGGTCTGACTACTCATAGCCCCATATCTGGGTGATCTGACAGCCCCATCCTCTACACAGCACTACTTTGTAGGATGGGAGCCAAGGAATACTGGCTGTGTTTCCCATCTGGATGAGCGGGCAGGAGCTGGACTTTGAAATATGCTTCCATGTATACCTGCTACTCAGCCCAGACATGGCAAATTGCAGAAATGAGTAATTGGTGTAATGGGCGATTTAATTTTGGCAACTGAAGTTAGTGCTCTGACAGGGACCAAGGCATCAGCTCCAGTTTGGAGGTTAGTCAGGTGCAGGATGAAATTTCGGTTCCAAAAAGGAAAGGCAAGCCCACAAAGATGCAAATGGATGGTTAATAGATGCTACCTTTTGCCAGAAAGATACCTGAATTTTAGGTCTCGTAAATCACAGATAAGTTCCTTGACCTTGGCTATTTGTAGCTGTGTTTATCCTTATTTCTGCTCTTTACCCTTCTGATATGAAGTGTGCTTCTTCATGATATTTCAGAAGCTATGGTCCACAGCTGTGCTCTGAACCTTTTTGATAAAAAAAACTTGGGAGGACATGATAGAAAGGGAAAGTATTACCACTTTTTGCTGGGTTTCTTCTTTTTTCTATTTTTTTTTCTTTTTTTTTCTTACAGTGGGTTTGACAGTGGGTGGAAAGTGGTGACTCAGACATTGTCACAATGTTGAAACTCATCTGTCTGGAAGGGTGTTCTGCCATGTGCTGTGGGAGAAGGAGATGGCAGGAGGGAGGGAAGAGGAGGTGCCGTTTCTTGGATTAGAGCTCTTGTAAGCTTCCAGAAGAGAGGAAATTCAGATGTTTAGCTGGCAGCAGTTGGTGATGAGGGAAGAACCCTGGCTCAGTTCCCTGTTGGGCACAGGGAGCAGTTTCCCTCCATCTGTTAGGAGCTTCTGATTAGATGAGGTAGGTTAAATCTTTTTTCCCTCTGCTCTCCCTTCCCAACGGTTGTGAAATCACTTATTTGTGTTGCTGGGAGCAAAGAGAAGAAAAATGAAACCACAAAGCCAGTGCAGAGCTTTTCATGCTCTTTGCAAGTTGCAGAAGCTGGAAAGAGATGATTAGAGTGATTGAAGATTGATGGAAGTGATAAGGTGGGTGAAAGGGTACAGAAGGGAGTAAGGAATGATGCATTTACTTAATGGAATATCTTAGGCTTCTCTGTCAGGCTGCCTTGTTTGCAATCTGTTTAATACTTGCTCTTACCTTCTAAAGAATAATGGTGGCTCATTGTACACTTTCTAAAGTTGTTTTGGGAAAGGACAAATTTATATCTGCAAGAATTGGTACAGAGAAAGAGGAGTTACCACACACATTCCATGGCTTGTCTCAAGGCCATGCTGAAGTAAAATCTACTGCATCATGTTATAGGAATTGTTTTCCTCCTACATGCTCTTCTTAGCCAACTGCCATACTGTTTAAACTGAGGTTGTACAGGATTGGAAATAGAGGCCAGAACAAGCTCTTCAGGCAGCAACTCATTGACATCAAGCTCTGGTAGCTTTTAGAGCAATAAACCAGACACATAATTACAACAAATAAATAAATATTTTAATAATAAACAAACAAATAAATAGTAATAGTGATGGTAATAGTCATAATAATAGTAGTAGTAGTAATAATAATAATAACAATAAAGAGCAAACCCCAAATATATACAGGCACACAGACCAAATCTGAAAGAAAAATAAAAATAATATTAATATTAATTTTGAAAGAGAGGAGGAACCTTTCTTTGTTCCTCTTCTTGCCTCTTCCCTCTCTTCACCTTCTGTGACTAATCTCCTCGGACTCCTTACCTCTCCCTCTAGGATATTGATCCATCTCCTGTCAGGGCATTAAATTGCATAACACACCAATACAAGAGGTTGCTCTATTTGTGTAGCAGCCCCCTGTGAATTCTTCAATAGTTGTCTGGTCTGGCACAATATAGTAAAAAAAGAAAAAAAAAAAGACAGCCACAAGCATCCCACAACCTGGAGCAACATCCCTTCCCTGGGTGTTGCCTCACTGCCTCCTGCAGTTTTTCCAGCCCAGCAGTTTGCACTGCTGAGTCTGCCTGCTTTATCCTGGTGTTATCTCAGGAGCAGGAATGACAGCAGCCTCTTTGCTTTAAGAAGGGGAAATGAATTTTGTGATGTGGATTCTACATCAGCCACTAAACCAGCAGCTTTTCCATTGGGGGGTTGACCAGAAATGAGGCTGAGATTACACAAGGCCCACTAAAGGTGGTTCCTTTTGCTAAATTCAAATTTGTAAGGTTATTACAGTCACAAGTTTTCTTAAATGGGGATCTAAAGATACAGTTTTTCCTATCTTAATAAGCAGAAAGAGGCCATAACACTCCTTTCATACAATCATACAGTCACAGAAAGGTTTGGGTTGGAAGGGACCTTAAAAATCATCTAGTTCCAAACCCACTGCCATGGGCAGGGACACCTCCCACTAGACCAGGTTGCTCAAAGCCCCATCCAACCTGCCTTGAACGCTTCCAAGGAACATATCCTCACCTTCTCTGGGCAACCTGCTCCAGTGCTTCACCACCCTAACAGTAAAGAATTACTTTCTAATTTCTAATCTAAATCTACACTCAGTTTCAAACTGTTATCCCTTTTCCTACCAACAGACTACCTGATAAAACATCCCTCCCCATCTTTCCTGGAGGCCCCTGTTAAGTACTGGAAGACCATTGTAAGGCCTCATAATGTTTTCAAAGATAAATACTCCTCTCCCCCAGGACTGGAAAACCAAGATGGCCAAGTTCCCATGAAGCATTTTTCAAACCTGCTCATTTATAACCCAAACTAGCTAATTTGCATCTTAATTTACATGTGTTCCACAGTACTTTATTCCATTGATTAGATGTCTGTACATTTACATTTCCATCACTTCCACATAACAGCAGTGGTAGGTCACAGTGACCTTACAAATATCTTGTCAAAGCCTTTTGTGTCAAAACAGTACAACCTCAGAAATGCACTATCAAAACATCCCCATCATCCAATGTCAAAACAACTTCATCACAGAGCCTAAGCACATTCAGATCCAACAAATTAACATATCAAGGCTTTATTGCTTTAATATCCAAGTAAAAAACAAAAACTTAATGCCTTCTCTGTGAAAAGAAAATTGTTCCTACTCCCATTTCCCACTGCTAATTAACAAAGTTCCTCTCTACTGGGGTGTCTCAAGAGTGATTTTTCTTTTTTTTTTTTTTCCTGAGAGTGTCACTACAGTGACCAACATTTTCATTTAGCCAGACTTGCAAAAATGACTGGAAAAGGCTTCTGGGAACTTAGTCTTGGTGATTGTCAAGTCAGTAACATAGATACAAGGCTATTCAGCAAAGTGAGCAAGACAACAACAGAAAAATTTTATAAACAGAACCAATGCACAGTTCTGGACCATCTCCTGTTGCATTTAAATTATCTCATTGTTCAATTTTCAGATCGAACCCACCTTAGTGCTTGGTTTCACTGCAAGAGACTAAATAAGCTGGGGAGAAGTACACACTACACTCTTTTTTTTTTTTATAATTTAAAGGGAGTAAAATAAATACTCCCCAAAGATTAAATCTGTTTATAAATCACAGCCTCAGTGGTTCCCTTACCCTCCTGCCCATCAAAATACCAGGCAGAAAAAGTACCTAACTTTTGTGCATAACCACAGTTTCACACTAGTGCAACTGAATCCATATGAATCCCACAATTTGAATTGTAATGCTTCTCCATCTCTGCTTTGTGAGCAGGATGCTTACAAGGGAGGTTTTCAGGGACACATCCCATCACAGGGCAGTGGACTTGAGTCCAAATACAAAGGCAGTATACTAAACAACAACGTTTAGTGTGCTCTTGAATAAAGACATGCAGAGACCATCAACTGAAAATGCAATAGTACAGTAAACTAGTCTGGAATATCAGCACTGCAAATATTCATGTTTGGGCAGCAATCACAATTTCAGGCAACAATTTTCTTGACAGGTAAAACATTCAAATACAGAATAAATAAATATAAATTAGCTGGTTATATTCGATTTTTTTTTCCAGGATATTAGCTAATAAACAAAGCAATTAAATTTACAAGCAAGAAGAAGGTCAAAGGCAATCTACTCTTAACTAACTGACCTTGTAGTAAAGACATTATGTCACACCCATCAGCACCAGGGCAGGATCTGTTGGATTTTGCTCTGCTTCCCACGAGTCATCCCTGTGGCAGCACAGGGTGATGCCATGAATTCAGATTGATTATATCAGGGTGGAACAAATCAGAAGCTGCAGCTAAAAGTTTGTAGAAACCGACCTGACTAGTGCATTTCTGTTATGCCCAAGAAAATTAAGTGGAGGTATGACCACATATCTTGATCTTGTATAAACCCTTTCTATTTAATTTTTCAGATTCGGTTCATTCCAAAAGTCATTCTTTTAAAATTCATGATTTGTTTTGGTTTTCTTTTTTCATAATAGACATAGAGCAGCTCCCATGTAAGCTCTCTCCTTAAAAATGGTGTCTCAGCATAAAGGAGATATTCCCTCTATTTTAAATGAGAAGACTGCTGCAGAATTCATGAACTTCTTGAGTGTGACTGATGTGATGAGATAGAAAAACAATTCACTCTGCAATAATTGTGGCCTTTAATTTATACTTAACTATGCTTTAATGGGTCACTACATTTATTCATACTTTACTTTCATTTTCTAAACAGCATATTACTGACTTGCAATCTGTAGTCTGAGAACTAATCTCAGGATTTCAATGACCAGCTTCATAGCAGTAAGGTCTCTTAATATTAGTGCCTCTTATTTTCATCTGCTTCTCCAAGTTCTCCACAGAAAATGAGATGTGTAAAACCAATTTAAAGTCAAGGGGGGAAGTTCTTCAGATCTCTCTGGCAGAAACTTCTGCTGCCTGAGAGCTGGAAAGGAACTGTTTTCATAGACTGATGTGAGCTAAGGGAATCAGATGAAGTGACACACGTGTGTGTAACAAAAATATATGGAGGAAGAACAGCACCATGGGGCACTACAATTATAGAAGGGAATAGAAAAAAAGGAAGTGAAGTGGTGGGGTGAAGAGTCAGAAGAGAGGCATATGTATGAAGGAATAAAAAGACCTCATGAAATGGAAAGAAGGGCCAATTTCTTCCTGTATAGTTTTAATTCCACTCAATTTTTGCTATCCAAAGAAAGAAGGATGGCTGAGAGACCTGAGCAGTCTTGACAGGAAGGACTAGATGAGGCTGCAGGGCTGCATTTGCAGAAGGATTTCCAATGGAGGCAGCTGCAATAGTTGCTAATGGTGGAATGGTAAAAAAGCTGCTGATGCTGTGGTACACCCCAGATAAATACCGAGAGAAAGGCTGCCTCAACTGGACGAAAGCTCCATTATTAACAGATCCAAGGGAGCAAGAATATTAGAGGACAGCAGAGGATGAAACCTACTTAAAACTTACCTGATCACCTAATTCTCTGCAAATCTACAGTAGGAGCATCAGGACCCCTCTGTGGCCGTATCACTCGGGCCAAAGGTGTCAGCACTGTGGGGGTCATTGTGGGATAACTCTGAGGCCTCTCGGTGATGCGCCAGAGTGCAGAGTCAGACTTTGACATACAAACTCTCTTGGCAGCAAGGAAGCTGGCAAACTGAGGAGACAATTCCAGCATTCTTGTAATTCGTGGCACAAATTACTTCTACCAGAATCTACTCCAAGCAGCCGAGGGGCTCTATACGCAGTGCACCTGTGTGTGTTGCCCAGGGCATAGATCAAAGCTGGCACTAAACACTGTAGGATTCACTTTCTGTCCCCGTGGAGCCTGATAATCACCATGACCAAAAAGTGGGAAGTGACTCTCAGAATAAAAGAGCTTTCAAGATCCAGTTTAGATATGTTGGTGCAAATTACAGTTGCTCCTTGATTTGTCGATAAATTGGGAACGTAACTGAGAAACTTGGTGTAATCTCTCTGACCATGCTACAGGAAATAATTCCAGCTGGATACAAAGATTCAAGCCTTACGGTAGTAAAATACAGTCCTGTTGTTTAAGGGTGTGGGGGTCACATTTTACATAACATTACTATGCAATGAGCTGTTTGCTACTGTGAAACTCAGTTTGAATCATTTCCCCATGGCTGAACCAAGTAGAGGGAACTGTGCCTGTGTTTGCCACTCTTTGAGAGCCAGATTGTCCCAAGATACTGGCAATGGCAGTAGAGGGAAAGGAATAAACTGTTTGGATTGAAGTAACAAGAATTAAAAAAAAAAACAAAACACCAAAAAATTAAATATAAAACATATTTCAGTAACATTCAGCCATCATAGCTCTTGCAGGCAATTTCTCTTCTATTTCGATATTTTAGCTCAACATGCTTAAGTCTTCAGAGGCTGCACTGACAAGCAAAAGTCTAATTACCATGTTTAGTTTGCTCTTTTTAGCATGCTCTGCAGGCCCCGTCATTATTTCACTGTGACAAGAAGTTGGGTTTTTTTTCCTTGAAGCAAGTTCTTCACTACTCTTGTTAAAGTAATACTGCACCAGAGATTGCTTTGATTGCTTGGTTATATTTAAATTGCCATTAATGCTGTTCTCCTTCGAAACTTCTTCCAGTGTGTTTACTTTTACACATCTGGTGGGGAAATGTATTTACTTTTTTGTTTGTTTACTATAACACACAAGAGAATACATAAATCAAATGCTTTGTCCCTAGGGCTTTACTTGTCTTGTCTTTACGCTGTATCAAAAATTTCAATGAAAATTGTCTAAGTAATAATCCTATAAAGACATGAAAGTAGAATGTGGCACGGTGACAAATTGCTGGGAGTTGGATATAAAAATAATATTTCGGAAAAAGAGATGAATTGTCATGATAATTAATTTCTTCCTTCTTTATTTCTTTTTCTAACTTCAAGCTGATATAGATTTGATATACAGAATCATACACTCGCAGAAAAAAATCTCTTGCAACACAGTAGAGATGGATGAAACTTGTAAGGCATTTAAAAGACTCAGTTGTATCTGACGTGCCCTCATTTTGAATCTGATTTCAGTTATTATTTCTTCTTATTGTTACAACAGAGATATCTTGACAAACATGGATGGTTGCGCTGGCAGTAGACTAAGATCATCATAAGACAGATGTCTTACTACCAAAAACAGAGTACAAGATCACTTATTTGTACATTAGTGCAGGTTGCACATCAGTGGGGTACTGAATTTCAGTATGCAAAATGTCGTTCGTGGAGAAAGGTACGATAAAGAACGGAAGGAAAAAAAACCAATCCTAAATTTGTAAAGATATGAAGTGAGAGAGGTGGGAAATAAGAAGCACTGAAATAACTTTGCATTTTCTGCTGTGAAATCAAAAGACCAAAAGCCTAATCACATTGTCAGTCAGTAACCAGTCTAGTGCAACAGGGAAAAAGCAGAGATGAGAATGGAAATTTTAACAATGGCAAAATGTCTTACAATTTTATTGGTCCTTTCAGTTCATCCAACTCTCACCTGACTCTTTTCTTTCGAGTCTCTCTTTTTTTGGTGGGTGTTTTGCCTGTTTGTATGCACGGCTTTATCTCATCCCGGGCATTTTTGCCTGAGACGTGACATGGCTTTTCTACTCTTCTGCTGTCTTCTCCATCTGCTGCCTGTCTCCTGCCTGTACAGTCCCAAATCAATTCAATTCCCACTTTCACACAGCACTGTGGCAGTGGCAGCATGTGACTGAAGAATCACACAATAGATATGGCAATAGTGACACCACTGTTGTCGTTTGGGATAATGGTAATAAGCCTTGCACAGTTGCTACAGATAAAACAGGCTGTTTTCTCTCGTATTAAACCCACAGTTGATCACCTAATTCCTCTTTGTCTCTTTGGTCAGAGATTAAGAACTGATACAAAGGCATTAAATCCTATACTAGAAATTATGGGAACAATGGCTTCTTTTCAGCTCATCCATTCTTTTGGTCAAAACACGTATTTGCCTCATTGTAAAGCTTATTATAAGCCACCACATCTATTGCTTCACTGCCATGCTATACACTTTAAAAAGTACTGAAATATCCAACCAAAAAAAGAAGTTTGGTATGAAAACATATTGCAATAGATACATAAACAGGTCAAATGCAACAAGAAGCTTCTAATGGAAGTCAAAGCACTGAGTAATCAGCATCCAGAGCCAAAAAGTTCTTGCACAGTTTCACTCAGATACTTGTAATGAATTTTCACTGCTTTGTCTATACTTCTTTTTCCTTCTCAAGAGCAGGTAGGAGATGTATTTTTGTTTGTTTGTTTGATTTTAAACTATTAGAGATGTCTGCAGATAAGAGAACTCCCACGTCCCCTCTGCACTGTTTTGCATGTTTTTGTATGGATTTGCTGTTTTGGATGTTTGTGCTTGGAGCGCTTGGTTGGTCATACAATGCAGTATGAATAACAAGTGTCAAATTCTCAGAAATACTCATGTGTGTGTGTGTATTTTGAGATGGTTGAAATGTTATTTTTAAGCATTCAGCTTCAAAGATCCACTTACCATTCAATGGTTGCATTAACATAAGCATGGTTTTAAGCAGAAGAGTTCATTCCTTATTTTGATGTAGGATCAGTCCTGCTGTTTCATCTAAACCTTACACTCTGTCATGTAGTAAAGCTGACAGGATGACAAAAAGAAAAAAGACTTTAGCACTAACAAACTTTGTCTGTTTCCCCTTTTGACTTCCCCAGTGTCACTGCTATTTATTTAAAAGGGGAAGAGATCAAACACATATATGATATTTACAAATAACCAGACGTTAAGAAAAAGAAAATAAACAAACCGACCAAACAAAACTCCTACAGAATTAGTAATTACAGTGCTGCTAAAGAACAGGGATTCAGTTGGGGTGATCCTGTGCTACTTGCAAACATCTTTACCCTATGGGCTATGAGACCTTTCCTCAAAGGACAGCAAGAAATAATGTTTCTGTGAACCCTTTCACTCTCTGCCTTTGAGAAATGGAAGATTAATTGTCAGAGACCAAAACCTAAAAGCATTAGAGAGAACGCACCCCAGATCTTGTCTTCTTCTCCATCCCACTCTTCCCAGCTTTGACACAGCAGAAGAAGCACTTGTGCAGGGTGTGCTCCTTGGCTGCTGTGGCTGCAACCCTGGCTTTGTCTACAGTGACCCCACCAGCTCAGCCAGAGAGCAGCCCCCAGCACTGCCAGGAGCCCTCTGAAAAGGTGCATCCCTTGGGGAGGAGACAGAAAAGCTGGGAGGCACAGCAGCGCTGTCACTCAGAGGGAGTAGCACGACGTTGCCCCCTCACTGACTCCGAGTGCCTCATCCTTGTTCTCAGGAGACTGGAGCTCACGGGACAGTTTTTGCAAGCTTAAAGGTTTTTTAAACTGTGCACATGAGCCAAGATAGTGAAAGGGAAAGCAGGCAACGTTCATCACATCTGCTACATAGCTGTAAGCTCAATGACATGCAGTGCATTCATCTAAAACTTTAATGGCCAGCCTCCTCACATTCACCAAGGAAAATGGGAGGGGAAAAGCTTCAAAACATGCCTGATAAACTGTAAGGAGAAATTTCCTTCCCAGTACAAAGTGCAGGGATGGTGACATATATGAAAGGAATTAATCCCTATTTCACCTCATCACTGGAGACTGGTGGGTAACTTCGAAGCATTTGCTTTACTATTCTCTAGGTTGGTTCTAGTTGTGCAGGCAGACAGTACAAAAGCAGATGGTTTTAGAAGAAGGAAAACATAGCATTTATTGTAATGTCACCTGCGGTCTTAGGCACTGCTTTCAAACTGGAAGGCTGATGGAAGGAGCCAATAGATCCAAGCAACTGCCCTTAAAGGGGACTGGAGGATATTCCGGCAGCTGGCTTTTTGTGTCTGGCAGGTGGAACAATTTTTCAGGCCCTGTTTTTCTACAATCTATATTATTTGAAAAGAGAATATAAACAGTGGTTTCTCTGAAGTTAACAGAAGTTTTGATACTGACTTCAATGGTGCCAAGATTTTGTAAATATGTTTGTTTCTTCTGTTTACTGAAGTATTATTATTGTTTTCAACATGGCACCTTAAGGTTGATCCCTGCACCCCATAAGATTAAAAGGGCCTCTGCACTGTACAGAATAGAATTTCTCATTGTTAGCCACTCTGTCTGCTCTATCTCACATCAATGATCAGAGGAGAAAGTCCTGCTATAGAATGTTATTTTGCCCAGAATACAGGTGCATTCAACATTGCAGGATCTTAGGGGAGAGGGGATGTTTTTTATTAGGGAAACTATCATAGCACAGGAGTGATCAGATTTTGAAATGCATAAGCTTTTCTTCTGCTCTGATTAGAGCAGGCACTTCTCCTATTCTTAGATCAACATCACAGGTATGTACAAAATGACAGCATATGGGACTTAGGAAGGAGATGGTCCTATTGAAAAGTCCAAAAATCAAATTGTTGTAGATCTGTTGGAAGAATGAAGGGTGCAAAATAGGCTTAAGATTGTGCAACAGCTTTGCAGTGAGAGAAGTCAGACTGAAATCCGTGAGCTGAATTTGGTGACCATCTTAAAGAGAGGCAATAGATAAGGGAGATTAACCCCTAAATTATTGCATGCTGTGAGGAGTAGCCTGGAAATCAAAGATTTCAAGTTGTTGGAAAAGAACTTTCTTTTACAAACAGTCAGAGAATGAGACAGAGGTGAGTTGGTACTGGCCCTAGTTAGCTCCAATCCCTCAGGAAAATTGCTCGGAGTCCTAAGGACCGAGAGGTACTTGGCAGTAGCAATCAATATGATGCAGTGATTCTTTGATTGCTAGACACAAGTTCAACTATTAAACTCTAATGCAGAATCTCAGAGCAAATATTTTAGGAATTTCAACTGTGTTAAAAAGGATTAACTGGAAATATTGTCTTAAATTTTAAAAGCGCAGGTATGTGGTAGTAGGCTGGAATGTATCTAAGTCAATTTTATTAAAACTGCACCTACAGGCCACTTATTTATTTATAAGGACTTTAGTGGGGGGACAATGTTTTTTAAGTCCCAGAATTTAATTACTAAGCTACAACAGAAATCAAGTGTTCAATTTGCTTTTCTCTCTTATTACTCATATTGTGTGCAGAACATGAAAGGATTTGGCATCAACATCAGTGCCTGAAAAGGCTTAGATTCCCAATGCATTCAGATTTGTTTAGTGGACAATGTATTACATTACCTATACTAAGTGTTAATATTATATTTGCACATCTCTGTCTACCAAAGGAAGTCCTATCTTTTGTTCTTTGTACTTACCGGGGTCTCAATTATTTTAATGTATGTTTTTAACTTTTAATAAATCAAAGAGAATTGTCTACAACCACTAAACCCAGAACAGCGCGATCAACTCGGCAGATTCATCACCCATACTGCACATTTCAACTCCTTTTACTTCACATTTGTTTCCCTGGAGCTCTCCCAGAAGAAGAATGAAAACTTCAAGGAAGTAATAAAGTAATAATTTTATCAGTAGTAAAAATTAAAATTTCCGTCCGTGACACTGTGCACGTCATGAAGTATTATAATGCCCAATAGTGTAATTTGATTATATTGTAAACTAATTATACTTAAAACTTTTCATCTTTTTTACCATCCTAACATGCTGCTGATATCTATTCTCCTCATAGCATGGCATATACAATGGCAGAAATTATGGCAGTTCTAACTGATAATGATGCCAGCACAAAATCAGACACGACTTCCTGCAAATTCAGGCTGAAATCCACAGCTGGATCTGTGCAAATGTTCCTTCTGGAAGTTGGTAGGAACTTCTTACAATATACTGATTTTAGCCCTGGTGTCAGTAGCTGTGCTGTTTTCACTGTCTAGATTCTAATTACAAGTCCTGCCTTTAGTCTGAGCCAATCTTAAAGCTGCACAACACTTCTCATTTTAGGATGTTGTCATCATACTGTCACTTAATGTCACATTTTCCAAGCTGCTTGTGTCTCCTTTGGACTAATTTCTGTTGTGTATTGGGGTCTGTGGGATGAGATGGAGGGGATTTTTTTTACAAATTAGCTGTTTCTAGGGGCAGGATAAGGTTTTCTTAGCATTGGGATGAAAACTCTAGCTTTTATTTGCTCTGCAGAAAACATTTGGCAAAGTGGCAGTAACAGCAGATGGTATAGAGTGGGGCAAGAGACAGTCACCTTCATGTAATGGACACTTCTGTGTTATTCCCATAAAAAAGTTTCATAACCAGACACACTTTAATTTCTGAAAAATCTCAGTTTCATATGCTGAATGAACAGTTTTTAAGGGGAGACAAGGCAGCAATAGAGATAGAAAACACAAAATACCTTCAGAGGAGGCAGCAGTTGTTGAGTTACAGTGGAAGACAGTGGAGGATGCAAACAAAATGACACTCTACACAGCAAAGAAGCACATAAACATATTGAGGATTATCCAATAGTTTCCCTTAAAATCCCCTTCACAGGTAATGAGAATGAAGAAACCAGAGAGGTGAGTCATGAAAGGATCTACTGGGTGAACTGTCTGACGCAGGAAAGTGTGCATGAGATCACATTTTATGGCCAGAACAATTTTTTCCTTGACTGATAAACTAAGTGATGCAGAAGTTCTCGGCATGGAAAAAGTAATGGTCCTAAAACATCTTAGGAAAAAAACCCAGCCTTTCTTGTCCGAGTGGAAGGGAGATGTCCTCTGCTGTGTTTCAGTGCCTGCTGACTGTCCTCAGCATGCTTGATAAAATCCTCAAAGCACGAGCCCCTCTTTACTCCAGACAGAGTGACTGGGAGCTCCTGAAAAGGAGCTGGGGCCCGGTTAATATGTCTCACTTTCTGGGCTGTGAACTTCTGTCCAGGGAACTCTCACCAGGAGCCCACACATCTTACCAGGGTTCAACACCCTGAGGAAGGAGGCCTTACCCCTTGTATCAGAAATGTTGGAAAGAGCCCAGAAAGGTTTTCCCAGTTTCTAGAAGCAACACAAGCTCTTGGTCCTGCAGTAACAAAAATCACAACGTAGGGACTAACCTTGGCGGCTTGATAACGTTCTGTACAGCAGTAGAAAACCTGGGAGAGCAGAGCAGCTCTTATCAACTCTGATCAGCTTCTCTCCAAGCTGTTTGTAGCACTGAAACCAAGCCTCTGGAAGGCACAGGCAGCAGTGCAATGCTTTCACTACTTCATTTCCCTCAGTACCTCATAAGACATCCTAGGTTGTTCTAAATGCACAGGCACCTTTCTCTCCCTAAGAAATCCTGCTGAAGACACAGATGTAGCACCATGAAATGGCAAAGATGCTTAAAGTCAGGCCCAAGGTTCTCCTCTAACTCTCATTCTTGAAGTCAACATTGATTATCTGTTCACAAGAGTACCTGGTGTGCATTATTGTATTATCATTATTGTATTATCAGGAATTAGCTGTTGATGTGAGCTGCTAAGATCATGCTAAAACTGGGTATCTGACTAAATCAAATAAAATGTTCTATTTTCTCTTGAACTGCAGGTTTTCCATTGGTAATTTTTGCCATTTCTTTTCTCTGTTTTTTTGTTTGTTTGTTTTTTGTTTTGTTTTGTTTTTTAATTTCCTCAAAAGTCAGTTCCTTGGAAATGCAGTTCTTTGAGGTTATTAGAGGGGTACTCATCATTAGCAAACATTACAGTTACAGGCCTTACAATAATATTTTCCAGTATTATGGTTATTGCACAGACTCAAGTAGACTGAGATGGCTCCAAAAGAGTCTAATTCACTACCAAAAGGAGTTTAAAGTAGGTTTTAAAAGAATTGTCTGTGATTTTGTTTGTGAAAGATGGCATTAAAACCATATAACAACAATGAAAAAGACACAGAATCACAAAATAGTCTGCAACAAACTAAAGCAGTTTTAAAGATCACCACACTAAATTTCTATCTGACTTTGAGTCCCAAACATGTCTCAGTGTTATAACTTTGATAACTCTTATCTGTGAGTTCAGTCAGTTGACTGTCAGTTGTTGATAAAATGTTAGTGTTGTATTGTCATTACAGCTCTGTGGCAAGGAATCACACAATGAAAGAGAGAGTGAAATGACATTATCAGGAGCCACTATCTCAGAATATGTTTCAAATTTGTATACAAAGCCATTATGGTACCCTGCTCTGGCTGCTGCAGTAATGTTTTACAGTACAATTTCATCTGCTGATGTTGCCAAAGGACAATATTCCGCTACATTGACTAATGCATTTCTCAGGAAATAACCTTCTGGTTTTCGTGGGACTTGATGCTGCATAAGATGCCATTCACCATGAATAAAGGTGTCAAAATATGGCCTGGAGTTATTATCTGTATAACCTAAACCTCAGTAAAGCAATGAGATACCCAGATTAATGGCTAATGCCTGGGATAATATTCCTATCTTAACCCATGCTGTCTGACCGAAGGTGAATAATAACATGTGCATAGTGTGTCATCAGACTCTGAAATACAGTTGCAATAGTATGAAATTTCAGAATAAATATCTGCCTTCATTCTCTTTTATTCCCCTTGTGAATTTAAGTCAGTTCCCTAAAATATTGTTTAATACGATTTCAGAAATTTAATAGCATCTATTGACCAAGAGAGGACAAATGTCAGTTCTCTCCCCAGCTTGTTCTCTGTAGGATAAGTTTGTTTGAGAATACATTTTATTTTTAGTTTTGCATTAAGAAACATCTTCTCAATTATCTTCAAAGCCATCAAACAGCTTTCCCCAGTTAATGGGAGGTCTTTAATGATACCTAACAACATGTTCTATATAGTACTTTGGGATGCTTTGAATATTAAAAGCATTACAACAAGCTGGATTCTATTTTTATGCCGGCTTGTATCATTTTCCACACCAGCTGAATTGCTAATAACAGCAAAGTCTAACTCACATAGGCACAACATGAAAAAAAATTAATAATAAGTGATAATTACATTATTATGTAATTTTGAATGCTATATGGACATTAAATAAGAACTTACTTTACTGATTCCATAAAGTAGTCCAGCGTATTTATGAATATTCTAATAGAAAAGAGAATAAAATTAGCTATCATTCCTTTGGTAGTTCAAAGTCTTTCATTATTGTCTCTGACAAATTTTTCATGCTTGCATAATTATTTTATACAGCACAAGCAAGTCTGACAGAAATGAAGGCCATGTCCACAGTTCAGCAATCTGGGTTCCCCATTGCATTTACAGTAACTATGTACAAATAGAAGGCCAGAGCAACCTAGTGCCAAATTTTGTGTTCATAAATCCAGATTAGGTACAAAATTCTCTCCTAAGTGAACAGAGACAACAAGACTTTCAACTAATAGTCAGATTCATAACAACCCAAACAGCACAAGCGTTCCCAAAAGAAATGTGCATTTGAAGTATTGACTCGGGGCTATAACCTATATATTCTGTGTGGGAAATGCAGGCACAAAGTGAGTTTTTGAGGAGGATGACTGGATTTTAGGGCAGTAGGACAAGAAGGCAGCATATTATCACCACCCCAAAATTATGCCAAGATAAAATTACCTGGAGTTAGAAGTACAATTTTTGATCTGCCTTAGTCAGAAGTAGTTTAAGTTCGTGGCTTTGACCTTCCTGTGTGATGTACTATGCAGACAGCCGTTCACCAGTCTGGGGCAAAGAAACACTTAGTTGCAACCATACTGCAAAAATATCCATAATTCAGAGGGTCACCAAACAACAGAAGGAAATTAAGAAAATTGTGATTCTAATTATTAATGAGGGTGCTTATCTGGTAGGAAAGCAATAGAGGTGATATTTAAGAAGGGAAGTCTTCCCTTTCCCAGATGGGAGACATATTATTAACTTGTTCAAAAATTAGAGAATGACATCATCTCCTCTGGTTACAGTTTTGACAGAAGTGCCCATCACTGCTGTAATTGCAAAGGCAATACACTGAATTTGCCCAGCAGAGCAGACTTCTCAAAGCGTAGAAAATGGTCTTAAGGCATGAAATTGTTGCCATTAGCTCAGGCATGATGGCTGTGCTACTGGGTATATACATTTGCAGAGCTCAAACAGCTTAGAAAATAAAAGTTTAGGTGCCAAGGGGGTCTCACAGGCTGAAATGGACGTTTGGGGATTTATGGCTCAGATTGTAGCTCTCAAGTGTTCTTATATTGCACTTGAGGGTGTCCAGCAGGGTACCTGACCGAAGCCAAATGTATTAAAAAAATTGTGAAGAACTTGAGAGAGAAAAAAAAATTAATTCAACTTTGACACGTTGACACCTTTTCTTCTGTTATAATTTTATCACAGGAGTGTAGCTCTTGCAAGTACAGTGGGATGTTTCCTTTACACTGGCTTCAACTCTGGGAGAGTTGCACTCAAGAACTGACAGGTCATCCTTCTATAAATGTGTCAAAATATGCACAGCAATGAAACAAGCTGTGTTTTAATAAGCATTTGGTTTATATATTATGTGCATGTGTGTATGTGTACTGAAACACAGCTAAAGCTGTAATAGGGTAAGCAAAGTGGTGTATCTACGAGATAGATGTGTTGGAAGCAGAATTGCAAACCTTACAGATAAATAAATATCCTCCATAATTACAAAATATAAGCAACTCTATAAAAAAAAAGTTTAATTCCAGCTAAGCTGTCTTTGAAATGAGATGTGAGTGTAGTTTTCTGAATGTTTTTGATGTTGACAACAAACAATTGAAATTGCTCTTCAATTGAACACCACAGTAGGGGAAAAAAAATGGTCTTACACTGCAGATTTCAGATACATCAGATATGATCTGTAAAGCCTGAGCTATATTGACAACTCAATACCCTTAATTTGGTGGGAAAATAACTCAAGGCAATCTTTATTGACTTTTACTGTTACAATCAGCCACAGAAAGGAGTATTTGGGGTAGCTGGGATCACAAATTTTTTTAGGGTACCTTTCAAGGTTTTGGTTCCTTCTTGTTTTGGGTTTTGAGTAGTTGCTTTCTTTTTTTTTTAATTGACTCACTGATCATCAAGGTAGAGTATTTCTTGCAATTGAAGAACAGAATGAGCTTTTGACATGCAGAACACTATCATGAAACTCTGAGGTCCTGTTTTAAAGTAATTATTTAGCTTTTCTTTGAACAGCACTCTGTGAGAGATTATGGAAAAAAAATCATTATAAGGTTGCACATCAGTCAGGATACTTTCCGTCCCTTCTCTTTGATTTAGACATACACTGCCAAACAAATCAAAGATTGCACTTGGGAGCTGCATGTTGCTGTGATGGATCTCTGGAGAGGAGGAGAGAAAAAATGAAGTTAAAAAAAAAAGGGGATAAGAAATGTGAGGAACAAAAAAAAAAAGTTTCAACGAGTGTTGGCTTTGCTGTCAGTCAAATAAAAGAGAAGGGACAATTTGATGTATTGCAAGATCATAGTCAAGGATAAAGAAACAGAAGTTCTCCCTGATAGAAACAAACACACACGCACATTCATTTTGATTCGCTCAGTTTTTTGGATTTCACTGTTCTTTTACAGACAAGAGCTTTCTCTGTGTTCTGGTGATATGCCAATGCACCAGTATATCTCTTGAGCATGTAATGCACACATTCCATGACACCAAATTATATCCTGAAATTGATAAAACTGAGAAATGAGAAGCAAATAAGGATATTTTCCCTTAATTTCAGAGCTATTAAAGGATATAATCTCCTAGTGCCTCAAAAGACTTGGCTATTGAACTTTGGCTATAAGTCCCACTAATTAGAGGTCTGTAATGCTTGAGAAAAAAAAATTCCACAAAGCAGCTCATCAAAACTGGGATGCTAGCTCATTGCAAACAGCTGCCAGCATGGGTAATTTGGGAGTGCATGTGGAATGAGAGGGGGAAAGCTGCTGTGAATGCAACCTGAAGAAGGTGATGCACCAAAGCAAACACACTGATGTACGAGAGGGTGAGTTTGTGAGACTTCCACAGGTGGAAATGGCAAAGATACGACACCTTGCTTCACTAGTCACCTCTGATAACTCCCTGACATTTTCCCCTTGTGTACACTTTTCTGTAGTGACAGGACAAGCATTACTTCAAGCTGTGCTCTTGCAATTAGCTGCCTTAATTGCATAAAACTCTTTGTACCTGTGGCCGTACACAGCACACCTCGTACAGGCTTCACCACAAAATGCTTTGTGCTGGAGCGAAGGAGCTGAGGGAAACATGTCATTAAACTGCAATCCAAACCCAGTGCAAAACTAAAAACTAAAACTTTACTTCGCCCTAGTAGAGCTGTGATGTTACAGCATGCTCAGATTGACGGTGGAAGCATCTCAATTTCATTTTTAACAGGCTGCCTTATGGAAATCTGTATCTAAGTGAGAGAACTCATTAAAAAGTGTAGCAGAGAAAAGTGTGGAATTAATCTACGAACTTTTATTCATGACTATCTGGCCTTAGAAAATTATTTGACATTGCATATGGGTGTCAAATACTTGCAGACTGAACTCTATTGCACAGAACTATCACTCCCAGCTTGCAGCTATTACAGGCTTACACTTGAACTTTCTTAACTATACATGTAGCTTAACTGTGCCTTTACATGTGTAAACCCTGCATGCAGAAATAACAACTTTGAGAAAGGGCATGTAAATTTTAATTGAGTACTCCTTTTTTTCTGCCTTTGAATATGTATCTCCTCAAAAGCAGAACATATGCTTTGAAGTTGAAACTTGTGTTCCCTATGTGTCCGGTGAATAGAATACAAAAAATGTTAGTATTTTGTGTATGTGTGGGTGAAAGGAACCTAAGTGAAATTCTGTATTTTTTATTCAGTGCAGCAGGTCCTGGTCACTGCTTAGTGCAAGAAGTGCCTTTTTTTAAACCTGTGAACCAAACTTGAGTGTTGGATTCAGCTCTCCTGGCTGGTGTGGCCTGTTGCCACTTGCAGGATTTGTTCTTTACATGTAATATCTCCGAAAAACAATGCATGCTCCAAATAATGTGCTATAAATAAAACTTTGCCTGTGTTTTCCTTAATTTTTAAGTGAGACCAGGGATCTGTAGGATCCCTGCACATGACTCTGCAGGATTCTGCCCCTGGAAAAACTGGAAAGTAGAGAAGGATAAACTCATTGGTGCTTATGAGACATCCTGCATTTCTTGCCTTCCTGTTCCTCTTAGTCCCTCAGAAAATCTCCCACCTGTTGTAGTCTCTGTTGAGGACTAGTGAGAACTCACACTGTCTCACAACTCTTTCCCACCCACCCTTCTTTTTACCTTAAAAAGTGAAGATTTTTCAAGAAGAACTGATGAACTTAGATAAATGTGCATTTTAGTCAGAAGAAAAAATTCACCCTGCTTTTTCTTAGATATAGTCTGTGTTCCTTGTCTCCTCAGAGGGATCATATTGCAGGGATTCACTTCCTTCTGAATTTATAGTGATTTACAAAAAACTGAAATAAGGCTGGTAGGAGCCTTCTAGGATCTTGATTGGGATTTTTAAAGGGGATATTTTTATCAAATGGCTGGGGTTTTGGTTTTGTATTTTTGGAAAGTAGATGGGGAAATACAATCTAAACATTTCTCCTGCACCTAAAAACATAAAGCCTTTAGATATATGTGGACTTAACATGCTATTTGTTCCAACTACGTCAGTAATGTACAATCTGACAACAATATTTATTTATACACATGTAGACACATCTCTTAAAATACATTTTACTGTAAATTATAAGTCTTTCTGGTTTTAATCTAGTTTGCATGAGATAAAAAAGAACATTAGCTATCAATAAATAGAGATTCAAATCACATAAACACTTCCTCTAAAAAAAGCAGTCAGTTGGGAGCTTTTTATTCACCCAATAACCCTATATGGCTCCAGCCACAAAAAACCCATATTTTTCTAAAGATATGTGCATTGATTTTAATTATATCAGATCAGCATAAACCAGTTTATTTTCAATAGATACTGACATTCCAATATTCCACAACATATTGATTCTAAATTTTTTTTTGAGCAGTTATAAAGAGAAAAGAAAATGCAACAGAGGCATGCAATACAGCCTGCTCAACGGAACCAGGTAAATCACACTTTGCAAAATCATTTTCCCCTCTAATAGAGTCAAAAAATGGTTATTATTCTTTAAGGTTGCTGCACTTTAATTTATTCTTTCATTCCCAACTGCCTAAGCAGTTTTCTCAAACGTTGCACAGTCCATCATATGTTGCATCTATTTTCTGTTTGAGAGAAATTGTCTTCATTTTCATAACAAAATAATAACACTTTGTGCTACTGTGATAACACTACTGCAACAATCTGAGATATCCACTAGCGCTTCTGACTCTGCCTTCATGCCCAACAAACTGAGATTTCATCAGCACCATCCTAATCCAGTAAACTAGAGCTGAAGCAATGGCCAAGCAGTATTTTGCACATTAACAATGTTATTCAGATGGTAATATCTCTTTTGTATAGAAGGACCTCTTTCCTTTTGGCATCAATAATATTTTAGATCAGAAAGGTGTGACAACTGATCTTGCAGAATGTGGCTACTGCTCACTTAGCCAAGAATAGCCTAAGCAAATTGTTCAGGTAGAAAGCCCAGCTGTTTTTCTCAGCATTGCAAAGAGCTGGCTAGCAAAGCAATTTTCTAGTTTTGGTACCACATTAAAGCTTGAGGGTTTTTTTTGGGAATTGCAATTCCTAAAACGACCATCTCTACCTCCCTACCCAGACCTCTCCTTTGAACCATGCCAGCCAGACATCTTCCTTCTTTCACTTCTATTTCTTTCTACTGAAACTTCCAGCCTCCCAAAACTTCAGTACCTTCTTAGGAACATCAAGTGACTTGGCAGGCTAATTGCTTTTCTGCTCGAAGAAGTTATCAAGTGAGTACACTATTTTCTATAGTAATTACAGAATGACCCCAGGGCAGAATGTGTACAACAATAAACCTCAGTAAGAAGGCAGATATTTGCTATTGTAAGTGAATAAAACTCCTCTGATGTCGATGGGGTTGTATCTATTTCTGTGGGCAGATAATTTGGCTTGCATTAGTAGGTTGTTGGTGGATACTTCCCTTGTCTTTTTAGGAAGTATTCCTATTTGAACTCCACCTCTCATTGCAGGAAAGCAATTACACCTTTTTTACCTCCAAGGTTATGATGGCCAATACTCTCTTAGAACCAACAGTAGCAAATTTAATTCAAATAATTCTCTCCTTTGCCAACATATGGATCAGGCTGCTCACTTTCATTTTGGAATATTTCAAACTGCTGCTTGATAAAATCCCCAGATGGTAGAGAATTTAGCTTTCCTTCCTCAGCCAATAGCAAATGTATGCTCCTTTGATTGTGTCTATTAAAAATCTCAGGTGCAATTACATAAGAGAAAATTTTTTTCTCTTTTCCACATATTCAGTTGAAGATGAAACTTGTCTGTCCATTGCAATAGTTTGTCTTGTCTGGACTGATCCTATTTTTAAGGTTACCAGAAAAAAAGCGCAGCATGGAAAGATAAATGATGACAGAGCTGGATCTCAACGTCTACGTCATGACAGATAATCAAATTAACATACATATATCTGTCTCATTTATCTCCAGAAAACTTGCATTTGAAAAGCCCATGAGTATAAAGAGGAAGGTCTGCCATGTGAGATCATAGAGCTATAAACAATCAAATCAGCTCTCTGAAGGAATAGTAACCAAGGTCCTGACAGGGAATCTCTGTTGATTGAGATATGTGACGTGGTGACACCATCCCGCAAGCATTTTAACAATTATTATAACACTACCAAGGCAGGTCCCTGCATTCACCATCAGAACTCTGACACATTCACATTTTGACGCCTTTTTTTTTCCTAAATAATAAATACTTCCAATTCCATGGCAATACATGAGGATTAAATGGAGAGGTAAAAGAATCTTGGTTACATGTATTAAAAGAAATATTGAAACTGAAACCTCACACATGCTCTTCCAGATTCTAGAATCAACAGTATAACTTGCACTGTTTAAATAAAAGTTAAAATTTTCCCATATGTCAAAGAAAAGAAAATATTACTCCTGGGTGCTTCTCACTATATGTCAATGCTGAAAAAAAATTTGCAGTTATTTCTAATTATCAAGAGCAATGATGCTAACCACTACTTCTGAATGCATTTGTTGTAGTGAGCTGTCTGCAATTCTGTTTCTCTAACAACAGTTCACAAATAATCCTGTCAGATTCATTCATTTTGTGTTCTAACAGGGTTTTTTTTCTGTTCCACAGGTCAGGTGATACTTTGCTAGTTTTATCTGTACCATGTGTGACTCGATTTGAAAAAATGACTTTGAGTATATTTTATTTTTGTTTCTTTTTAGTTTTGAAGTGGTAGTTTTATTTTTAAGTGACAAAGTTACTGTATGCTTTTTTATGCAGTGTCTTTCTATTTTAAAGGTTCTCGTGTCATTTTAGATACTCTAATGCCATTTCACTCAAAGAAAGATGGCACTTATTTGGAAGGGATTGAGGCACTGTCAGCTACCTGGAACAACAAGTACAAATCTGACATCACTCTGACTGGCCCTGTTTGTTTATTTATTTGCACTTCAATTTCTGTCAGAAGTTCTAGATAAATTTACAGCAAAAACACTACCGTTGTCACCAGAAGTGAAAGGGTTTTAGTGAACACAGCTGGCATTAGTGAATACCAACAGCAAACATTGCCATGACTTGGGAAAAAAAAAAAAAGAGGTGGGAAAGGAGACCTGGCAAGTTACCCAGAGAGTCTAATCCACATGGTGTGGGGGGGAAATTCAGACTAGTAGTCCTTGAGCTCTCCATGAGAACAACTGGTTTCTTCCCTTGAGAAGATAAGTACATCTACTTCGGCACCCCAGCTGTGAAGTTACAACTTGGGGAATGATTTGCTTGTAAACGCCAAAGGTTACAGCAGAAAAAAGAAGCCCGAAGATGTGCTCACAAGAAATCCTGATGAGCCACCCTAGGAAGTGTGTTTCCATTGTTTGTACGTCTCCACAACAGTGGTGTTTATAACACCTTGATCCAATTCATCTGTTCAGCCTGCATGTAGATTCATTGTTCATTATCCTGAGATCACTTCCTAATCTCCAGGTACTTCACAGTCCTGACTCTTCTGCAGTGTCAATAGGTTTTGAAAGAAAGAAAACAAAGTACTCACTGTTTTAATTTTGATTTGTTAAGTGAATTTAATGGTAAGAATCCTTTTCTCTATGGTATAAATATGTGACTATTAAAACATATCTCATGTTGAATAAAGAAAAATTTCAGACTGCCTAATAATCTTCCATCTTTTCAAGCAGCCAAGGTAGCAGTTTCCTCAGACATTTTACCCCATAGAGTATGTATCTGTAAGCAGTACCTGTAAGCAGACCTTTTTTCCCCCCAGGGCACTGAAGTTTCACTTCAGAACAGCAATAAGTCCTTTAATCTTCATAAACAAAATAAAAAAAAACTCAATGGTTGCCTGCTATTTACATTAACCTTTGAAAAGGTCTTCTGTGTTCTATATATTCAAGACAATTTTCACCTTTATCTGAAAAATTCAGATTGATACTAAAAGCTGCATGTTTCCAAAACAGTACCACTCCTCATAAATTATCCTTTTCCAACAGAACAGTTGTGTTGAGAGTTGTTTTACAGGAAAACAAAACAAAAAGAAATTGAGACACTATATTTACTAATATGTATATATCATCCCATTATAAATTACTCTCTCTGACCAGTTACCTTTAGATACAAAAGTTTCTAACAAAAATGCACTTGGGCATTAGTTGCTTTTAGAGTGGGTTTAAAATATACCTGAGAGCAGATGTTCCAGGAGAGGGTGCAAATTTCAATTCAGTGAAGTCTAGCATTTTGGAACCTGGGAATAAGATGCTTTTGAAAATTTTATCCATATTTTTTTTCACAGAATCTGCTGAGTTGGAGAGGACCTACAATTTCCTAACTGGTCATACTTTTGTGTCCGTACTTTTTTGTTAGATTCTTCTTTCATACATTTTTTTCTCATCATATACATTCTTTCCTTTTTAATATTCTTCCTGTTTTGTGTGGTTAAAATCAGTTTGCAGTAGAGGTTTTAGGAAGAGCTCCTTTGAATATCAGAGAAAAAAAAGAATGGAATACCAGAGAAAAGAGAATATGGCCTTATCCAGTTCTTACGTGTATATATATATATCTGAACAAGAACATGAAGTAATTAACATTACCTCATCATGGGTTAGCTTATCTGCTTCTCAGAGAGTGGACTCCTGACTTACCAAAATCTTGTAAAGAATTTAATCTGTATTCTAGAGGTTTCCCTAGATATCTAGAAGCAATTTCAACTTTTCCCTCTTATATCAAGAAGGAAATTCGAGCCAGTAAGTGAAGAGTGTTCAGGGTAAAAGGCATTACATTCAACAACACTTTAAAAAAATTAGGCATGTAGTGAAAATGCAGCTTGGAGATAGAATGCACGTTTTGGGCAATTATAGGCGAGAGATTTTGTTTTCAGGTAGCACGTTATTTGTGGTGTCTCATTAAACCGACAGCCTCTTAGACAGGGGAGAGCAATTTGACTTAATAAGATATTCATTACATATATATTGCCATTTGGATACTGTAATTCTTTAGTGGAATAAAATTAAAAGCATGGGTTAATTATGGGTATAGCCAAAAGTGAATTTCAAGAGAGATGACTGTGTAGCAAATCCCTTTAAATTAACGAGACATTGCGTGTATGTGTCTGCAAGAAGGAAAACAAATGTTACCAGTCATAGGAGATATTTTGGCACACTAGTAATTGATTAAATATTTTCAAAGACTTCCCACTGTCTAATGTCTAGATTCTTTTTGAAACTTCAGTGATTAACTTTGTTTGGTTGGTTTTTTTTAAGAACTAAAGTACCTTCTGTGGCCAGCACAATTGAGATATTTGGATACATCTTCAAAAACATGATAATTTAATTGATTCCTTCTTGATTTCCTTGTCTGAATCCATAAACTTCAGAAACGATGTCATACATTGTGTTAATGTCTTGTCTAATATGTGTTTATGTCCTCATTGCTTTCTTTATTTATTCATTCTAAGCCTTTCACTTCTGTAATAAACTTTTTTGTGAGGCAATAAATTCCTGAGAAAAATAGAATATAATAATGGTTGTTACTTCAACTGCAATGTTAAATGATTTCATGGGACATGTGTCACCCAGAATTCAGATTACACAATTTCTACTTAGAAAACAAACAATAATAGTGTATATCATAGGTAGAGAAGGAAGTTTATATTTAAACTGAATGGATTCAATGAATCTGTTGGAGTACTAGGAAGAAATATGCCTTTTTTTGTTTAAGTGCTTTACTTAAAGCAGCTTCTCTAGAGAAGTTTAATATCCTTTGTAAGGGACAAAGTTTATTGGTGTTTTTTCCTTTGTCAATCATGCTGTTTTTACCAGTGCTCTTTTTTACAAGAGAAATTCCTCAGTAAAACCTTGCAAGTCATTGCTGAGTGGGCCCTGCACACCAGGTATTCCCAGAAATGGTGCAGGAGGTTTTGGAGAAGACCTTTCACTTTTTTAAAACATTATTTTCTCCATCTGGCCACATGTAAAACCAAGTGTTTTCACTCTGTTTTTTTCTTGTCTCCTGTGTTCTTTTCCTTTCCCTTCTTACATCTCATTTTTCAGTGCTATGCCTCTACTTTCTGCACTTCCCTCCCTGCTCACTTTCTTTATTGCTCCCTCTTCCCACTTATTCAAAGCCAAGGCAGGTGCTATGTAACCCCACAGGAATACATTTTTCACTCTCCCTGAGTACTCTAATAGCTGTTTCTATCAATGCCTTATTTCTGTGCTGGACTTCACCTGTGTCAACAGCCCCACTGAGTTTAGTGCATCGACACACTCAGGTGAAGTTACTGAAAAAGGTTTTGAAGTATTTGCTGGATGAGAACCTGCAACCAGGCCTGGCATTTTTATAGAAATACTCAGCATGTGTTCCAGTCACTGCTTAAATATCAGGAGAGCCCCTCACAATAGGGTTTGTCGGACTGAAGTGATGCACAGACCTGTCTCAGGCTCTCTCTCCTTACAAAGAAAAATAACAGGAATTGCTGAGCTCGGAACTGTGCTTGGTCATATTGGAGGGAAAACAATAATGAATCAAACATTCTTGGGCAAAATTCGTGAAGACTAATTCAGAAAGTTAAAGGTTTCTTTATTAAAATTATAAAAAAGTATCAAAAATTATAGAAGTACCTGGTGTTTCTCTTTCTGTGCACTTTTGGCACATAGCATTATAGCCGAAAAGTGAAAAAGAAAGGGTTATGTTTTGCCCTTGAGAGTGATAATATGATTACAAGAAGACAGTTTCAGATCTGCTGAATATTTTAAACCACACACTTTAATGTGTGTTTCATTAACTTTGGGGTGGGAATGAAAAGAAGGATCCTTCATGATTTTTTCTTTTTTTTTTTTTCTGTTCCACTTCATTATTAAGCAATGATGCCAAGCTGTTCACCAGGATTGCTGCTAGCAGGCTTGAACAGCTTCTGCCAAGTGTGATTAATGCAGATCAAACAGAGTTTATTCAGGGGAAGAGACTGGCAGATAACATTTATCATCTCTTAAGAAAGTTGGGATTTCCAGACTGACGTCAGGCTGGTGATAAACTTAGAGGCTGAAGGATGTTTGACCTCCTAGTTTGCATATTCTTCAGAAGAAATTTGAATCCATTTTGATTAGATTTGAAACCTGAAGAGAAGCTCATTTACATGCAAAGCCTCTTCCAGTAGTTAACTTTGTTTTTGAAAGGACAAGGCATATTGAGACTGTTATCAGTGATTGTACCTTTTTTCATAAGAACAAATACTAAGGGTCACTCACGAGTACAGAGCAGTCTGCTGCTGGCCAAAACAGAATCCTCAGGCTATATGTAGTGGTGGTGGGGGGGAAAGGCAGCTTGGATTTAATTCCTGGATGTGCTTTTTTACCCTGGGCAATCAGGCACTACCATTTTTTTGTTTGCTCTTTGCTTGACAGTATAGACTTTTCAGAGGCCCAGGTTCAGAGGAGGGCTGAAACACAAAACAGCAGCTTGCTGTCTTAGGTGAATATCTTTTTAAATAATGAGAAGATTTTAATGAGAAAACCAAAAGTTGTTTAGTCTTTACCTTTCTCAAAAGCCATTATCTTCAGGTCGGTTTCCTGGCTGCTGAGCAACACAAAAGCTGTGTTGAGAAACTCATTCCGTTTCTAAGATCTATTGCTTGGCCTTGAACCTCTAACACAAACCTCTGCACAAAGATCTTCTTAAAATAACAGTTTTCCACTTCCTCCACCTTCCTCAACCAAACACAGCCCTAATAGCAGTCAGTGTAATAAAAAGTGTCCAACACACGAAAGCAACTTGCTAACTGTAGTCAGCTAATCTCTGAGACACCCTGTGTTGTCTCACCTGTTCTGAGGCAGCAAAAAGCTCATTAGCACCAGATGAATCATGTCCCCAGGCTCAGCCAGCTCATCCAGCGTAGGTTATTGCCCATATAAAGCTGTCTTGGGCAGAAAGACCTTTGCTTCCCTCCCATTTTGCCTTACGCTGGTATAACCTATTCTGCCATATCATGTGTTTCTCTGCAATGACAAAAGTCCCTTTTTGATATCACTGTGACCTAAGACCTCTGTTTCTCACCACCAATTTCCACAGACTTACTCTTTTGAAAGTGTCGCAGTTCCCAAGGCTCCAAATTATAAAGTTTGTTTGGTTTGTCTTTTTACAGAAAGGATACTTCAGGGAAAAAAAAAGATTGATGGTTTAGAACACAGTTACTTTTCTGTGCAGGAAAAGTAAACAGAGAGAAGCCTATTTTTGTTATCTCATTGTGTAGCCACTTTCAGCTACTGCAGGTAGTATTTTTTGGCATAGTGTATGCCTCAGTATGGCTGAGGCTATGGCTCAGATTTTGTATTCCTAAACAAAAACCTTTTAAAGGTGCCCTTTTGTTTATTTATTTATTTATTTATTTATTTTCTAAAGTGTTCTGAACATCTCAGCACTTAGAAACACCTACCTGGTATTGATAACTCACTTGCATATGGGTAACAGGAGTTTAGAAATATGGTCTCTCAGAGACCTTGTGCTAGACCTAATTACTTTAGTGGGAGCCTCATCCTCACCAGTGGCTCTGGCAAAGAGGCATTGCTATCTGAGACCGAACAGTAATTTTAAAAGAAAATAACAACAAAACCCAACAGCCCAACACACATAATCTAACACTGGAGTTTGTGCCATGGCTCATCTGGCAGATGTTCTGAAGCGTGTGCCTCTGACTATCAGAAGCCTGGTTTCTGTGCTGTTTGCAAATGATCATTTCTGCTTTCAGTGGTGATTCTGTTCCAGATCCCCACGGGCAACGGCAATATGTTCCACTTACTTTCAGCTTTCACTGGACCAATATATTTTTAAAGTCATAGTAATTTAGAGTTATGACCAGAGTAATAAGGCTGTGCCCAATCTATCCTTGGGGTTGTTTCTGGACAGCTTAGTCTTGCGCTTAGCGCCGGGAGAATGTCGGCTCCAAAGCCTCCTTAACATCTTCCTCCTGCCACACTGGAGGATTTGCAAGCCTTGTCCTTTGCCTGCCCCTGCACAGCAGCACCTTCGGGCTACTGGCTCAGGCAACAGCACAGCTACACGAGTTGCTGTGCTAAGTTCATCATTCTGTTTTACTCCTTTATGCTCCAGAGGCAGGAGGTGTGACACTGGTCTGCTCCTGGAGCTCGGAATACAGCAATGGCCCTCCCATGCATAGATATCTAACTAATTTTTTGAGGTCTTTTTACAGCTTCTGAATTAAATTTTCTTCCCTTTATTTCTCTGCAATGCCACTCTGGAAACTGTTGCAGCTCATCTCTCCTCTGGCAAACATCCACTGCTCCACTGTCTCCCCATGTCGTGGTCAGCTGCAGTAAAGCTGCTGGAGGACCTTCTGACTCACATTTCAAGATACAACTGCAATCAAGCCAGCTCAAGGCTTTCCACCACTACAGGCAAAGTCACTTTTGTCACATGAAGAGTAAGGGGCACAAGCCATGTGAAGCAGTTCCTGCTCTTAGTAAGGACAAAGAAGAAGGCATGGGGCTTGGACAGTGTGGTGGAGTTTTTGTCCCTGTCATCTCCAGTGATCAGAGCATGATTGTCCACCCCAGTCACCATTCCCACCCTGCCCATCACAGCACAGAGGCAACTGTGCTGGGGACTGCTGGAGCAAAACCCTTCTCAAAGGTGGCAGCTGAGACCATGGACAACCACTCGCCCCTTCCCTGCACACGCCCAGCCCAGCAACCAGCCTGGTTTGCCTGTGACAGCAGTTCCACCAAAGAACGAGCCTCTCACTTTCATCCCCACACCTGCCTCTAGCGAGGAAGGGCTGCAGCCCTTCCTAATGATAAACCTGCACTGAAACACAATCGGAACATTCATAATCTCCTATATCAGCTTCTCATACCATTAATGCCACCAGTGATGTGACCTTTCAGCAAAGTGTCAGGTACTAGCAGCAGGGTCGGGATTGCAAACTTTAATTAAAAACTGTATTTTAAAATAAAACTCAGTTTAGATGCACCGATAAGTGATTTTTCACTTCGTGAAATTTCATAGGGCTTTACTGAGGAAAAAAAATCATTGCGAGCTTCCTATTAATTTCTGGCTAGCTGGGTTTCAAGGACATTTTTATTAAAAGTGAGCAGAGCTTTCCATAATAAAACCTTTGCAGTTGTTATGACCACCTGTGCTGCCTCCCACCTCGATCCACCACGTGACATAGCAAAGCTAATTTTCCCACTTCCTAGCAAGGAAATTGAGCTGTTACAATTTCAGACGATAGTGCTTACACACACATATTCTAGACTTCATTATTTTTCTGTGTGGCAAGGCTGGAGCTGGCAGAGGTTGTGTCTAAACAGCTTTAAGAGCTCTTTCTCTGTGCAGTATGGCATAAAAGTTTAGATAAAATCATTAAAGTTTCTGAACGGGTATGAAAGCAAGAAAAAAAAGGGAAATAAAACTGGGTTCCTGGTTGAAGTGCAGAGCTCTGACTATACAGAAAAGGTCTCAAAGGAGACAGTCTTAATGGATTACTGTTAATAAACATTACAGTTTATTAAACAGTTTATAAAACAAACAACAGGATGGCACTCATCTGAACTGAAACACAAACAGGGAAATGATGACTCTTGAGGCTTACTCACCACAGATAAATTGCTTCCTGCTCTCTCCTCAGCCCTAGGTCTAGGGTTTATGAAAACACTAATTGCTCCCCACTGTCACTCTCAGCCACCGGTGACTCAGTGAAAAAGAAAAAAAACCAAACAACAAAAAACCCCATACACCTGCTTGATGGGGTCCCTGGGGATTAGCCTTTTTTTTGGTTGTGCCCATCCCTTTTTAATTTCACAGGGTAAAATCCCTCAGTCTCAGCCACAAAGAAAGGGCAGGAGAATTCACTTAAGGGAGAAACTTGGCAAGCTGAGAAATGGAAGGTAGGGGAGGAGATTATAATTTATGCATACGGGTAGTTTACATGCTGTCTCCTCTCCATGGTGAGAATGTAGCAAGCTGTCTAATTGGAGCCTGGTTTTTGGCTCCACTTAAATTCCTCAGAAAACATTGCACTCCACAGTCTGCATAGTTAGATTTTGTAGCTTTTGGCCACAGCAGAAGCCTAATAAAAAATACAGGGACGAAGAGAGCAAGCAATTTCAGGCAAAACATTCAGGAGCAATGCAAAGAGGTCACAACTGGTGAGAATCCGCACAAAATTGGATTAGGCACAGATGAAGTATCCGATCATCTTTCTGCCCAAATTCATAAATATATTAGCACACACAACCATCAGTGTCACATCTTGTGTTTACATCCAGCAACTGCCCTCTTCACTGGTCTCTGACAATTCTGATCAATTGTTACTGCCCTTCAAAAGAAATTTTGGTTTCAATTTCAAATCCTACCCCGGGTGTTTCCAGTAGATATGTGTTAATAAAGGTGCAGTGACACTCTGGCAGGGGATTGGATGGAGATGCTTCTTGCATGTGCTCAGAGCCTGTGCAATACCTACAAATGAACACTTCATTACCTAAATACTTGCAGTTCAATAGGTTATTGAGGTTTGAAAAAAAAAAAGTCCTTAAAAATTTAATTCCCACTATGCAAAAACTGATGTTAAAACAGCGACAATGTCTGCCAGTTGAGTCAAATAAAGGGGATACCCACCCATTAAATTATGCAGCTTTGAGAATCAGATCCTAAAGATGCAAGTCTGGAAGCCCTAAAAGTTTCATAGCTGACATTCAGGGGAGCAAATTTAGTGAGTGAGGACAACATATTACCTGGCAGGGAAAAGGAAACACTAATCCTGAGTGTTAAGTTGAGCTGTGCCACCGTGGGCACCAGCCCCAGCTTCGTGACCTCCTGTGCCTCAGTGTTCCTGCAGCCTGTAGTCAATAAACAAGAAGAATTTAAGTAACATATAGACTAGAGGAAATCTGTATATTTTAGTAAAATGCAGTTAGGTATATGATATTTCAATTTCAAATGGATGTTTTAGCAAATTGGTGTGAGTTACCACTTTTGAGTCAAGTTAGAAAGTGCAACTAATAATGAGGTTTAAGGAAAGACAACTTAAAGAAAACGCAGAAGGGCAAAGCCACAGCTTTGGAAGCATCCTCTCTCTGAAACTGTTTTCTGAAGTCACAACCTTTATTAGCTGCATTCCTTTCCACCTAAAAGACAAAATTCAACTATAAATTATTTGGAAAGGCCAGACTCTCCACATTAATTTACTGAGGCTTTCATCCTTCTGCACAGCAGTGTATTTTTAATACTGCTCAAAAGGTATCAAGTACCTTCTTTCCAACCTATTCACCAGCTCTAAATGGGATTTGACATTACGAGGTCGGCTTTGCTTTGCCTCTTAGATGACTAACAAATTTGCAGAGACAGAGGTTCACTGTTCTCACATGGATCAATGTTCAACAGACCACTGGTTTTGATGGCAAACATTTAACTTTCAGCCATTAAGTAGAAGAGGAAATTCAGGTTGTAACAAATTACCTGGCATCTAAACAATGTTAAAGTTGTCCATTAGGAGTGCCTGTAGACAGTGCAACAGCACATTAGTTTTAAATTGCAAAGTTCAGTCAACGGAGTGATAGAGTTCAGATCTGAAGCGTTTTACCAAGCTATTGAAAGGCCTGTACAGTGAAATGTATTTAAAGTGAACAAGAGTGGAATGGAAATACATTAGGATAGTCAGAAGAATATTGCAATCCCCCTTGTCCTCCCCATCCCCTGCAAAAGCAAACAAAAATACTGAAAAGCACTGTAAACTATGACAGTAGTTATAACTAATTTTTCTATAAAGTTGTCATATTAAATTGATTTTGCTGTGCTTAAATTATGTGTACATCATGAATAAAATATATTTTTTCCATGCTGATATCACAGTATGTTTTTCCTACCTGCTATGAGCTGCTCTTTTCTCCTTTACACTTGTGTCACCCATATGTCTGTTCACATCAGCTTCCCAGCTAGGAGTAGTTTCCACCTTCAATAACACTGGAAACCTGTATAAGGCAGAGGAATACAAAGAACGATTATATAAAGAAGAAATATAGATAGTGGTGCTATTTGGGACAGTGGTGTAGGGATGAGATCTTTCAACATTTTTCACATAAAAAAAAAGCCTAATTGAAAACTATTTTGGACTATTTGGCAAACTTCATTTACCAGTTGCTTTTTACTATATCATGGATGAAGGAGCACAAAAAGTATATTGCCCATGAAAGGTTGATGTGAAAAAAGTTACAGATGCTGGTGAGAACAAGCTTCCAGAACAGATAGGAAGCACGGGTTTGTTAGTGAACTATCTGGAAATGCAGCCACAGGCATGATGCAGGGAGCTCTCACACAGACCAGTTACAGGTGTTTGGTTGGTTCTTGGTGTTTGCCTCCTCAGCCAGACTCCCTGCTTTGAATTCCTCTGCTCCATATTTGCTTGGGTCCAAACAGAAATCTCATCTATTTATCTCTACTTTCAATCTGTGTTGCAGTTCCTTGAATAATCACATCCTTCTGCCACCCCAGGGAACCCAAAAGGAAGCAGACCTGAACAGAGAAGAGTCTGAGGGTTTTTAAAACATAAATGACAACATGAAAATAGAATTCATATAGATTGCAGAGAGAGTGAGAGTAAATTATGCTTTTCTGTTTCCTAATGTAAATGTTGGGAGCACGTGCCTTGAAAAGAGGATGGCTAAACATAGGGAGTCTCTTTGGAGGAAACCTGAGAGACACAAAGGAGAAGAGAGACTGATGGAGAAAGGGACAAACGTAAGGAAAAAACCCAACAGGAATGAAAATCAAGAAACTGGAAGGAGAGAGGAAGCAGGAAGGGGAAATAGATTAAAGAAATTATGAAATTATTTATTTTATACACTTTATTTGGTTAGGCTGTCTTCAAATGATTCCACTTTGTTCACAGTGATAGGTGCAAATTCACCAAGGCAATATTTGGTATAATATGGCTCATTACAGAGGGTTTTTTTCATTAACTACCAGAGATGTTGGTTATAAATGTATGAGGCAACCTCTATGCATTTTTACTACTCAAGAAAACTGCAGGTGGATAAATAAATATCAGGCACAAAACTCTCTCAGCCTGGAAGACCAGGAGAACTCCTCCCCCATGACCACTTTTACTTGTCAAACCATTGCTTCTCAAGAATGCACAAAGATATTGTCACTTGTAACTCAGTGAAGGAATTTACTCAGCTTCACAGGTCTAACAGCCAAAGGAAATAAATACCAGTAATAACATCTCTCATTTTCTTCTACAAAGACTGGATAATTTACAGACCTCATGATCAATTTCTGCAATTATTGTGGTAATCAATGCATCAATACTCCAGAGACTCATCACTTTAGATATCCAGTACAAATGTTTAGCTTTTCAGAAATCAATTGAAAGAAACTACCTAAGAGAACTACCTAAGGAAAAAAAGAAAACTACATAAGAAAATTCTTACAAAAAAAAAAAGGAGCAAAATTCAAGCCCATAAAACATAAAAATTTTAAAACATTAAAATTGAGCATCGTATACCAACTTTCAATATGAGGCAAAATAACTCCAAAAATGTCAAAAAGGTGCAGCTTTTAATCACTGTGCTTGCTTTGCATTATCTTGGAGTAGGAAGCATTTCACAACCAAAGGCCATAACGACGTTGCTCAGAAGAATATATCTAAAGGAAGAATTCTGGCTCCTCACTGTTGTTTGTATGGAAGTTACTGTGACAGATGTTTCTGTTCTTTGTTTGCAACTACTAAGACAGTGGTTGCTCTTATTTTTACAGAAAGAAAAATATTGTTTAGCATTTTTTCAGGACCGAGGACACAATTTCAAATCTAGTGCCTGTTAGTGTTGACCTCCAACTGAGTTAGAAGAAAAGGAAAATATACACCCTGAAGATCACAGAGCTTCACTGCTGTACATGCAGTCATCCATTATTTTTACTTGACATTAAAAGAAGAGTAAGAAATCCTTATTAAGATTATTCTGTGCAATTAGAAAAAAACCCATCTACCCTGAATGAGGCATTACAAAGACTTTCAGGCATATTAGTACAATGATGCCTTGAGTACAACAGAATCATGCCATGGACCTAATCAAAGATCTCCCCGTTTTTCTTTTCTATGTACCAGGTATTTTGAATAAAAGCTTGAGTTTTTTCCTCTCTTGATGCATGAAGCCAAAGAGTCTTCATATGCATTTATGTTACTATAAGCAGAAAGCAACAATATGCCATCTAAATGGAGAAGCACCTGTATCTTTTTATACTTGCTTCTGCATCAATATCTCTCAGTTTATTCCTCCTGTGGCAATGAAAATCAAGGTCAGATTAGCAGTATGATTGAAAAACCAAACCTGTATAAACCTGTATTAAATTTTTTCTTGTACTTCTACTTTACTGTGTGTGACATTTGTTTATTCCCTAATGAATTTGTGGGGTTTTTTTCTACAGCCATTTTTAACAGTAGCCTGAAAACTATGGTGTTTGAAGTGACTAGTCAGGATTCATTGAGAGCATTAAATACATTTTTCTATGTTACCAGTTCTGTTTTGCTTTCCTTATTGCTTAAGTCTTGTTACCATTGAGCTTTTCAGAACAGCACTAAGATCTTTTTCTTCAATGACTACAGGGGCACAAGAAAGGTTAAAAAATTCTTGACAATATTAGGATGTCTGGCAGAGAACAGAGCAACTTGACAAGATGTGTAGGAGTTCCTACTCAACTATTTCACACTTGTCAGGGTCAAGACTTCAGTTCCCTAGTTTTCAGTGTCTTATTCTTGACGTCTTTAAGTTATACTTCTGCTTTCACATACCAGATAATGACACCATTCTCTCAGGAAATACTCCAGCAAGGAATGGGAGAGCACCCAGTTTCACTACTTTTAGGTTTTTTTTCTCCATCTCTTCCTGCTCTGCAAGGGGAATTACCATTATTTCCATGGAAAGAGTGTGAGCAATGAAGTTCTGGACTATATTTTTGCAAGTGATATCAATAATGAAGAAGAACAGTGGTACAGATGTGTCAGAGAGATATTCCTCCTGTCCTGTTTTCTAGAAAACCTCACAGTCTTTGCATAAATTAGAGTTGTTTGACGGTGTGTTGTGTTGGGACTGGGTAGCTTACAGCCTGGGGACTGGACAGCTTTCACCTGGAGTTCTAAAATTCTAGATTCAGTTTGCTGGAAAATGTTGCCCTGGCAGCAGAGAAATCACAGTTGATATAAAAATAAAAAATAAAAAAAAAGATGCACTTCCTGTGCACATAAAAAATGAGTGGAAAAGAAAGCATTAGCAGTCGATCAACACCCAGGGTGGGTTAAAGAAATAGCAGATTTTCAACAGTATCTCAAGGGAATCTTAGTTATGCAAAGGCAAGGATGCCTCACCTGAAGCACCCATCCCATCTTACAGGTGTCACCAGCTAGGCTCAAAAGAAATAAGTGCTAAACTCACTTCTGGTGACCTTGGTATTTGCATTTTAAAAAGAAAAGTTGTGTCATACAAGAAACCCATTTTCTACCTTCTCTTAAACTTTATTTCCCCAGTGGAAACATTACAACAAAAGCCACTTTGACAAAAAATTTCCACAGGTATTTCAGCAAAATATCAAACCAGAATGTTTTGGTGAAAAAATGGCAATGCACCAGTTTGCAAAAGCCAAGGCACAAACAACTCACTGAATAACACTGGAAAAAACCCAAATCTCTCCGTAACCCCGAGAAAAAAATGGATCTACTTGAATTTTTTTGCGAGATTTCTTATTTAAGTCAGTTTTTAATAAATTTCGTGAGAGTTGGAGTGGGTTTTGTACAGTGCTAACTTTTACACATACCACGAGGCCATGTGTCAACTGCTACAGCAGCCCAGTGGGAAATAGAACTTTTAAGAAACCTTTTCTATAATACATGTGTTTCCCTCAGATTTGGAGTCAACTGACTAATATAAAGCACCGGGGAATGCAATTTACTGCAGAGGTCTTTAGAGGTCAAAACTGACAACATTATTAATTGTATTACCAAAGAACCCAGCTGCATAAGTAACATAAACATCACCAAGCACTAAGTAAGGAGGAAGAAGGTGTACAGCCAATATCTATTCATCATGCCTCATCTTGATAGAACAGGTGATGCTTCCAGAAAAGCCTGCCAGGCTGTCACCTGTGTTTATAACACTCTTGGTTTCTTCACATATGCATTTTAGCATGGTGCATTATAGCTTTGCTGTTCAGCTTTGGAGAAATTCATCTACTACACAGTGGTGCTGCCTCCTCTGAGTTAAAGCCATATGGTGTTTCCTTACAGATAATAAGTTGTACTGTCAGGAAGATAACCGTATGTAGAGTGGCGATGCACATCCATTTTGTGAAGTCTCTTAAAACTTACTCGGATATCAATTTAAACCCACCGGGTTCAAGCATCTGTGAGAAATTACAATTGTAATCGATTGTCTTGGGTAACGTGCCTCTGTCATGAAATCCTATTGCTACTTTCCAGTAGAGTAATGCTTCCCAAAGAGAAGCAGAAGGCTGTAATGAACGACGTGACAAAACTACCAATGCTAAAAAAAAACGAATCCGGGAAATAATAGTTCTCAAATTCCTCGAGTAGAAATGCATTAAGTTAAGCCCAGGTAATGCCAATACACTGAGAGGATATGTACAAAAAGGAACATTTGACATGGATATCTAATATTTAAACAGCACGCATTTTTGTCCTTCTGAAAAATGTCCGTGTTCAGAGATACAGAATAGTTTTATTTGTACCCAGCATTAATCCAATCAAAAATGTCAGGAAGAAGGATAGTCTGCCTCTCCCTCTTTAAACCAGGGACCTATACCTCAGTGTGAATTTAGCTGCAGTTTTAAATTCAATTCATAGAATAATGCATGTCGAAGTCTGAAATTTTTTCCAGCTTCTGAATAAGTGTTTGGATAAATAACTTCTTAAACTGATTAAGTAACTTGCCTAAGAAACAGGTATCTTTATGTCAACCACTGTTCATGTTTGTGTATTGATATATTTGCCAGGGTTGAAATGTGATAGTGTAAAAATAACTTCTGAAAAACATTTAGATGAAATGTCCTGTTTCAACCTGTAACAAAATAAATATTTTTCCATAATGACTCACAGGTTTGTAAGAAAACTAGCCTAGGCATCATATCTTTCCTTGTGTCTGAAGGATATGCCTAAGGAATGTGAAATGATACTGGCAAATGGTCTCAGGTTGTCAAATCTTTGGCTGCACAAGACTAACAGCTCTTTTATAAAGCATCTGTCTTAGCAACACTCCTCAAGCCCAAAGGCTCAGGACACAAACTCTTTAAGGGAAAAGCAATAAAGGTTCACTAACATTGCGAGGCTGAATTTGGATCCAGAAGTAAGTCACAGAACTCATTAGTAGGTGGAATTCTAAAGATTATGGATGAGGACTCCTACTGCTTGGTCATATGGAAGCCTAAAGTATTTAAGTTCATTTTGCTTTATTACAGAGTTTTATGGTAATTTGCAGTCATGGTCTGCAGTTTTCTTCTCAGTGCCGTTTCTCTGCAAAGAACCCAAAGGGAGGTACAATAGCCAGAGAATTTATTTTAGTTCTCTAAGTTTAAGGCAGGAGTGACCACTCCATGGCTCACACGCCACAAGGGATGCTGTATGTGCTCAGCTGTGGCAGAGCTCATGTCTCAAAGAGAGAAAGAATGATAAACCAGCGTGGCACTCCCAGAAAACAAGCCTGTGAAGCAACAAAATTCAAGTAGCAAATAACCCAAAAGAACAATTTGCAGTCAGGAAGACACCCAGTGATGAAAAGTTCTGCATGTAGTCACAGCAGCAGAAATCTTTTACAGCTGCCTGCAGGCCTGGCATTGCACAGTACAAGGTTCACCTCCTCTGTGACTGATGATGCTTCAGAAAAAGAAAATGATAAAAGGCAAAAAATCCTTGGAGAATGTAGCCAGGGTCTCACCTTCCCCATTTCATGAAATAACTCCAAAAGGTACTTCAGATTTTGCTATAAGTGGCTATATTTGGATCATGAATAGGAAGGAAAAAACGTCACCAAAATTAAAAAAAAAAAGATGATGACAGAGCGAGGAGAAAAATTAATGCAATATGGGAAAGCCATGTCTTATTTACAGGTTGGTTTTCAGCCTGTTTAGCTTGTAAACCTACACTCACAAAGAAGTTCGATACAGGGAAGCATTTCATAGAATCCACAGAGAAATTATTCCACAATATCTTGGCAAATGTTTTATGTGATAATCTCTCATGGCAGAAAGAACAACAACCACACAGTAAAATATTTATTTGAAGTCCATTCATTCTGTACACGCAGACATCTCTCACTACTTTTACACACACACACATATCTGGATGCATATGTATAATGCATAGGATACATACACACAAAGACATGCCTATGCACATATAACAAAATAAAATGCAATATATGTTGATGACACAAAATAACCCTAATTCCAATTTACAGGAAGCAGTGAGGGAGTGAAAGAATCAGTCAGCACTGACATGCATTGCAGTGACCAAGAAAAAGTAGGTAACAATTGATGGGACTGTACTTTCACATAATGTATTGATGAAAAGGATTTGATGAGGTGCCCAATGCTATATCAACCCAAATTACTTTTTAAACAACTGCATATAAATAATTTTCACTTGCAAGTCACAGGGCTTGTAAATCTACTGTCACTACACAGCTGAGTGGTTTCTCTTGGTGTACACATGGAAACTCTGCTACAGTTGAAGAAATGGCTTTGCTTGCTTTCTTTTGCCAGCACTGCCCAAAGTTTGTTCAAAGAGTTGAAAAAATGACAGCTATTAGAAATGGTAGGCTTGATTAGGACAGCGTATGTTCAAATGGGGCACTTACATTAAATGGTGAGGAGAACAGTTGTACTGAGAGCTGCCAACATAAGTTTTTCAGATACTGTTCACCTAAAAGCCCTGAGTCAAAGGCTTGACATTATTTGTTCATTTTAACAATTCTGCTCTTTGCTGCATCAACTAGATGTGTGCTCATTAAATCACCAAAGCACTCATAACCTGTTAAATGAAGAAGCAGGAGACAATATTCTATTGAAATGCTCATAGGCTGCAAAAAGTTTAAGCCTTTTGGAGGCTACAGTGTTTGTATGAGATGTGTGAAGACTTGTTCATTAACACTGCAATTCATTCAAAGGCTAAGCTTTTCCTACAAACTCATCTTTCATCTCAACAGCTTAACACAGTTACAGTAGTTTAGAGGTCACCACAAACACAAAAATCCTCTAATTCATTGGTTTGTCTATACTGTAAAGTCCTTGGGTGAAGAAGCTCTGAATAGTTCTTACTTTCTCTTCTGTCTAATTTGGTAACTTGTCCACCGAAGTGTTACTATGCCTTTGCTTTTCTTTCCTTCACTGCAGTGGATTTTTGGAGCAAATCACATTCATATCTTAGTCTTTTTTTGACAGTATTAAAGAAAAGAAAACCCTTCAGTGCACCCTTCCTTCTCTAAGGGGAGGAATGCTTGGACATTGTAAAACAGAAAAAGAAGGAAGATAATGAGAGTTTTTTGGAAGGAATTCCAGACCTGTGTCATGGGTTACCTTTCACAGATACATAGAAGTTAGGCTGTATGATTCTGGCTTGAAACTAGACTGCTGAAAGATGAAATTGTCTAAACCACTATTCAGGCTCTGAATGATTGAATATCATGTACAAAACGCCTCCACATTAGCATTTTAGTTCAAACCAGTAGTTAAATTTTGGCTGTTCCTATTCACCATGCCTTGGTCTGCATACCAAAGCAGACTCAATGTGCACAAACTAGATCTTTTTTGGATCAAACTAAACCAAAGCATGTACTTTGTGAGCTCTCCTTTCATCCTTCAGCCATGGTGTTCAGTCCATGGGATCAGTCTAGAGTCAGACCAAAGGAAAATGCAAGAATGACAACCATCGTGTCTGTTGGATCTTCAGCACCATCTGCTTTTCCACCCTGAAGTTCTCCACTGTGCAGTTTACCCTGCTGAGGAAGGCCTACAATTTTGTTCTGTGCCTAAATACATCTGCAGAGGAATATAACCAGCTCACAGTTGTACCTTGAATGCCATCCAGACTATAACTACAAATCAGTTAGAGCTATCTAGAATGGTTAGGATTACCAAGGAAAAGATGAAATCATATATTTAGTCCCGAAATAATTGGTGCATTAAATAAGGGCAGCACAATAGAAATAAGTGGAGTTAAAGTTGACTCTGCCATCTGTGAAGTTGGTTCAACATTACCAGTCAATGTTGGAAATAAAATTGCAATGCACTGATAACCTGCTTCTTAGGATCCCTATAAATACACTGAACAAAAATAAAGCAAAAATATGTTTAAGTACTTAGTCCATAGTTACTATTAAGATAAACTATTTTCAGTCAGCTCTGGCCCATTATGTGTGTAAAATAGTGGTCAACCCTGACAACCACACCACATTTCAAAATTTTGCCAAGTTCCATGTGTTTTAACCACGCACAAAACTTCTTCTTGTGATTATAACTATTTTCCATAATCTTTCAAGGGGATCTAATAAAAAAATTTAGTCATTAAAGTTTGTGATAGTATTTTTTCCCCTGTGTACATTTAATTTGAAAACTTGACAATTTTAACTTGCATTTTAATAATCTAAATTATGCAGCATGAGATACACTAGTTTTCATCAAAAAGTTCCAAGACTGATAACCTGTCTCTTATTTTTTTGTCAGTAGAGAGTACAGACAAAAACATATCACATTTCCCATTACAACATTTGCAATGCCTCTGAAAAATAATTAGTGTTACTATGGCATTTATGAGATTCCAGACTCCTGAAGTTACACTAGTTACTTGCATTGAAAAAGGAAGAGCTTTCTGGCTAACCCTGTACAACTGAAGGGTCCCACATTATCTTGTGAATCCAGATAGCTCTCTCCTCCCTTCCTCATGTATTTCCTGCCAGAATGCTCACAGCCTTTTCCTTATTTGGGCTCCAAATGTTTGTAGTGCCTGTGATGTTTCAAATGCATAGTTTCCATTCCATGGGGCCAGATTCCTCTGCCAGGCTGAAGGGCCAGGACAAACACATTTCCAATTTCAAAGCTGTTTGTTTTGGTAATTCTAGATAGAGAGGTTCTGAAATTGGTATACACTCATTTTTGTGTTTACCAAAAGGCTGTTTCAGATCAGAATTATTCCCACAGCTCTCAACTCACCGGAGTCCACATGTGCAGCAAAATGTCTAACGAAGGATCAGAAGAGGAACTCTAAATATTTAGTAAAGAAATAATAAAGAAATGAAAAAATAGCACCCCAAACTCAACATTTTTAGAACACTACAGACTTCATTCGACTTTAATAAATTATTATATAGCAAGAGCTATTTCTTGAGATACGGGGGAAAGTGTTGTCTCAAAGGTAATTTTAGCAAGAAAACTGAGAGTTAAAGCAGCTTTTAAACTATGTAGAATGGTGATAGCTTTGACTGCATCTTTCACGTGAAGAGAGCCCTCAAACTGAAGGACATTTGAGAAACGTAGTGGTTTCACGTTGCTATGGCAAACTAAACTGCAATCAAGAAGATACCTTGGATTAGATATTTTGGTTACTAATTTGCAGTGCATTGTCACAAGTTCTCTGAGGTTATTAACATCATTATGATCTTATCTCTGTGAGAGCGGTGCCTTGAAGACTCAGAAGAGATCAAACGTACCGCAGGCATTTTAGGAGTGCTCTTGTAGTCACTCTCACATAAATACCAATGGAATAGAACGAAAGAAAACGACAAAGAATTGGAAAACCAGTTGCTCTGAGGCAAATAGCACATGTGTGCTGCCTTGTGTTGGTCTGAGAGTACCCTCGGGCCTGCTGTACCCCTGATACCCCACACACACCATCTGGAGGCAGCCAAGCCACACTGCGAGAAGTGGCTCACTTTGAGCAGCTGCTCAAGGCTTCCCTCTCACCAAGCTCCAGGTCACCAGCGAGGTCTGCAGCTTGAAATGGGCTTCTATCCAAAAAATCTTGGATTCAAATGTCTTCTGGATCAACCATCTATTTCCGGGAGAATAGCCAGGGCAAATAAACCCAGATCCCCTCTCAGCCCAGTGGCTCCGTGTCCAGAACACATTTTTTTCCCCAATAAATATGTACTCCACAGAAATGGTTGCCTTAGCTCGAAAACTTTACCATTATAAAGAAGTGAGTTAAATCCCCTTCCAACACTTTTGTATTGTCATAAGTTTGTGCAAGCAGCAAGAGCTAGCAATATGAAAGCTTTATAAAAGTTATATACAAAAGAGAAATTTCATTCTCCAGGTAATTCATGTGTGACTTACACTTTTTATTATCTCTTGGTAATTTTTTCTCTCATCAGGACAAGTTTTATTTGGTATATCATGTATCATATTTTAAATAACAAATTTTAATGCTTGATATCCAATACCACATTAATTTTTTCTGAGTAAGACTAGGGAATCTAAAGCTATACAAAGTCTTATTTATATCTAACTTCAGCACAACTCTTTTTAGATGTGAAAAGCCCCATCTGGTATGTGGAAATCAAGGGTACATATAGGAATACTCACATTTACATGAGGTACACAACTGCATGCAATAATTGTCTAAACCATTCAGCTTTTCTGAGAGTACCCAATTCAGCCAATACATACCTTTGCCATCAACTGTGATCAACATGTAGTCGAAAATTTAAAGTTGTTGCACTCCAGAATCCTTACCCATTATCTATCTGAAATATTTTATCTGGTTTAGGTAAAATAATCCAACCAGTTTTGTCTACAACACTTATATCATCTTCATCACTGGAACAATTTAGCTCTTCACTGCCTTTTAGTGTGAACATCCATTAAGAAAAGTAATGTTTGCTTGGGGTTTATAGACTGTGAACCTCTGAGCAGAGCTCAGCACAAGAGCTGCTCTGAAACTCCTCTCCTACCAAAGAAGAAAGGCAGAACACAACTTCCAAAATCATCTGACAGGTATCAAAGTTGTGTATGAAGGAGGAAAAAGTGAGCTCACTTCCTTTTGGATGAAAACCACAAGATCAACTCAGCCAGCCCTAAGCCTAAGAGCTTCCAACCCCAGGCTGCATTTCTCAGTCTTTAGAGTCCTTTCTAACCACTGCAATCCCGTGCTCAGGGTGAGGAGCACATGCAGGATGCTGGAAGAGATTGGTGCATATATGTGGATTTTCACCAACCTCAGAGGAATCACCTCACCTAAGCCACCCAAGACATATAGAGTTATGCTTTTTCAAGATTTGCAGATGCATTATGATGAGCTTCAGAGAGGTACCCCTCTGGGATTAGGGCTCTCTCCACCGTTTTGGAATTATTGGTGTCCAGATGTGCTGTTTGTCACAAGGCAGAGGTTGTGTTAGTGGCTGCCCTGTATTTAATGACCCTGTGTTAACTGCCAAAGTCCACGACATAGGCTTTCAGAATCTTCTGCTTACTTAACTCCTTGCATATGCAAAGTCAGGCTTTTGGCATGCCCAGAATATTTTTCCCCTTTGAGCCAAAAACTACCCAGGTTTTCTTCTGATAAATTATTTTTCCAGCCGGCAGAACCTGAGGATTTTGACCATCTGAGCAGAAAGTCTGGATGCCCCAAAGTGCCAGACAAATGCCACTGTAGATTCAAGATCAACTCAGAGCAAATGTGCTCTGAGTTCAGCATGTCTTAGATGTGCTGGATACCACACAGATTAAATCTGACACATTCTGGGATTGCCGAGCTCAGCAGATGCACAGCCCGGTAGGTCTGCAGACATTTTAAAGTTTATAAACAGAAATAGGGAGAATGTCACTTACATTATTTGAATCTGTATTCTCTATCTTCCAGGGAAGGTGTTCTAGCAATGAGTGACAAGTATTCAGGAGTGATCAGAGGCTCTCCCTTTCAAGGTTAGAAATAGTTCCGTTTGTATTGAATAATTAACTAGTAACTGAATCAGAAAATGGGAGGGGGGAAGCTAGAGAGGGTGTTACTTCCTAGCCTGATAGTAAGGGAAAATAAAAAAGGGTATTGCCATGATCTGCCATCTTTTGAGTAGGAAAACAAGAGGCAGATTTGCTTTGACACGCAGTGGGTCTGGCCATGTGGGCGAGACAGTGGAGGAAACCTTTCTTTGTGGTGGAGGAATCGTTTCTTTGTGGTGGAGGAATCCTTTCTTTGTGGTGGAGGAATCCTTTCTTTGTGGGTTGCAACACAGCTGATCAGAGCTAAATCCTCATGAGCATTAGGTGCTGTGAGGAACACTCACAAAGACATCTCGTTTGAGCAGTTTTACTTCTAATGGTATAGACCTTCAGTGAGCTATTCAATGCCTTCTGAGGGGCTGCCTAGGCACCTTGCTCTTACAAAAACAAAAGTGAATACAGGGATTCACATTATTCACATATCCTGGTGACTCTAGACAGTCACCTGAAAGGATTGCAGGTTTCTACAGCTGGGGCAGAGTCCTGAGCTCAAATGTCTTAAATGCCAAAACATCCACTAAACATCTAGCTTTGTAGACAGAAATAAAACCCCCAAAACAAACAAGAACAATTCATATGATATAAGGGAAATAGAAAAAAAAATCATAGAATTTACATCAAGTGGCAGCTGTTTTGAACTGTCTGGATTCCCTTCAGATTTCCTTTGAGCATTTAAAGACAAAAAAATGAAATTGGAATTAGATGTTTATGATGATTTTAGTCTCTGATCCATGAAAGCACTGAAGCACCTGCTCCAGCCATAATTAAGTTTATGATGAAATAAGTATTTGTCTAAAGATTATATTGAATGAAGACATTATTCTAGAATGGGGTATCGGCTTCCCAGGGACACTTTGAAGCTGGCCAAAACTTCCAGCTCTATTTGGTTGTATATCACTGTTCAGATTTTTCCAGTTTAATTCTATATTGGGGAAAAATACTGTTTAAGGAATATTAAGGGGAACAACGTGAAAAAAAAGGAAAGTCAAAGAGAAACAGCTTAGCCCAGTCAGTTATCCTTCCAGTTTTCCACAGTCATGTGACAGCTGAGATTCATATAGCTGCACCATATGGATCTGAGATTCATATAAACCACACCTAGGAATTATCAAAACCAGAACCCCCTTCCTCCCTCCCCCTCACCCCAGACCCCAAATCCAAGGGGGAAAGTATAACAAAGATAAAGGGCATTTTTAGTCACTTTTACCTGTCACGCTTCTCCTCTTGTGGACTGGCCATAAATTTCTGCCACCATAAAAACAGTTTGAGGAGTAGCCAGTGTCCTGGTGAGACATCTCTCTACTTGGAACAGGTAAGCAGATTTTAGCAAGGGGATTTAACACATCATGCCTTGTTCTTTTGGCTTTGAGCTATTAGCTGAGATCTCTTAAGTTTTATGCCATAGCCCATTTAAGACATTTTTCATAAAACTTATTTCACATATGAATCACTAAATGCTGGATTTTGAATTTGATTCTTCCCTCAGCTTCTTTTATAGATGGGAAAGCTCAAGGCTTTTCAGCTACAAATTCAGTTTTGTCCTTCCAAAGATCCTTCAAGCAAATTCAATTCAGCAGCATAAGCAACAGGCCAGATTTGAAGGAGTCACCTGCTGACAGGTGTGCATGTTGTGGTGAAGGGGAGTGCTGAAGGGCCAGGAAGGGCAAAAGGAGCTGAAAACTCATATCTGTGTGATAACAGGAACGCAGGAAAATCTTGAGGCTCTTCATGTGCCAGAAAGGACTACAGGTGACTGAGAGAGAGAGTCATAGTGTTATTGGATAAATGAGAGGGATTTGGGGTCCACAGCAGGTGAGGAAGAAAGGTAGAGCTGGGGGTCTGTGTGCAGAAAAGTGAATAGAGTAGGAAAGAGTTGGGGGGGTTCTTGGTGGAATAACCAGATAATTGAGGGGAGAAGAAAGATCAGCTTGGGAATTTTATCTTTCTCTTGTTATTCTCCAGTTTATCCCGTTTCTCTTCCTCACTCAAGACCCAAATAACCCTATCACAGTCCCTTGCTTACTGCTCCTGTTGCCCCTGGGCCAGGGAGGGAGGTGGTGCAGAGCAGAGGCTTCAAGGTAACAAAGCAGCAGTTGCCCTCATACCTTGTGTGTGTTGGTGCCACCCGAGGGTGGGACTGTGGGAACACACCCATGCTGACCTACACATCCTCCAGCACAGGCAGAACAACCTTTCCCTGCTGCAGCCTGTCTCCCTAAACTGGTGCCTATGTTTCCTATGCCTTTTGCTGGCTCTGCTCCCAGGCATAAGCTCCAGCTTCTACAAATAGACCCACTGCAATCAGTGAGACTACTCATGTGAGTAATGGCTCACAGCTGGATGCAAACAGAGTCATGAGCTCCCTACATTTTTAGGTTTTGAATTTTAGTATTTTTCTTGTGTTGTTCCCCCCCCCTTGAAAAATTGGATAAGTAAATTGCTTTTCCTAAGCTCCTCTACGTTTAGGATCTCAATGATCAGCACAGTTAGACAAATAAAAAGGAATCTTATTAAGAGAAGTTATCCCAATGCTGCTGCAAATCACAGCTTTTTTGTTGTTGTTGTTCTATCAAACTCTCTTGCTGATATGGTCTTGAAGAGCACTGAACAACTGTCCTATGATTTCAAATCATCCTGAATTCTACTAAATCCAATTAAGGTGTTCCGAGCTTATCAGTTCAGATCATCTAAACTTACTTTTCACCAGGTATCCCATTGTTGGTAGTTTGTGGGTTTGGGTATGCAGTATTAGTCTCTAACGATAGTGTCTTCATCAAAAATCACTAGAAGAAATGGATGTGATTTTCTCAGATTGTTTTATTTTTAATAATCTAAAGGAAAAAAAAATCTCTTGAGAAAAGAAGGACATTTTTTGTTGAGGAACTGATTTTTAATAGCTCGTGCCTACAGTAGGACACATTTTCAAAAACTGTTCAGGGTCCAAACATTACTTTTGCTAAAAACAGTGTCTAGATTTTGAGAGAATTCAGTGTGCTACTGGCTACTTTACTGATGCCTTAAAATGTTTCAGGTTCTCTTGAGATTTTGACTGTACACAGACAAACTATCATCTGAAAATCCTTGTACTTCTAGCAAATGTCACAACACTCCTCTCTAAGAAGGATGTTGCAAATAACTTTCTCACTGACCCTTAAAAAAGCATATATCTAAATTGATTCTACCTGAGCTGAAATCTGTTTGGAAATGTACTTAAAAATCTTATTCTTTACTAAATTCCTCCTTAAATTCTTTATACAGACATATTGCTTTTGTGATTTACTTCTATGTAATTATCTCTCCATCTTCCTTTCCCTGTAGCTACCTCTGTACAGCTTCCTTTACCTAATAGCTATCTTGTCTCTGGGTTGTATAGCTGACCATTCATCATTATTCCTACTGCTAAGCCTGTTCTTTGCTTTGCAATGACTAAAATTCCTTGTCCCACTTGCCCTGCTCTTCTTCCCTCCCTTCCTCCAAGACAAGTTCATCTTCCTTTCTTGCTTTAGCTACAAGATCATTCTCCTTTTTTTCATGCTCTCCCTCTCACCCGTTCAGTTCATGTATTCTGACCTCACATCTCTATAAACCTCTTCCTCTGTGCAGACCTGACCTCTTCTTTCCTTCTAGTCTCTTACTACACTTGAAGTTCAGTGAAGGACAAAGAAAGCCACAAAGACTGCACGGGACAGTCCCACTCCGATTTTCAACCTCTTTTTTGCTGGCCTCTCCTATTTCAGTGACTCCCTGATTCTACCCAAAACCCATTTGGGACATTAGAACTTTTATTAGTGAAATTTTTAGCACTGAAGCCCACATGAACTATTTGATGTGAAATTTTCTTTATGTCAATAAGGCTTTAAAACCTGAAAAGCATCTCTTGGCATAGATTTCTAAGCAAATGGACTTTCTGGCAAATTATTTATAAGATGGTGACTTTTAGGTTAAAAAGGCAGAAAAATGATAATTTGAAAATCTTGTGTCTTTCTGAAGGGGAAACTAGTTTGAAGACAGGTATGTCCATCCAGTTGGAAGCAGAGGCATGCCATGTGTTTTTAAATCCACATTTCTACACATAGCAGTCTTGCAACATAACAAATAGGTAAGGGAAGGCACATTGGCAGGATAATATCTGCCTTCTTTCAGAGTTTGTCTGTACATATCAGAACTGTATTTTGAATGAAGTGAAAAGGAAACACAAGCTGCAAAGGTCTGCCCACTGCCTCAGCTGAAAATAACTTCATCTACCACTGTCGGGAGAACCTCAAAAAACAAATGGAGAATATTAATGCACACATGCAAACATCAGTTGTACTTATAAACGTAAGTCATTTTCTCTAGGCTATTGGTTTTTTCCTTCATTTTGTTCAGACACAGCAAATAGATGTGTCAGCTTTTCGTTGGTTCAGTAACAGAAAAATCTCTAGAATCCGATTATCCCTATTCGTATATAGTCTGCAGTTATTTAAAAATAAGTAGTTTGGAGATTTAGCTTTGCTTCAGAAGTCAAAGTAATCTTATTGTTCCCTAATAAGTACGGCATGAGTCACTCCACTGCAATAGTCCCTCCACATTCCAGCCTTAATTGTCTCCAAATTAAGAAAAGCGTTAGATGCAACTTACTGTGAGAAAATGAATATTTCTGATCCCTGCTGCTAAATAACGTGGCAGAAAACGCCTCTGAATGTGCACCAGATCTGTTTGCTAATATGAAAACTGTCCCTTGAATGCATTATTCAATCATTTTTCATTTCAGCAATTATTTGTAATTTGTTAAACCTGTAGACTAATTTCACAAACAAGAAGTGAATGTTACTTCTTTATCATGAGGGGTCCCTGTGTGCTCCCAGCCTTCCTTAGTTCTTGACAGAAACTTGATTGTGATAATGAACCATTACAGCTACAGCTCTGTTAAAAAACCCTGCTTTTGTTTTTGAAGCGAGTTGTGACAATTGCCTCCCATTTGAATCAATTTTACACAAGCCTCACAACAGTTTTTTACTCTGTCATCATTTATTACGCATTATTACCTGAGTGCTCAGTGACTCCCATCACTGCAGAGGACTCGCCCTGCTGAGAGTGACAGACAAATCGATGGGCAAACAGCCTTTTCTTCTGAGCATTCCCAGCCAAGGGTCCAAAACATGCCCTGTGTGGTGACAAGAGGTGCTTCACCGCGTGGCCACAGCACCAAAGGGGACATCGAGGCTGTGGGTGATGGTACAACCCTGCCAGTGAGAAAAGCACCTGTTTTGATCCAGAAGAGCACAGGGAGCTTACATTGTGCGCCAAAGGACCCCATTTACACCATCTCCTAACATTTAATGCAGGCAAGCCTACCTAGCAAAATTCACTGAGCTGGGAGCAGGATCTCCACCCCCACACGACCGTAGGGTCAGACTCATGCACAAAGATTCTCACTTGTTTCAATGGTGCAGGAGGGAGACCTAGATCTTTATGCAAATCCTTCTCCTCACTTCAAAGAACCCTGGTTTTGACAGGTTTTAAAGAAGAGACATGTTTGTCTTACATTAGTGCAGTTTCCACCTCAATAAAGCAATGTGGTTTAGGAAACATCTTATTAAAAACAGGTTCTGTTTTTGAATATCTAAGAAACCTGCCCAACAATGTTGTGTTGTATGCAGTTTCTTGTTTTCTTAGCTTATTCTGCAACGTCTAACCTATAAAAAAAATCAGAAAGAGTACTTTTATGTAAAACCTGCCAACAAAAATCAATGCATAAGTAGTAGAAAAATAATTTTCACTAGTGCTTGCATTATCTCCTACACATGAAATTTAACCAGCAGAGCTTGAATCCAATGAAAAACATACATATTAAAAATTAAAAATAGCAAGTGCAGAAAATTGAATTGAATCAGGATTCTTCTACCACCTGGGAAAGCACATGGAAAATGTTTTATTGCACAGGAGAGTCCAGACAATATTGACCAAGCCCCGCTTGAATTTCTCTAAAACATTTGTTGCACTAAAAACAACCCCTCAGAGCAGTGATTTATTTCTAAATTCCCTGGGTGTGCAGGGAGGCACAAAGGTCCTAAATCTGCTGACTAAGATAAATTGCGGGTTGGAATGTATTTAAAAAATGATAATGCAAAATGCAGGAAAATATACAGGGAAACAGCAGATAGCAGTGGAATGGAGTACATGACCTGCCTGAGAAGTTACTACACAGAGCCAAAGAGCAGATATAACTGCAGACAAATTCCCTCAGCTTTCAATACTTACAGAATTAAATTACTATTAAGAGAACACGTATTTCTCCCTGTGGTGAATCCTTCAACTGCTTAGCAAAGATGACTGGGAAACTGGTATTACAGTAGGAGAAACAAACTCCTTATTGAGGCAGAGGAACAGTTAGGAGAAAGGAATGCGCTGAAATTCATGTAGTGAGTTAAGATTCCAAGACAGGAAATAAAAAAAAATATAAGAAAGTGAATATTAAAAGAAACACCTCCTGCTACTCTGGTTGCCTGCTACACAGTGTCTTGTTTCACACTTTGAAACATCTGGTGTTGGCCAGAATTTGAGTTGGGACACAAGATGCAACGGAGCAATGTTCTAATAGGTTATGGCAATTCCTGCGGTCTTGTTTTGTAGAGAGGTGCAGCCAACCCTGGTTTTGGTTTGTTTGTTTGTTTGTTTAAATCTTCTCTCCTGTCTCTCTCTGCACATAATGACTGAAGAAACATCTCATCAAGCTGTCACTACAAGTCTCTGGCAGACCAGGTCTTACCTTGGGCCAGGGCTCAGCAGCCAAGTAGCAGGTACAGAGATATGAGAGAAGCTCATGGAGCAATGAAGGTGAGAGAAAACAGAACCTACCACCGCCCCACACTCACCTGCCTTCAATCTTTTCACTTTTGCTGCTTCCAGGCACTCAAAAAAGGGATGAGATGCATAAAAACATCCCTCTGTCCACCTAAGAAAGACCTAATATCGGAAAAGTCCAAGCTGAAAATTGGCATAGAGAATTAAGGGGGAATGTTAGAAGGGAAACTTGTCTTTGGTGGCTGAGAAATAAGACAGCTTGAAAAAAAAAATAAATAAATCATGCTTATAAATTAATTTTCTCCCACTCAGACTCCTTCCCATGGTTATATTGCATTGTTTGTATGGCACTACCACAGTGTGGTGCACAAACACTAGAGATGGAAATAACTCTGCAGAGAATTTAAGGAATTGTTCTGGAATACAGACCTCAGTTCACCTCCACAGAATCCATGGTAAAGCAGGGCTTACACCACTTAAAAAAAGAAAAGAGACATGAATATAATTTTATCTCCATGTAAGAACTGGCTTCACAATCTGAGCTGAAAGGAAAGGGAGGACACAACTAATTCCAGGATGAGCAGACCTTTCCAGAGACAGGTTTCACAATCCCTCTGTTACTAGTATACTCCTAATTCCACATATGACTTAAATCCCTGGTCTCTGTGCCATCAGGGCCTTACTATTTTGCTTTAGAAAGCCAGCCTTAGCACTTCTCCTAAGCTCTGGATTTACTTTGAGAAGAGGCCAGAGGAGCAATCAACTATTGACCTGGGGCTGTGAATTCTCCTTCATAGAACCAGGGACTCCAGTTTTTCTCCTGAATGAGTTTTCACAAAATAAGGCTTTCATCTTTGAGATCTTCTAATCCATCTAAGTCTTGGCTGAACTGGGGAACAATTTGACAAATAAATGGAAGCAGCCCTGAGACACAATGGGATAGTATTCTCTTGCTTGCCTCTAAAATCAGAACTAAATGATGAGACTTCAAGCAAAATATGTATTCTGAAATAGAATTATTTATCCAAATATAAATGTATTGATGTCTTCATTCATTATTCTATTCCTCTAACTTTAACAAAGTATATAATCTCTTTTCTCACCCTCAGAAGGTCTGAATCTGCCAAGAAAATCAGATGAGGAAGGGCTTCCAGACATCTCATGAAGAAAAAGAAAAAACAACAAAAAACCACAAAAACCTACCTGCTATAACTAACTGGATATTGCCACTGACTCATAGGAATGTGTTCCATTAATCCTCCTCTTTTATCTTTCACCAGCTCACGGACTTTTTTTATTGTGCTAAAGGAACTATTATTTTTAGCTAATTAAAGTTCAGTGAGGTCCCCATTTAGATGTGTCTGTCATCAGATGGGAACGCTCACTCCCACCTCACGATTTATATTTGCAAGGCTATTCACCCACCCACCCAGCAGCCTGCCAGCCCTGCAGCTTGCTGCAAGTACATAATCACAATTCCTTACTCATCCTGGTCTGTAATGACCTACAACCACCACAGAAACTCTCTTGGTACCCATTCCAGGGCAGCTCTCCCCCTGTGATACATAAGCACACAGAAATTTTAGAGGCCAAGCTTTAGATATGGCACACAGTTGCATTTAGCAGAGCATTTAGTCATTTAAATCATGCTTATCTTTCAGAACTACATGTTTGTGGTATAGACCCTTCACATTACCCTGCTTAAGCTGGGTTTAATATCAGCAGTCATATCTTGGTGGTCAGAAGGGTATCCCACCAGGAACACTAAGCTTTGCTTTTCAGGGATGTGTCTTATAGTGATCACAGAATATTCTGAGTTGGACAGGACCCACAAGGATCAGCAAGGATCAGTGACTGGCCCATACGAGCAGCAAACCCACAACTTTGGTGTTGTTAGCACCAAGCTCCAACCAGCTGAGCTGATCTCAGGGTCTAGCAACTCTCGGCTGTGCCAAGCACAGTGTTGATGCTGCTGCCCACTGGCAGCTTCCAAAGAGATTTTTCAGGGTGCCTGGCAGATACAGCAGACAAGCTGATGTGTGTGTGGGGAAAGAGAAAATATTGCAAGGGTGCAAGGTCTGCTTTCAGCCCACAAGAAGCACTTCCAGGGTTCCCACTTTGCAGGGGGGAGGACGGGGTGGTGGTAGTGTGTGTGTGTGAAAATCTGGTATCTCAAATCATGTCCCAGTTATGGAAGAGGCAGAGAACAGGTTGCTCACTTGTTACGTGGCACAACTATAAGAACACTACATGCAACCTACAGAAAAGCAGCTGACCTGCTAAAGATGGAAAACCTGAAAGTAATAAGATGAAGAAAAATAGCTGTTAAACTCCAGAAAATTCTAAGCAACAAGAAAAAATGAGAGATTTGTGATGAGATTGCTCCTGATTATTTCTTTTTTATGTTTTTAAATTTGAGCTGTACAGCCAACCAGATTTCTCTGCTACCTGTGTCTTGTTCATAGATGAGTTGGTTGTCTGTGCTGCCACTGCTCTCAGCCCCTTCCTTCCCTGTCTGTGGCATTTCTTTCATCTGTGCTAATATCTATTATAAGGTCTGACCAGTCCCAGCAGCTGATCAAATAACAGACTGTGAAAAATTATCTATGACTAAAAGAAGATGCTAAAAACTACCTTTGTTTTACTTTCTCCTCCTCTTTTCTTCAAACCTGTTTGCTTACCACCTACACCAAGGCTTCTAGTGCTTTATGTAAAAGACCAGATCCTGGCTCCCTTTGGCAACGTGCTAAAGAAACATGCATTCTTTATTGGATATGACATAGCCTTTCCTACATTCCTGATTCACTCTTTGATCTCTCCTGACAATTTACTTTAAAGAATTTTGCTATCTTAAAGGATTATTACTGGTACATGTTTTCCTTTCAAAAGGATTAAAAAAAAAAAAAGAAAAAAAAGGAGGAAAAAAGTGTGAAACATAATTTATGTTCTTTCTACTTTTAAAAGTTCAGCTAAGTTCACATTTACCAGTTAAGATATATTTATATTTGTTTTCTTTCCCTTCAGCAGCAAACCATTAATGCCTCATGACACTTTTATTACAGCATTTGTCTGTGAATTTCTGCCTTCGTTTCTTTGATCATGAGCCAGCAGAGACCCTCAGCATGTCATGTTGGTGTCACTGCAAGCCGTGGTTGCAGGGCAGGCTGGTGTTCTTTTGCTCTTATGCACATTTAGTAACTTGTCTCCCTTGGAAAAAGATATTTAAAAGCCTTGCCATCAGTTGGGTGGGTATGTAGATCTACATCCCTGCTAAGATCAGCCAAATTTACTTCTGGAAGAAAGTACCACTTCCAGAAAATTTATTAGTCAACAGTATTGCATTTTTATTTGTGCCTGTGCACTTTGGTTGCTCATACTGGCAGTCCCATAACATTAATTCCAGTTAATAAGCACAGCAAATACTCAGTGCCCCAGTACAAGTATCTCGGTGTTCCCCATCTCTTGGGTGGCTCCATGCTCCAGGATGCATAAGGATATAGCTGCATACATTACACAGTGTAGAATGAGATACCAGTTTAATGTCAGACACCTAGTTTTTTCTGCCCTCCAAGGTTTTCTGAACATTCCTAAAATATTCATCCTTTTGTAAAAATCCTCGCTTCCCTTCCTACTTTTGGTCCTCCTGCCACATGCATGGACACTGAACAGCTCTGCAGGATTCCTGGGCCTGATCTGCAGATGTCCTTGGCAATTCTGCACAGGCAGAAAGTTACCAAGTGTAACTAAAACAACATTTGAAGACACAAGGAAGAGAGTATAGAGCTTGCTAAAGTGAACTAGTAAACAGTGCTGGCTAGTGCAGGCACCTATCAGCTACACAAGCAAGAATGATACTTCAGGGTCTAACAAACAAACACTAACTAACTAACTAACTAACTAACTAACTAACAGATTCACCCTCTCATGCAAATGTGGGTGTATTGGGAATGGCTGCCAAACTTTCCTCTGGGAATGGTTCAATCTAGATTACACCTCAACAGCTCACAAGCAGAAAGGAAGGTAACTTCAGCAAAAAAGAGTGGTGAGCCAGAAGACTGCAACTGCAACTCGTGCCAGGCAGGTGCCAGTCTCTGGGGAGCCAGTTTCAGGTCAGAAAATACACAGAGACCAGGGCTGTCACTCAAGCATGCAAGGCCACCACCTGCATTTTTCTGTACAGTCAGAAGGAAATAACTTCCTGAAGAGCAGTGCAGTCTGAGATAGGACCCGTATCCTAATGAGATTTTTTTCCCAATGACTACATAAAGAGGAAAGCTGTTAATTTTATTCAGTTATGTAAGCGCCTGTCTCAAGTGGGAACATTTCAGTGAACACCTGTGCTGGCTGGTGAAAAGTGGTGTGTAACACCACCTTCACATCCCTAGGAACATAAGTCATTTTCAGAAGGTGCAAGGAAGGATCTTTTTTCTTGACCAAGCCCTCCACGTTTCTGGAATTGCAACATCAAGGGTAATTTTATTCTTTGTTTCTCTCACTTTTGGTCCCATAAAAGAGACATCTGACTAGTACCACACAAAGATTCAGTAAACATTAGAGAACACACACAGATCAAATTTAATATACTTTTAGTTTTCTGAAAGAATATTAAAGTGTATCTTGAGTCAGACTCATATTAGCTAAGTTAATGTTTCTGTTACGATTGCTATGTACAGTGTAGTGAATCATCTTTATAAGCTAAGGCGACTATTAACAGCAGAGGTTAAAAGCACACTAAAATTAGAAAAGTTGTTTGCTAATTTTCAACATCCAGATACAAGGGCATTTATGAAAGTCTACCAAGAGTCTGCTCAGATCAGAGAGGCCCTACAAGACCTTAACACTATGTCTGAGTACTGAATTTCCTACTTTTTTTAGTGTGTTGGCTAGAATATTGCCACTAAGTGCCATATAAACAAATGATATGAAAAGTTTGGGAGAGAAGAGTGCTGTTGGAGCACCTAAAATCTTCTAATAAATTTCAAAATAAATGTAGGCTTTCCATTGAATGCAAGCATCAGAGAAGGAAGCGGTGCAAGCGCCCCACAACAAACAGGAAAAGAGCAATGCATTCTGCAGACATTCAAAACATCACTGGGGAGAACACCGTGCTTGTACAGCACGATTTAGGGATATAGGGAATGTCACATATCTTCCTGATTTATCACTGGCATCCATTTGAAATAGAGGAGGACGATGGTTGTGTGTGTCTGTCATAAGATGGGTAGCACATGGTCTCCAAAAGGTGGTGAGATAATGGCTTCAGCTGATTTTACTCTAATAATCTGCAGTACTACTATCTAACACTTAAGAATTAGCGTTTTGGTGCTTTACCATTTTTCTCTCCAAGACCAGCAAAAGACTTTTTCATAAGCAACCTGTGGGCAGTTCAGGTCCTCTGGCTCTTGGTGAGTCTGCCACTAAACAGGGGAGTCAATCTCCTGCCAGCCCAAACTGCTAGAGAAAACACAATTTTTTAGATTTCTGTAGAAAGAAACAAGTCCTAAAGTACTTTTCTGAGAAATTATTTTAAGAGAAAGTGTTTCATGGAATTGTACTTCAGGAGTCTGTCACATCAGAGCGAGCCCACAGGAGATGTGACAGAGAAGAGAAACATTTTCAAGGGGTCTCAGGTTGTTGGGTAGGGGGAACAGAAGAGCAGATGCCACTAAATCACTCCAGACGTGTTGATTGTGGCTGAAATATTGCTGAGAAGGTTGAAAAGGGCTCGAGTAAGGCAGAAGCTGCCAGCAGCTGATGGCACAAGGGCCTCATTCTACTCAGTTATTTGTGTGAAGGCCCACAAGAGCTGAGGGAAGGATGCAGGGGGATATTCGATCAGGATGGAAAAAACAAAACAATTACTCCCAGAAACTTCAGAGAGGGCTTTTGAGCTACTCCAGGAAAATGCTGATGTTTAACATGAAGCATTAAAATGGCCTCTCTGTACACATGAACGCAGAGAAAGAGGAGCTTTCCTTGGCACGTAACGCTGCGAGACAAGAAAGCAGAAGGCACACATCATGTACATTGCTATTGTAACTGTCTCTTTACCCCTGTGAAAGTGCAGTGCAGGTGTGAGACATTTGCAACTGGCACAATTGCATTTCTAAATGGGACTACAGCCTGCTGCAATTCCTACATTTTCTGTGTGCTAGCGGTTTATGAGAATTTATTTTTAAAAGCCGGGACCTCAGACTGAATCACCACTCCTGTTTGTGGAGCATGTCTTGACACAGTTTATTTTGTTTTAGTTACTTAGATCTGTAGATTTTTCTTTGTTGCTATGATCTGAATTTTTTGTAGTTGTTGCTTCATGACAGCTGAAATTCTACCACTGGTATTAAGATGTGCTACATAACTAATGGTTCTAATATTCTCTTCCTTTATTGCTAGGTCTTTACAAAAAGAGTTATTTTCAAAATATATTCCTATATAACTTTTGGTCATGAAATGAACACTATCTTTTGAAGAGTGTTTCCAATCTTTTTTGCTTGGAAAAATAATTGTATATACTATCTCTACCTTAACTTCCTCCTTTATTGTGCTTTTTCTGGCTTCTTTTCTGCTAAATTGCAGAGCACTGCAAATGCCTAACAGAGTCTGAATTTTGTTGCATGTATCCCTTCTTCCTAGTCTCTGATGAAGTTATCCTTTTGGATACATTACTGCTTTTATAGCTACATCCAAGAGAAAGCATCCTCCTCCTTTTTGTATTTGCAAATATTTGTAGAGTTATATGTAACATGCAAGCACCCTTGTTTGCCTCTTCCTTTATATGTTTAGGCAGGAGCAGCAGGGAGTTACCAGATGCTGTCCCAGTCTCCTCTACATTCTGGTAGGCCTGCCAGAGATCTCTCACCTGCTGCTACATCTCATGCCTTCTGTGGCCCTTGACTGCTGCCTCTGCAATGCCATTGACCTGAATATTCCTGTTTTCACTTCTGCCTCGTGGAAACATCTGCTCAGCCCCTTAAACCACGCAGGGAGTAGGGTTTTGTTCAGATGTCAGAATGGCAGTAGGATTAAACCACTTCAATGGGTGCGTGCAAGCACTGACAACTTTTAGTAGAACAGAATAGGGAATAGGAATTAGTGCTTGGATCATAATGCTTTCTGTGCAGGCAACCATAGACCTCACTACCAAAAGAAAAGTATTTGATATTGGGCACCAACTGTGCATTCAAAATAGAAAAGGCAGCAGGCCTTCTCTTGATGAGTTTAAGCATTCAGGGACACATTCTGTCTCCTTTTGTGCTCACTCTGATTAGTCTCTCACTTCCTTTATATTCCTGCTGTAACTGGGAGGGCAGAATGTGAGCTATACAGTGGTGACATGGATGGCAGAATGAAGTCTACAATAAGCCACCAAAAGTACAATACCCCAAAAGAAAACAAAATTACTAGTATAGTAGTGAAGAACATTGACACTGTGTAATTAAATGGCAGGATATCGGTTAAAAAAAAAAAAACAACAAAAAGTAAACCCACCAAAATTAAGTTACTGTATTTATCATTTATTTGTGCTCCATTATTTTACTGCACCTCCCTGGTATGTTTTATTTCTTAGGTTTTTTGGTAAAAAGATTGGATAAATAATCTGGATTTCACCACTAAATAATAGAGTCCTGAATACCTCTTTCCTGTCTTCAGAGATATAAACAGTTTCCAAAGCTCCTCTTCTCCACTGTGTCCAGTGCATTTTCAATGCTAAATGTTTTGCTTTAAGCATACAGAGCTACGTTGCCCAACTCCAGCATTGTGTAGTTCCATGTGCTTTAGTTTTTATGAAGAAAGAATTCTCCAGACTTATTCAAGCTGAAAAGCCAGTTGCCTGAGCCTCGCCCAAATCTGTTATGACATCATTAGATTCAAATGGATTAATGTGACAAGAACGTTAATATTCAGGTCATGGGGTGAGTTCAAATAATTTTTAAAGCCCACTCCAATTTAAAAGTGTGTGTGAAACTAGGTTACTCTCACAGTGACTGAAGCTATGAAATACTGCTGTCTTTTTAAGCACCACAAGGGATGGATGCCAGCATGGCATCCCAAGGAATGGTAAATTCTTAATGTGAAGAATTGGATAATACATCATTCCCAAAGGTTGGTGGAAGTGATATGAAAGATTGAAAAGCCTTAAAGGACACAGTTGAAAGCCAGCTACTGCACATCCTTGAGATGTTCATACAAGGACTCTGTGATGTACAATGCTAAAAGAAGAGAGAACTGTGGAGTCTGTCGAGACAAGGTACCTCTGTCAACGTTAATAAGAAGCGAGGTTATCTCACTGCTATGTTTAGGTCAGAAAAACACTGGAGTTTCTCAGAAGACACATGGCTAAAGAGATAATGAAAGAGCTGAAGAGCTACCACTTTTCCCACAATCTTTCCTCAGTATGAGAAGATTAATGATGGAATTCTGTCACTCTGGAAGCTACGCTAAGGCACATAGAAAATAAGAAGGTGACTGGTGACTGCCAACATGGCTTCACTAAGGGCAAATCACACCCGTCAAATTTAGTGGCCTTCTACAATGGGGTGACAGCATTGGTGGATAAAGGAGAACAAGTGACATCATCTACCCGTCCTATATGACACTCTTGCCTATAAACTGTGGAGGCACAGATCTGATGGATGGACCATGCAGTGGATAAGGAATTGGCTGGACAGTGGCACTCAGAAGGTTGTGGTCAACAGCTTGGAGGGAAGACTCCATTGTGGCTTTCCAGTACCTAAAGGGGGCCTAAGGAAATACAGAGAGGGACTTTTTCCTTCCCATGAGATGTAGGTTTAGACTAAGTATTAGGAAAAAATTCCTTATTGTGAGGGTGGTGAGGCACTAGAGCGGGTTGCCCAGAGAAGCTGTGGATGCCTCACCCCCAAAGCATTCAAGGTCAGCTGGGATGGGCTTTGAGCAACCTCGTCCAGTGGAAGATGTCCCTGCCCATGATGGGAGGAGACCAGATGATATTTAAGGTCCTTTCCAACCCAAACTGCTCTATGATTTTATGGTTCTGTGACAAATGGCCTCTTCATCTCAACGAAGTGAGAGGTTCTTTTCTTCTTTTTCCCCTTTTCCTTTCTCTGTCTTTCTTGCTTAGAATTCTGGCTATTTTAGGAGACTATAGAACTTTCTTGATCCTACTGACTGTCATTTTTATGGATATGTGCAGTGTACAGGCACTTAAAAGTAACACACCTTTTAAAAATCTAAGTAAAGAAAGAACAAACAAATCATCCCCAAACTTACATGGCTATAGGGATGCAGTAAAATTAATTCAGGACTGAGGGCTCTCTTTGTGTCAGACCTGTTTAACACAGGTCTCCATAAAAAGCACATGCTGATGGCTCCATGTGTTTTGCTTTTATATTTCTGCCCATCCTTACCTGGCTTGACAGTGGTTTTTTCTTTTTATTTTTTTTTCTCTGAGCCATGGAGATAGCAGCATGGGGCACAAAACAGTGATATATTGCCACACTGATACTTGGATAATCAAAAACTGAATAATAAAGAGTCCCTTTCCCTTACAAAAGAAAGATGGTAATGAAGAAATCTCACAAGAGAAAGAGAGAGCTCCTTTCTGGAGCCACAGTACAAGTTCTCTTACTCACCATCTGAGCCAGAGTCCAGGATGGATATAGAAAGTATATCCCCTATTCCCTATTCCATCTCCCCCTCCTGACCTTTTCTTTTAATGTTTCTTCTCTCCAGTCAACCAAAGAGTGAGAAATGTTTTGTTGCATCAGTCAGATCCAGTTTTGCTTTTAGTTTATTTGTTTGGTTTTTTTAACTCATTTTTTTTTTCTCTTTTGTTTTGACAGGGTAACCTGCGGTTTTGTTTTCACTTCCTGACTTACGTGTTTGCTCTCATACAAGCCAAGACACAGACCATGATTTTTGAAAGGGATATAAATTAAACATGACATTTGACTGGTCCCTCCATTTCTGCCCATGGGAACTGGCCTCACCCTGAAAAGCCCCTGGGCACCCTATGAGTGTTGTTCCAGCAACGATGATGTGCATTTCCCCATGCAGGGGCAGCCAAAGCAGGTATAGAAGGTTTCTGGAACATTTACAAACACATACCATTGTACATTTAATAGTTTTCTCAGTCAGAGACTGGTCTAGCCCCTCCTCAGTGTGTTCAAGCTCCTAAGACTTCAAAAGCAGAACTTTAATTCCTTGCCTTTTAAAGCAGGGAAAAATTCAAAGTGAGTCTGCATGTAAACCTTTCATGTTTGCAATATAGCAATATTCCTTCCTTAGCTGAGTCTCTTCTTCTTCCTCCAGAAATAATATGTCCTTTATGTTTCTAATTTTCCAGGTTACTTTGATTTAGCAGGTAAATTGTCACATTTTCCTTCCTGTCACATTCCAAATTGCCAGTACCCATATTCTATACATCAGCAGAACTCTATCTGGAGCTTTTTTACACTTAGGACAGACAAGATTAACCATCTCACCTTCTTCCTTGACTACCAGGGGCATTATGCTACCTGTTGCCTGATAATCCCAACAATTCCTAATCCTCATTTACACAGCTAGTCAACAAACTCCCAGACTCTTTCTCTTCTCAAAGCCCTCCTTATATTCCTGCATCTTCAAATAAATTATATTTACTCTGAGATGGCTGTAGCCCACTACAGATTGTGAGTTTTAGTCCATAAGCATGGAGAAGAGATCCATTTTTCCTTCCTTCAAGCAATCTCTGTAGTTTTAAAAAATATTATGTGCTCCCCTTGATCTTCTTTTCTTTTCCTTTTTTTTTTTTTTTGGTATTTTGGCTGTGCAATTTCAATTTGGTCTCTGATCTCAGATGCCAGTTTCTAGGAGTCTAATTGTTCTTGCAAATTGTTATAGTGTCTCCACCTGATCCAGATCTTTCCTTAAGTGAGCGCTCTGAATTCGATATAACCCTTTAGCCTTGAGGCCCTCGAATCTTTATCATAAAGTTGAGCAGGATGGAAACACTACCTCAAGTGCCCTGCTGCCTTCCCAGTATGGTATTTGGATTCACCACAGCAGTGTGACATTTTTAACTCATGACTCATGCGTATTAGCTCGTGGTTCAGTACAACCCCTGACCCTTTCCTGTATAACAGCTTTCCAGCCAGCTGCTCCTCATTCTTTATTTATGCAGTTGACTCAGCTTGCCTACGTGAAGTACCATGCACTTCCCCCCCACGCCACTTCAGCTCATCTTCCCCAGGTTGCCGAGATAATTTGGAATTCTGCTCTCGTTGTCCAGTCCACGCAGCTTCCTCCCTCTCCACTTCCCAACACCTCGAGGATGAGGATTATTAATGAACAACGAGCAGCACAGGGCAGCTCCAACACCGCTCTGGTTTGATGGGAAAGCTGATAATCGCCTTCTGTGGGCAAGTTTCAAACAATTTTAGACATACACACTCTGTCCCAGATCCCTGCAGACCATACTTTCTTTACTTTTGAGGATATCAGGAGTGACAGGGTCAGAAGACTTTCCAAAGCCAAGACACAAGGGATTCAATCCTTCTTCCCTGGCGTGCTGTAGAAGTGAATGAGGTCTGTTGGTTTGACACAACTGCTTCCCAAAAAAAATCCGTTCTTCGGATGGAGCTTTGGTCTCACATCTTTCCAAAAATTATGACTACCTAATACAGCCTTATTTCACTGGCTCCTTCCATTTTTAAAGATAGGGATCTTAATGATAACGACCATCTCTGACAACACCACACTGACCTCACTTCCTACAACTGGATTCAGACCTCGGATGCTCTCTGTGAGATTACTGGCAACATCCACTTGAATTATTTAGGAGAACAAAATAAACAAGTCATTAAAATTATGATTCTGACTCGTCAGTAATACTAGAAAACGGTGGGAAAAATCTTTCTATCCATATTCCCTGATAATTTATTATCTTTTTGAATAAAAAGGCTCAATTATAGCTGTACAAATTATCTTCATTTTTCTACATTTTCCCCAAATCCATTATTATTTTTCCTATTTAAAAAAATTTATTTTTCAGAAAATCTACCTTTAAGAAAAGAAAAAAAAAGAGTAATCACTTTTACTCTAGACTACATAGTCTCAGCACACATATAACTTAATTCATCATGGATCCACAGTACATTCCAGACCCATCAAGATAACTTTGCCCATAATGTGATTTTCAGTGTTTGTGAGAATAGGTTATTGGTTAAACAGATGGGGGAAGAGGGGAGCGAGGAGAGCTTTTGAAGTTATGAGATCATAGAAAATTTATTCTGATGGTCGAATCAAGGGACTTGAAAACTGGTAATAAAAAAAAGGGTTTTGCAATTTCTCATGTCTAGTTAAATTTGTATCTACTCAGGGCATTGCCCTTATACTGCGGCTGAAAAACCTGTAAGACATCCAAGGTTATGCTGCAGCAGGGCACCTTCCCTGGTTTCTAATAAATTTAAACTAAGAGAGGGCCCTGAGATATTGAGACTAAAGCTGAAATAGTCTTCTGTCTGACAGGTTAAGGAAAGCAAATGACCCTACCTGAAAGGATGCATTTTGCTGAATGGGCACTCAGGAATCACTCTGCTAAAACATACTTAAAGTGACGCCAAAACAAATATTCTTATTTGTGACTGCAATTATCATTTATCTTCAGTATAAAGCACCGGACAGAACAGAAGGAAAATCAACTTTAAAAGGTGGGATATGCAGAAACTGCAGCACCAAAGGATAACTAAAAGCTTCAAGTCATTTAGCAAATAGCTGCAAGGGAAAAAAATTAATTCTTTGGTTTTGACTGAGCCAGGTGGCACAGTGATTTACTGTGAACTATTCCAGGTCCTTGTACCTGAAAGCTTTTGCAGGGATCAGTCCCCAGCTCTGTGTCCTGGCAGAGGCAAAGTGCCCAGAGCAAGGGGCATGGACATCATCACCTGACCCCAAGATGCTTTGGTTTGAACTCTTCCCCTGGCTGGCTGCCCACCAGAAACTACACTTCTCTTACCCTGTCAGATGTCCTTTATCCCTCAAAAGCTGCAGTGACAGACAAATTGCCTGCCCTTTCCTTACAAGGATTTCCCTTCCTCCCCTGGCACAAAGGACACAATTTGTATCATAATTTGCGTCTGCAGGAGTTCTCATTAAAACTTGTGGGCCACTGTCCTTGTGATTATCCAGCTTTTCTAAAATTAAGGGCACAATTAGAGGAAAATAAAAACTGTTCGTGGCTTTATCAGAGTAATAAATACATATGCAAATAAACAGATAAAACTCCCTCAAGGTATTTAGACCAAATAGGCATAATTCTGCTTGCTTGATCCCAAATAGAAGCAAAATACCCCCCTTTTGTCACAAGGTCAGCATCTTAATGCCTGTTATTGTCACAACTGTTATCTAGAAACAGAGATATTTAAAAAGAAAAACAGTTCTAGTTTTAAAAGTGCTCGTATGTGCCAATAATTTTATTTTTTTGTCAAAAAGAACAAGTGAGGGGCCCTGTAAGAGCTATAGAAGTTTAGTGTTGAAATACTGCTACAGGTATTTAAATAAGTAAGTAAATATGGGGGTACATATCTCCTTTTTATCACTTACTTCAACAATTTTGATGTCAACTATTTTACCCCACTTCAAAAGTCAGACTTGTGAATTTATTCAGCCTCACAAATCACACATCCCCATCAACAGCACCACGGACACCTATGTAGGTCAGGCACGTATCCTGTCCCAAACCCACAGACAAAACCCCTGCTTCTGTCAAAGGGGGTTACCCTTCTGTCAAGCTACTGAGTTGGGGGTTTTTTTTTGGACAAAGAATTCTCTCTTCTAAACACAGGTTCACTAGGCCACGCTGACAGTAAAACAACAATAATAATGATAAAATTCAGCAAAGCATAAAAACTTGTAGAACAGTAATAGTGGTGATTTTGCCATTTTTATGAGGCACTAATCTAGTTGCCTCATAGGGAAGCAGATTATGGTCTCATAAAACAGCACAATGGATCTATGGCATAATGACTTTAGTAGGTACAGCAGCAGCTTTACTACAGCTCCTCTCTCGACAAATTGCATGATGTAGGGTGATAAGTATAAATATAAAATCAATCTAAATTTTATTTGATTGTGATTTCCACCTTATCAGGACAGAGAGGGATCACAAGAGAGTGTGAAGTAGCACAGACAAATGCAAAAGCCCGACCTGTAATAAAAGACAAGCCAACACTTTCAGCTGCCTAACTGAAAAAAATATTTCGGCAGATGCACAAAGCACTAAAAGTATTTACACAATTCATACAAAGTAACAGCTTTAAAAGCAAGTCATCAGCTATACAATAGGAAAAAAATAAAAAGGCAGAATTAAGTAAATGGAAGTACCCCTTCAGAAGCTGTCATTTATATCACACCAACTTGTTTCATTTCTCTGTACGAAAGAATATCAAAACCATACCTTTTAAATGACTGTATCACACATTTTATGCCAGCCTAGGAAAAAAGGTAAAATGAAAATTTTGCTTGATTGTATGTTTTTTTCTGCTTTGTGTACAAAGGAGTAATTATACATATTTCATTTTATTTCATATATATATAAAAAATGGTTACTAACAGAATAAGACTCAGTATCCCAATTATTTACAGTACATAGACTGATAAACAATAGAGTGGCTGTATGTGTTTACTGAGGGCCTGATCCAATGTTCAAAAAGTCTACTGAATGCCTTCTTGCATCAGTTACCAATATAATATCATAGTATTGCCTCTATTTTTTGTGTCAATTTGAATTTAAAGATCAGACAAGGACCTGCTTTTATTTTAGTGGTTGTATAGTATGTAACCTTGTGAAATCCAGGTTTGCAGTTGTAGTGCCTTGTTTCTAAATGCCGCTGTACTTCTAAATAAAACCTGAATCTCTCTGTTCATCCATAGTAGGACTTTGAAAATTGAAGTTACTCCCAAATTTTTCTAAACTTTTCATTGGACTTACAGCTCTATTTCAGAGCCATTAAAAAGAGGTTTGGAGGGACTGTAACAGAATATTTATTGTTGTGCTGTGCTTCAATAACATCACAATTTTTCACAGAGCCCTATGATGTACAATCAGCAGGTATATGAATATCCTTGCAAAATCAGCCCTACCTGGTTCCATTTAAATGCTGCTTTGAGTTTTGGGCTCTCCTGCTGCTTCCAAAAACCATTTGCCCCAAACATCTCCCATGGTTGTATGGCAGGCCCTCATACAGGCTGTAATCAAAAATACCTCTCCACTCCTCCACACTGCTAAATTACTGTTTGCATTCCAGGATCAAGACCTTTAGGCACCAGGAGAACTAGTAACAGTACCTGCCCTGAAGAGTTTGTAACCTGAAAGATAAGTTGTGCAAATTTCTAGTATCTCTTGTTAACAAGCCTGCTCTCTGAAGATGGCCTCTCAAGAATCTGAAAGTGCTATAACCTTACTCTCCCACATATTCTCTTCCACACCTTCATCCCAGAAACTCCACGAGGCAACTGCTACATCCCGTGCTTTATGATACACCAATAACAACTGTTCACCATTGTCTCCTCATATTGCCTGATTCTATCTTCAGACATGATTTTTTTTAATAGCAAAATGAAATTTGTCTGCTGAATGAACAGCAGCTAAATTACAGATGTTTGCAAGTCCTGCATCCAAAACTGTGGTTCATAGAGATGAGTAAAATGTGGATTTTTGGTGGGGTTGAATACAGCAGTCCAAGGAGATTTTAGCAAGACTTTTATTTACTCAACCTTACAAAGCATCAGCTGAAATGCACTGGGATAGCTACAGTCCTTTGCTGCAGGAATTTACCTCGAAGTTGTTGGTTTGTTTGTTTTAAACAGCCTCATCTGTTGCTGCAGGTTAGAGCCATAATTATAGTAAAAATTATGGAAGACAGCTCGGAGGGAACATTTCAGGCATCCTAAGGGTCTTATACTGAGCAGAGTAATGCCAAACAGCAATGTCTCTGGTGAGACCAGGGGCAAAAAGACTCCTTGTTTGAAACTGGGCTTGGTAACAGCTGTACATGCAGAAGACCTGGTGGAACACGACAAAATGTATCAGGAATGCAAGGGCCAAACACGTGGGACATTAAAATGCACATATCCAACAGAATCAGAGATGTAAACAAGGGAATCTGTCAGTTAGCAAATAGAAATCCACGTAAATATGTATGTCATAAGCAATTAAAAGAGTACTTAAAGATCTTTGAGGTTTCAACTGCTGGATTTTCTCTGCCTCTCAACCCTTCCTTTACAGTTTCCCTCTCATTTCCATAATCAGAAGTAAGGCCATGACGCCTGGGCAGGAGGATGTTATTGCTGTGCTTTGCAACAACCAGGCAGCTGTCTGGCAGCGGGATAAACTGACACAGAAGCAAAGTTATCTTACTTTTATGTAAATTCCATCTTTGACCTGCGTGCAGCTGACGGTGCATATTTTATTGTGTTCACTGGGTTTTCATTAGACCCCTTGTCATTTGCTGAAAGGTTTTTTAACTTCATTTAAATCTCCTTGTGCCTCAGAAATGTCAATAAATGTCATTGTTATCATCAGTTTTGTCCTGGGTTGACTTTTCAGAGTTTTCTGTCTTTGGATTTGATTAAAATTGGGAAATAAATAGCGAATAACATATTGATTGCAGGCTGGGAAAGGTTGCAGATAATTTATTATCTGGTGAGCATGATACCAAGGTTTTTTCTAGCAGAATCTTCAGGCTAACAAAATTCATTCTGATGGGAAAGTGGGGTTTATAGCTATTCTTTAGTGCAAAGTAGTTTTTCAAGTCTTTGCTTGGTCATCTATAGACCATAAATCAAGTTTAGATCAATGGTAGTTACCTCATACTGTTAGCTTAGCAGACCTTAAAAAAGAGGCTATTAGAGATTATTAAACCTGAAATCAAAATGCCTTGCTTACAGGTGAAAACAAAAAAAAAATCCCAAACAACCAAAAAAGGAAAAATCAACAGACACTGTCTGTGAACATTAATGTAAACCATAATTCATTTTATTAGCAGTAATTTCATGATATTGCTTTATCCAGCCTCACAGAAGAGCAAGTATTTGGAGCTATATGTTCTAAACTGACATTTTTACATTCTCCAATACTGCATCACTAGCCAAGAGAATGAAAACTTAACTCACCAGCATATGCTTCTGCACTTTTCATCATACCAATGAACCCACAAGAATGTTCCTGCTTTCAAATGTTTCTGTGGCTGGGAAAATCTGAGCATAATAATGGTGATGATTTAGAGAAAGCAAAATGAGACAAAACCTGGTCAGACATCAATAAGGTTCTTCAGTCTTTCCTGTTTACCTCTCAAAGAGTACCTGATCTAATGCCCATTTAGTCTAGAGAAGCTCATTTACAATTTCAATAGTAATTACAGTTGGAGTCTTTGCCTCTAACTGCTGCACAAGAGGAGACTGCTGCTATTACTGCAAACCAAATTAGTAATCAGAAAACATATTAATATGTCTGGTGGGCTGAAGAATCACCATTACATTTTATTCCCCTGAAATACCAACAGTGTTGCTGTTTATTAGGCAACTGTTCTACCACACAACAGGAAAGAATGCCAGAATGGCCAGACTGCCTGCAAACCCATGAGGAGCACGACCAGTAAGAGAGCTCTTGGTGGAAGCTGGACCCCAACAACAAACCCTCTCCCCACCTTTGGTCCCCCAGAACCACAGTGACCATTCTGTGGCTCAAATGGACTTAAAGACTGGATGCCAGTGAATGCCATTGATGTTAATTCCCATTAGCACAGAAGAAATACATTCCAGAACTGTCTGAGACACCCCATTTCCATCATCTCTAAGTCCCTGACGATCCTAAACCTACTCCTTCTCACTCCACTGAAAGCAAGGAACAGCCACAATCTCCTGCTGTCTGTTTTTCAGATGGAACATTTTCCACTATGTGGGATCGTTTGCTGAGCAGGTTAAAACTGGTTCTGTGATTACTATAGCATCAAATTCAAAAGACCCTGAATTATTCAAACATTTCTCTAGGTTGAATAGACCTGGCTCCCTGTATGGCAAGTGCAGAGTAGCAGCAATACATAACCAACATAGCAAAAGGCACCAGTTTAGGCATGTTAGTCCTAAAGTAGTGGTAATACAGTGATACATATTCTATACATTAATCATTCCATTTAAGAGCCATAGATAAACAATGCTCAGCAACATTGATATACCCATGATATCCATGCACTAACAGCTTGTACATAGACCTTTCTCTAGCTTCTGATCAGATTTTGCATGCATGTCCACTATCAGGAGAGCTGGCATTCTGAAGTGTAACTGCCAGCCAAACAATATATTAATAGATGATTAGTAGCAACACTGTGTAAGCCATTCTAGTTGTGTTGAAGGGCCTGAATTCAGTGCCTCTGGAGCATTTAGGACAAAAACAGTTAAGTGATACAATATGAAAGGATTAATGTCATCTTCTGGGCATTTATAAAGAGTAAACTTGTTTTCATCCACAAACTTTGTGAGCAGTTGGAGAGCAGAATTGCCACTTGTTATTATCAAGGAAAGGACTTTTGTGAAAAAAGGACTAGCCAGAAGAGCTGTCTCAATGATAACAGAGATAGAAATGAACTGTCTAGAGGCATGGTGCCCTCATGTAAGGTATTGAGCTACATGAAATTTGCTCTGTGTTTTATTCATTTGTAATGTAAGGGGGTCATGGTGCACTTACTGAGAGCCCAGATGATTGTATTGCTCTTGAGCTACTGCTGTTTCACTAATGTAGAAACAGAAATGTAAAGCATGTAGAAAAAATAGCCCAGATTTGAAGGTGAGCAAAATGGCAAACAGAGCACAGAATCAACCCTGTGCTTCCATTTCAAGCTGAACCCTGGCATTAGCCTGTAAACCTGGGTTCCCAACCTCATTTGCTCTGTACCCAGATCCCTTTTCCACCAGCAGGCTCCCATGTTGTTGTTGTTAAAGAAGAAGCAGACTCTTAAATGCAGTCCTTTGGGGACAGATTCTATAAAAGTAACTAAAAGATAAACATTACTTAGGTTGTAGAGTTTCTTGCCCCAAATTATCCAGACAGTGCCAATGACCCAAGCAACAAAAGACTACTACTCACTGTCAGTTGCAATAAACAGGGAAAGATAGATCCCGGAGAGTTATTTTGCATAGAAATGTATCTGATGTTTCACCTTCCAACATTTCTAGCCAAGCTAGAAATGGATTTTCAAGAATTTCTAAGAGATTTCAGCAACACAAATTCTACTGGCACAAAAGGGACTTTTGCTCCTAGTTGCTTTTCCCTCTCCTCATTAAGTCTAAGGTATTACTTTCAACATTTTTGTACCTTGATTACAAATACGTGCAGCATTTCCCAAGGTGCAATTAGACTTAGTCTCTTCCTACACTGCCCAAATATTAATACATTCTAGAAACTTGGAAAGATTAAGTCCAGATGCACCAGTTTCATGCCCTGACCACTAAGCTGCCCTCAAGCATTTGTACGTGGGGGAAGAATATGTCAATGTCTATGAGAATGAAACCCCACTGGTATAGGCAACACACCTGGCTCATAAAAATACAGAGCATGAGCACTAGAGCTTCGTTTCAGTGCAGTTCACATCTATCTTGAACTGCTGAAAATTAGTGTAAGACATCTAATTGAAAAGATAAGCAAAGAAAAATCTTGGAATAACAGCTTTTTTTACTTGAGCATTATTATTCTGTGTTTCTGCTGCAGCTTCTCTTCTTTGCATCATTGCGTTTCAGGCAATGACAAACCCTTTCACCTTAAAAACAATCAATGGGATGTTCGAAATGGTATGTGGGGGAGGGGGATGTACATATATATTTTTTTTCTGATTTTCCAAAGCACCCACTTAGCAATGACTCCATGATTCCCTGCTACTCACTGGGCAGCATCTGTGTTTTAAACTGCAACATTGCATCACTTCAAAGCTAGAATAGAATAGAATAGAAATGCTCCCTACACTTGCAATTCTGTGCTAATGCCTGCTGCTGCCATGGAGGCAATGCCCAATCAACTGTCTGAGCAAAGTGTTGGCAGACCCCAGAGGTGCTTCTCTGCCCCTGCCGTGATGAGAGGGCAAAAGGAGAAGGAACAGAGTCCATTAACGACTTGAAGGGGGATGTCGAGGGATTAAATATTGTTCTGAGTTCGGTATGAGCTGTGGAATGACTCACAGCTCCTGCTGATCCACTGGGAAGAGAAGAGCAGGCTGCAGAGACAGACGGTGAGGAAGAGGCTGCAGAGGGAAGGTGAGCAAATGATGCAGTGGAGAAAGAGCAGAATTCAGTCTGAAGTTTTAGGTACAGCCCATGTTGAGAAGGAACATACAGATGTGTTATCTCACACAGGCTCCCTCCTGAAGCCCTTGAAGGGTGCAATTTACACTCTTGCAGTTCTCCCTGAGCCCAGCATCAGGAAAGGGACTGATCAAGGATGCACACTCACCCCGTTTGTCTTGGTTTTCCCTTTGCCCACTGCCAGTGGAAATATCCAGAGTATGGAGGGGCAGCACCTCCCCTGTAAGCAAAAGCAGAGTCTATCTGCTTGGCTGAATAACACAAAGTCATAATTTAGCTCCTTGTGACTAGCTGAAGCTTGAAGTTCACCTCAGAAAAGGGATCTGGAAAGCCCCTTTTCAGGCATATGTCTTCTAAGGTCCAGGTGTGGCAGTGAGCAGAACAACTTTCCTTAAACACTTTGTTACAGTTAAACATCTGGTTCTTAACCCTTCTCCACCTTGCAGACCCCTGCATCTTTTCATTGTTCATTTCACTAAACCACCTTCTTTTTCTGCATAAGTTGTACTTCAGAAAACCCTTAGCAACTCTGAGCATTGTAAAGTTTGCTGAAATTAATCCAACTCATTAATCAAGAAGAGAAAAAGCACACCATCCCTGCACTGGTTTAGTGAATGTCACAGAGTGTATAACAAAAGAAATGCTTAATTACACTGTTGCTAAGTCTTATTCAGACCCCCACCATCCTCCTCATCCCGGTACAATAGCAATAATCAAGCTAATCAGGAAGCTGATGTTTATGAATCAATTAATACATCAATTAATGTACTGCTTAATGTGCTGCCTAGAGCAGCTATTACTGGCAGTACATGTCTGTTAATTGCTTCCTTCCTACTCTACTGTCTCAGTGGGAATCAATTGGCAAAAGGCACCTCTTAAGTTCTTTTTACGGATATCGAGAAAGATGCTGGACTTACATTTGGGGGTGGTGGGATGCAACAACCTCTCTGTTCCACTGCCTCAAGAAAAAAACTTCCTCCTTGACATCCTACCCTAAGAAGAGGGTGAAAGGAGTAGCTTTGGCAACATAAGACACGTAATCAAGGACGTTGCATTTCAGACTGCATCACACTCAGCTCCCTCTCCCCTGGCAGCAGGATCAGGGCCTGCCGAGGGACCGCGTGAGTCACAACACCAGCCTAAAAATTGATGCTGTAGGATGGATGTGACATGTCAGCAGGGACCCCACACCTTTCAAAAACTGTTAAATGAGTATTCTGTGAAGTAGCTGTGAATAATTGCAACTTGTTTTCCCTCAACGCAGCAGCACACCACAAATCAGAAATTAGCTTCGGAGGCGTAGTCGCGGAAGTCACAAAGAAGTTATTGTCACAGTAAGGGAAAGGACCTTATGGACCCCTGTCCATCAGTCTTCTGCCCTGATAGTCTCCTGCCCAGTTTCAGCCCAGATATTTTTCCTGAGATTCACTTCCTTGAAATGTCAGTACATAAAACACAGACTCACCAATCAAGGGCAAGCTTGATTGCTAGTGAAACTTGACAATACACCTTGGAACAGTCTGTCACTGGTATAAGATGTCTTGCCTTTTTTTCCTCTGATGCTAAATACAACAATGACCTGTAGTTTTAAGCAAAACGGTAACAAGTTTTGCACAATACATTTTTTCACACCACAACACACATGATTCTTCAGCATTGGTTAGTGCAGCTGTCAGTACCTATTAAGTACAGCCTTGCATTAAAGTAGCACAAGGTGAATTATCCATTCGGATTACAGCGGAGGTTTCTGGGGGGGGTCGAGGTTAGGATTTGGTTTCATCTTGGGCTTCAACTAGAATATTGTGAAAAAAACCCCTCCTTTTGTTCTCTTTTGAATTTGTTGGGGTTTTTGTTTGTTTATTTTGACATGTTTGAGGGATTTTTGGGGGGTGTTTGTAGTTTTTTTTTGTTTTTGTTATCTGTCCATTAACAGAGAAGGGAAACAGCACTGGCTAAAAATAGATTCGTTCAGTTCCAATCTTCATCTTGCTTTCATCTTTTCTTTTTCTGCTTTCCCTTCCTGAAGTGGAAAGACACCATCTTAACTTTCATTATTGTGAAAAAAAGGATAAATAAGAAATTTTTTCTCCTATGAGAGGTTATTATAGACTAGCAATCAAATTAAAATTCTACTTAGCTACATAATTGTTCTAGTTAAGTTATATTACTTCAAGCGTATGACATATCAATTCATTGGCTTTCTATACGATTAGACTGCAATGAATCAAAGTAATTTGCTGCTATATTACATGCAGACACTTATGTGAGGTCTTGTTATCTTCAATGTGCCACAAAAAGTTTTGTACCTTTGCACATGCAAAAAACACATAATAGTATATGGAAATGATTTGCCTATTTTTAAACTCTTAGACACCAGAGTTCTTTTGCACAGATCTTAAGAGTTTATGGAGCTTTTCAATAAAAACAGCAAGACAGAGGCAAACACTAATACTGAATATACTCCACAAAAACCAAACAACAAAAACCAAAAAACCCTCAAAACCTCCAAACCAGACAATGCAAAACAGACAGTGAACTAAAACACTTTAGTCCGTAAAGTCCTCAGATGTGGAGACGCTGACTCCAGTCATCATCAGACAAGGTGTTAACTCTGAACAACATCTTTATTAAGTAAGGCAATGAAAAAGATAAATACACACCACAGTGTACTAGAAAACAAATGGGAAAATTGGATATTCTGGAGCTGTGAAATTGGTGGTAACTTCGGGATGGATGGTACTTTCAAAGGCCCTCTGTGTTGACTGAGCAGTGTTTCAAATGAATGGAAAAGAGCTCTCAACAGCTGAGGAATCTGAGCTAGTTCAGTGCCCAACAATTTTGGAAAGCTCTCTCTGTAACATACAAACCCCAGCAGTTTTCAAACTTGCAAAACACTGATTACATAAACTTCCACTCTCCAAAATCCCGGGTTTCCAGTACGGGTGCAGTTTGCAGCAACACTTGTGTCTTTAACGAGAGATTTGCCAAAGAATCCTTTTTGTCTTGGGTTAGCCACAGAAACACAAAACTATTTGGAAAACCTGCAGCCTGTGCAATCTCAGCACTGGAAACAGGGGTAATAGCTCAAAACTGAAGGAGCATGCCATTCCCAAGCAAAAATGAAGGTATGTAGTCATGGTTTGAAGCATGATAGATGGCTTCAGATTGCAACAAGAGAAAATAGCTTTAAAGCCCCAACACCCTCTCCCTATTAGGGAGAACTCCTTCTCCAGGATTTTTTTTCCCAGCTGCAAAAAGACGAGTTTTTTTTTAACTTAAAATGAAGCTGCTTCACAGAAATGAACTGCTTTATGCCATGAAGTTTACTTTGTAGTTGTCAAGGTATTTAAACAAACAAACAAACAAAAATTGCCACCTTTCAGAAATACACAAGACCTTTTAACTATATCTGGAAATGTAAAGACTCAGGACTGATACTACCTGCTGTACAGTACCAATAATTCAGTTGAAAATTATGTGAAGAAAAAAATTTACATAGACATTTGCCTTAGATTTCTTGACCCTCTGACAAGGCCTAAAAAGAGTTCCTTGCTCTTAAGGCCATGATTCAGCACAGAAACATGATCTCCTGGAGAACAATAGCTTACACAACCAGAAACATTCTGCTCCTCTGTGAACTTTTCTTTAATGGACTTCACGAAATAGAATTTGTCAAGTCTGAAGATGCCACTGATTTTCAAATACACCAAAGATATATTGGAGGAGGTGCTGGCATGATTCACTGTTTGCTCTGAACTAAGACACAGAGGGCACATTTCTGGACAGGAGTGTGAAATAGTGTTAGCAAGGCAGTGCTGAAGGAGAGCTAACAGGGGAGAAAAGGAATTTCCATACACAGTTTTTAGGATAAGAAGTTGGAAGAGGACAGGAAAAAAAAAAAGACAAGGAGAACGAAAATTAGATCCAGTAAATTGAGAAAGAGACAACAATAACCAAGATTAGGGAAAAAATAAAAAGAAAAAGGAATTGCCATAGTTAACTTATCATGCCAATGGGCACCTATTAATAAGTCTGTCATGAAGAGAAATAGAGGGAACAGCAGCATCCATTTTGCCACTCTGGGGTTAAAATTGACACATAATGCATATATACAGAATTATTCAAACAGATTGTGGTCTTAAAAACACTAGTGTATGCTCATAATTCTATAAATAACAAAGTAGTAAGAGAGAGGATATGCAGCAAAAAAGCAGACTGATTTATATGCTCCACTGAGAAAGCCTCTTAGTGCTGATGACAAGAAAAGAAATCACCAGACTGAAAATGGACGTGCCAGTTCTATACAGAAAAGATTTTCAGAGTCATGGACCATTACAGTGTCTCCTATGAGGAGAAGTTGAGGTTACACTTCCTTATCAAGCAGAAAAGGCACCAGTCTCCTGACTGAACTGATACATTACTCCTGAATAGCTCCAAATCTTGCTCCAAATCTGATGCATCACTCTTACCAAGCAGCTCCAAATCCATCACAAGTTACTACTGAAATGTGAAACAGTGAGAGAAGTTTGTTGGTAGAACCCAGAGGACAGAAAGAAAAGAAGGACAGACTGCACTTTCCCATCAGCAAGAACCACCTGACATGTTTCTACAGATGACTACTTAGAGATGAGATCATGAAAAAGTACTTCTGGTAAAATAGATCAAGATAATTATAGTTACTTATTTGCAATATTGCAATATTGCAGGGGTAAAAAAACCCACCAAACCCTCAAACAAGACAAAACATAAGAACAACAACAATAATATGCATTAACACTATCCAGAAGGCCAACGGAGAGTTAAAACCACTTTTGAAAGTACAGATTTTTCAGTCTTTAATGATTTAAGCCTGTAAGGTGCTGTATAAATGTTAAGAATAGATAACTGGTTGCTTTCCCTATGACACTGCTTCTCCATAGCTTTGCCTAAACATCAACTATAAAAAATACGGTGTTTTTTTCTCCCCCTCTCTCCTCTTGCACAGGTAATTATGTATCCACAGTCTTCAAAGTTATCATAACTATCTTATATGAAACATCCATTTAGTGTGTTTGAATCACTCAACACTCACTATTATAACTATTGCCACTGGAAGAAAAAAACCCAACCTATCTTTTGTTCTATTCGTTCTTATTGCTTCTAATTCCTTAAGTGTTCCTTCTATAGAGAAAGCTACGAATGAGAACTTTCTCTGTACTTTTGATTATCTTCTGTTGTAACAAGCACTCTGGGGATGTTAATTAAAGACTTTGTAATGCCTCCTGTCCCTGGCCAAGGTCATTAACCTAGCAGAGCGCACATTATCTTCTGTGTCTCGGAACTGGAAAAGCTGTACTCATACAGATTTTACTTATTCTCATTTGTTTAACACTCTGCCATCCAGAGAGACCATTACAGGCTGGAGGTGATGGAGGGCCTCATGAAGTTCAACAAGGCCAAGGGCAAAGTCCTACACCTGGGCAGGGACAATCCCAAGCACAGATGCAGTCTGGGCAGAGAATGGATTGCGAGTAGCCTTGAGGAAAATGAATCAGGGTTCTTGACTGGCAAGAAGCTCAACACAAGGTTGAGCTTGTGTGCTTGCAGCCCAGAAGGCTGGGCTTGTCCTGGGCTGCATCCAAAGCACAGTGGGCAGCAGGTCGAGGGAGGGTGAGATCTGCTCCGCTCTGGTGAGATCCCACCTGGAGTGCTGTGTCCAGCTCTGGACTCCCAGCAGAAGAAGGATGTGGACCTGCTGGAATCAGCCCAGAGGAGGTCAACAAAGATGATCAGAGGGGCACCTCACCTGTAAAGACCAGTTGAGAGAGCTGGGCTATTCAGCACGGAGAGGAGAAGGCTCTGGGGAAACTTTTTTGCTGCCTTGCAGAACCTGAGGGGGGGTCTACAAGGAAGCTGGAGAGGGAATTTTTCCAAAGGCATGATGACCATCATAAGTCTTAAATGATCCTTGAACATATTAGTGCAATCTTTACTGTTAAGCCTCCTAGCTGATTTCCCATGCAATAGATGTAAGATTTTGATGAAATTCCTGGCTTGTTTCCTACAATACATAAATGACAGAATATCTTAAGTACTATTTCTGCAGCATGCAAACCACAAAGTGTTTTTCAAGTAATCATGAAATCTAAAGTGAGTTGCCTACCATGACTGAGTAATGTATTCTAGAGATATGAGTGCTTTTGTATATACAACATTGTGATTTTCTCTTTGATCTCAGCTATCGCATTCAGAAGTATCCTAATCTTGGAGTTTTATAGCTCATCTTGAAAGTTTATCAAACAAAGCTTTCATGAACCATACACAGACACTTGGATATACCACATATACTGGTTTCTTCCCTTTGGTAATCATCAGGCTCTTCCTCTCCACGATATTTTTGATCAGGGGTCACATTTCTTGACTGTGCTTCAGGCAACCCATGTTGAAAACAGTCACTGCCTCCTTAAACTGTTGTGAATTTTGCAGTTTATTTAAGGTAATTAGGAAACAGGAATGGAAAAAAAAGCATCCCTGACAATATTGTGCATATTGCAACAAATTATGTGCCTCTACAGAAAACAAGATATTTGCAACGGTTTCAAAATCAAATCGGCTCCAAAAAAAGCAAATTGGTTTTAATGAACAAGGACCATGTCAAAAACACTTAAAAGTCAGGGTAGCAGAACACACATTTCAAACTTTTCTCTCTACTTCTCTTTTTTAATGATAATGAGTTGATTGACATACTCCCCAGAGGGGCAGACTTCTGAGCACTGATAATATCACGAGCAGCTGAGCAGATTCTTTCACTAACTATTTGAAATTGCTGGGTATTGTAGGGTATTCCTCTGCTAGTGCTGACAGTAATGAATACCTGGTTTTGCACAGCTTCAACCACATGGGGGAATCACATTTTACTGTCTTCAATTTTCAGCTGGTAATCTCATACATGAGCATATTTAATACCCTCCTGATTTGTACCAGAACACCCACTAATAACTTCTCAAGCACACATTTTCAAATCCTTGCGCTTAAGGACTTCACAGGTGGGGGGTAAATTACAAGGATTTGCCTTCTAAAGATTTATCAGAAGTGCTATTACCCCCTACCAGTGTGTCTCACTGTCCATGCCATATTATAGACCTAGAATTACAGGATCTACCATAAATCCTAATTTTCTGGGCTTCCTCATGGGAGCAGATCTTGCATCTGGAATCGAATACACAGCTTCCTGCAAAAAACAAGCATGCTTTTCTCCCTATCACCACCCCCTGTGTGTGTCCCCACAGAAATAAAACAATAAATCTCACAATATCTAGGTGTTTATCCACTGTGAAGTTTTCACTGCTGTTACCAATAAGCTGCCGATCCAGGCTTGGTGATTTTTGGTAACATACAGAGGTGGATCCCCAAAACTGTAGGCATGTCTTTGCCACAAAGAACTGTAATGACAGGTTTCATGGGCTCTAGGATCTTGACGACACTTTCAGCTTCTGTCAAATCACCTCCAAAGGAGTCATGAGGTCTTATCCCTTTCTCCAGACCTGTTTTGACAATAACGTGGCACTAATAGCTGATTGTTGCTCTAAGTATCCAGATAACATGTCATAACTTGGTTAGAACATCTGTTATTAATTTACATTGGGAAACAGCCAGCAGGAGCTGCCTTTTTTTTTTTTTCCCAGCACTGTTCTTGCTGTGTGGATGCTTTGGAAAAATGATGCAAGCACTGTTCACCTGGTGCATATTTAGGCCCTTTACAGTGACTGAACTGAGAGTATGTAAAGCATCTGAGAGGACAGCTCTGCTTCTTTAATTGCAGTCAACATGTTAACCACATTATCTGTGGAAGCAGATGGGTTCTGACAATACTTTTTCAAATCTTACTGAAACACAACACTAGTCAACACAAGTGAGGTGGTGATCACTGAGCTATCAGAATGATCCGACTTGTTCAACCATCTCTTTCGCAGCACAAAGTCTTCATCTGATGGTAGCTCTTTTTGAAATAATTTTTTTGCTGTCACTCAAGACACTGTGGCCCTAGAAGTTATGAAAGATGCATCAGAAGATTGGCCTTTGATTTCTACACAGGCTCATAAAAGCATTTGCAAATGGTTCCTCCTGGGAATGTTACACTCAGACTGAATTTTATATACAACCATCTAAATGTTTTCTTTCAACCCCTGAACAGAGAAGCAAACACAATAAAGGGTTTATCTTCTTTGTGACTGACTTCACTCCAAAGTTCTGGTAACCTGCTTGTCCAAACTGTACACAAGTCGATTTAATTGTAGGTTCTTAAAGTAAACCAACAAGATTCTAGCAAACCAAAACTGAGTTGTTTCAAATACTTTAATCCAAGGACAGTTGCCTATATTTCATTGTGGATAAGACTCTTCTGCTTTGGTTCTTGTGGATAAGACTGTTCTTCTTTAGTTCTCCACACCATATGTAGTCCTTCAATACCATATTATAATATCTTCTGCATCCTAAAACCTCTCTTTCCTGCTGTGTTACAAAGCATGCAATGCAGATTTTTAGCTTGTGCTAGAAAAAAAAAAAAAAAGCAAACCCAAAACTTCCTTTATAGGCTTCTTTAACAATATTTCAGCTATTTTGAGTTATGCAAGAAACCACACACATACAAATAACCTTGTTTAAGGTGCAACAGTTGGACCCAGGGGTGGTCTGGATCAACTTCTAAGCAGTACTGAGACACTTGCCTTCCAGAGCAATTCCACATTTGTCTCTTCAGAGGCATTGTTACTGTAGTGCTGGCTTTTGAACTCATGTTGCCATAGCAAACACTGCATATTGTCTCATTATTATTTATGCTTTGAATGCTTCTGTAGGCAATTATTTCAAAACTAAGGTGTTTGCATTCTTGAGACTGAAATGGTGCTGTGGGTCTTTGAATTAATAACCCAGTGTGTTGCAGCTAAATCAGTTCTTGCATTTGACCACTGTAGGGGTTTATACTGCTTGGCTGGGATGTGCCTATTGGGAAGGTACTGGAGGGTCATTTCCAGAGGAGAGAGATGATGGGAACTGGGGCCTCACAGGCCACTTTTGACAAAGAACATGGCAGGAGTTTTTGTCACTTCTGAGAGACAGCAGGAAACCTTGGGACACTGAACTTCTCAGCTGGTAAAAAAACCCAAAATCCCACAAAACAAAGGTATCCAGCATGCACACAAGTCAACCCTCCTTAACCCAGCAAGAGCCAATGGATTTAACAAGAGGTTAAGTACCTAATCAAGTGCATTACCACGTGCTGAATAAACAGTGAACAGTGAAAAGTTTCTCTGAAGTTACTAAAGCTGCACATATTTTAATAACAACAAAAAAGGAGAAAAAAGAGGGTTGTGCTTTAGGCTTCCCTAGCTTTCTAACTCCATAAAATTGCTCTTCTCTTGTACAGTCTAGAAAAGGATCACATTACCTTGTACAGAGCCTCAGCATCTGCCAATCCTTTGCCACAGAAAGCATGGTAATGTGTAAACATCAGGTATTTTCACCATCAGTGTGTTCACCTCCCTTCCCCCAAGTACCTCTAATACTAATAATTTTTCCAGTTACTCACCTAGTATGCAGTGTATGTACCACAGAACAAGTAGAGTGAGAATGAGAGCAAAAACCCCCACCTGAGTTTTGTTCCTGTAAACCGTGGAACAAAACCTGGATGCAGCTTACGTGCTATGTTCCAGAGTCAGACAATACCTTAGAGATGAACACAGGACTGGAAAAAAACCACCTTTTTTTCCAGTTCAGTGTTTTTTTGAAGGTATTGTGTTATCTACATCAGCTTTGAATACAACTAGCAGATTCTCCAACAAGTAAAAATGAAAATGTATCAGCCTGAGTCTGCACCATGCATCATAGTAAAATCCTTCAGATGTCCTTCATTTTTTTTTTGTTCATTTGCTAACTTTACCATGGTGAGTTTTTTACATAAATTGAAGGACAAGACCTGTTTTTCGAGATTGGATGGCGTTTAATAGATATTATGATTGTAAAGAGCACCTTAAATTTGTATCTATAGTTGTTCAGCTGATGATTCTGCTATTTCTGGAGGGGTATTTGCTATGCAGCTTTGGAAGTGACCCATAAGAATTAGTGTGTCTATTAGGATGTGACATGGTCAAATAAAATTGCATTGACAGCTACATACAAATACCTTTCTTTGCCTAAGGATGGATATATAAATGCCTGGGATAGGTCTTTAGTTTCACATTTATTAAAATAATCTAAATTCTTGAACTCTTGTAGGGGAAAAAAAGCTGCTACTCACAACCACTTTTCTGCACAACTGAGAGTTAGATTTATTTTCTTATTGTATGTAATTTTGTGTTAATATTGCAATTTTAAATAAAGATACCCTTGCACTGGAAACACAGTTGGCTGGGATTTTTAAAGTATTGGAAAGGCTTTGATAGCACTGTGGTTTCCTGAGTAGCCATAGAAAAATGGACAAATTGAAGGCTGGTAGCCAACAGGAATAATCAAAGATGGTCAAAATAAATAACTCCTTAGCACTGACAGATTATTTGTTTGCAAAACAGAAAGAAAGGAAATGCGGGAAAAATACAATTTTAATAGAAGGTTAGTTGAGTGCACTGCAGCAAGGAATTTGAGTGTAATGCAAAATTGCATATTGTTTCGCTTGGCTTCCACATGCTTTCCTGCCATGCTAATGAGGAAAATGTCTTTAAAAGATCAACAAAGAAATATGAGTTTGTACCAGAGAATTAGATTTTGGACGCAAGGTCATAAAATTTAGGTCACACAGTCCAGTGCACAGAGCAGCGCTGATAAATTCTGACTGAGGTGGTAATCAGTTAGGATGAAAGGAAAATAAAGAATTAAGGAAAACAACAATTTTCACACGGCTGTGGTGCACTAAGCAATTTCTATACTCAGATGTAATACAAATAGCTTAAAAGAAAAGGCAACCTGCAGTGTGATAGCCATTGAGCCAAGTGCTTTGAAAGCTGAAGGGCGATGTTCAGATCCTTTCTGTTTTAATAAATGACACTGGTATGAAAACTAGGAAAAAAGAGGATAACCAGATGAGACCTATATATGCTTAAAACAAAAAGCTCAGGTATTAATTAAGCCACCATATGACGGACTAGAATTTTCAGAATTTAGAGGCTGCTATTTACCAATATCATTCCAGAGTCAAAATAAAACCAACAATTCCCAGAAAATACATCTGAATTAAAATGCTGGGTAGAATCTAATGCAATCCATGTCCTGCCAATGTTTTCCTTCCTTGTATGAGTCTTCCTCTATCTCATAGCCTTAAAGCCTGGGTCCTACAAGTTTAAACATAATTTGTAATAGGAGTAGGACACAGCATTGGCTAAAGCTGATGAAATTCTTTTCTGCAAATAAGGATTCTATCAAATAGCAGGGATTCAACCAAAATAAATACTAAAAGCATGTGATTTTCAGAATGAAATACCCACATATTCAAATCATCTTAGACTTCTAAAGTAATTCTTGCTTAAAAATCCTTAAAAATAATTGTTTCATCATAACTAAAAATGTATATGTATGAGATTTTTTTTTTTAAGTCATATAACCTAAGAAGTTGCTGAGTGCTCACCATTGGCATGCTGGCAGTGCATGCAAGCAGAGAGGCTGTGCTGAAGACAGAGGAGCAGCACATTTGTTAAATCCTGATGTGACGTGATCAGAAAACAGCATTATGATAGGGCTTAGTTAGACAAACAACAAATACTCTCAATCTGAGTACAGAAGGTTGCTCATTTTAGGGCTGGATAATGCATTGCCTCAGTTTCCCCCCTTTCCAAAACAGGTTGAGTTGACAGTCTGTATTAACTGCCTCTTCGTTCTTTTTCCCTACAAAGACTAATTACTTTTTATTTAATAGGCTTGGATGGGATTACTTACTAAATCCAGGTTCTACCTTGTTTATACACAAAAGTAGCTTATTTCAAAATCAACACCATTCAGTATCTATTCCTAATTTCATCAATATCCAAGTCTCTCAAGGGTTCAATAGTTCCTTTTTACCAAAGCCTTACAACTCCATTGGGAACGCTTCTCAAAAACCCATTAAAAATGTTTTGCTCAGAGGAAAAAAGTCTGTATGGTTTGGTTTTGCTTGTGTTTCACCAAGACCCTTTCGAGTTCCATCCACACAAAGTTGATATGTTCTACCTACGAAAGCTCTGGGGTCTCTTATTGTGCCCAAGGACTAAGATATAATATCAGTTTGTCTTATATGCACCTATATGTAGCCTGCCAGCATCATGAAGTAGATCTTCTACCCCCAGACATCTACATATTCCAGCATCCTTTTATCTCACAATACTATATCTCGGACCAGCCGCCTGGTCCTCAACTTCCGGTATTCCCAAAAACGGACAAGATGTTTTGTAGAAATAATTTGGTAAAAACGCCACAGTTTGAGCTGCCAAAAAAACCCAAAAAACCCACTAAAAATCTGTCACTGTCCCCATGTAAAGACACCCTGAAGTGAGTTAAATATAAGGCATTGCCAGAGCTTAGCAGCTGGAAAACAGAGGCCAGAGGTTTAGAGGTGTGTTGTGGCAGGCAGTCGGCAGTGGGCAGAGACACAGCCAGACTGCTGCTGTGCTCTGCCTTGCTTGTTGCTCAGGGAGTAATTTTTGACAGAAACAGTGCTATGACTCACTGCAGAAGGTGCTATTTATCATAACTGTGTAGAAGACTGAGGATCCAGTTTGAATAAAAAGTCTGATTTGCATGTTTAATGTATGATAGTTTATATTTTAAGTTATTAATGAGTATGCTGATCTGAAGGAAGAAATTTGCTAAATATTTAATGTTAAACAAGCTTTGGATAAACAAACTGGAACAGAAGAAATTTCTGAAGTTGCAATCGCAGCATTTTTAAGCCATGAGTTTATCAATATTCAAATACATGTAGGAGATGTTTGGGAATCTAAAACCAAATAATGATCTTACACTTTTATAACTCCCTTAAATCAAAAGGATGTCAAAGTGCTTAACAAACTGCAGGCAAGGATCATTTCACCTATCATTAAACACAGTACACAGCTGCAATGAGTTTTGGAAGTGCTTTACCAGCACAGAGGATCACTGAACAATAACATAGAAAAAGAGTAAAGAATGCTGCAACTTCAGAGACTCAGCATCAGTAGGGATTTAATCCTCAAGGTTTATGAACTCATACAAGGATGTCTGCAAATTTGGGTCCCCACACAATTAAAGAAAATGCAACCCATAATAAATTAGGCAGATTGAAAGCAACTAATCAACTACACAGAATATTGTGGTTAGCCCATGACTGTATTTTGAAAAGCAGGATAAGACTGAACTCAGTATTTATTTATTGAAATACAGCTTTTTCTCTCAACTGAGAGACAGCATCTTGGTAACAGACATATTCTGTGGTTCTGGTCATGGTATAAAGTAAATAATAATCTCCCAAAACAATTATGCTTATCAAATCTTTAACAGCAGGTCTCCTACCCTTTATTCACCCCCTAAAAAATTGCTTCTTTCAATTACCAGTCTCCTGACAGAGCAATGTCCCTAGGATATTAGTGCATAAACACTGTCATTGCTCAGTGGCCCCCTGGCCCTGAAGTGCTGGACTACAGTCCCTACATTCAGCTGGAAAACTCAGGACAGGAAGGGCAAAGCCAGGATGAATATTCACAAACCATTGCTCAGAAGCAATTTTGCTGAATTCCACTGGAGTTGGTTCGGTATCTAATTTGGTTTGACCTTTTGCTGTTTGAGGTATTTTTGATCATCACTGATTGGCACTACAGCTCTGCCTCTTAGACTACATGAACTCCTGTTTAAAACCATGAAAACAAACCAGCAGCAATGATGAAGTAAAAGCACTCACTTCTTCAACCCTTGCCTCAAGGAACGCTGACGGGAAACTAAGCGGAAGGCAGTCCATCATAACACACCCCCAATTCAGTTTTAATTCTAGTCAGCCTGTTTTTACCTCATTCAAAAGAGTTTGAAGCAGAGTTACCCCTGCTTCTCAGCACTGCAATCTGACCAGTTTATACATTTCCCTCAATGATGCTCAAAATGAAAAATTCTGGTGCAGTCCCTTGGGCACAGAGCACCCCCTCAAAGAGACTTCTGAGGGAGACCAGTCCTCACTGGGTTGTAATGTCAGGGTACTGTTTTCTTAATACCTTTCCCTAGTATCCTGAATTTTTCACTCTGTGGTGCACCCTGTGCCACCTCCCACAGGAAGACAAAATCCATGCTCCTGTCTCGGTCCAGCTACCCAACAGTATTGCCTTTGCAGCACTCCCAGAAGAGCTGGATGGTGAAAGTTCAGTCTCTTTGAGCTGAATTTCCCATCCAAGTGCTGTAAGCACAACATTTCTGCCTAAAAGGGCAGCCCTAACAGAAATCTGTTCATATGCACACAGACACAGCCTGGTTCTTAGCTCCTGTCAGTAAAATACAGATAATTGGGGCGTTCCTCAAGATTTTGTGAAGTAAACTGTAGCAGAGAACAGGAATTACTCAGACAACCGGAGTAATGGGGGGATCATATAGGTTTAATAGAGAACTACAGGGTTGTTCTTTCTTCCTGAGTGTCTACCTTCCTCTTCCAACTGGTGATGCTCAGCAAGTATAATCCATGAGAAAGGCAGAGAAAGTGGCTACCCAGTTGGAAATAGGCAGCCTCCATCCTGCCCTCAGGTTTACAATTTCATAATAAATTGGCACTCTGCTCAGCCAACTGAAGAACCAATGAGTCAGTGCTGCTTCTTAAACATGACCTCATACAAATCCAAAGTGAAGTATCCTGATGTAGTTTACAATCCAGACAAGTTAGATAACAGTGAGTCATCCTTTTGCTCTGCCCTGCTGGGAAAGAGAAAAAAACAAAACAAAACCCCAAAAAACAACAAACAACGAACCTACCAAACGGTCAAAATGGAAAATTCCTTTCCAGCTGCAAATATGACAATTGGTTTGGCCTTTATGTAAGAAAGTAGGGTCATGGTTAAGTGTGTCATTCCATCTGTTGTTTCCAGGGGGCAAAGGCAAGGTCCTTCCTTATGGAGAGCTTTCTCAAGTGTGTGGGTGCAGGCACACACACACACACACACATATTTCCAGGTAGTAGAGTGGCATTCATTATTAAAAACCCCAAAGGAGACAAGTAAATTAAAGAGTCCACTCCAACAGCCACTACTGGAATTTCACCAGGGGGCTTCTTTTCCATGAAATGAAGGCCTCTGATGGTAATAGACATTGCCTAGGCTCTTTGTAGAAGTTTTATGCCTTTTAATTAGCTAAGTTGCTTTATGAGAACTATTTTATATGAGTCATCTTCAGTAATTCTGTAGACAGCATATTAAAATTAAAAATTAACATGTAAACCAATCAGAACTGAAAAGACCAATATATTCCAATTGCTACCTCAATTTGGCTGTAGTTTTGAAAATCACTATCTAATGTAACTGACTGATCACAAAAAGTCCTCTACTCACAGTTGAAAGTGTGTGACTTCAAAATGTGCTTACTGATGTTGGAGCTTGATCTTTTAGCAACATTTTTTCAGCATGTCAGTGATATGGTACAATTAGTTCCTCATCAAAAAGAAATGCAGCATCTCAGAATTCCAATTTTATTATTGAAAGGGTTTGATTTAACATCCTGCATACCTAAACACTGTCAGGCAGCTGGGAGGGAATATGTTGCATTGAGATCTATCCTTTTTATTAAAAACATATTATACCTTAAGGGAAGTATGTTTTTCTACAGGGATTGCTCCACAATTTAATTACAGCAGACTATCCTCTCATTTTATGAGACTCATCGGGGCTCAGAAACCACAGTGTGATTTGTATCAGCATATCCTGCCCTGTCAGAGTGGAATGGGTAGTTATGCTCTGTTCAGAAAAATAGTCTGGTTGGCAAAATTTCTTTGGACAAACTGCAGAACTGACAGTACACTGTTGCCTCCACAAGGAGACATGCATCATCCCACTAACAAACTATTACCTACTAGAAAAAGCACAGAAACATGTGCTGGCTGAGGCAATATAACACCTCACTATATCTTTTTTTCCTATAGAAGTCAGGTAACTGCTTTAAATTTCCAGTGTGGCTTTTCAGTTGTTTGTTGTTTGGTTTTTTTTTCTTGGGGCCCCCATTTTACAGAAACAGAAACACTGAAGAAACCCTCAGGACAACAAACAGTGCTTTTATCCATCCAATATGTTTCTTGGTTTAAACTATCTCTAAGCAATTCAGTTGCATAACACATAATATTCTCATTCCTGCAGACACACACAAAGGGAGTTTAATTACTGCTGGATAAACCAACACATTTAAGGAAGTCTTCTGCTACTGTAGTCCTCAAATCAGGATGGAAAATAGGGAATTTAATCTGGAGAGGCTAGCAAAAATTGGATTTTTTTCTGCAAAGTTTGTCTTCACAGAAAACATGCTTCTACCTAGCATGGAACCCCCACCTTATGAAAGGGAACTGATTATATACTTATGTAAGTCACAAACTCATTAAGTAGAGTGGGGGAAAAGGGACTGGCTGAGAGTGGTAAGAAAGATTTTGTTGGTGACATGTTATTTCAAACACTACCTAACTTAAAAAAAAAAAAAGCCATTCTTTTACTGCCAGGAAATACCATCATTAAGACAGCAAAAAGGTTCCAAAAATATAAGCTGAGGGATCTCAGTCAAGACTGAGAGTTTGAACATCTTGGTTGTCTCATGGAGTCCTGTTAGTCCTGCTTATTATTCCTCCAAGTAGTCCTTAGTGCCACCATTATCAGAATGTGTGAATATATCAGCTATCTTCTCTTTAAAACAAATTTCCATCCTACACATTTTTGAGAACAAGAATTGAAACATGACTATCATGCAAACTAACACCACAGAAATAAAGAGCACAGATTAAAAAAAAACAAAACAAAACACCTCAAAGTATCGTTTTTAAGATATCACTCATGTTCTGTGATATTCTCGAGATTTGTTAATGCTTGGGGTGTGTAAAATTGCTCATTTATTATCTGCCTTATCCTATTGTCAGCTATTTTTGCTGTCAAGTCTTCATCTGGTAGTCATGTGCCAAGAAAGAATCATATGTCCTTGTTTAAGCATATCACAGCTGACAGATGTTGCTGTCTTCCCAGCAACAGCACACAAGGAAATGCTCTCCTGTCCTTGTTTTCCTCAAATCATGTAGTAGGCTTGCAGGAAAGACTGTCTTTGCATGTCTTCCCTCTCCATACTGAGCATCTCAGACAGCATTTTAAGGATAAACCAGAAGGGAGAAGGTAAATGCTACCTCCTGTGAAGCTGGTCTGAAACAAGAAAGGGTGCAGTAGTAGGTTGCTGTGTGGGTAGTCTTGGCATGGACAGTAAACAAGTGCAGAAGAGCTGGAGAGAAACACAGTTGGCTGAGGGGAAATCCTACTTATCCTGTCCCTCAGGACCATGGAGAATGCATGAAGGACATAAGTAATCCCAGTGTCCTTTCACAATGGAGTAATTATCAAGCACAATGTTTGTGACTGCCCTGCTTGAACAATATATCAGGTTAACATTCCTTTCATGGGTATATACTTCCCCTAAAAACCACACATAATGCCCAAAGGCAAGCTGGAAAACTTTTAAAGTGATCCCGAAGAGGAGGAATAATTCTTGGCCGAAGGTCCCATGACTTCCTTTCCTGCAGCAATAGCATCACTTCTTTATATCTGTCCTTGAGGGCTATCTGACCTGGAATCTGGTCTCCAAACAATTAAACTGACAGAGGGAAAAATAATGGGGAAATTGCACAAACAAGAAAAGGGAAACCTTGTATCTGAGCAGCTGTTTTGGCAGTATAGGTGCTGAACCACAGGTTACTATCAGTGAGGTCTGGGACATGGGATTTCTCTAGGCAAAGACCATGAAATGATTTGTAATTTAAACTTGCATTATTAAAAAGGGGCTCTGTCTCTTTTGAAAGACATTTGTGTCTGTCAGTCATTCTCTTGATTTTACAAGGTACTGGCGTAGTTGGAGGCCAAGTTATTAAAAAATAATCTTCTCTGTTGTTGTAGTTATTGGACTGATGCTATCAAAAGGACTCTATGATTTATAGCATGTGTCTCTAGGGAGGCTTTAGTCCATACTTTTTTTTGTCTCTCCTCTTGATGTACATTTAAGTTTGCCACCCGGTAAGAATCCATTTCTCTCTTTCCTTGTGTGAATGTAGATCCTTGGGTTACTCTGCCATTCACAGTAATCTCAACTGGAGATGAGTTCAGGCTGTTGTACACTTTTCTTTCCTCTTTGGAGTTTTTCTAAAATCATCCTCACAGTGAACACCTTGGCAACAATACTTCACCCTGAAAATGCTTATATAAAAACTCCGTGATTGGTTACACAATCTTCGGTGCTTTCTGAAGCTTTGAAAGCAATATTTGAATACCCCTGGCAGTTATTCTGCCTTGTTTCCTTTTGTCACTTACTGTGGAAAGGTCACATGCAGCGTGTAGGGGGAGCATGGTGCACGCAAAGCTATGTTGGCACTGACCACTGCAAGGTCTGCAATTGGAAACAGTGCAGGGCACAGTTAACAGAACAAAAAAATCCTATGAACTGGAAAGTTTTATTAGTCAGAGTGGCTATTATAGCTTCTTAGGGCCTGATTAATATCTTTGCATAGCACCAGGTCCCATCATGGCTTTTTAAAGCTAGTTCAGGACATGCGATGCAAGGCTGTTGAGCCGCCCAAAGAGCTTCAAAATTCACACTCTGTATGTCCTCAGCACACAGGATAGACATGGAAGGGACTCAGCCATTTACAACCAAACATCAGTCTGCGTTTGAGAGCACAGCAGGACTTCAGAAGTCAGATCAGGACCTAAAACACCTGTCATTCAACTCTTGCAGACCTCCACTTTGTTCAACACACACCGAGTAGAGCAGCACTCAATACAAACAAACCACTACTTTAAAAAACCGAACCAAAAGTATTAAATTTTTCCAGGATTTTTTTTAAGGAGGAGAGAAACATGTGCAAAAACTCAGAGAGAATTGTTGTCTCACACAGACATGGTCAGGTAAGAGTTAGAGGCCTCCTGAGCTCCTCTGGGCACAGCAAAACAGGATGCCCAGAGAACTGCTGATTAACAGCATTTTACTCTGCAAGAGGCAGCCCCTCCTGGCTCCCAGTTCCTGATGAGTTCCTGTACCTGGGGAGCTGCTGCCTTTCCTAATGAAAGCTGGCATGTGCTCCTGTGCAAGGCTGAGGTTCTTTTAACACTGGTAACTATTCCCTCTCCCCTTTCCCCTGACTGGAAGCACAGCTATTTGGCAATACCTCGATACAGGTCTACATGGAGATGAAATATTCAAAGTCAGCGTAGAGAAGCGTTTACTTCCAGCCAGTGGCTCCTCTGATCCAGTTTCTGTCACTTAGAATGAATCAAATAATTTCTTACACTGACATTTCTCTTCCCTGATGACAAGTGGAGTCTAGAAAACCAGCACAGATCTAGATATTGTAGAAATCTGAAATCTGATGATGTGAAACCCTAATATACCCAAGTTTCCTGCATAGAAAAAGTCATGCATCTTAAAAGCGTTTCTAAGTTAGGCTCATATACTGCCAAACACAGCTAAATATTTCTCTGGGAGGAAATAATCTAAGCCAAAGGAAAAAAAAGAAAAAGTGAAAACGATCTTTTTGGAAGGGAAACAGAAAGAAGTACTACAAAAAAGAAATACTGCAAAACTAACAGAGAACTGTGTTAAGCCTTAGGAAGTTCCTCAGGAAACATTTTTCAAAGAATTCTCATGCCTTTGCCCTAGTCCCATACCTCTTTAAGTGTTGCTGACTTAAAGCCAAGCTCAAGACATTAGCATGAAAAGAAATCTCAGCAGTTCTTGCTACATCAACAACTATTAAGTTGTTTGAGTTTCAAGGTCAATTATCTTGACCAGAAAGAGCTGACTTATCTTGAAGATTTGTTTATTAAACTATTTTACAGTATTGGGACATGCAGTGATGCCATGTGAAGCAGGGACCAAACTTTTCTCTCTTTTCTGCCATGGAATGTCTAACAAATAGGCTGTATAGTGATGTTCCTATCATTCTCTTTTTCCTCTGTGGTCCAACAAATCTTAGAGTCTTTTCTGAAAATTGGAACAACTTCACTGTGAAGAGTGTAGTGTGGTTTCTCTCCAGCTCAGTCCATAACTGAATCTCCTCAAGGAGAAATACAGAATTTAAATTTTTCTGGCTGAAACAGAATTTACATTCTTCTACATCTGGTACAAAAGCTTGCAAAGAGGTTTCCCAGCTTTATTTGCTTACTGTCTGAAGTAAGCTTCACCACTACTGGCAGTACTCACGCCCAGCTCTGTGTAGATCTCCAAAAAGGTAAAGAGAGGCCCTTTTCTTCTCTCCTTCCTACCTCACTTCTTTACACTTACTACTAGGATATCCCCTTTCCCTCCTATTCCACCTCAGACAGGGGTTCCAAACCTACATGACCTCGCCAGCTCAGCCTAATGCTGAGAGGGATCCCAGGAGCAGGACTTCAGTGATTCCCACGGGTCCCTTCCAACTCAGCATATTCCATTATCATAGCTCATCATGTGAGAAGCCACAGAGTGAGGTGGTGCTGCAGCCTGTAACAGCAGCCAGCAGACAACCAGCAGATCAAAAGTCCCACACAGGGATAGCTGCTCCCGATTCCAGCCTTCCCTTCGTAGCACAGACAACAGACTGCACGATTTGCTTGTGTGACAGGGCTCTTCCTGAGTCATGGGGGAAGTTTCTCCATCCAGGCAGGTGCTCCCAACAGTCCCTGAGCCAGCACGGACAAAAAGAAGCTTCTCAATAGCACCTACAACTTAAAAAAGGCAGAAAATGTTACAGTAAAGGAGGGAGGCTGAGAATGAAAACCATACAAAAACTAGGTTTTGGCTTCATCAGTGAGAATCAACCCTCTTATATGCCAAGTAAAATGGGCCTTGGGAGACCTTCTGTCTGTGGGGGTGGGTGAGCATATGAAGAGCGAGGGGCTGAGGAGGGTGGGGAGGTGAAAGCTTCTGTCTTCCCTGCTGTGCTTTCTTCCATCCCATTCGTACTCGAGGGAACGCTTCCACTTCTCTGTGTCCATAGGAGTTACCGGAGGAAGCGAGCCAGACTGTTCCTCAGCAGGAACTGTCTTTAACAAAGGGATATCCTTTCCTTACAATGCTTTCACTTCAGGGTTATTTTAATCTGAAGCTTAACAGGATATAGGAGCTGTTTTGGTTAAAAAGCCTCAGTGGACTAGAAGCATGACAAAGGACCTGAGGAAGATTTTTGTCTCTGCTTCGTCTAAAAACTTCTAAGTCTGCCTTTCTACCTCAACATACTTTTTAGATATCAATGCCTGTAACTGAGCTATTAATAGCTGATAGGTTTGGGCTGGGACCAAAACCTACATTTCTTCTCTTTGCCTAAGGTGACCAAGAATTCCTCTTCAATACCAATCACTCCCCAGGAACAGCTTCAACGAGCTGATATTAAGCTATAATCAGTTTAAATTATTAAAATATCAATTTAACAAAACCCCTAACAGGGTCTATTAAGTATTCTTGGAAAATTCAAGAAGTTGTGCAAACACAATGTGGAAGAAAGTCTGCTTGGACCATAAAAACTGTTTGTTATGCCTAAACACATTATTTATGTTATCTAACATTGTAGAACTTGCAATGAGAATAAAAATCTAAAAATCTGATCTCTGATCTTCTTTATATTAGGGCTACCCCAATGATCCCCCTAAAGTGTATGGGTGTAACTGGGGTAAGCATCACCTCTTCTTTCCTGAATTACAACATCTATTCCCTATATTTCCCCACCTTGACATTCACAACAGCAGACAGAAATCACATGGTCAGCACCCACTCCAAACCATTATAATTCATTGTTTTGAATGAACAATCTGATTTTTCTGCCTTCATTCAATGTATGAGCATGGCTGAGTGCCAGCTGAACCACAACGATGCCCAAGACCCAGAGAGATTATGTGGGTAAAGCACATACTGCAGCTGTGATGATATTCAGGAAGGGGCTGGATCATGCTGAGAGTTGCTTCTGCCACACAGTAAATCAGCAGAATAAACAAGTATCCTTTATCTTAAGCTCTGTAAACCCAGTACTTTCACAGAGATTGGGGGATGGTTCTTTGATGGTATGGGGGGAAAAAAACCAACCAACCAATCTACCAAAAAAACCCAAAACAAAAACAAAAGAAAAAAAATACACAAAGGAAAAAACCCCATGTGGATAAATCTTTTCATTTGAAAGGTCTGCTTGCCTCACTTCTGGAAATGTTTGCAACAAAGAGGCTGTGCGTTGTCAGCACAAATCTGCAAGGCTGTTTCATACAAACAATCACTGCATCTTTTAAAACTTCAAAACTTTCAGTTCCTCCACTAATACCTTCAGCAGTGCATTCACACTCTGCTCTGAACAGGCTGTTGCTGTTACTGTAAATTTTTAAGCAGGTGATGGGAAGGGTCGACCCTATGAGCACGCACATTACAGCACAGCTAATGAAAGCAAGCCAGGGGATTCTGAGCCCGACAGCTACAACATAGAAAGGGGCTGATACATCACTTATCTGAATACAAGGGAACCTTTCTACTGACTACAAGTGGCTGCTGGCACTTCTGAGCCAGCAGGCAAGGAAGAAGCTATCTGCAGAGCCACTCCAGCCTTGGAAATCACTACGAGATACATCCACTGGCATTCGAGCCAAAGAAAATACCATAACTGGAAAAGATTTTTACAGTATGACATTCACGTAAAGTGGCACTAATTTCGGAATTACCATTCACCACATTTGAATGAAATGAGATATTCTTCTGAATAAAGCTGTGATGCTGTAAGAATTATGTATTAATGAAATGCTTAGCGCTGAGAGAAAGATACAGTCTAATTTAGCTAAAATGAACACTTATTTTGAGGAGAAAATAATGCAAAACAAATAACTGAAAACCCAATAAGACGGATATTTTTGAAATGTAGACTACAAAAAAATTCATCCAGAAAGAATTTCATACTGGAGGAAGCTCTCAAAACCAGACATATCTCAATCTCTGTTTTCACTAAGGTTTGAAGAATGACTCATGTCATCATCGTCACTGCAGTGAGCTAAAGGGGCATCTCAGTAGCCACATACTTGTAAAGCACAAACACAGGGAATATTTGAACTGATAGTAAGTGGAAAGTCTTTTGGTAAGAGAGTTCACCTTGCTTTCAGATCTATGTTTTGAAGCTCTCTGTTACACCCAGCTTTGAACACTTTGAAGAAATAACACAGTGTACAGGGATACAGGATGATAAGGAATTAAACAACTACACTTTTACGACATTGTTAGCATCCACACATTATTTGCACAAGGGCATAAACATATTAGAATCTGCAAAGCACAAAAGGATTAATGGGTAGCAATGAAATGCAGCAGACTATTAAAGATTGGAATGTAGGTCTTGGTTTAATAAAAGTCATCCATTAGTATATATTTTAAGTCAGCCAAAAATTCAGGGTAACACCTACATATCTGTATTGCGGGATGCAGGTTAGGCATTGGAGGACACAGCCCTGAAAACAATGAGTTGGTTGAAGGTGAGGTCAGATATCTCCTGTTCATGAACTATGAACACAATATTCCTGTTAAAAGGCCAAATGAAGTCATTGGAGGCAGAAGGAGATGAGTGATCCCAACATGGGTGAGAGAGCTGTCGGAATTTGTGCACCTGTTCCAGTGCATACTTCATGACAAATGTAGAAATGCTAGCAACACCGAAAGGAATATGTGTGGGATACATGACACTGTTTAAATGAATTGGCTGATTTATTTCCAAAAGATTTAGTTTTTACTATGAAAACAGGAAAGCAAGGAATGCAATCCTAATGAAGTTGCTGCTGAAAGGCTGCAAGTAGGGGTTCAAGCCACAGTAGGCTTATAAGAATTCATATTCTTATGGCCCCCTTTTATTCAAATTGTTAAAATGTTGAAGTGAAAGGATATGTAGGTGGTTAGAACTGACAATACAATGAGGTCTTGACTTATAGTGCAGACCCTGAAGAAGAGACTTTTAGTAAAGCTGAATAAGCTATTTGCTATTAGAATCGGTCCTGTGCTAAATTAATTAACTTTCTGGAAATTTACAAATTTCTACCCATTCCTCAAAGAACCTTCTACAGAGTTCAGACATGACTGACATATCTGATAGAGTTAAAAATGTGTTGGATTTATAAGCTATCTTGAGCTACATTTTAGATTATACTAAAATCTTTGCTTATTCTCTGTTCAGCCAGAAAGTACCTGCTGCAGTATTAGTGGTTCTCCAGTGCCTTTGTTATTACATCATCAACAAAACATTGCTGCTCCAATAACAATAATAATAGTAGCCGTAGTGATAATAACTATAGTCCATTAAGATTCAGTTCTCAGAATGATAGACAAACTTTTTAATAATTGCAAAGATAATTTTTTTTACTCCTCGCTGTTATCTATAACAAAATAACATTGCTTAAAGCTTTTTCCTTACCAATTTGACTTCTCACGTTGGATGCACACAATGGTTAGTTACAAGAGAGCTGCTCATTAGTGCTGTACTGTTGGCAATGATCACTGGAGCATTTGTGTTTTTACTAAAATAAACAATTAGCAACTGCGCTAAAGATATTGGATGTAGGGGAAAAGGGAACAAAGAAGGGCCAACGTGTTAAATTTCTGAGAAGCTCATAGGCTGGTGAATGACCTCAGTGTTACAACACCATTAATTGCCTCATAATAGAGCTTACACAGATTGGGACTTATTTGTTTGTGAAGACAAACAGGCTTTTTAGAAGGGAGAAGCCAATAAAAAGTCATGGACAAGCCTCCTTCAGCATTAGGCATGCCATTATTCTGAAAGTGCTTATTTTTGTCATAAATATGTATGCCCTGTTCTCTGAGATGACAGTAGTGGTGTGAATTACTGTTTTTAAGATTAGCAAAACTAGTTTCTTGGCTTCGTTTTCCACCCATATATGTGATATACAAGCCAAAATCAGTGCTAAGCACAGGCACTGCTACACCCCACTCTGGTTTTTTATGATCTCCTAGGTTCACAGAATCACAGAATGGTTTGGGTTGGAAGAGGCCTTAAAACTCATCTAGTTCCAACCCCACTGCCACGGGCAGGGAGACCTTCAGCTGGACCAGGTTGCTCAGAGCCCTATCCAGCCTGGCCTTGAACACTTCCAGGGATGAGACAGCCACAGCTTCTCTCTGCAACCTCTGCCAGTGCCTCTCCACCCTCTGAGGAAAGAATTTCTTTCCAGCATCTAATATAAACCTGCCCTCTGTCAGTTTAAAGCCATTCCCCCTTGCCTTGTCACTATCTGTCCATATAAAAAGCCCCTCTCTCCCTCCTAGCCAGGAAGAAATGTGGTGTCTTTTCTTCAGTTGAAGTCTAGACACTCCAATCTTTTATCTTTCTCTTTGCAACTGATAAGGAACACAGTGTTCTCTAATCATATTCTAATCATCACAGTGATTTGCATCTACACCTCAGTTAGAGGAGGCTTAGAAGATTATTACTCAATGATCACATGTATAATCTCCACATAAAAAGGAATGGCAACATTTGGGGGCTAATCCAACCTTGTCCAATGATCCTTTTAAAGGGGAAGGAGGACAGCAGGTAAGATTTTATGCAGGAAAGGTCAAAACAAGACAAGTAGGTGTTTTGATCCTGTATGAAAAGGAGCACTTTCCAAATCTAATTTGATGTTGAAGATTCAAAAAAGTTTTAAAAAGTAAAATGAAAAGAGAGAGAGAAAGGGAGAGAGAATAGGTGAGGTGAGATATAAATATGAGAAATAAAAATATGGGGGTATTTTATAAATAAGCACATCGTGAAGTTGTAAGATATCCAAGTTCCAAGAGCTGAACTGGGATACCAGGGTCTCTTTTGGCGGGATAAGAGAAATGAGAAAATTCTTAAAAATTAAATCTTTTAGGGCCATTCTGTACACGAGGTTCCTTTTCTCCTTGGGCTAAGAACAAAGGAAGATCCATCACCTTTGACAGCGAAGAGCTTGCAGCCCTTTGGGATAAAGGGAAAGCCCCTTTTCAGAGAAAAGAAACCTTATTAGGTAAAAAGGAATACATTAAAACTTATCTGAGAAGGGTGGGATTTTGGAAAACTATAAAATGTATAAGTTGCACACCCACGGGGTCTTTCTCCCTGAAAAACTTGGTGAGAGAAGGACCCAGTGCACTGAATAAATTTCTTGTTTCTTTTTTCCCTGGTTTATACTGTCTTTCTAAATTTAAAAGAGGGATTTTTCCCACATAAATACACAAAGTTTTAATCAACTCATCCTCCAGAAAAGACCATTAGGGCTTCTTGACTGTGACTAGCCCATTGACCTCTCTTATCAGCAGTCAGTTAGAAGGTGACATGAAAACTTTCTCTCCCTCCCACCCTTCTTCCTCTGCCATGTCTTTAAAAATTCAGATTAGCATGAACATGAAATTTGCCTTTTTTGCTGGAAAAGTCCTTAAGCAGCTTCCTCTGAAGCCTACCAGTAGGCTGGGCAGGGATACCACTTTTGAGCACTGAGCCAGCACTGCCAGTGAAGCCTCAGAACTCGAACTTCCTAGCTGCAGGTCATCCCAAAAACATGTGTGTTCTGCTGGGCATGGGAACCAGAGACCCAAGGCCGTGCTTCAGCTGTGCACCCCTTCTCCACCAAAGCACTGCTGCTTTGCCAAGTTGCAGTGCCAGCAGAGAGTCCCTCTCAGAGGAACTGTGGTGTTATCTCTGCGAGCTGCCAATTCTCTGAATTCCTCGTTATCTACGCGTGAAATCCAGTGGGTGTCTAATGCCGGCTTAAACTACAAATCAACACATCACCAGCAACAGGGTAAGTAGGTGTCTTGAATGTACACAAACATAGCATTATAGGCAGGCATCTGTTTATGCTACTCTGCTGCTCTACTTTTGCAGTTACCTCTGTTATTTAGAAAGTTTGAAAGTCCAGAGAAAACTATTTTTCCGAGTAGAAATTGCCAGCCTGCTTGCACTCTTCCTGAGGGAAGCACCTCTCCGTGGTATTTTAATTAGTGCTTATACTTCATATTCTTCAGGAGCTTTTGGAGTGCTGTGTTAACTTGAGGAAATGTGGAATGACCTCATTCTTTAACATAACCTTGCAAGAGGACTTTCCATTGAAATGGGATTCGTTCTTGCTCCTGTACATAAAGTTCCAAGGCACGTTACTCCCCTGGGTCTCTCTCCAAGCTGAATTTCAACTCTTATCTCTTGAATAGCACAGGAGTGAGGTAGAATTACTCGCTGTGAAATATCTATATTTCTTCTGATTTTACAGTTCACAGATGCTCACATTAATTATATGTCTTAAAAATACATGCTCCTAAGATTAACCTGAAAAATGTAGTTTACACACATACACAAAGCTTCTCTTTACCAATAAAATAAAATCAATGGAAATCTGTATCTTTTTTCATGTTAGCACTTAGCTAACGGGTACTTCACTGACTGCCTTGAGAATGATTTTGCTTGTCTCTGCTTCTCTTGCCTCCCTCTGCATTTTGCTTCATTTAAATTTTCAGAGAATCATAGAATTGTTAAGGCTGGAAAAAACCTTTCAGACCATCAAGTCCAACCTTTCACCCAGCGCTGCCAGGTGCACCACTAAACCATGTCCCCAAGTTCCATGTCCAGTTGTTTCTTGAACTCTTCCAAGGGTGGTAGCTCAATCACTTCCTTGGGCAGCCTGTTCCAATGGCTTACCACCCTTTCAGTGAGGAAATTTTTTCCTAATATCCAATACAAACCCTTCCCTGGTGCAACTTGAGGCCATTTCCTCTCATCCTTCTTTGTTACCTGGGAGAAGAGACCTTTTATGGCAGTGTATACACACAGAGAGACCCATAAACTCTTTTGCTCTGGTGTCTCCAGTTTTCTCCCTTGTAGGTTTTTGGATTTTTTTTAACTGAAAACTCTATACTACTTCTTTAGGCTTCTAAATAGTACCATTGCAAATGGAAAAAGCCAGAAATAATCTTTGCCACAGATACTTAGGAGAGAGAAATTCATGACCTTGTGACCTTAACCCACAAATACCTATGATTTTTAGGCCTTTTTCTGTGCTAATTTCCAAGTTGGATACTAATGCTTCTTAGCTTTTCTCCTGAGAGCAGCAAAAAGATGCCCTGATACGAATTAATTATGATGCAGTTAGGACTAATTAAAGCCTCTATAGCTCCATTTGCAGAACTCATAACACTTATGGTAGCCACAACACATAGAAAAAAAAAACCCACAGGGTCCAATCAGAGACAAAAATGAAGCATCATGGCACTTAACTACTCCTCAGCTGAGCTGTGTTAATCTTTAGCCTTTTTCCATGTTGCACAGTGAATATGATAGCCACTGACAGTCTTCAACATGGGAATATAACTTACTGCATGCTAAAAAATAAGATAAATATGTCTAGTCTTCAAGGTGAAATTTTGCTCATCTTCATCCCACAGTCAAGACTTTTGTGTATGTGGGTGCTCAATAATCAACATATCCAAAATGAGTAATTAATGCAATTGCTCACTCAGAAAGACAGAGAAAATTTCTTATTCACAGGCTTGTAAAATATCTGTCTTTAAGAGAAGAAGCCAAGTAAATGAACAAACTAAGCAAATCTCAGGCTGTGTTTGTGGAAGCTGTGGTTGTGAAGAAAACATCTGGGTTTCAGATTTATCCATTCAGATTAGATAAGACTCATTAATTTGATTTGAGGTCTAAGAAGTCCAAACAACCATCTCCTCTTTGATGTGCTTTTCTGAGAGATGGCTGTAGATGACATGGGCTGGGTACTGTTACCACATCCACTCTCATCCCTTTCCTCATTAGCAATGCTGCTTTCAGAACTCTTGGCCCAGTTCTCTGTCTCTCTTTTCCCAGAAGGGATAGGACAGTCTTCTTTTCTAGTTCATTTTTGTCTTAACCCACCCCCTACTCCAAGAGCCTCTCCCAACCCATTGTTCCTGCAATCTTATCTCACCTCTGGACTCTAGGACTTCTTCCCATCTCCCTTTCTTATTTTCTCTCCAGGAATCAAAATCAAAAACCAATTTCATTTGCCTTTCTGAGAAATCACTAATTATTTCTGTAACTGACAACATAATGTGACATTCCAATATATAATAGCTCCCCAAAATAGTGGGAAAAACTGCCCACAGTATGAGCTCATTACACATTGCATATCTTAGAAAAAAAACCATTTTTTTGTGGAGCTGTCAGAAGTGTTCAATAATTTTTCAGTCATGAAAAGACATGGATTTAACCTTGACAATATTTATCCTCTTTATATATATATATATATAATTTAAAGGTGTGATGAGATGGGTAAGCAACAGAGAGAAAAAAAAGCATCTTCACTCTACTGAAATTTTACAGAATCTGCACAATGTTCAGGTTTCCATACATCAGCTCCTGTGGGGGATTGCCCCTGGACTCCCTCATGTTTGTAGCAATCATAGAAGTTTCTGTGGGTCTCCCTTGTTGAATAATTTCCATATCCCTTTTCATTTAAAGCTTGTTTGTATACAGATACAAATTAACCAGAAATTGTCTGATTGGAATTCTAGATACTTTTCACTAGCTCTACTACAAATGGATTAATTTGGAAAAATACATAAACACCAGTTATAGGCTGTTCTACATATCTGATGGAAGAATTAACTGCTTGTGCAGAATTTGTCACAGATTACTGTAACAGTCATGGCAACTGCATTTCAAACAAACTGAATATTCCAATAAATACATATAGTTTTCTGAAAAACGTACAAACCCACCTAAGAAACACCTCTAAAAGAGCAGGAAGAAGGCAGAATATTTAAACAGCAGGGTTTGAGATATTACAAGACTTCCTTTAAAATAGGCAGAGCCCTACTAATTAAAACACATTCACACACACAAATCAAAGTGACAGATTCAATATAAACACAGAAAAACCACCATAATAATAAATCCTTCCTCCATTAGGGACAAGAAATGAACAAAATTAATGTATGACCAATAAGGCAACAAAAAGTGTACTCAGTGAAGGTGCAAACATATCAGAGAGCCAAATTCATTTTTCACACCACCGTTTATATGGAAAATACCACAGGCTGCCATGCTGTAGTTCTTTTGACTGTGAGACTTGTCAGAGGGTCCATATGACATTGAAATCGTTGTAGAAAAAGTCATGACACGAATGGACAACCTGAACAGTAGGAGCTCACCAGGACCAGATGGTGTCCACCCAGGATTTTCAAGGGAGCTCGAAGATGAAGCAGACAAATAGTGGGTTATAAATTGTTATAAAACTGTGCTGTTACCTGAAGATAAAAAATATGGTGTCATTAGAAAATAAAATAAAGTCAGGAAAAAGATGCCAAAGGAATAAGATGGAAGTCTGATACCTGCATGTGGCCAGTTAGTAAAAGCCTTAATAAAAGACACGGATGAACAGGAACTTGGACAAACATAATCTACTTGGAAAAAGGCAACATGTCTTTTCAAAGAGGAAACAATGCCTTAAAAACTTGTTGGAGTTCTCAGGGTTGGATTTCCACGGAAATCTAGATACAGATCATATATGACCTATTTAGTCTTCCAAAAACTTTCCAACAAAGTCTTTCACTACAAGTTTTTGGAGAACTGGACGGATGTACGCTAGGGAAAAAAATCCTGACTAAATAATTGGCTTAAGGATGGGATGAAGAAGATGTAATATGACTGGGTATCAAGCAGGGAAAGAAAATAATCAGTGGAATTTCACTGGGACCCCTGCTGCTCTATATGGTCATAAATATAGCCTCCCAAAGGGGGCGAGGAGTGAGCTGACACAGTTTGCTGACAATACCGAGTTATAAAAGTGGGAAGGACAAGACTCGTGCAAAAATTGCAGAAGGATATTATGAGACTAAGAGGCTGAGCAATAAAATGTCAGATGTTGTTCAATATAGCTAAAAGTACAGTCAGTCAGACAGAAGAAAAATAATCCCAACTCCATATTTAAAGCGATGGCTGAGAGTTACAGCTTCAGAGTGTGATCTTTCAATTGTGATAGACAGTGCCATGAAAATGCCTGCTCAGTGCTCAATAGCAGTTGAAAAAGACAAATCATAGTTAGGAACTATTTTAAAATGAAGAAAAGAAAATGGAGAACTTCATTATTCCATTCTAAAAATACACGGTATACCAATGTCTTGAATGTTGTGTGTTCCTTAATCTCAGAACAAATACAGTAATATGAAATATGTGTAAAAAAAAAAAAAGAGTGGAAAATCAAAGGTGTAGGAGAGGTTTTGTACAGAGCACAATTAAGCTAACAGTCTCTGTCATGGAAATTAAGTAACTGAGGGAGGGTATGAGAAAGATTTACAAAATCATGACTGCTAAGAAAAGAGTGGATAGGAACGAACTGGTTAATTTTTCCTCTATAGAATCAGAACCAGAGGCATCAAATTAAGGTAGCAGGAGACAGACTCTACACACATGCTGTGGGATGCAAAGCCTGGGTTCAAGAGGAGACAGACCATAGAGAGAAATCCACTGACAGCTACTAAGCAGAAGGAGACAGACTTGGCGTATAGAGTTCCCTGAGTGAAAACAGTTGGAGACCAGTAAAAATACTGAAAGGAAACACCCCTCATCTTTAATCTGATTTTACTCTTCCCTAAACATTCACCTACAGGCTCCTACAGAGTCAGAATGAAGCATTAGATGAACCTTTGGTCTGACCCACTGTGATTGTCTTTACGTATTTATAGCTTCAGGATACAAGGCATGCAACTTGAAACACAATAATATTCTCCCCTGTGTATTAAATATATTAAAAGTGAAGAGTGAAAAGTTATTTGTAACTTCCTACAACTCAGTACTGGGGTCTGTCCCATATCCAGTGCTCAACCAGAAGGAACACTGAGCTCATCTGTTGCCCTTGTTAATCTGCAATATTTCTGTCACATGTAGCCCAGCAATCTTAATGACACATCTCTCGAGGTTTTACTAGTAGCAGGAGAAATATATGCTTAATCTGTTATTTTTGCATGGAGTATGTCTGAACATTTTCCTTTGATTTTTTAGATAATGCAATAGTTATTTAGTACTCTGCAAAGAAAAAAAATGCCAGAGATTATGCTGGAACTAGTTTTAAAAAAACAGTTGGACAAATAAAATATTTATATTGAATAGATTTCACATTGCAGTGCCTGGAATTTGGCAACAGACATGACAAATCATGAGGAATATAGAGAATACAGAATTTAATTAACAAAGCTAAAGATGGAAAAGAAAGCACACTGATATATGTAATGTGGCTCTCAGCTTCAATATTCAGCAATAAAATAACAAGTCAATGGTTCTAAACCAATCTGAAATGAGTGAAAAACAGAAGCAACATAGTTGGAAGGTTATATTTCAAAATGTAATTAGTGTCAGAATATTTCAGAACTGCTAAAAGCAAATAAGTCACCAAGTTCAATACAAAGGGAAACACACATGACAAAGAAGTAATTTAGAGAAGGAAATATATCTCATTATTTTTATTATTTAAATCTAATCATCATCAGATTAATTTAGAGGAAATTAAATGAAAGTAAAATACTACATCTTCATATAACCAAATAATTGGTGTCAAAGAAATTTTAATTTACTGGAAACAATCCCTTCTGTGCAATTAAAGAGGAAAAAAACCTTATTATGTATGTTAAATAGCAGCTTTCACTGTAAAATATAGCTCTCCAAAGATTAGCCATGGTTTAAATGATAAGGCCACAGAACAGGATTTCCTATGTTCTGTCTTCATGAAATTAAAGACGACTCTGAAAAAAGGGCTATGTGAGTATATTAAATAGGAATACCAAACTGTAACTTATTTACTACTGTACATAAGGGATCTTTTGGACAAAACTAGTATTTTATTGTGCAAAATACTGAGATGCACTTTCAAAAAAACACGTGTTCCAACACAACTGCCGGGTGGATTCTCATTTTAAACCATAATCCAGGTATTTCCACACTGTTCCCACAAAGCTGCAACGCTGAGCATCGCCAGGATGCCATTTACATGAGCGAGCAATAAGTGCCACCTCCCTTTGGCTGTGACATGCCAGGTGCCTCATGCAGACATCTGAGCACCGTGAGAACGCACTGGCAATGGCCCACATGTCAATCCTCAGTGCTCAATCCCAGACTAACCTCCTCTACAGAAGCCTCACAGTCACTTCAAAAAAACCCCTCAGGGGTAGGGATGTTATTGACAGTTTTCTATTGGCTGCTGCAGGTTGAATACAATAGAGGTGGGCAAATGTTCACATTTTTTGATGTGTGCTTGGATTCAGAGAGAAACACCTCTTGCCTAGAAACACATCTGGTGATGGGGAGACCAAGTGACCTCTTTCTTTCCAGTCAGCAAAAAAATGAGCCATCCCTGCACTGCCTTTCAGCTGTTTTGCGGCAACCAGGAACTAAGGACAAATGTTAATGTGTAAGAGTGAAAATAAAAATATAAGTTTGTCTTGCTTTGACCCTTCCAAATTCAGGCTCGGCTTGGGGTCTGAGGGCCATCACACCAGTTGTTGTTTTATCCAAACTAGTTCATCCATCTCTAATCGAGAAGTTAGCAACCAGCTGTGTTGATCCTCTTGTATTCAGTGCACAGCTTTTCTGTGCTCCGGAGAAAAAGATCTCACTTTAGACTATGCTCAGTCAAGAGTGTTTTTCCATCAGGAATCCACAGGTGCAAGCTCTCTGGCTTTGGCTCTGCTCCATGTGAAAGCTAATTGCATATCCCTTGGATGACCACTTAGACCTGTGCCTCTTAACCTCTGCAACGCTGAGAATAAGCACCGTGTTCAGCACAGAAAAGGAGCAAACTCACCTAATTATCCCTCCATGCTTCCTCTTATAATGACATCTTCCAATGCTCTGTTCCCTCCTTCAAGTTCAGCCTTCAGTCTTCCCACTTCTACTCCCTCCCACCTCCCCAGGGTAAAAGAGGTACCTTTTGCCAGTCCAAAGGAGTCATTACACACTCCTCTCCCTCAGGTCTCTCTCTTCCTAAACGCCTGGGTGGCTTTTCAGTGTAAAAAAGAGCTGGTTCCTGTCCCAAGGCTTCAGGTAAGTTAACTAAAGGAAATGCAGTAACAGCTGGGATGAAAGGGAGGATACAACACCAGAAGGTTGTACAACACAGCCAGTTCTGTGCCTGTGTGAAGGGGTTCAGCCAGATGGTGCTTGGTATCTACCAGCAGAAGCATGGAGAACACCTGGACTGGGTGACAGCTACACACCATGGCATGTTCCAGGGTCCTAGGAATTTGTCAGATGGCACAGTGGGCCAGCAATTCAGTCCAGATACTCTCATTTCTTTAGTGTTAATCAGTATTCAAAAGACCAGTGCACACAGACCTGCAGTGCTGAGAACATCTCCCCCCTTCACCCTGGATTCAGGCTTAGCTGAGGAGTCTGGATTTGATGAACTACCTAGAAGTGGAAATCCATCATGGATTCCAGGTCTCTTTGGTGGAAGTAGCAGGTTTTGCTTTGCTCTTGCATGCATGCACTCCTTTACAGAAAAGGAAAATATACAATCTTTAAACTACTGCTAAAAGGGTTCTTTTATGGTTGGCCTCAGCAGGTACAACAGAGTAAAAGGGGACTGTGCCCTTGTCACTCTTTCAATTACAAAAACAGAGGAAAAGGTTCACTACCAGGCCTTTGCCACAGAAACCTTGCCACAGAAATTAAAAACTCCTGCTTCGCAGAGTTACATTGCTGTAAAACTTGCTAAAAGAAGCACATTTCTTAGCACCTATTAAGAAAATGTGGCTAACTAAGAAGATAATAACCAGCAAGAGGCAAATGAGGGTGTTGGCCACGAGCACATCTGTGATGTACATATTGTGATGTACACATATAATACAGCCAGGATTGCCAAACAACAGTGGAGTAAGTTTTTTTTAAATATTAAAAAGACATCAGATGAGCTTGTCCAGGAAATTCGCTGATGAAGGAGGTTCTCACTGGTCTCACAGTATGGTGGGCTCTTCATGAAGCCCTCTGATAGCTCCAGCAAAAGGATAGGTTATATTAGTGCAAGTGAAGATGGAAAGAATGAAAAACCAGGCAGCCACAAAGCTACCTTGGGGCTACAGACTCTCTGAAAGCAAAACACTGTTGCATTTTCTTTTCTGCAGCAGAGCTTAGGGCGGCCCTACAGTTGTGTTTGATTTACCTGATTTCATTTAGACGTCACAAGCATCCACTGCCCTTGAACAAGGGCCATGTCAGGTGCAGAAGTGACAGCTTCCATGGGCTGTCTGAGGTGCATCTTGGAGCTTGGGCTCCTCCAGCAATTACACTGTGATAAGAAATCATATCTTGTAAACTTCAGCCCCAAGTAGCTGCTCACAGTCCATTTGTGACAGTGTTTGTTATCCCTGCTGTAATTTTTCAGACAGTGTCATAGTCTATTTACTCACATTGCTGTAGCTTTTGGGAGACTTAATTTTAATTGATATTTTATTGTTCTAAGGTAATTCTACACCATTATTCAAATAATATAGGTGCACACATTTCTGTTGTAAATATATAATCAAATACATCTGTTATATTATTGGCTTCTCTCAAATTAAGTTTTAGATATTTTTAATGGTAAGAACACTACTGATGTGTGTTTACGGACAGAAAGGCACAGCGCAACCTCCACCCATCCAAAATAAGTCATTATTTATTCCTTAAAACCATAATTCCCTAAAATTGCTGTTTAATTAATCACTCAGTGCCCATGCTCTAGGGATACTTTTATTTCTTTCATTTTATCGAGTGAGCTCTGATATCTCAGTCAGTTTAGCACAATACCAGTAGGTGGAGTAATGGTAAAGCAAATATCTGCTTCAGCTATTTATATTTATAAAGAGCCATTTCTAATATCTTTGCAGAGATTTGCATAAACCAGTTGTATATATATATATATATATATTTATATATGCCAGAAACATCTACACATATAAATATATATTACTCACATGCACATACTCAAAACCATATAGATTAAAAGAACACACTTAATACTTAAGTGATGAAGCACTTTTTTGTCATAAATCTAGTATTCTCTGCAGTTTTCTTCAATTTATATGTATGGGGCAACAAGTATTTTGCAAATTGTGCCACGAGCTTGAAACCCTACGTCCCCCTACACTTAAAGAGCTGATCAGCGCCTGGAGGGAGTAAGCATTTGCTGCAAGTTCCACTTCGGTATTGAGGTCAGTTGAGATTTGAGAGACAGCTTTGGTTAATAGTGTCGTGTCCTTGCCAACCTGCGGTTGTGTAGCGTGCCCAAAGCCTTCAGTGCACTGGAGAGGAGCATCATTAGCCAGACCTTTGTCCCGTGTCAGGGTGGAGGATGGCTGTTCATGGATGAATGCCCTCACGTAAAGAAAAAGTTTCCATGAATGCAGCTGCTATTTTTCCTCCTCTCCATTGCATAGAGTTCTCCCAGTGATTCATCTGGGCTTCAGACAAACACTAGCAACTTCCAAGCATTCAGGTAGGCAACAAAGCAGAGCCTTAACAAGTGGATAAGAGCCCAACATCACTGCAGCAGCTTGGTCTCTTACAGCAGCAATTTTAAGCTCAAATTAAAGTCGCTCCCATATGTGTTATCAAAATATAGGAACTTTGAAAATGAAACTGATATACTCTGAAAGAAATCTCATTTGGACTGCAGCTTGTAGCTTGGTTCAGGCTAAATTCCTACCAAAGTCAGATACAGGGGTTTTTTTTCCTTTCTGATAAAATAAGCAGGCACAAGCCCCTCAGTCACTAGAAGAAAACTGATCAGTTGTTATTAACGTCTCTTCTGAGTCGCTGCTTTCAGATAAGAAATGCAGTAGACTTCTTCATAGCTATCTAACATTGATGTCTGAACCATAATGAAGACAGTACCTTCCCTAATATCAGTGTTAATTTTGTAAGTGAGATAACTGAAACTGAGCTTCGACTGCATGAAAAACTAAAAAAACTTGGCCAGGTTATCACCATCATTCTTCAGGTAGGAGATTCACGAGAAAAAACATAGGTGCTAGAGCTTCGTTTTTCTCCTAGGGATCATGTTAAATTGCAAATACCAACACAAAAGGGAAAAAAAACGAGGACAAAATTTCCTCTGTAAAATTAATATAGGTCTAAAGAACTGTAAATATCAGTCTCATTATATGCACTACCGAGTATAGGTAAGGTTATTTCCCCTATCACCATTTGTTCTATGCAGCTATGTGGAGATTATTAATATTAAAGAAATTCATTCTCCCCACCAAACCCACTAGTTCGAGAAAATATTTTCTCATATTAATTTTAAAATACTGAATCCATCTGTGCTATCTTCTTCAGGATTGCTCGAGCTCATAGTAATTTTACTCTGATTTTGTTTGTAAATTACTTGTGATTCATTTGGGATCTTTTTTATCCTTTTTGAATTCAGTAAACCAAAAGAATCTGTATTCTTGCCCCTGCCAATGCAAGCATTGCAATATGATCATCTTCTATCTCCCTATTTTTCTCCAGGAGAAAAGGGGGAATGTGCAGAATAACAGATATTTCAAACTAACCACCTATTTTCTGTCAGAGGAAATACAGTCATACCCCTGAAAACAAACATAACCTCAACTTATACCAGAAGAAAGCAAGCAAGCAAAAGACGAGTATAAAATGTACCACAATCATTCAATAAAAGGAGCTGGAATATTAAGGGAGTAATGAATTAGCAGGATCTCAAGAGATCACGCTTGAAATATCTGACATGTTTTGACATGTATAGAAAGGGTAAATGAGTCTTAAAGTTGAAAAAGAAAGGAACATTTCACAGAGCTGTTGCCTCATCAGGGTCGTATTCTTCCATCTCCTGCGCCCCCCTGGCAGCCTCTGCAGCCTCACCAGCGAACGGAGCCACAGCCAGGGCACACCCTACACTAGAGATGAGGTGGTCTCCAGCACTGGCCCCCTTTGGTAATCAACAAAGAAGAAGACAAGGGCCCCCACAAAATCCAAGGCAGCACAGGCAGGTGCAAGACTGGGGGAAGGGGTTGCAGAAGTGGTGGATGTGTCGCACGTGGTTGGTGCGGCCTTTTCTCAAAGGGTAACCCCCATTCACCCTCTGCACTGCTCCTTGCTGGCTTGGACGTTGGCTGTTCCTTTTTTCTTGCTTTGTTGCAGTAAGTATGACTGTCTGGGGAAAAAAAACCCCTTTTTTTAGCAGCTGAGTGCATGAAATTCAGTTCACATCTGATAGTTTGGAAAAAGGGTATGCGGGGGGTGCAACTCGTATCTCACACACTTGTTTTTCTGCTGCCTTGCATCTCGAACACCTGGCAGAATAGGACCTACTACCTGAATTTCAGACCTGCCTTTTATAAAAGGGACAAAAATGTCTGTCTTCTTCTTCTTCTTCTTCTGTCCTTGTTTCTACCTTAATGGAGACCAAAACTGTTTTCTGATGAGGCTTTCATTCCCATCTCAGGAGGATTTAGACTGAATAGGAATTCCGCCAATTTTCAAAATGATTACTTACTGCTACTCAAAGGTTACAGGTTAAGAGCTCAAAAAATCAGAGATAATATTTTGAGAAAAATCATTATCTTCTCTAATTTTCTAGTTAGTCAATGTACTTGTTCCCTTTTCCATTTTTTTATTCCCCCTTTCCTCTTCCTTTCTGGCTAACACAGTTTAGATTTTCATAGGTTGTCTGGGAGAAGGGCATTGACACTTCGCTATAGTCTTCTGTCTGCTCCTGTCCACGCAGAAAAGAAAATTCTGTCATGTTTATGGCAAGGACCTTCTCGATTGATAACAAAAATGATGAACCAGACTGTTTCTGCACTCATCCTTAATCTGACTACACAATTTTAAGATTAACTTCTAGCTTGTCATTCACAGTTACACACGGTATAAGGTCGGGAGGTCTGACATGAGGGGTTAGGGGATGATTTAGTGTATGAATTTGCCCTCTTGATATGTTTCTTCATGTTTCCAAGCCCAGAGAGCCCCTTTGCATAAATCTTATCTGATGCTGCCTAGAAAGGTAAGCTTACAACACAGTAGCCCCTTCTGCTGGTGTTATTTCATAAAGCTGCATCCCATTTCAGTGCCTGCCAGGTGCTGTGTCCCTACATTATGGTTTGCAGCATTTTATGCATTACTCCCTGGGCTCAGAGACACGGAGAAGAAAGCATTTGGAAGGCAAAAGGCAAAAAGGAGGTGGGTCTTAGATTTGCTATGAGGCAGAAATCAAGGGCAAATCTGGAAGCTTCTGACAGAAAATGAGACAAGAGAAAGTAAAGTGGTGGCAGAGGGGCATGAATAAAAACCAAACCACTTCAAGAACTTGAATATACTGCGGGTGAAATCCAATATTTAGCAGGAATGTTTTTCTTCCCTAAAAGAACTGTAAAAAACTAGCAGAGATCTGCATGCAAATCTTAGACTTATAGATTAATTCAGGTTGGAAGTGACCTTGGGAGGTCATCTACTCTGACCTCTGGCTCAGAGCACGGTCAGAGCTGAATCTGTTCCCACTACTCATTTGTGAACAGGCATGTAATAAATACCATATCTTCAACCAAGAAAAAAATAAAAATAAAAAATCAGGTGTTGCCTCCTAGAATAGTTTGACATTTGCAAGGTAAAGAACACCCAGCACTAACTAACATAGGTATTCATTACGCTATCACTTCAAAGCACAGCTTTCACATGTTAGCAGCAGCCTTGTTACAGCTCTGCCTTATCTGCAGTAGCACTAAATCTCAAGTAACATGCAGAAAAATGAACTGTAGTGATGCTTCAGTGGTAGGGGGATCAGAGGAAACCTAAAGAAAGATGTGAGGAAAATGTCCTTAGAGTCTTCCTAAATTTCCTATATAGAACTGCAGAATATGCTATAGCAAGGAACAAGATTCCCCACAGAGTTCATGTAAATGAGAGCTCTAAAAATGTGTGCTAGATACCAGAGGATCTGTTCATTATTAAACTTGTATTGTGTTTACCTGTGTAGTGCAAGATTGAGGAAGACTTAATTGCGTGCTATGTCCTTGCCCTCTGACCTTCATGTTAATTACATTTTGCTATAGTAAGAAATAGATGCACCATTTTCTCTTATTTCCCTAGGACTAAGACAGTTATTAATTCCTAATAAGCTAGCTTTTTCCATCTGCAGAAGGCTATATTTTCTTTTCATTGCGTGCACAGTACTCCCAGAAGCTTTTAATTTGCATATATTGAAGATCACTTCACCCATTTAACACTTCCAAAGTAAACTTGCTTAGAGTCACCATGTAGCTGTGCTCTGGGGTTTAATCTCCTTCTGGCCTGTAATCATAACACCCACAGAAATTAGCAAGATGAGGAGGAGTCAGGTGTATACATATATATATATCTCCTCACACTCATACTGTGAGTGTGCACAAGGAGCGTGGCTGCCTGGTGTCTTCACTGAGGTTCATTTTTTGAAGTGTTAAATGCAAAGACTGATCTTCAACATTCTTCCCACTCTCTCTTATATGGAGCTGTTATTGCCATTTCATGTGGCTTAGTTTCCAACAAAGATGAGGTTCTTTTCTGCATCAGTAAAGATTATTTTTTTATAATCTTTAAGAATGTTCTTTTTATTTCAGATGGGATATTAATTGAAATTATATTCTACTCCCATCCTCACCTACTAGCTTAATAGTCATCACATTGCACAAATTATTTTTAATACCTTGAAAAATTCATTAAGTGAACAAAAGATCCTGACATAAGTCATAAGGTATTTTTTTTCTTCAAATGTGAAGTTAATAAAAAAGGACTCCAGAATATTAAGGTCTACTTCTTAAGCCACCTTTCTTCCCATTTTAAAGAAGGGTCTTTCTGCTTATTTCCAGCAAATTTAGACACTAAGCTCTGACCAAAAATGTCATTAAACCAGAGGATTTTGACATGTGTGAACCTTCCAGCAAAAAAAGGGAGATTTTCAGAATGAGTCTTGTTTTCTTTGTTAAGAGACTGAGCACAGAAGGCAGGAGTTAAGCCTCTTCTCAGATTTCAAGCAGGGTAAAAGCAGCCATTTATAAGAGGACTTCTGTCCTCAGAAAAGTCTCTGCCACATAGGCAAATAAAATTGCCTGTGTGGATGGGAATTGGATGGGAAGGGAAGAGAAAGTGTAGCCTGTGTGGTGACAATGGAGGCATCATGCCCTGCTGGAGCATGCAGAGGTGCTGGAAGGGCAGAAAATCAGTTGTCATCGGCACAGCTCAATTTCTTTCAACTGTCAAGCATCAAGAATATATCCTTGTCTTCCTCAAAGTCCTGGTGGTTCTCCAGTGCTGCTGTACTCGGGGTTATGTCCACATGTACTCTGACTCCTCACCCCAGTGAACCAGGGTTACTATCAGGCTTCTCTGTTGCTATGAAAAGACTTTCTGCCTTTTTCTTCTACTTCTTTCACTGTCCAGCTCCACTTAGATTTGGAATTTGAAGGAATTGATCCAGTGAAAACCCTCAGTAACATGGATTTGGGATAAAGGAGAATTCATGTCAGCATCATTGAGAACAAAGCAGCAGAGAAGTGGACAGATCCCTTTATTCTCCCACAAACACATTTTCACCAAGCTTTTCCCAGCACAGGAAGCCATTTAACATAGTTTCCCATTCCGTAGTCAGTGGCAGTTCCTACACTGAAGAGAGTTTGTGATCAGACACAGATCAATACACACAGCATGTTCCCACAATCACCAGGAGGGCAGCTGGTGCCTGGGATGATTTTGTCCAACAGGAAACAACCAGGGTGACCAGGCTGGGTTCTGACATGGCACACCAGTGCACCTTTGGAGAAAGCCTTGTGGACAACAGCTAAGCCAAGAGAAAGACCAGGGATAAACCTCACCTAAGTCCTATATGCACATGATGCCCTTTGGCTCTTGAGCTGCGTTTTCATTTTGGTCCAGCCCCTTCCTTCAGGAGCACTGTTTCCCTGGTCAGAAACCAGGAAGGCCTAGGGCAGCACCTGAGGGTAGAGGGGCTGGGATTGATCCTGTCACCATCCCCTGCCAGCACAGCTTGCCTTGCTGGGGGCTATAGCGTGGCTGGTCAGGGAAGGAGCCTACCACGCCACCTCAGCCTCAGGGTCCCACCAGCAGCGTGCCTCACATTGTCACAGCTCCCTGCACTACTCAATCCCACGTTAGTTTGAAGCCATTGCAAAATTACCAACAACAGGACTTTAGTCCATGTTAAGAATAGTAAAAGACAAACCCTACCATTTTTAAAAAATGCTCTTTTCTTTTACAGTTAAATCTGGTTTTGCACGTAGTGTAAATATCTAAACCTGCATGTGTTTATTTGAAAGTTGTTTTTTTTTCTACTTAGTTGTGATTTTCATAGATAACTGCATTGGTCAGAAATCAATAGCATTCTCCACAGATGGACATAAGTAACTCATTATGTCACATCATCTAATTACTTTTGAGGCCATTTTTTCAAGTTGCTCTAGATTCACCCAGACTATTTGACCAGTGTGTAAAATTATTCTTTCCAGGAAGTCATGGGCAACTGCAACAGAAAACTACTCATCCTTCCCAAAACAATGCACCCTCAGTACATACTTGAGTTGAAGTCTGGTGGGGTTAAACACATATCTAAGTGCTGTTTTGTGTGAACTGGCACCCTTCACACCTGCCAAAATTTCATGGGCATGTATTTGTCTGACCATGTAGAGCAGAAGTGGTGGGAAGGGTAAATAAACCAAACACATCTGAAACTTATTTCCCTTTGTTGCATTTGACTGCAAGAAAAAAACCCCTCCCCTTAGATATAAACCAAGCCTCTCATTAAACAAATCACTAGTTGACTGATTCTGACAGAGCTGTGAAAATCTTTCTGTAGCTCATTTTAGTAAAGGACCCTCCATAGTAGAGGTATTTATCCAACTTTGTTAAACACCCCATTTTAACATGAATGGTTGATTAATGAAAACTGTCTGTAGCACAGTAACCTCCCAGACATGCACTAGAGGTAGGGCAACACAAGACCCTGTAGAACAGGTAATGGCTGCTTTCAAGAGACAGCAAAAATAGCAAGTGCTGGCAGTAAAAAGTTTCTAAGACACATAGGAAGAAGACATAAAATATAGTCACCTCCCCTGGCTTTCTATAGAAACAGAGTAAATAAAAAATAGAGTAAAATAATGTACTCCAATAAAGAATGATACCTTTTTTCATTGACAACTGTCTTCCTGAAATTATCAAAGCATGTACAGTTTCCCAGTGATATCTATGGGTTGACATTGAAAAAAAAAAATTCTACAAATCTCTTTAAAACATATGACATATATACAGAGCTTTTAAACCCTATTTGACTGCTGTACGTATAGTGCACATTTTAGAGGAGCATCTAGCAACCTCATGTGGTAGGATCTTGAAAACTAATTAAGTCCTTGGCCTTTCTACTCTGACTTCCAATTATTGTCCAACGCAGTGATCACATTCTCATATGTGACTGAGGGAATTCACTCTTGTTTTCCACTAAAACAAATCTCTGCACAGCTAATCAAACCAGGTACACTAAAAGCAGTTTGCTTGACTTAGCCTGCAGTCCGTAATGATCTCTGGAAGGTTGGATTCAAGAAGCTTCTAAGAATCCACATCATTTCATCATGGAAAATTAGGCTTAAGCTACCAGTTCAAATAGGTAAGAGAATAACATAAAGTTTGGTATTTGATATGACAGCACAGTAAGTAGTGAACATATGAACACCCAAGTACCATTATCATTTAAACCCTTGGCTTTTGTTCTTGGTTTGGGATTGATGTTTTTTCTAAAATTCATTCGTAGGGGGCATCATAAACTTTGCGGCTGCAGGGCTCAGCACCAGGTTAAGAATTGCATAACCATGCCAAAATTGTGTCTACCTTTGTCTTTTACTGCACAGTCTTAAATCCAAACAGGGTTGTTAAAGATTAAAAGCAAAACAAATGGTCTTTAAAAGCCAGATAAGCTAAATTGTTACACATTATACACGTCTCAGTTCGAAATCATTAATGGCTCTCAGAGCAAGAGATTAAAAGACAAAAATAACCTAATTAGAAAAGATTTACAGTGGGGAGTTGAATTATTTGTGCTCAGAGCAAGGTAGGATTTGATCTGAAGCACATGACAATGCATTGGCAGTGATGATGATGATCAGGAATGTTAACTAGTACAGCTCTGCCCTAAACCAATCAAAATTGTGTGAAGAAGAGCTGAAAACAATCTGGATACAATATCTTGGATAAAATGTCTGAAAACTTAGTTCACTTTGCATTGTCTGAACAAAAGGAATGGTTAATTACCAGCTTTCAGATATTGCTTTCGTTATACCTGTAGTATGCAAAGCAGTGAATTTCAACAGCAATTTTCAACAAAAGCATGTATATTTATAAGCAACCCTTATGTTACATTTGTGAAGGGAATACTGAATAAAAGGTAGCTATACTACTGGGGTTGGATGATTTCTTAGCCATCAGCAGGGAAGCTGCAAAATAATTTTGACTGAACTGAGCACTCAAGGGTAAATTCCGATTTCAGTAACCCATGTGTAATGCCGACGATTTGCATTCAAGAAACTGTGGGTAGAATTTGGCCTCAAGGAAATAGCTTGTGTTAGTGCCATAACCTTTGTTTTACAGGGAGTACAACATTTGGCCCAGAGGAGAAATACACCTCTTGTAAACCAGGCAAGCAAATGGGCACAAACCTGCTCAAGACGTCCCCAGCATAAATCAGAAATCATCTCATTTCCATTTCAAAGGAAACTAGCATTGTATGAAAGATAAATCCAATCTGCATGCTTGTTCTGATTTTGGTGTTAGAGAAGGATTTTGGATTGCACTCCTTGGATGGGTGACTAAGGTCTGTCTTTTTCATTCAAATTAATTTGTAATTTACCTTTTAGATGCTGATGGTTGGAATGTAAAGAATTTGTTGCTAGATGTCCTTAGTGATTAAATTCTCCAGTGATCTGCTTCACCTATACATGGCTACCACAAAAGTGCTCCATGCTTACATCAAGATCTCTACCTTGGTTAAAAATCTATATCAGCCTACCAGCAATATCCTTGACTAAATAGTATTTAAACGTGACACCTTTGAATAGAAAAAACTTGGGGCATGGGTAACCACATCCTTAACATTAACGTATTAAATTTTCAATGCCAAAAATTCATTTACAACTGCATTTTTAAATTCCATTGTAGTGCAAGATTGCTTACGTTTCTAGCAATGCCTGTGCTTTCACCATGATTTTTCTGCTCTGCATTTTCATGGGTTCAGTGGGTCGTTTTCAGCCCAATTCATGTCCATTGCATAACACTGTGGTGATGAAAAGCCTTAAGAGCAAGGCTGAAGAAGCTCAGTGTACTCTTTGCCCCTGCCTGTAGCCAAATGGCAGAATAACTTGCTGGTCAGAGGACAGCCAAGCTGCATTAAATCTATTGTGTATTTTTATTGCTAGTTCTGGCCAGAAGGCAATGTATGAAGATGACATCCACTGCCTTGTCTTAGTGAAGCTCCATTAGGAATGAGTCACAAAAACATCCCTGTGGGCCCATTTCCCCTTGCTAGCATGCTGTCCAAAATTCCAACTCCAAATTTAGCTGGTATCACTGTGTTTATCGCTGTTACCAGCCAGTGAAATGCTTATCTAATTATGCTAGCACTTCCTCCTTTTTTCTTGTGGTTAAATCACCTGTAAAAGGAGGTTAAAAAATAATTTGCTCATCATTCTCTAGGTTTTTTATAGCACTGCTAATCTGTGCAAGCATATGACTTGACTGTCACAAGGATTTTATACAACCTCAAATGCTGTTGGGTATATCTGTCTTCTTTCCAAACTCTTACCTGATTTACAGGTAAGCCTTCAGGTACTAACACAAGTCTAGCCCATTGTAAACACAAGGAGCAGGGTAAATTTTCTGAAGAGTGAATACATTCAAACCAGTTTGACAAGAGTGAAAATACATCTACTAATATCATCATTTTTTGATTTAGAAAAATCTTTGGACAGCAAACAAATAGACACAAGCAAATTCTATTCAAGCAGCCATAAATAAGAAAAAAAAGAATCAGACATTTTTATTTTCTTGGTCTCTCTGGACTCTCTACTACATTACAAAAAAACAAACCAAACCAACTAAATAAACAAAAAACCCCAGCCAAACAACCACACACAAAAACCCCCAAAACAAAACAATACTTCAGTCCTTCTACCACCGTGCTAGAGAAAAAAAAAAAAGGTATCTTCAAGGTACTGTAAAAAAGACCCCAAACTGACTCTATTACAATAGCTTTAATACTTGTATCAATATGTTCATGAATGACTGAACTTAGGGTAAATTGAAGCCTGCATTTCAAATTCAAAACCAAAACACAAAACAAATTTTGCATAAAATTTCAGCCTTAGAGGCTAAGTAGATGCATATTCTCCTGCTAAGTTTCCTTCCTGAGCCAAGGACATATCTTGCTTTCAAACTTAAAATACAAATAAAACATGTTTTCAAATCATAACCATCCAGTCCCTGAGAACTGAGGAAGCATCAGCTTGTCTTGTTTAGCCTATTATAAAACCATATTATTCCCATTTGAAGCAGATGCATCTTCTGTGAGCAGGCCATCTAGTTCATCATTCCAGAACACGAGCACCTTTCCATTTTCACTAAGTTGCACACTTTCTCTAACATGCCATGTAGTGCATTTCTGTGGGGGAAAAAAATTAAAAAATAAAAGAATCTACCACCAAGAATCCCGTGCTACTGACACGGGCATCTCCAGCACAGGGCAGGCAGCTGCTGCCTACAGGGGCACTGAGGGGACACTTCACCTCGGCATCTTCCTCACTCAGCAGGGCAGATTAGCCCCAGATGAGCTCTGGAATGTTTGTAGGTACCTTAAGCTGGCAAAGGTACCTTTGCCTTGCAGCCCACTCACCTGGGGAGTGCAGAAGTTCTCTGAAATCTGTGGTTTTCAGGGTCGCTGTTATTTTTCTACACTGGTCATTGATAGTTAAGTGATAATTAAGCATGAGACAAATCACTTCAAGACCGAAAAGGAAAGCTGTATATCACTTTTATCCAGTACAATAAATACAATTAAAAGGAACTATTGCTGTCTCTCTTAGTTTTCCCCTATATATATCAGCTGTCATTCCAGCTTTAAAGTGCTTGAATAATAAACCTGCACAGAATTGAATTACTTCAGTAGCAAGTTGATTAGTTCCCACATCCAATAAAATGTCTGTGGTATCTCGTATATTTGGCATTTAATGTTGTAATTAATAAGTCTTGATCACGTGCCTCTTACAGCCACAGGTCAGTGACAACAGTGACATTCCCTTTCTCAGCAGGAAATTGAGCCTCGAAGACATTTTCCTAAGACACTTTCAATTATGATAAATTGTCAGATTTGCTTCAGTCATTTTGAAAACTACTTCAAGTATATCTTCCCAGGTAAAAAGCAGTGCAAAGCTATAAAGCAGAGTTGCTTGGTTTTTTTTTTTTTCTTTTCTGCAAATCGCATTTTGGGAGTATTTCAGATTTTTTAGGATCATTATAGATTCCCAAGTGAAAAGCATGCTTTGAAATGAACTGATCTCAAGTACATGTCTTTCCAAATTAATCTAGCATTTCCAATAGAGGGACAGATACCAAATTGCTTTAAATCTGTGTAGCTCCATTGATTTCAATGGGTACATGTTCAATTTATTCCACACAGGGATTTGTCCCTTTAATTTAAAATGTTTTAAAGGCAATGTTGCAAAGGCATTTATATTCTTCTTCTTCTTAATGATGTATGCAGGAGGTTATTTTTTAGAAATATTTTATTAAATATCCAGAATTTATTTGCTCCATTTTTCCACAGGTATGATGACAGTGTGCAGGGCTGATCATGAGAATACTAGTGGGCACACAAAGGTGGAACAAGTAGAGGAATTTTTATGAGTGAGATCTAGTCTAGACAAAAGGCTGGGGAAAAAAAGGAAAGCAAAAAATGTCAATGCTATGAAACCAACATTATTATAGCTACTTCTTTGGCACCTGCAGTAAAGATACACTGCTTTTTCCTGTTTGTGAGGTTACCAAGCTCACCTTGCTTATTACAAGTGCAGTTTTAAAATAACACTCTGCTTATCAAAAATTTTAAATACTGTAGGTAAACTAAGCCTATTAATTTATAATTCCTAGTAAGAGTGAAAGGTTGCAACGAAAGAGGAGAGAAAACCTTGCACCTAACCATTCTGATGCAATGTGCCAAGGTGGAGGAAGAAGAGGGGAAAAAAACATCCCTTATGTTGCTTCCTTTTTCCTGGAACTTTGTCCAGTTACACTCTCTGATCAAGAATTGATCAGAGATCTTCCTCTGAATTGAAGACAAATGGTTGACAACTCTAATCATCAGCCTTTCTGCATATACTTAACATTTACTGTCTCACCTTCTTGTTCATGTATGTGATGCTGCCAGACCTCACACACACACCATGGCTTAGACTCCCAAGATATGACTAATTTTAAGAAGTAACATAGTTTGGGTCCTCTTCTTCTCTGTCCTAGTTCTTCCTTTAGTCTTCAGGGAGAGACTTTATCAAGGTTTTCTTTCTTTACAATGATGAGAGCTAGAAACTTATTTCAGCTGAAGCTGAAATTTTTATACAGTCATGTGTCTGCAAGAGCTAGGATGTTAAGAGAAAAAGGAATACAAAATATCATGAGACCTGCTGTTACTGCAATAAGCAGTAAGAATTTCTAAGACCACACGATACAACATAAAATAGTCATACTTTCCTCAAAAAGAAGAATCCCCAAAGCTTCAGGAAGCATGGTGTTAGTCTTCTAAGTTTTACAGACTTAAAACCTTACGATAGAGAGCTCACTGCTTTGCCCAAAATCATAGAATCAATAAAAAACCCAAACTAAAACAAACAAAAAACAACCCCCAAACTAAAACACATGAAAATCACAAACAAAACAAAACAAACCACCAAAACCAACTAAACAAAAACAAAGAAACCACACCTCTCCCTAACTTAAGGTTTTGAGGTTTATCACCTGCTGACTGGGGATGAAAATGCCCTATCTAGCTCTCAGCCTGGGATTCGATAATCCCCGACATGGATTCAATATTCCCTGATAAAATGTTGTTGCTTGCTTGAGGAGGCAAGCACAGGTGCTAGAGATACCAAGCATTGAGAGATGGCAAGTGATGAAATTCAAACCTTTTGAGCAGGGACTGAATTCCTGCCCTCCTGCACAGTTCTGAAGGACCTTCACACTCTCTTATGTGGACACCACACAGCAGCGTGGGCAGACCTTTCAAGTCAGCACATGCTGATGCCAGTAACCCCAAAAGGCACAAGCCAAGGCTGGACGCAGCAGCTCAGGCCCAACAGCAATCGATTATTGCCTCAGGCACTGTTCCTAAGTGAAAAAACTCTTCTGCTGCTGGACTCTAGGCAGGAGAGATGGTAATCCCCACCTATACTCTTCAGAGTCAGCTTGTGCAAAAGCCAGTTCTGGCAATCCAAGTATGTCCTCAGGCTTGTATCTCAGAGGGCACTAACATTTAACAGGGCAGCGCTTGTATTGCAAACCAGGGTTTGTGTGTTTTTGAACAGAGAATGAAAACTTATCTTAGACATAATTTCCTCATGTGCTAAGAACGTACAAAACAGATGCAAGTCCTTGCAACTTTTGCTGCTCTCAAATCCTTCTCTATGTTTCAAATACTACACAGAGAAGTTTGGTTTGACATCATTCTCCAGCAAAAGAATTTACCGGTTCTGAGAGTGTTTAGGATGATCTCCTTCCTCCTCCAGATTCTGCAATATATTTACCACTGCTCCACAGAGGTAGTCAATGTACCTCATAAATGTGAGCAGCAGTTTTTTAGCGAATTAAAAAAAAAGTAAATAATCTCATGAAACACTTTAAAAATAATTACATTTGTATTACACGTATAAGTAAGAAAAATCCAGAAAATTTGTAGGAGGCTGAAACTAATTATCTCCTTGGAAACAATCAGTAAAAAAAATGGACACAAACATTAAACAATTCAAAAGGAATTAAAACAACAAGAAGAATATTTAGAAGGACAATTGTTCAAATGATTAAAAGGGAAATGAGATAAATATCATAGACCGGATACAATATAGAGGCCATGGAGAGATGAAATTTAAATAAGGAAAGAGAACAATAACACAGGAAAAAATTACTATAATAGTATAAAAACATGAAGAAGCATCAGGGAAACCCTGATTCTCATAGGTAAACAACCTGACTGATGATAAGATCCCACTATTCTAATCTGTAGAATTGCACCCAAAGGTGCAATCAAAGGATTTCCTACCCTTTGTCTTTATAATGTGCTGCTTTCTCATTTGTATGATTTTTATTAAATGCATATGATAATCCAAGCCATTTAATATTTCCTGTTTGCAATGCACAGAATGTGGGAAATAGTTTGTTCATTTATCTAACTATCTCCATCAACTATATATTAGTTATATGTTGTTAAAAACAAAATCACCCAGAAACAAAATTATTTCTTGAAAACAACAACAGAAAAAGCCATTAACTTATAATTCATCAAGTGTAAAGTAAATGTTGAAGGAGCTACTGAGAAACATGAGCAACCATAATCTTCACTGGCTGTTCACAAGGGCTGCCCTTTCTTATATAAAAATTAATTCCTGGTGTCTCTCAGATGCTTGTACTTCCCACAACAAACTTTGTCTGCACAAAGTCATTTCACACCCATTTCACCCACACCAGAGGTACCTCCATCACATCAATCTTCACTCACTGCCTTGTCATAAAAACCCTGACTCACCCCTATTCACCTCATTTGTCTGACTCACTGACTAGCAGGGATTTGGAATTTTACTGTGACAAGCCTATTCAGTGGAAATAGGAGCATCTTGCCTAACCCACATGCTTTATACAGGAAAATCTCTATTATGTCAACATTTTATGTTTTCTTTTTCAGGATGGAAGAAAGGAAGATTGGCTTTTGAGCCTACTTGTTCTGAAACAAAACCAAACCATGCCCCTTCATTTTGGATTGGATTCACCAATACTCTCTCTACAGGAACTGCTGTGGCACCTCACTGGAGAAATTTGCTCTTTCCAGAGCTCGCCCTTTCCCTGTAAGCACCTTTGTTGAACTACAAGTACACACCACAGCAACCCCTCCAATTAATCTGTTAAACACTGTCTGACTACAGTACCTGATAGAGGATGTAGTGTGAGCCCAAATCTGAGCCAAAGGAGACAAGGAGCTGAATTTTAGTTTTCATAAGGCACTGGTCCCACTCAGGCTGGCACAATGTGACATCCAGCCTAAAAACTTTTGACAGTTCCAATTTTTGTACAGTTTTCCATCCTAAGAAAAATTTTATTTTCTTCTTAATGCAGGAAAAAATGAAACATTGAAATCACAGATTTTTCAAACTCCTTCACATCACCTTGGGCGCTATCCAACTTTCATGCCCCTGCTGTCCTTCACAATGCTCCTTAATGGACCCATCTGTCCTCCTCAAATCCAACCATTCTCACTTCTCACACCCATCATTTCACTCATCCCACCAGGGTTTCTGGGGGTTGGTCAGCAACTGTGGCTGCACCTTGGCCCGAGTTGGGGCTCTAAGTTAAAAACAGAGTTTTTAACTTGGGTCCCAAGCCTGCTGGGAGAGAAAGGAAAGCTGTTCTCCCCTGCAGATTTGGGAAGATGACTAGAACAAAGGAGCTGGAGGATGAGGCAACCTAATAGAGGTACTTGTGTGGCAGGGAAGCAGATGTCCTAGGGGCTGAACGTCAGCTGGTTGCAGCACGAAGGGGAACCAGCATAAAGAAGAGGCAGGAAGGATGAAGTAATTGCTGATCTTTACAAGCCCTATGTAAAATACCATTCATAATGGTGATGACAGTAACTTTCTGCAGACAGGCACAAAGGGCTTTTTCTTCCATGGCACTGTGACAGTTCAGGCAGGAAGAGAGAGGTGGCTAGTGGAAGTAAATTGTCAGCGATCTGTCACCGAAGAGCAGATTGCTTTTCCCCTCCTGAATTTTCCCTCCTGAGTCAAGATTAGTCTCTATTGAAACCCAGGGTTCTGTTCATCACCGGCCAGCACCTACGGAGATGAAATTTCTTTATCAGATCTCTCTAAATAACTAGTTGAGGCTCAAATCACTCTGACCTTAGGAAGAGGAGGAATGGCTGTTGCCAAATTCCAAAGAACAAAGCATGCTGTAAAATAAAGCTCCATTTAAAAAAAAATAAATTATTAGAAAATGAAAAAAACATTAAACCTATTTTTCTGCATGCAGGCTGCTGTAGCACAAATTAAACCCAATGTAATCACAAGGGAATTAAGGTAAACAAAATTATTGTAAATAAATTACTAGCCTTAAAATTACTTTGATTATTCTACATTTAGTCACATGTACAATAATAGAAATTAATCTGAGAAGATTCAGTTACACATGAAATGCTGCTGCATAGTACCAAGAGTTTCTGAAAGCAGGGGAAAGTCTCTTTTGTTTTATTTGACTTTGTTTTGTTAATCACTTCACTGTTTACCCAGATATAATGTTGTCTTCTTTGCAGAATACAAAGATCCATGTGGAAAATAGAAATATTTGCTAATTATTTCCTTCTAAAAGCAAACAAGAGAATGAAATGTCTTGTACAATTGAATTTGAAAAATGCCAAGAAAGTTTGTTCTGTTTATAGCCAAAATTAATGCAAATTATTTTGGTGAGGGCTGAAATAGGGGGTGGGGGGAACACAAGTTTCCATTTAATTTCCAGGTGCACACACGAGGCTACAACAAACAGATGAAAAAAAAGAGCAAAGCCTCTGTCACAGGGGCTCTGCCTTTGTTCTGTATTTGTGCAATGCCCAGAACACTGAAGCTCTGGTTTCTAAGCCAGATATAAATAAGCATGGAGGGAAATGAAATAATAACAGGAAAGAAATCAAATAGATGGGTAACTTAAAAGAAGGAATAAAATCGCATTTATGCTGTTTAACCCTTACTTTTCAAGCTCTTGATGCTGCCTTAGGAAATAAAAGTTATTTTATTACAAGTCAGCAATATTTGCAATAGCCTTCATTGCAGTATGTCAAAGGTAGCACCAATGGAACATTAAACACATATATATTTATATAGCAATCACACTCTGTAACAAAATAGCTCAGTTTTTCCCCGTGGAGCGTGTCCCACTTTCACACAGCTGAGCCCAGGAGAGCCCTGAGTTATATAGGTCAACATATTGAACTTCTCAAAGTATTGACAAGGAATCTAGTCACTTTTTCTTGCCGGGGACTGTGGCAGTCTTTGACGTCTTTTTATAGCCTCCAGAAACCCAAAATGTCTATTTGATCTCTAGGACAAGAATGAGAGCAAGGTGCCAGCCCACCTGCAGGAAAGGTCCCTGCTGCTGCTCCCCATCCCCAGCCTGTCAGCCTCTGCAAACACTCTGTCCCAGTGACTCAGACTCTTATAGCACAGCACAACTGAGATATACCTTTCTCACAGGAGTTATGTTCTTACCCCTTTCAACAGAGCAAACACAACCACCAGACAAAATGTCAGCAATTTTCCTGAATTGGTAAAATTCCGACAGCAACAATATAATTCTCTTGAAAATGATCCACTGTCCACAGAAAGGAGACCTGATTTAAACTTACCTCACTGTATTTGAAGAGGTATTTTTGTGGTGCATAACATGTGGCAATTAGATAGGGTACTTAATTACAGACCTGTGCAAGCAACTAACCACGATGTTCTGTAATGAAGGAAGGAAAAGATTCTACAAGTACATTCCCTTCATTCACATTCAACAGGGAATATTATGAACTGATGTGCAAGACAGAACAGAAGAGCAAATACTGTTCACCCAGAGCAGAGTTTGTCCTACCTGGTATGATCAACAGATAAACATGTAAACCATTTTGTATTTATTGTATTACTACTTTTCAACTGGAAATAGCAGAAAGAACAAATGGGATAGTTGTGGTCATCTGCATATTTTGTATCACAATATCTTAAGCAGCAGTTTCAGATTTGGTTATTGTGCTTTAGCTGCTTTGCAAAAACAAAACAAAATAAAACAAACAAACAACAAAAAAACCCAACAAAAAACCCAAACAAACAAAAAACCAACCAAACAAAAAAAAGCAAGCAACCAACCAAAAAAAACAACCAACCAACCAACCAACAACCGACCAAAAAAACCAACCCAACCCAAAACCATGAAAACATAGGCAGGAGAATGAAGGTTGGCTGCATTCAGAGGGCAGATGTATAGATGTTTTTGTGCAGGTATAGCAGGAAAACTTTGCTGGGTAATTGCACCAATATTGTTAAGACACAACAGAGCTACAGAGCAAAAATATATCGGTATTGTGATTTTACAATGTCATGTCCCCTGACTGAGAAATACATTCATGACAACATGCAGAAGAGGTGGAAAGAGAGAGACAATAATATGACTGATTTCACCAGATGACTGGAAACCCACAGAAAGGAAAGGTTAAAGTGTCACTGTGGCTTTTTGTTGGTTTTTTTTCTACAGAGGAACCTGGCAGAGGCACTTTTGCTGTTGGTACAATTGCTGATGTACAACTGACATGAGGTTCCAATGGAGTTATTCCCAAATCATCCATGTGCAAAGAAAGCATCTGTGTTCTGTTTTCACCAGACCACAGTGCTAGTAAGCGGGACGCCAAAGAAAGGAAAAGCTACGGCATCATCATGTTGCATTGAAGACAACAAGGCTATTTCAGAAGACAGCAAGCCTGATATTAGTTGATATTATAATCAAAACAAATCAAGCATGGACAATTTGGATCACCTCACCGGGCTTTATGCACGCAAGAGGAAAATTTGGTGGTAGCCAGTGGTAATATGAATCTGATGTGCTGTGCTGAATGGCTACATTTGTCATTTAGTACTCAGAGTTCCCAGACTCAAATTCTGCAATGTCCTGTGATTGCTGATTGTTTCTGTAGGAGTAGTCAACAACTTAGCTAAATGAAGAGATGATAATACAGTAGATTTTCAAGCTGCAGTTTGTATTGGATTTCAAGCATTTGGGACGGAAATACCAACCTGCTTGCAGCTGTTGCACTTGTTGAATAGCACAGATCAACAAAGAATCAACCCTGGAACTTGCAACCACACAGTGACAGCAGAAAAGTGAAGATGTGCACATAAAAAAGAATATGAAATTTGTTGAAGAAATAAAAACTAGACTAAAAAAATCCTGAATTACAACACAGTTACATAAACACAGCCAAAAAGTCTGCTATATAGGTGAAAAAACCCCAACTGATACAAAACACAAGTCTCTGCATTGATCACAGATAAAAGCAAAGAGAATAAGATAATGGCTAAAGCACAAGAGTGTAAAAAATGGCAATCAAATAATTTATAAAAGAAATAGAAGTAAGGAAATAAATGAAGATAGACACATAAGAGATGAGAGAAGAAGGTGATAAATGAAAGAAAGGGTAAATCAAAAACCTGCACAGAGATCTTTTAGCTTAGCAAATTTAGTGAATGTCTTTGAGTTTTCTGTATTTACCAAGGAAATGCTGCTGAACAAGTGAGATGAAAAGACTTCCAAGTTGAACATAGGATGTATATCATAGACCTAAATAGTGTGAGCAAAACAGCAGAGGAAGCCAACAAAAATTCAACAAAATGCACACTAAGTCCTGTTAGGAGCTGCTAAATGGAGCTAGAAGCTTGATCAGATGGCTGCAGCACAAAGGCCTTAATCCACATTTGCTGATGCAAGTCTTAAATTCTGAGTGGTGGAGGCTCAGATCATTTGTCTGGCTCTTCTGAAACTCCCAGTGCCAGCCTGTGGGCCTCTGATCAGACAGGGAATGGCACTTTTCCCACTGAATCACTAAGCCAATGACCCATCATCATGTCAGTGGCTGGGAGGGGTTGGTATTGACGGAAGCCATTTGTGTTTGGATTAAGAAACCCAGCAATTTCCCCTCCAAACACATATACTGGCCCAAATGCTCTGGCTAAGTGCAAGTTCCATTGCAATCCTCCTACCTCAGTTTTTGCTGTGGTTTTAATTGAAAGCTGTATAGCTTACTGCCCATCCCAAAATATGGGCTAATCCTAGGCAGCTGCTGTGTTATAGCCCAGGGGTAAGAGGTGGAGTGATCCCCCTGTACCCCACACTAGTGGTTTCACTGGGGAACAGTGTCTTATTTAATGTTTGCAAAGCACTTGGAGATCCTTAAATGAAAGGCATAAGAGCACAAAACACCGTCATCATTAGCTATAAGGGCAGAGCAATGGAAAATATTCCTTTTTCCCTGCCCATCTGGGGTTTTGCACACTGCCTAAGCAGTGCTCCCATCCCCTGCCAGCTCAGAGAGCAGGAGATCAAATCTGTGCCTCTGGCAGAATAGTGCAGAGTGCTAATTACAGAACTACCATAAAACATCTGCTGCTGTGCATAACCATAATTCCTTGGCATGCACAAACACAGCACCTAGACGCTCAGAGCACAGTGTTTAAGCAAATCCTAGGACCCAGAGTGTAAGTGGCCCTCAGGTGAAGGAGGGCAGAGGAGCACAGAAAACCCTCATGCTCACAGAGGAGTCACAGCTGCAGGCTCTGCACTCACAGAAACACAGAAGCAGAGCCGCTGGAGCCGCCAACTGTCCCCATCCAGAGCAAGGTCAGAGACCTAAAAGGGAAGGAAGGCTCTGCTTGAGATCATACAGATGGGAGCCTTCCTTTCACAGCCCAGGGTCACCGAGAATTAATAGTTTGTGAGACAGTGCGAAGCCTCACCCTGCCATGGGGTGTCCCAGAGAGACTTTGTATGAGTTAGTCATCCCCAAGACTTCTCGTGCCCAGGCATTCCTTGATGCCACTACTAAATAGCAGGTCTTTGCACCAAAAGCCATCAGCATAGACAAACAGCACGTTCAGAATTAAAGCTTCTATTCATATTCATTTGGAAAGGGCTATTGATTTATGTTTTGAGTCAGTAGTTACTTATGGCAGTGACCAATAGTCCTCATACACCAAATATGATGCTTTCTTTTTTTGTTTTTAGGATTGGAGGGATTTAGACCCCATTCTTCCAATATAGCGCTCTGTTTTAAAGGACTTGAGATGGCCTGTCTAAAACTCATCCAATATATCAGACCTATAAACTGGATAACAAACTCCATCAGGATGGAATCTCAAGGAAAGTCATCAAATGTTCCCTCGTTCCCGGCTGGTGTGCATGGATTTGAAAAAGTGACACAGAAGGTACCTACACTCTGCACCAGGGTCACAGGGAGAAATTATCTGCTGGAATCTTTTTGTTAGTATGAAGCTTCTTTATGCTGCAGCCCTGATGTGTCAGAAAATATGTGCTTCAGTGCCTGCAGGAAATACATGTCCTAGCCTATTACATCTCTCTTTTTGTCAAAGAAGAAGCACTTGCAGCCACCATTGCTGTTATTTTAAAATATTATCACATTTTAAGCATCAGCGTTAAAGTAAATTTGTAATAGGAACCAAACCCAGACCTTGCTTTGCAAGAAAGTAAGGGACAAACGAAGCCATTCACTCCAAAGTAACAATTGATGGCCTAACATGACTAGCCCTGAAGACAATCAGGACAACATGAAAAAAGAGAAAAAAACCCCCCACAGAATGGCTTTGCAGCAGCCCTGTGAGCAAGCTCTGTGAAAAATGCAAAAGTGCACTGAGCTGTCCTGCTAATATCTTTACTATAAAACTGGAAATGTAGACGCTTATCCATGCACAATGGTACAAGAGGAAGTGTATGTGAAAGATGCTTCAACCTGAAATGGATAAATGGAGATGAAACACTGCTTTTGATGCAAGGCTAATCAGAGAAATTGGAGGGTTTTGTGCTGAGCGTCTTGGATTTGTTTTGTCTGCATAGAAGCACCCTTAGACATTCAATATTAAAATAAGAAGCTTTCACAATGCCAGAATTGAATATCAAACAAGACTGGCACATATGTCCTAATATCTGTGCTGGCTATAATGTATTCACCTGAAAAGCATAACTATAAAAATTCTACCTACAAAATGTAAGGAGCATAACAGACATGTGAACAGACCCTTATAACTACATTACACTGTCAGTGCACCTAGAGAGGAGGTACTGTGGGGAAGACATAAAAATTTCAGTAATAGGTTGAAACTGTGTTTGCAACTCAATGAACAAAATAAAATCCAGCTTTTTGTAGTTGATACAGAATGTTTATTATTTTAATTCATGTATCATTAATTTATTTTCACTTAAGAAAGGTTTTGTTCTTTGTATGAGGCAAAATAATATTCTTAAATAGAAGACCTTTTGTCAAAATAGAAATGTGATTCTACTAAACATTTCTAACACTCAAATCAAAAGTACCTAAAAGAAACCACTTTGTAAGAAAAAAAAGCTGTTATTTTAATGAGTGGAAGTCAGTAACAAGCATAGACAGAAAAGAGTAAAATACAAATGAATTTTCTGCTTTCCTGAGAGAGAATTACTGGTGCTTCCTAAACACTTCTCAGTTTATTCTGCTGATGCAAAGGTCCTTCCCTTTTGTCTTTTAATATTAGATTTTGAGAGATTCAACTGACCACAGTGCTCCATTACCTAAATCAGTCAGCAACCTAACATGCAAGAAGTCTAGAAAAAAAAAAATTCAAAGATGTTGCTTCCATTGGACACAGCCTTAAGCTGAAAGACTGTGGAGTTAGACTACGTAGTAGGAAGAAATTCCTTACTATAAGGATGATGAGGCACTGGAACAGTTTGCCCAGAGAAATTGTGGCTGCCTCATCCCTGGAATTGTTCAAGGCCAGGTCAGATGGACCTTTGAGCACTCTGGTCTAGGGGGAGGTGTCTCTATCCATGGCATAGGGGTTGGAACTATATAATTTTTAAGGTCCCTTCAAACCCAAACCATTCTGTGATTCTATGATATGAAAGAATATACAGAAGAGAAATAAGAAGACTATATTAGATGGTCATGTTATAATGAAAAGGAAAAAAAAAAAAGGAAATAATTGTTTAAAGTATCTTGTAGGATCTGTGCTTGACAATGTGATGTCAAACCCTTAAGGCCACTGAACATACTTTGCTTGAGGTCTTTGGTATTCTTCCAGACACAAGGAATTTATCAAAGCCTGCAGAAACTGTATAAGCAGCTTGACACTGAATCCTGTGAGTTGCTGAGTATTAAGGGAGATCAGTACATTTCTTAAAGTTACGTCTGTGAATTCTTGATTTTCTTTACAGAATGTTGAGAAAAATCGAGAAGTTGAGCGTTGTAAATGCAACCCTACCCATCAAGAAAGAACAGATAAATAGAGAGTAATTTGGGACTCAATAAAATTGCAAAATTAAATGTTCTTAGAAAAGTAAGTATTGAGAAGGATAACAAAATTAACGAAGTGAATTTGATGAAGGAGGCTAATACACTCAGAATGCTGCTAGATCACATCCTCACAGGAATGAGATAAGCCTCAAGAAATTCTGAAGGGCTAACAATTCCTTAAAGAAATTATAACAAAGGCACAAAACCAAACTAACCCAGTATAAAGGAGGAACAGAACATTTAATTAGACCCCTGTTGTCTAAATCACAAGTTCTTCATTTTAGAGGAAGCTACACGAGATTAGCAAGGATGGTAATAAAAGAATAGCTATAGTATATAGGGGGAATGTGAAACATAGCTTACTAGCTAAGAATGTAAAAGGTAACAGGAAATCATCCTAAAAGCACACTACTGTGAGTAAGGCTGAAAAAAAAAAAGTTAACCTCCTCTTCATAGAGAAAGGATGCCCACACAGCTGAAATGCTACATGTCTTCTTTGCTGTCAGTCTTCACTAGAAAAATGATATCAGTAGAAAAAGACTAGAGAAGGGAAGAACAACTCAGAGAGACTTATGATTTGTTTTCAGACTCCATGAGCCTGCTAAACTTAGTTTTGGGGAATTTAAAACACCTGAAAGTTCTATTAATGGTTCATTTTCAGAATCCCTGGGAAATCGGAAAACCCTAGAAAGCTGGGAGAGATCAAAACCAGCACGTTTGAGAAAGACAAGAGAAATGGTAAAAATTATATATCAGTCACCTGAACCTAGCATCTAAAAAACCATCAGTACAATCAAATAACTTTTAAGAACTAGCAAGAAAACAAGGACATGAGAAATTGTGAAGAACAATTCCTATCAAATCTATCCAGTATTTTTTTATGTTGAGATAACAGGTCTTCTGACCTTAACCTTTCTGTGATAAGGAGACTGATAAATCACACACTGACTCTGTGCTGCCTAAGAGGAAGTCACAGGCAGCAATGACAACAACCAATGAAGTGACTGAACAAAGTGTTCTAATTGTTAAATATAAAGGTAGCACTAACATGAGAGGATAGCAAGCATAATACAAGAGACCAAAATTCAAAATTACCTTGCATATGTATATAAGAGGGGCTTTTTTAAATTTTTTTTTGAAGTGGCATTCTACACAGACAGCTACAAAAACAAAACAAAATAAAAAGGTTGCACAAACACAGCCTGGAGAGTAACCTGCTAAAAACCAGCCAAATACACAGTATTACAGTGGATCAGAGAAGGAACATGAATCAACAGTGCCATTCTCTGGAAAAAAAAGGTGGACATAGAAGCAGGATTACAGACAACAGCATAACCTCTATTTCTTCTGTGTTCCCTAGCTTTCACCCACTTTGCTGTAGTAATGGGTTCAGCTTTGTGTGTTGCCCACCAAAAACATGTGGGTTGCTTGCAAAGATTCCTGAGGATCAGAGGTCTAAGACACATCACCTACAAGGAAAGGCTGAACAAATTGGGGTTGCTAACTGCAAAAGTCTTCAAGTATATTAAAGGCTTTTGCAGAGAGAGAAGGAATAATTTATCCTCCATGACCATGAAGGAAAGAACAAGAAATAACAGGTTGAAACTGCAGCCAGGGAAATCCACTTTCCATCACCGGAATTTTTTAAGAACAGGCAAGACAAGTATTTTTCAGGAAATGCAGACAAAGTTTGTCTTGTCATTTTCTGCAGTGTCTTCCCTCGGGGCATTCTGAAATCTCTTTAAACCCTATAATCTATGATTTGAAGTCAGTTCCCTGCCCATTCAAAGTATTTACTGAATCACTATATTTCCTTTTGCTACCCTGAAAGAATGTGGTGGGAATACTTCAAAAAAGGTTATATTTTTTGGCAACTGCTCTAATTAATATGATTGTCAGACATGAATAAGACAGTATTTGCTGTAGTGACTTGGGTCTATAGTCTGTTTGTGGTGAGACTTTCCATTTCTACTGTGACATTTACTATCTGAGAAAATTGGCCTCAAAATGATTTTTGTTTCTTACAAAGGCAAAAGCACTGGCCCTTTTAATGTCTCGTAACCAAATATCTGTTCTCTGCCGCAGGAAATACTTTATAATCAAAGTAATTCATTATTTTTCTTATTGTTTAACTAAATTCCTCTCTGTTCTATGTTATGGTAATCACCATAAGGTAGAAAATATTCACCAGTCCTGAACATTTCACGTAGTCACAGGGATATTGCCTAAATGGGAACATATTTTTTCTTTGCTATCATTTGGGTTGAAGGGACACCCAACTGTTTAATTTTTATTTTGGCTGTTTGTTGTGTTTTTTTAAGTTATTCATATGCAGAATCCTAAGACAGGGTCACCTAGAGCACACATCACAGGCTGTCAAGAGATGTGGTAAACAAAACAAAAGCAAATTTAAAAGGAATGGGAAAAAAAGAACACACACCATACTAAATAGTCTACTATATTACTTCCCACATCTTCTTGTTTGAAATTTTGCATTCACAGCTTCTAAATTTTAATACTGTTTTTCATTACTAGTGTATAGGTCTGTACCACTTCCTCCACCCTTCCCTGGAGGTTGTCTCAATACACATAGGTAAAGATTTCAGAAGAGTTTATCCAAAATAATTTTTACATGAAAGAAAAAAAACCTGAAGAGTTAGATATCTACACAAGAATGAGTAACTTTCGTACAATAGCAGATACTGTCTACATATGCTTTTAAAGAATTCCTGAATATAAATGTTCTGGACAAATTTCTCACATGCAGTGCTTTAAGATGAAGAGAATATACAATCAGTACCATCAACGTGAAACTTCTTCCAAGTACCTCCTGCTCCAAATGTTCTAACAAGATGACCTCTTTTACCACAGTTTACCTACAAATACACACTGCTCCTAAAAACATAGTGTACTAAGGTATGCATAAAGTTTACCTTAAACTATGTAAGTCTAAAAATCTTCAAAAACACTTGAACAACAACAACAAAAAATCCCACTTAACTGTAGTAAAATATTTTGTTCAGTGCAAAAGAGGTGTCCCGTGATGATATTGTCAGTTATGTGTCAGCAATATGACTCCATATGGTGCTAACTTGGAAAATTTCTTACCCTCCCAGCACTGAAATACAGGTATTTGGGGAAGAGGTCCTGAAAATGGTGTAACTCCTAAGAATTTCCACACCTTGTAACCAACTGAGCAGCTCTTCAGCTCGTCATTCCTAGCAGGGCAAAAAGGACCATCGGGATTCAGAGACTGTGCCTCCTGGCCATCAGCTCCCATAGTGGCACTGCACTGAGGATGTCTCTACTGGGAAGAAAACTCTACTCTTTTGCTACTACTGTACCTCGTTGTATCTTGTGACACAGAACTGTTGCTGGAACTCAAAGACACCAAGGATCAGCAGGACAGCAAAGGTGCTGACAGCTGGACTGGGATGAGATAACGTGAAAATTTGTGAAACCAGTGAGTGAGATGTGGTGGAACAACACTGGCAAAGGCTGACAGCAGAATATATTTGCTGAAAGGGTGGGCTTGCTGAAACAGTGAGTGACAGGATTGCCAAGGAGAATTAGATGGCTGGGTCACTGACCAAACAACGGGAAAGTTTCATGGCTGTGAGATTACGCATGACTAATGCTGAGATGGGAACGGAATTTGCTCAAGAGGAACAGTGTTAAACTACCAGGAAATTAGGGAAGACAGCAATGGCACACACCTGTTCAAGTAGCAGGCTCAGAAACATATCAACCAACAATTTATTACTTGTTTATATAAGAGATGAAGCCAAATAATAACCCAGAGACACTCAGATTAAAATCAATTTGCGATGAGTTTCTAGTCTCAAGGAACTGTAGATAAGAAGAAAGAGATGAAGATTAATCTGACTGCTTTAACAACGTAAAAGTATTAAAGAGAAAAGGGAAATCAAGAAATATCAGACTGGAACTGAAATAGCCTACATCCATCTTCAGTACAAACCACTATCAGCTGTGCCAATGCCAGCATTTATACTGGCTATAGTGACTCTTACTGCCCTATAACGAGTCCATCAGTGAGGATCTTCTGTTGGAAGCTTGATTTGAGAAGGAAGCAGAGGTTCTGGTTTAGCTGCAAAAACTAGGCATTTTACAGATAGCAAGCATATAAAGAACCTGCACTTGCTCTGAGACAGAGAAAAGCTTCAAGCTGGGGACTGTGCTGGTGCTAGAGGGGGTTTGCTTCATTAACCCCTCAATGATGGAAATAGGGGGTGATAGCAGAAAAAATGTAAGTTGAAACAGCTCAAGAAAAGACGACGAGGAATCAGAATTAAGATGAAATGTGACAGGGAAGATAGAGAAAGGAAAAAACTAGGTGAGAAGGAGATGCAAATAGGAACTGACAGCAAGGAACTGCTTGGGATCATAAATGAGCTCAGTGGAAAGCAGTGTGGCACTCACTGGGCTGGAATGACTGAATTACGGGATTACACCCCCAGAACTCGGCACCGCAGCATCTTCTCCCAGCTACCCGAGCAGCTGTAGATTTATTATACTCTACAGCTCCCTGCCTTTCTTAGCTTGTCCTTGTAAATTCATTAAAGTCAATGCTGAATGGAAAATCAACCAACCCCTCCCTCTTCTTGTCTTTTCACTTCTCATTAAATTAGAGAGAAAATGTAAATGTTATTTTCGCTCTCTTCACCGACTGTTGACAAGTCAGGAGCTAACAGTGAGAAGACCTCATTCAGGGCTTTGTGCTCTTGCTTCTGAAGCCAGTGGCCTTCACAGGTGTTAATGGGAACTAGTCAAACTGCAGCACTTTTTCTTTCAGCTGGTGCTGTGACCAATGCTCATAAAACACAAAGGAAGAACTAAAAATGAAAGGCAACAGGGTGCTCTATGAAAGCATTTCATTCAAGCATTTAGTAATATTCTATGCTAAGCTCGTACAAGGGCAAACCTTTCCTAGGACAGTTTCAAAAACTCAGACATGGAAACTCCAGGAACACAAACAGAAAATGGACACGGTTGTACGTGAAGTTTGCTCCACATAATTCAAGAAAAACCTTGATGAGCCCTTCTGTTTTTCAAGGTGGTAAGAAGGGAGGGAGTTTGGCTTACTCAGCCTTTAGTGGGTTTCTTTTTTTCAGATTTTTGCTACTGAGTGTGACTCTAAAAGTATTAAAATTGCTCAAATACAGAAAGCAAAAGTGTTCCATGTCCAGATATTGAACAGAGGAGATGCAAGGGAGATGCAATTTGTGCTTGCTTTTCCTTCATCTTTTTTTTCTCTCTATTTCATCAGGTCTTTTGCCACAGAAATAAAAAGTAGGGACACCACCTGTGTGATTCTTCTATTTTAATATATTATTGGGCCAGGAAAAATAAATGGTACAAGACAGGACATTTCATTTAGGTGGCTACCTCCATTTTCACAGAGGTGGGTTCATACATTTAGGCATGTAATTTCAGACCAAGCATTCTCACATCCATCTACCCTTTCAAGGAATCTAGGATTTATTCAATGTCATTATTCCTAGCCTCAGGACTGAGGTTTGCATGATGCCCTGACTCTTCTTCCTGCTTCCCTCAAAGGATTACGCATTACAAAATGTTTTAAAAGAGGTAAAAATATCATCCTTCTCAAAGTAAAATTCAACACTTACAAAAAAATGCCAGATTTGATTTATTAGAGTGCAGTTGGAGTCAACCACAGGGCACAGATTCCTACAGCAGGCTGACTTCTGGCAGATATGGTACTTGGTTTCTCTGTTGTATCCCTTTTGCTGTGTAGTGCTTGAAGCAGAGCAGGTAGGCCATGGCAAATTGTAATTTTTGTTCCATGGATTTTCAGTTTAAGGCAACCTCGCTCAGAATTCAGCAGGAGCAGATCCAGACCCATCACCTCATGCACATCACACTGAGGATCATGGTCCCAGGAGAGATGTCTGATCCCCTACCATCACATCCCAACTCATCCCTGTCTCTGCAAAACACTGCCAAGGGAAACCTCTTTTTTGTTAGAACTCTGAGTCTGCCTTGCCCAGCATAGGGATGATGTTCTTGTATCTATCAGGATGCTGAAAGAATGTCACCTGGAAGAGGCTAAATCCTCCTAATCCCATTCCCCACCAGGGAATTTCCCCAGGTGATGGAGCTGGGAACATCTGGGTGCCACTCTGGGCTGGGCAACACCCATTACTTATGGTTTCTGCCCTTGCCTGGAAGCTATTTGGTCTTTTTCTCTCTTCTGTATTTCTCTCTAAATTTACAAAATCTCTCTTCCTTCCTTTCCTCCCCAGAGCTCTGAAAAGTCTGCTCCTGTGAGGAAGCACATGGGGTGACATTCTGCTGCCATGAAAGTCAATGGCAAAACTCTCAGTGGTTAATTAGAATTGGCATTTAGTTTAACTTTACTTTTAGTAGAGAGTAACACTCTACTTTGCCAGGGATAGGGACAGCAGAGAACACAAAATCCCATGTTACAGATAGTTACACTATCTATATATTGTACAGTTTAACAATAAGGAAAACTTAAGTCCTATTTTCCTTCTGTCACATTCCCTCAGAATTGTTTAATCTTTTGGGGTTAGCATTTTTCTTTTTTTTTTCCTCTTTTTTTTTCTCTATTTTTTTCTTTTTCAGAATGCCAAACCACTTTTAAGTAATCATAAGGGTTCTTGAAGAGTGAGGCCCTTTATCTTTCTACAGAATTACTGTAGCACAGGTTCCTTTCCTGTGCAGCTGGAGGCATCCACTTCTAAGTGAAAGAGTGGCTCATTCTCCTCAGCCAGCCAGTTCTCAGCCAAGACTCTAACAAAGGGAAATAATTGTTGTGTTAATTTGAAATGTCGTTCCCCATGTTGCATCACACATTCATGTTGCTGTATAGGACCAATAGAGGACAAATCCCACCCCAAAGAAGTTAAAAATAATGTTTTCACAGTTCTTCTCCCTCTCCCCAAGAATTGCACACTAGTCATTACAGAAAAATACAGAGCTAAACATTACAACAAGGAGTCAATTGAGGAAAAATGTTCTTTCCTCTGTCCACACACCCTGTTCTGCCTCAGGGGCAAGAACACCTACTCCCACCTCCTCCTGGCTGGGAAGAGAAAAGAAGGGATACAGGAGCAAAATAGAAGCTGTGGGATGAACCAGACCACTCTTTCTTCTTACTCTAGCTACTGAAATGATGCTGCACTCAAGAGCTGGGAGGGAACTGCAGAGAGCCCAGCAGGTCTCTGCTCCCCCTTTCTCTTCTCCTCTCAGCTCTCCCACACTCCTTGTGGGAGGTGATGCCTGCAGACACCCACATCGGGTCATCCATATGAGAACAGGGAGAGCAAATGCACAATAAGCAAGAGGAAAATCCTCAGGGAAACAAAAGGTCAAAAAGAGATTGAGGGCAGGGGAGGGACAGTAAGTGGAAAGAGCACCAAGATTTGCAAGATGAAGTGAAAGGGATAAGCTGAGTGACAATAAGGGGAAAACACGGATGAGAATGTGGCTTTTGAAGAAAAAAGGGTGAGATTTGGAAGAAAAAAATGAGACATACCAACAGATTATGAAAATGTTTCAGTGTCAAAGGCCTTTCCTTACTCTACACACTCCTCTCCCCTTGCTGCTGCCTTTTTTCTGTTTTTGTTTCCAAAGTTATTACTAGAGGAAAAAGGCAACATTTGGGAGACAAGTAGGAACAAACTAAAGACCGTGACAAAAAAAAAAAAAAAGGAAGTGGGAAGGGACAAAACATGCCTTTTTTTTTTAAGAAATAGTGAAAAATAAACTCATGGAGTGCACCTGTGGTCCAGGACTCTTTTTACCTTCCTATTTACTAACTATAAGCGTTTAGGCCAAAAATCATTCCACCGATACGAAATGGTTTGTGTGACAGTAGATGTTATCTACAAACTAAGATCCAACAACACTTCAACACTAGCCAGCCAGCTGCAATCATGCAATGGATAGGAATTTACATGGTTGAAGCAGTGACTTGAAAATATTGAAAGTACTGTGATGGATATCTTTATCCTTCTTTTCCCACAGGCTAAGCAGCGGCTTATAGTTGCAAGAGGGAATTTTCTCTTTAACTGAGGAAAAGAAAAACCCAACAAACAAAATCAGTAGGAAAAAAAATAATCCACTGTGCATTCTCAGCTCTGCTCGGGTTTGGAATAAAGAGGGAATAAAACACAGTAAATACTTTCTGTTCTCAAGAACATCTTTTAGTCAGTCTCAATTCTGTCTCAGGTTGTACAGTCACACAAGGGAAATCATCCTCAAGCTACCTGGCTTATCAGCATGTTTAAGAAGAGAAAAGATACTTGCTGACTGTCCTCTTTGCATCTTTTCTCCAACTCACTGGTGGAAGCAGCTGAGCAAACAAGAGTTGGAAAAAAAGACTGCAATTTGCTACAATAGGGTAGCAGTAAATTCTTGCCCCCTCCAAACCAGCAGGATGAGCAATGATTCAGAGAACTGTCTAGAGCACAGTGACTCCTGGACCTTCTTAGTCACACAGTATTTCAGGCTGCCCCTAAAATGCAGCTCTTGTTTGTTGAACATCAAGATAAATTTCAGTGTTGTTCTCTTGAGATGGAATGATATGTTCTTTGATTTCTTTCATGAGGCTGTTATTTAATATAAAGAATCAGTATATATCTCAACAAGCTATGAATTTGAGGTCATTATTGAGATGCCAGAAGTAACTAAAGAGATTATCAAGTGGACACATATTTTGCCTTATTTTGAAAACAGTAAACAATTTTCTTATGCTTATTTGCACAATAAGGGAAAGCAAGTGTGAAATGCAGTAGAAAGCATCACCCCTGTTAAAAAACTCACTCTTTTTTCCTCCCTCATTCGATCTGTGATTAAGGTTTCTGTCTCAAATTCATGGTATTTTGTCTGGATAAAATGTATTATCAGTTGTATTAAAAGAATATGCACTGTTACAAGTTACCTGTATGGACAAATCTCCTTTAAAAAAAAAGGAGGAAATAAAAAATCAACTTCAATTAGAAATATTAACTAAACTCAAAGTAATGATTTTTCACAGGCAGTTCATGTGTGTCCTGGTGATTTTTTCCACAGTATTTTTGTATGCAGTACAGCATCTTGTTAATGCTGAGTGATACTTTTAAATATGAAAATGTATATCGAGATGGGAGATAAAAGTGTTACACGATGTTTGTCCTCGGATTAAAGGTTCCTTATTTGTTTGCAATGACATGAGAAACGATAATGGCTCTGGAAAAACTGATATTGTTTGTCATGTCACAGATCCATCGAAATCTTCCTCTTTTCTGTGACTTTTAATACAAAGGGAGGCCTAAAATTACATTAAGTCAAATCTTAGAGGCTTAGCTTAAACTTTAACATCAAAATAGTTGACATAATTCTTGATAAGTCTTTAGATGTGGGCAGGGTGATGCATAATAAGCAACAGGTTTAGATCCTGTATTCAGGTTATAAATGACTTTAAAGGTACAGTCTCATACAGAGTACATTAACATTTAACCTTCAAGTAAAAAAGGCATGAAGTCTTATTATTCAAAATCAGCTTGAAGAGCAAACACGGCAGTTGTCATCTTGCAAGGCAAAAAGGGGAAAAATTGGTACCTTTAGCGTGCAGAATCTCCCATTCTTAATCAGTAGAAATATATGCTTGAATTTCCACTCACCTTTCCATGATGGGAAAAAATCACTCCAATTTCATTAATGCTGACAGAAAAAAAAAGACTAGTAGTGTCTCACCTGAGAGACCTACAAGCTGTAAGGATATTAGTCAGGAATTTTCTTTTGGGTAGGAATATGAAAATCCAAAAGGTAATTTTAGACCACTGAATTTGAAGCCAAGAGAACCAAATTCATCTGAACAAGAAGGTTTATTGATACACCTGGAAGACTCTGTGAACATTGTATCCAGTGATAGAGAGAAATGTAAGACCAGAAGTTATTAACCCAAATTTGGAACATTTCAAACACCATCTTAAAGGCAAGTCACTCTGGATATCTTTATTTTGCGCTTTCCGTTGCTCACTCTTCCCTTTTCCAAACAGTCATCAGACCTAGAAAAGACATGTTGGAATGCAGGCCAGGGTGCTTTGGCTCAATTCTGAGGCTTGCAACCAGAGGAGACAATTGCTGGGAACTGCCCAAAGCACTACCAGAATCCTCACAGATTAACCTTTGGCTAATTAATAGTCTTTTATCCAAACCCTCATTTGGACACATTTTAATTCATTTCACTAGCTGAAATATGACAACAACTTGTATGCTCTCATTCCATGTGTGCTCCTGAATGCTTCTAACAGCATATACATCCCTAGTAAAAGAGATGCATTCTGCATTCTCTAACACCTTGACAAGGGATTTTGGGAGACAGGGTGAGGAGTGAGCCTTGCTCACATCTGCTTTTGTATTCTCCCAGGAAGATAAGAATACAAAGTAAGAGCAATCAGAAAAGCATTATTCCCACTCCTCTAATGGAAGATCTGCACCATCACTTACATGCACAAAGTGTAAAAAAAGATGATGTGACATGACACGAGAAATTATAATGACTCTGGAAAAAGTGATATTGTTTGTCGTGTCACAGGTGGCATGGCATACCTGTGGCACTTCATACCACGAGATGAAAACACTGGTCCACAATCTCCTTCCACCACCAGGACTCTGCAATCCCCTCAACACAGCCACTTTGGATGCTAACCACGAGGTCAGCCTGGGACATGGGGAGATATGTGGCTTTGACTGGAATTACACATTAACACAGCATTTTAATTTACTACACTCTGTAATTTTCAACAGGCATCCTAATACAACAATTCAAGTATCCAGAAGGGCTTGGGAAGTATGACTACATTCCAGGGTTTGCCATACAGGGATTTCACTATGATGTACAAAAGTCTTCTCACAAAGATTGATGCTTTCCATGACACTCAGTCAGTGCAAGACTCCCATCTCTGGCAATTTGTTTGAAAGTCCCTTCCAACCCAAGACATTCTATGGTTCTGTGAAGTCAGTGATAAAATAGATGTGCTGAAAGACCAACCATGTTTCTAACTGTTTATAAAGAAAAAAAACCTGACTATAAAGAAAAAAAGAGAACAAGCTTTTTTCCCCACAATCAAAATGAAATTATTTATCTTTTAACAGTGTAAATATCAATATCTGGAATATCCCCTGTGAAATAGGGAAGAAAAAAAAAAGATATAAACCCATGTAGGGCTATTTGTGTTGGAGTGAAGGAGTCAGGCACAGAATTCCACAAGCAAAATTCCACATGCTTTGAACATACTGGATATAGTCTGAACTTGTGTAACATGAGCATACACACACACTTGTCTGAAACATCTCTGCACAATTAGAAAAAAATGTACAAAAAAAAGGCCAATCTGGAAATGAATTGTAGCTAAAACAATATATACTGCAGGAAAAGCAATACCATTGTACCTGGTAGTAAATGCAGCTGGATGAAAAGCCTAGAAACAGGAGTTCCTGGACCCATAGTTCCACCAAAAAATAAACCTGTCAAAATATGTTTTTCTATACTGTATATTATGTTATATACTATAATGAAAAAACCCAATTCCAACTATTCATAGCAACATGGATAAAGTAATCTGTAGTCTGAAACCTATTCTTGCTTAAACAGACATTATGGAGGTTTATTATTCTTGTAATTGCAATTCAGGGTGGTAGCCCCAGTTTGTGTAAAAGCATCTGTGCAATTAAATGTATTTTTATGATTCCAAAAGTCATGTTTTCAGGTTTAAAAGACATGAAATGAAGTCATACAGCCTGGACGAAAAAAAAAAAGGCAAAACAAAACAGACATCAAAAAATCCAAACAAAAAAAAACCAAACCAAAACAAAACACCAAAAAGAAAAAAAAAAAAGAAAAGAAAAAAAAGAAAAAAATCCCCAGGGAAACAAAAATTACCAAAATTTACACTAAGCATTTTTTGTTATTGCTTGAGTTGGGTAGGAGTCATATGACAGTTATTTTCATTTTAGCTAAAAGAGATCTCTCTAAAACAGAATGAACTAATAAGGGGAAAAAACAAGAGAGTGATGAGCATCTATTTATCAGCCTGACCTGAGATAATATTACTTTCATTTGCTCTCTTTTGCCTGTTAAGAGTTGTTACAGCCCTAGTTTGTGCCCAATGTCAGTGACCCCTGATAGATGCTTTAGTAACTGAGAACAGCAAGAACACATTAACAAAGCAACCCAGTCATCTTCTCTGCTGGGGATGCTGATGAATGCTGATATAAAACTGCTTTAGTCCCACTTCACCTGAGCAGCACAGAACAGCACATTCCCTGGACTGATCTCACTCATCTGCTTCCTGAGCTCTCTGTGCTGTTGCTACATATTTCTATGTTTTTGAAAGGGCAGAGATGTAACAGAAAAACAAACAAACAAACAAACAAAACCCCAACACACACACAAAAAAAACACAACAAAAAAACCACCACAAAACCAAACAGGGAGGGAAGGGAAGATGCAACAGGAATAGAAGGGGAAGGAAAGTTACTCATTCAGACACATGAAGTTCAGGACGAGACTTGAGGAGAAAAAGAGTGTTGAAGTTGGGGATTGATTGCTGCGGGTTTGTGCGTTTCATACAAGACACAACTAGTTTCCTGCCCCATCAGTAAAACAGACACAAGTAATGGGACAGTTTCTTTGCTCAAGTATTCCCAGTCTGAGCAGGGTTTTTTTCCGGGAAGGTTCTCCACAGGCTTGGCTTCAGAGTCAGTTTGCAAGGACCCTTCTGCCACTCTCTGATCTTTGCTGACTTCTACATAATATTCAGGTTGCTGCACCAACTTTTCCACTGCATCCAAGGATCTGCTGCTGGCATTTACACCAGGACTTGTTCTTCCATAACAACAGGACTCTTTTTGAAGAGTGAGGAACTGCTGGGGACTGGCAGCATGCCCCTGGCAAAGTGGGGCAGTCACATCCTGGTTGAATTGGTTCATCCTGAGAGAGTCCAGAGGCAAAAAGCAAGCACAGGAAAGGTGGGAACAGGAAGAACCTTTGAAAGAGAGATCACCTATGAGCAAGGTTGGATTCTGAATGAGAATAGTATGACTACAGAGAGTTGAGCAGAGCAAGAAGGAGGGAGTCAACAGGTAGTAAAATCAAGATGTAAGAAAATGTGAGCTTGCTGCTGAAAGGAGAGTTGGCCTATATAAGAAAAACATGGAAAGGGCCAGGGTACTTAATGCTTTCTTTGCATCAGACTTTACCGAGGATGTCTGTTCTCAGTCTCACCTGGGGTAAACAGGAACTACCAGACAGGTAAGAATCAAACTAGAGAATGCTTGAGTAAGTCAAGTGTGTCCATGGAACAGGAAAAGGCATACAAAAGCATGAGGGCCTTGAGGCCACTCTGACATCTTCAGAAGGCTGTGCTGACTTGCATGATCCCCAATGACAAGACAAAGGCAAATGTTACTGCCATCTTTAAAAAAGCAATAATAAAAAACATCAGGAGGAGCTACAAGCCACTTAGGCACTCTTAAGTCCCTTGAAAAATTATTTATTTGACAAGTCCTCATGAAAGACAATTCTGTGCATGTGAATGACAGGAAGGTGCTTGGGAACAGTCAGCACAGATTTACAAAATTGCACTTGAGCAACATGATTACCTGCTGTGATGAAATGGTTGGCTCTGAGAACCAAGGGACACAAGAGAATGTCATTTACTTTCAGTTTCTAAAGATTTTCACCAGTGTCACCCGGCAGACAAAGTTTCAGTGACTGGGTTTGATTGGGTGGTCTATGGCGTGGCTGGACTGGATGGACTTCTGGGTCAACCTTTTGAAGTTTAATTGCCAGTCAATGTTTTGGTTGGGATTTTGCTTTTTGTTGTTGGGGATTTTTTTCTGTTTGTTTGCTTTTTGAAACAACTAACATATGATAGGTTTTGATAGTGGAGGTGATAATGTTAAATATGTATATATATGTATAAAATATCATCATCACCTGTGAGCTGGATGATAGGGGGACTGACCCCTCAGGCAACTTGTGGATGGCACCAGGTGGCTGCCACTGTGACAAGGTGGTAGAAAGGGCCAATAAGAAAATTCAGGAGGTTCAACAAGACAATAAGGAAACTTCTGGACTTGGAACAGAACACCTCCAGTCAACAGCAAAGAATGGGGACTGACAGGCTAGAAAGTGGCTTTGCAGTGGAGGAGACTTACATTATTTACAGCATAGCAAGTGCCTCTTCCATCTACTATCAATAAAAAGCAGGGCTACTTCATACACTAGCTTCAACTTTTCATTCCATTTCCCAGCCTAAAAATAAGTTACAGTAATCTCATAAGGTGTCAGAAAGAAAATTAATATCAGAAAGAAAATCTGTCATAATACAGAATAGAAGCAACTAGAGCAATACATTTCCTAGATTTTCTTCCTCTCAAATTCCAAGGCTGGTTATCTGAGCTAGCCACGAAGGGAGACAAAAAACAAAACCCCCAAAACCAACAACAACTAAAATAAAAATCTGATGATCCATGATGACCAGAGAGATGGTGAACAAGATGTGAATGAAACATTCACCAGATGCCAAATGGCAGATGTGGCACATGCTTATTTCAAAATAGGACCTTATCCTACTTTATTCTGTTGACACCATCGCTTTTATAACTTATCATTTCTATTAGACAGTGTATACCTACCTGCCTTTTTACTTTTCATCTCAGAATGTTTAATCAGCATTGATATTTAGAGACAAGACTGGGCTGACCACCTTGCAGTTCCTAAGATCTACCAGGTTTTAGCAGAAATGTTTTACAAATTTATACATCTATTGCACTGAATTTTGCATGCTAGACAGTTTGAGTTCATGTTCTGTGAGTTTCCTAAAAAGCAGAACTAGCATCAAAATAGAAAGTGCCCAGCTTTCTGTTCACTTTTTAGTAGGTTTGCATTTTCAAACAAAGTGAATAATCATAAGTGAAAAAATGAATGGAGTCAGCCAGAATTACTTTTGTAAAACAAGAAATTATACACGGAATTTGTACTATAAGAACAAAGGAAAAAAAAAAGGAAAAATAAGGTGGGGGAGGAATGTCAGGCTCTCCTTATTTTGGAAAAAGAACAGTACAGCATAAGACTTCTTAGAAGTCATTTCCATGAGATTTTAAGGTAACTACTATGATTGTCTTTATGAAATGCATCTTATTGAAAGAGAACAAATAGAGAGACTTGACTTGGAAATGCTGGGAAAGCACAGACAAAGTAAACGGGCAAAACGTAGAGCACAAGTTGTACATTCTTGCAATTAAAACTATTTTAAGTGTTTCCCATTGTAAGTACCTGTGCTTTCCAATTTTTTACAAGCCTGACAATTTGAATCTTGGACACCATCTACATTTGAATGAGTTCATCTGCCTGGATGAACCAGCACAACTCCAATAAAGCAATAGAGCCAAATGAGTTTAGAGCCACTGGGGGACTTTGTCTCATGCTGTGACAATCAGAAAAAGAGGGGATTTTTTTTCAATTATCTTTGGAGGCTTGACCATGCCACCCTTCTGAATACTTTCTCAGGATTGTTTGGTAATGTGACGTGTTCAGGCAGAGACCGCACCAAATCCTGACGACGCCTCCAGCCCCGCACAGGTTTTGGCCAACGGGGATGGCAGCAGAGGCCTCTCCCAGCCTCCCTGACAGCAGCCAGCAAGGCCCAGAGCAGTGTTTGCCCACAGGCTTTGCAGGTGCCAGTGGAGGAGAACAGAGAGGTGAGGGCTGACAGCTTCTGTCAGGCACGATCGGCCGTTCCCTCGGCTCCCTCTCTGCTCCGTGCGGCATTTCATGCCCCGTGTGGTGTGGCAGGGTCACACCGTGGCATGATAGAGCAGCTGCAGGAGGCAGAGGGGAGAGAAGAGGGAAAGAGCAAGCTGCTTTCGTACAGCATAGCCACTCTAGCCACCCAAGCCTGAAGCATGAGAAGCTGGCATTCCCATTTCCAGTTCCCCTCCCATGCAGTCAAGTGGGAGCAACCATCTCCAGTGTAAGCTCCTGCAGCTTCAGCTCCTGCGGCTCAAGAGGCAGCCATCTAACCATAAGCTGATCTTGTCTGGAGCATCAGCCACAGAATTTGGATATTGCCCCCTGAGTAAATCAAGCAGGTTTCTTCCTTTTTTCATGTGGGTTTTCCAGCTTCTCAGTCAGGCTTTATTTAACTTACCCAGAGAAAAGTGCCATGTTTTTCCTTTTTGGCAAAATATACATCATCTGGAACTTTTAAATGCAGTCACATACATTAATCACTCTAAAGCAGATGCAGGTCTTAGAAACCTTCAGTATAACTCCTAAAATTAGAAGTTATATGCAGGTGAAGACAGGCTTTTCTACCACAAAGCCATCCATCCAGTTGATGGGCAGCATTACCAGCTCTCCTCAGAAGTCCCAGGCCTTTCAGGCTGCTTATATTTCATTTCATACGTATTGGGCCAAGTCACATTATTTTAAGCTTCAATCACTCGTGTCAATTCTTATTCAGGAGTTGAACAGTCCTTTTAGCGAAAGGAAGGTTTGCAGTCCGGGACACACACACTGAATATTTAACAATCAGAATCAACACGAGTAAAACCACGAAAACAGTTGAGGAAGCACTGCAATCTCCTCACTCTGTGTTCAGAGCAGGAGTTAATGGGAAAGCAGCTAGAAATGCTCCCTGAGCACCACAGTTACGAGCCAGCGTGCAAGGCAGCGGAATGCCAATGGCATCGGGCAGGTGGTGCCGCAGGAGTTCCACCTGGGAAACGCTGCTCAGATCACAGGAGGTCAAGCTTTCACTAGGCAGCCACGTCTTTGGTCCGTGTACCTCCCAGTCCTCAGAGACTCAACTTCTAAGACCCAAGTCTGCACAGCCCGAGTCATGTTTACTGCATGACACCTTGGCCGCTCTTGCCTCAGGCCTGTTTATCTCTGTTTTCCTTTCTTGCCTAAGGAATCAGACTGAATGCTTCCTCTGTAATGGGACTTTTGAGAGCTTGCTTTCAAACAACTAATAAAATTCAAAACAAGTCTTCCTGCTTTGTTTCTTTGGTACAGCATTCCCACTTCATCTCCTGCCAAAGCAACCCTCCCAAGGCAGGCAAGAGTTTCTTCCCAACCATGTTCCTCCCATACAAGCATTAAGCATTACTCCCAAGTCTGTACTTGCAGCAGACTTTCTTTTTGCTGACCACAAGGTAGCTGTACACAGATTTTCAGCCAAGACCCCTTGCTTATTGTTTTTTTTCTCTACTGAAGGAGTTCAAATTCACAGAGGTTATGCTGTACCTACCATGTTATAATACACACAGTACACTACAAATATTCTGCTAAAACTTAAGCAATATTAACATATATAATTAGAAAACCCTCAAATTACCATGTTATAGAATTAGCAAACAAAGTGTAATCCCAGGATTTTTTTTGTCTTGTCCTTTTTACCCCCTAGGTGTTACAATTAATTATACCAGTGGTTTTTGTTTTGCAAGTATTATTATAGTTAATGATGATTAGTGTAGATAATTTTGTTAGGTCCCATTTTCTAGCTTAGGGGTATCTCTTTCATTCTAAAGTGTTGATTGTTTCTTATCTAACTTTGAAAATGAGATTAGATACATGTAAAATTATGTTTCTTGTGTTGTCAAACTATGTAGATTTATATGGTAATTTGAAATCTGATAAGCTATGAGTGGCATAAGATCGTGTAATAAAGCAATCACAGCAGTTGACACTTCAGAGAGAATTAAATTGAGTCTTGCTTTAAAAGAGAGAGACAAAAAAAATATGTACCACTACATGCTGGGAACCAAAACGCTGGGGGAAACATTTAGGGCTAGAGAATCATTACTTAACTTACAAGCAGTGCCCTCATTTTCTCTGCATGAGTGGACAGGTGCATCCATTATGTGTTATTTCAGGAGGAAGAATAAAGGAAATAAATGGCCAAATACCAGGAGCTGCCTAGAATGACACTGACTCGCTGAAGATTTCTGTGATGGGACTTGGATTACAGGCTTCTCCTAATGCAGTTCTCTTTATGTGCTTTTGCAGAGGCATGGATGGGAGAGTAATAAGGCAGGAGTGCCCCCAATCCAGTGGATGCAGCTTCTTCTAGAGGAAATTCAAATTCTCCTCACAGGTAGGGCAAAGCAAAAATAACCCTTTTGCCTTCAGATTTAAAAGCAACTTCTAAACCAACATTGGAAATTGAATTATGCATAAGAACTCTGCACAGAGATACCCTCTTCAGCATATATGAAAGGGAAACAAGAAGCGAAACGAGTGCTTTTAGGAAAGGATGATGCCCCTGGGGACTGTTAAGAGGCACATAATTTTGCAGGATGGGAAGGTGCACATTGATTTTCTTCTTACAAGAAGTCACCCTCGTATATATTCTTAGGATGTTAACTCAGGGCTGTCATGCTAAAGCTGAAATGTGGTAGGACAGAAGAGGCTAAAAGTACAGTCCAGAGCGTGCTAGGAGGAATGTCTGTTTGAACTTCAGCTGTTGCACATGGGAAACATGATCTTGGAGCCTGCAAAGGCTTTAGCTGCCCTAAACGGGCCTGGGCAGCGCAGTGACACCACATCATCATCACCCTCAGGCACCCATCCAGGCATCTTCCTCTCCCAGGGAAGGATAGAGATCCCTCTCCTCCCTAACTCAGAGTTTCAGAGGAATCTGGCTCCAACAAACAAGCCATCATGAATTACCCTATGGCATGGCCAAAGTGTGTCATGAGGAGGGCAGACTGGTGACTGGAGAAGACTACAGTCACAATGCATGACCTACCCAGAAAACACATTAGGGGGACTTTGAAAGTCTGCATTGTGATGGTGGAGGAAGGGATGGGCTGTGCCTTGTATAAATGATCTCATTTTTAGCAAGGTAAAAAAGAAATGCAGGTACATATGTCAAGCCACTGTGCATTTAAGAGCAGCTGAGTCTCAGTCTGAGAAGCAGAGCTGTGCTCTAGTTGTTTTAGCTATGCAATCCATATTTTATGACCAAATTGTGATCAAACACTATTGTAACCATTGTTCTTGCAGATTTTACATCTGAATAGTAGACACTGCTGTATCATCAGACAGCTGAGCCATAACACAAGACACATCCCTTTCCTGGCTGTACAGCATGATTAGCAATCCAAAATAAAGAGGATACAAGCCCCGGATCAAAGTAGGTGGTGGAGATCCTTTACTCTGGAACACAGTCATCCTGAGTTAGCAAGACCCAAGAGATTAGATTCACCTTCACTTTTAGAAGAAAATATTAAGGCATTTCCCACTCTCCTTTTCACTCCTGAAGTCTTGTGTGTGTCTTGAATAATTTGAAAAAGGGGCCTGAAAAATGTTGCTGAACTGTGGAGAAGTCCGTGTGCTCTTCATTTGCTTTAACTCGAACAAAAATTAACCTAGTATTACATGTCGAGATAAATTAAAAAAAAAAAAAAATCAACAAAACCCCCACAAACTTTTCTATGCCTGAAAGAGTTTAAATGATGCTGTGCTGCTATCCTCAGTTAACTGGAGTTTTGAGGTATGAACGCCTCTTCCTAACAGCAAGCGCCAACCCAATGTTTTATCAGAGCAAACACTACCTCTGACACCTCAGATCTGCCAGTGAGAGAAACAATTTCATTCTTGCCTTCTCCTGCACGCTGCCTCCCCTTGTGCTGGGCTGCTGGTACCACCACGCTCCTATTCCCCAAGTGGTATCCTTGCCTTATTCTTCTTTCTTCCTCTTGCCATCTCTTGCTCTACCCTCCACATGCACCATCTGCCTCCAGGCAGCCCCACTGCTCATTGTGGTGAACAGCCTCCCACCCTCCCTCTAAAAACCATCCTAGTTACACAAGACTGGCCACCAGACACCCGCCTCCCACCTTAGCCTCTTCCCAGAATACAAAACAAAGAGCGAGCAAATAAAAACAATATCCTCCCTCATAGTCCCAAATAGGTCGTGAGCATCCAAAAGATAAAAGACTTCTAGCAGAAAACCCAGAATAAAGAACTAAATGCTACCCAGAAAGAGATAAGCCTCAACTCTTAAATCACTTAATGCTTTCCCTGAAGTCACAGATCCACCTCGGGCCAGGAAAGTCAAATCTAGTCTGCTCTGAGGGATGAAGGCAACGAGGGGCACTACAGGCAGGACTCAACTTCCTATCGTGCACTTTCATCTTCAGCAATCCTTGTTTCTCATCTGACACATCTGTGCTATAGACTGCAGTGACTTTAATACCACAGATTCATGCAGGATTTTTCTGTGTCAAACCCACAGCAATGAGCAGTTCTAACCATTTCTGGGAAATCTTTTTCTATCCCACTCAACCCCCACCAAACTCTCTTAGCAGTATCAGTTAAATAAAGCTGCATAAATCCAGTATAAATCATATGTTTTGCTCTAATTCAGGCTTGTAACTCTTTAGCATTATTGTGCTTTCATACTACTCTAATTCAGCCAAGCAACAAGCAGTATCTGTTAATAAAATGGCTTTTTTGTGAGGTGCTTATAGATTATCTCTGCATAACCAAGAGCAAAAACAGTTGCATCCCTTGTTTTGGCAAACAAACAGCTAGGCAAGATCCTTAGCCTAACCAAGCAACATGCACTAACACCACATGCTCAAGAATATTCATAATCATGCAAATATCTTTGGCCCATTGACTGAGTTTCCACAAGTGAACAATTAGTTTCTCCTCTATAAATTTTAATAAGCATAGGGCAAACCATCTATGCTGTAGCTGTTAGCTTTCTCCTCATCTCATCTCATTATTACAGAAAAATCCATTTGGCATTTCTCAGCTTTCTCTGAACATCTCCAGAATAAAATTGTTCTCGGTATTCAGCCGCTTCCTGTTTAATACATTGTCATAAACAAAAGCATGCATTTATTGCTCCTCAGATTTCTCCACAGGACCCGAGAACAGAAAGTTTTGTTTGGCAGTTGTCAGACTTGAGGATATTTTTCGTAAGCAAATCACTCACCATTCATCATCTTTATGTGGATCTACCAAAAAAAGGAAGTGCTTGCTCCACTTCTCATCGACACACAGATGCAACCTCATTACAGGTCTAAGGATGAGCAACTCTAGATGCATAATCTCATAACCAATTAGCATTATGGGGAGATCTTCTGTACTTTGAAAACACAGTTTGTGCAGGTAGCTAGGGAAAACTTCCCCATGGTTATTAATTAGAGTAGGTAATTAAGACGATTAATCTTACTGATTTTTTTTTCCTTCTAATTCACAGCGATTTACTTGGGAATAAACAACTGTGATCTTTTGGACAGTTCTTCTATTAGCCTTGAATATGTTGTTGTTTTTCAGAAGAACAGTCCAGTATGGAAAGTGCTTTCTGTATGGCTGGTACAAACCACAGGCAGCAGAGGGAAATAAAGCCCAATTCAAGCATTTGTATCAAAGACAACTGAAGTAATTTAAATTGCACCTGGCACAGGTCACTGGAAACCTCTTCACTGCCCTCACATACACCTTTGTCTGCTCAGCTGATCCCAGGCTAGAGAAAAGTGACAGGTAACAAGGCAGAAAGAGGAATTCCCTAATTTTGTCAGGGTAGGGAGTGATCTGATGCATGAGAACACTGTGCTATGCCTTTAGGTCAGCAACTACTGCACTGGCACAGGAGTTCCTGGTATTATGACAGTGACTGCCACAGAGCCCTGCTGCCAGTTTTCCAAGAGGCCTACCACTGGCTTGTTTTATATATCTAAAGGAATATTTCAACACCCAAAGGCAAAATTCCTTTTGCCATCTGCATTTAGCAAAACTTCTGCCTCTGATTTGTGATTTTTTTTTTTCATACAAGCCTTGCTCTCCTGTAATGCTTAGCACCTTTCAAAAGCACACAAACCATTATCTGTCACAGCCAGCTGTTTCCCTCCCACACCTTCCCAAGAGAGCCCTGAACAGAGATTTTATTAGCTGGCTCAAAATGCAATAGACCAGGTGTGGAGAGTATATGACAGCAGACACTCACTAATGTAGGGAAATAAACAAACCAAAATTCTGTGATGTTGCAGACTTCTGAACTGAACTTTATTGCTGCTACCGTTCAGGCAAGAGGGGTGACACAAAGTGACACATAACTGTGTGACACATAACATCATTCGCTAAAAAAGGACCAGGAAACAAGTTTGGGCACTGGACTCTGATCACCCAGACTGGCTGTTTCCTCACTGTTCTGACTATTTGAACTATACCTCCCCATCACATTGCCCAAGTACATCCAGAAATACAGCTCAGCTCCAGAGCTGATGTAGATGACATTTACCGGGACATGGGTTCTTTTCTCTACAGAGTTATTTGTCACTGACTGAGAAGGTTCACGGAAGAGGAAAACCACTCTTCTAGGCTGCCACAAAATCTTTGATGTGATATGAGATGTTTCAAGCAGAGAAAGCCACACAAACTATTTTATAATAAGCAATATATAAACAAATAAAAAATTCCTTGGGACCCAGAGGAATCCCAAGTTCAAAGACCACTTAAGCACAGATTTGGCCAATCTGCTCATGCTGTCTGGACATGACTGGTGGATACCACACAGCCTTGGGGTGAGGGACTAGCCCCTCTTATTCAGAGCTGCAGATGTAGCATGTACACTCATACAGCCTCAGGGTGGATGGTGATTATTCCCCTGTAGATATGCTTGGTGCTTTACAGATACATATTAAACCTAAGCTCCATCTCTAGGGGGTTGTACTTTGAAAACCATTTTTTAAGTTTTGAAACACAATCCAAATAGCCCTGTGGCTATTTAATTTTCCTTTCAAGCTGGTGTGAATTTACACGTAGGCTGCTTCTTAAAAGGCCATTTTTGACCCAATGGCCCATGATGACTTCTTCAAAGCAAGCTACAGTCTATCAGTCAACTTCTGTTTAGTTCACAGATCATGGATGCAATGGAATTTAACAGCTGCTCGGGAGCAATTATAGCCTTTCATGTCAATCTGGTTGTCAAGGGTGTAAAACAAATGTCATAAATCTTCAAGAATAATTTTAATTGATATTTACTGACCATACACAAGTAGTAAGCCTTTCTGCCCTAGCTTTTTCTCCAAAGGGTAAAGCCAAAATACCTTATAACCTGGGAATTAGAGCTACCAGAACAAATTGGTCAACACAGTAAACATCAGACATATTCTTAAGCTGTAGGAGCTTAACAGCACATTTACTCAATAAATCCCCACTCTTCATTTCACTCATAAAATAAAAGTAACTAAAGAACAAAAAGAAGTTAGAAAGGGAATATATTTTATTAAGGCTTCACATTTGGTTTACTATAGGTGTTTTTAGGGGCAAAAACACAATCCTCAAAATGTCATGAATGTATGAAGCCTCAAGAACTAAAAAAAAACCCGTGGGGTTATGCAGAGGAACAATCTTTATAAGGCAGAAAAAAAGAGGTTGAGGTCAAATATATCTTTCAAAGCATGAAGTATAACCACAGACAAAGTAATTAGTGGGAAGGAAAAAGTCCTTACGAACCAATTGAAAATTAAAAAATTAAATAAAATGAAAATCTCAAATTGCAGCCCTGAAATTTAACCTTGAGAAATCATCTGAACTTGTAGACCTCTACAGTATAAAAAGATCATACTTTTTAAACTTCCCAAGCTCTAATTTTGCACATGAATTCAAATGTGCACAAAAACAACTACTCCTTTGGAGGACGCCCTTGCCAAGCAGATGAGCAATTGCCTCTGCCCCAAATGCATTAGGCCCGTGGCTAAAACGTTCACATAAGAAATGGTTCCAGGCCTTCCTTTCCAAAAAAAAAAAAAACAACCAAAACCAAAACAGAAAAATTCTGCTGCTTCCCTAAATAGTGCACTAATCTTTAGGCTCTCGGCTAGGAGTTTACTGAACTTAAATCACTCATAGTCAAGAGGAAAAAGTTACAAATAAACAGTATTGTGCCCTGTAAGCTCAGGGATGAACCTCCATACGTGTGCCTGCAAGGGTAAGCCCAGAGGAGAGAAAGAGGACGGGCGATTTGTGTCCCTCAATATTTCCTCAGAGGTGTTCTATGTGTCCTAGAATACACATCAAATATGTATCAAACAGCTGCTGTTGAGAAGCTTAAGTTCTTCCACTTCCAGGAAACACTTTTGCAGAGTGACAGGGTTTTCTTTTTTTTTTTTTCCCCCCTCCTGTCCCAGCAGATTCTGGAGATGGTGAAAAGGAATTAGAAAGGAAGATCTGCTACTGTAAAGCAGCATTCAGGTAAAGGGTAAGCACCCATTGTCATTCCCTCGGGCAGAGGATGACAATACATGCTAAATTACTAGATAATAGGAAGTCCTACTATCCACCTCCTCCACACCTCTTCCAGTAGGTGACTGTTAAAGAGCAGTCTTAGTCAAGAGCTGCAAACTAAAGGTTTTAGGAAGTGAGACTTGTAAAATGCAAGTGGCTGTGAAATGCACAGCAGGCTCTGTGCAGGCTGCTCAAAAGAAGGCAACCCTGCTTGTGCACCTGTCTGGGCACCCACTGCACAGCTCTAGATTATAAATTCAGAGTTGAGGAGAGAATATGCTTAATTCTCAGGTATATCAGTTACTTATTTGGTTTATCCCTCATTTTCATTGTGAGTAAAAAGAAATACTGGAAATCCAAGCCACTGCTGGGAGACAGCATCCCTTGCAGAGAAAGTGAAGAGTACTTAAGTATCAAGGCAAATTTATTAGAAGGAAACTGCAAACACAGTCAGCATTGGAGAGGAGAACTTAGTCTCAGTAGAACGAAATGAATTTGAGTCAAAAGAAGAGAAAGGAAAGGGGAAAATTGACTCCTTAGAAAGGTGACATACAGGGAGGCATTATATACAGATTTATACAAACAAATAACTGATACATTTGAACAAAAATAAATTCTTAAAGCAAATTTTTTTCTGGTTTTGAGGTCAGAATAGACTTTCCCTCAGGGGCAAAACTAGGACGCTGCATCTAAAGCTGTTTAGGACTAGGAAGGAACAACAATCCCCTTCAAAGCACATAACTCAATAGTAAAAAATATTAGCTATTAACAAAAATTCTGTGTGTTTCTATAAAAAGTTTTCAAAGTATTTGTTCAAGTAGTTTGATTGTCACAGATGCATTACAAAATTGTTGATCTAGATTAGCTGTCCTGTTCCCTTTGAAAGGTGAGAAAAAGTGGGTAGTTTTACATAGAAACTTTTCTTCAGGTATGCTGTTACATTTCTCAGTCTAGGGGGCAAGAGAACACTCCTGCTTAAAAACTTTTGACTGCTTATTCCTGCGTAAAATTTCACCCATATCTAAAATATCTAGACTCAAAAGTAGAGATCTGAAACGTAGCAATGAATGAAGTAGACTGATCTTTTCAGTATGAAATCATAAGGAGAAATAAATAAGAAGGAACAGCTGAAGACCAAGTGAAAACTCAGCATTTGCATACCTGTGCACAAGTGGATTGAAGCACTGTGTATCGGGCTGCAGATAAATCAGAGTAATCAGCTTTAGAAGAAATCACTAAGAAAGTTGCAAAGCGCTTTTTGCTTTCAACTCTATGAAATTAGAGTCTTCAAACCAAGCTGGGCTCCTACTTTTTGGCTTGGTAGTATTCTGAGAGATGAACTTTTGTACTCCTACAGAATTAACAGGATCCTCTCATTGTCCTGTGTTTACATGCTATTTTCCTGAAAGGAGTGACTGCCTGGGAGGAATCCAGGATTCCTGTGCCACCCATTTGTTCCCCAGGAGCCACTATACTTGTCAGGCAGGAAGCAGCCTTGATTAAGTTATTTGTATTCCTTAGAGGTTTACTACTGCCTGGGCTCGCTCTGCAGTCCTCTAACCCTGACCAGGAACAGCTGAACAAATGAAAAGAGTTCTGGCTGTTATATACCATTAAGACATAATGGCTGGCTTATGAGCACAGAACACCAGCACACACTTCACTTGTGAGGCCAAAGCTTTGCTGCTCTTTTCATTACACCGATCTACCAGAAAGAGCCACAAGAGTGAGTTTACAGGGACAGCTCTGATGCACAGACGGAAATCCTCAACAGGACACCGAGTCCTAAACTCCTGCAGTTTACCTGTGTCTCTTGTTCTCTTTCAACTTGGCTTTCAGAGATGTCTCCCAACTGAACACATTTCATCAGGGTTTTATAGCATGAATCTGGACCCAAATGTATAAAACTTGGACTGGAGGAGACAGTGCTTCAGAAAAAAAACAAGTGGCTCACTGAACAAATGGAGAGAGGGCTGGGCTGTAAAGATACGAGACAAACTGTCTACACAACGGCCTAGGGCTGCCTGCAACTCCTAAAGCTGACTTTCCACAATCCCAGTCTTCTCCTAAGGATTCCCTGTCCAACTTGACCAGGTTGAAAATACTTCTAGCTCACCCTGTTTCTGTTTTCTGCATCGTTGCTGATAACAGGGTCAACTGAGGATGGGAAGTTTTTAAATAAAGAAGGAAGCAAAGAACTGCTCAGTGTTCCTATACAAAAATGTAGTACAAATGTAGTTTTCTCTCTGTCTTGTTACTCAATTTACAGGTCTGGTCTGAGAGAGTTTAAGTTAAATCAGTAAAACAAGCAAATATGGTAATGGGATGAAGCAGGTGAGTAAAAGCATGGCACTTTTATGAAGTCCTGTGTTTAACTAGCTTGAAAATACAAATCTAAAGTGATTTTCAAAATGCCTTGCCTTTTTTCCTTATTCATTTCCTTTTTAAACAGGGAAAATAATGAACAAATATTACTTAAACTCCAAATACATTCAGCAGCTAATTCTGTAACCTGTTAAAGGAAACTCTGAGGCAGAGAGTAGGATTTAGAAACTGCTAACCATCAAAACCACATTGTTAGGTTTCCCTGCAATACTTTCCAAAAGAATTTTCACATATGTCATTAGGCTCATTATTTCTTAAATATTACAGATATTAGCATCATCATAATACCACCATTCATACATATTCCTTTTTTCTGTCTATTCCTTTTTTCTGTCTATTCCTTTTCTAAACTTGCTATCCTCTTCAAAGCAAAGTTCTTATACTTAAAAAACACCCTTCTCTCTTGTCAGCAAAGAACTCTCATTCTCTTCCTTCAAATCCCTCCATATAACCTACATTTCACTTAGATTGACAGCAGTGCTCTAAATGCTGTCAGTATCACACCCTATCTTACAATTTTACTCTTATCCTCTGTATCATATTCTTCTAAAATCAGATTCTAAATTGCTTGGGGCTTTAAGTTGCCTCTCTACTTTTCTTTATCTTAAATCATTCAAAGGGCCAAGCTTTTCCCACCCTGACTGTTTAATTTGTAGGAGCTGTGGGACTGCTTTATGGCAGCTAGAAGTACAGCCAACATTATTCTACCCATGAACTAGGAACCAGCTGAGCACATAATATTGCAGTTCCATGTTTTCCACTTCAATGGACCGTGTCACTGGCATAGGACTGGTTACATGGCATCTAGAATGTAGATCAAGGTCAGCTGGTGTTGCTCATTTTCAGAAAGCTATCTCGACAGAGTTGTGACTCTGTTTTAATTTATTTCAATTTTTGTAAGGTAACATTTAAAAATATCTGGTGACTTATAATTATGAATCTCACATGTTTTATAATGTCCTTAAAATTATACAACAGCTGAAAAATACAAATTATTATCATGAAATCCTGACAGCAAAGGATCTAATCGAGGCAAGTGAACTGTGACTGTGAAAAACAAGATGCTTTCTGATAAATGGGGGGTGCATACTGACTTTACAACAGCAGAATATGGCAAGGACTACACATTCAACACTCTAAATATAAAATGGATGTCTTCAGAAAAAAAAAGAAAAATCAATCTTGACGTTGAATGTGATAAAATGTTAAGCTTTTAATAAAGAAAGAAAAGCCTTTCTTTGGTGATAATGATATGGATTTAATGGAACTTCTCCCTGTCAAAATATTAAACCCAACTCACCCCAGGAGTCCTGACTATCTAAAACATACATCTTTCTCTACTCCTTTTGAAGTATCAGTATATACCAGTAAGCTTTTTAATTGACTTTTTTTTAAATATAGAAAGCTTTCATAAACATAAAATGAGCCAATTTAAAACACTGATGGTCTTTGTACTGAAGTGCTGATGAGATAAAAAGCATATCTGAATTACAGAAAGCACAAGATTTTTAGAAAAGATACCTCTAAGAAATTATTAAAATAATTTTTGCTTAGTGATTTTCTACTTCAAGCACAGAAAAGCCATTTTACACTGACTTATTGTTTCCACAAGCCAAGGTATCACAAGAGCCTTGGTCTGATTTTGTAGCAAAATAGCCACAATTCAGCTGAGGCACAGGAGCAAGCAAGAGCAGCTTTTGATCACTGCAGTGCTCTGGTCATTACAACACGGAGACATTCAGGCTCATTGCAAGTGGCAACAGTCACATGGCTCCTAAATTATCCTGGTGGAGGAATGGCAGAAGTCTATGGTGCATGAGTGAGGCTTCTTTTCCTTTGTCCTGCTCCTAATGAAGTACCTCCTGCAGGGACTTGCCCTCTTATCAGAGCTGCTGGGAGCTGGTGTCTCACCCTGGGAGGACCCCAGGCCAGAGAGGCACGAGCATTGCACGACACAGAGGTGGCACAGGTCAAATGGGAACAAAAATCTTGTTTATAGCTTCCGTAAATTGGAATTCACAAGAAATAATCCATTGTTTGACACCAAAGGAAAAACGCACATCTAAGTACAAATTAAAAAATAAAGGCCATCAGTTCTTTCAATTAAAAGGCAGAGCAGAGGTGATTAAAAAAACCCCAACAATATAATTGGGACATGGCACTTGGAGAGTAGCTGGAATGCTGTGCCTGGCAGCAAGGACAGATGCCTCAAAGCAACTGGGCAGCACAATGCACCAACAGCCCATTGCCAGACAAGCAGAGCATGTACACCCCAATTTCCAGCTCCATGTTCAGCTCATACTCTGCCTCATCAGAGATTTAAAGCCTCAACCCTCAAGAACTGCAAGATCTAAATCCCAAATATATCTACAGCTGCACTCAGACACAGATCATCCCCCCTGTTGCAGCTCAGCATGATCCAGTAAACTTCAAGTGCAAGAATACTGGGATATCTTGGAAGCTTGTCCAAAAATACAAACTCATTACCATTTCCTTACAGAATCCAACACCTGTAAAGGATGCTTTATGAAGTGTCTAAAGCACAGATCAATATTTGAAGCTCAATATTGCCCTTGGGATTAGCTCACTTTCCTGTACTCATCTGCTACTTTTAATCATGTACTCCAAGCCAAGGTTCAGTTCTACAGCATGGAGGCTTCAGGTCCTTGCTGTATTGGGGAGTTATCAATCTGTAAAGAAATTTTAATGGAAATACTGTGGTGTAGCATAGAGGTAAGAAAAAAGCTAATCAGGACACTATATCTGAGACGGAAAGTTACTGATCCTAAAAGAGAAAGTGAGTCAAGAAAGTTACAGTTAACATTCTCTTTGATCTGTGTATGAATCCTCCATTTAATTTGCTTAAGCTTGAAAAAGGTGGGCAAGGAAGAGAAGGTTTTATGAGAAGTGGTTTCACAGCAATCCAACTTCATTTGAGACTTCTGAAAAAGCATTAACTTGTCTTTTATGCCTTTTAGACTTTTTTCCCCCATAGTTTAGTACAAAGTGAAAAAAAAAAAAATTATAATTATTTGGCCCTTGGAGTGCTTAGATCATCATGTTATAAAGGAGATGTGTCTCACTAAAGGTGAAAACCTTTTGAATAAGGTTACTTAATAAAATCTTACAACTGAAAAATTTACACTTAAAATCAGCTCTGTAGTTATGATTTTTGAAGCAAATAGATAATGAATGTGAGATGGACTGATATGGAACAATAGTAATGTGGACTACTTGAGAGATACTGAAAATGCTGTATAATAGATCTGCACAGTGCTTAATGCTGTCCAGAGGATTTTCAATGCCATGTTGAGGCCACACCCTCACAAATAGCCTGCAGGTCAGAGGATTTGGATGTCTGTCCATGAGGGCACTGGTGTGACCACATTTTATTGCTGGCACCCATCCCTGTACCACACAGCTTTGGGACTGACAGGGGGATCTGAGAACAAGAACAAGGTTTCCCCAGCTTCTCCTGCCCACAGGACCCTGGCATCTTTCTCACTGCTTTACCACTGGTCCTCAGCACCACAAGCCAGGGTGGTTTTTTTCTGCCCTGGAGACTGAGAAGTCACCACGGACAGAGCGTTTGTGCTTTCTCCTGACCGGTTTCCTTCAACTTGGCTGACTCCTCAGGTAGGAGAAGTGAAGTGTAACACAGGGATGGGCCACCACATGACTGTGAGGCAGTCCACTGACACCATCCCAAAATCGTGTACCAACCACCCCCAGCACGCTGAAGCAGCAATAACTGACTCTGCAGCTGGGGTGCTTTGCTCTCTGTTATTAGACATCTTTACAGAGGAAATGACTAACATGATCTTGTCAACTCTTTCTTCAAATATCCCTTCGACAGCCTAATGCCAGCACAAATGCTTCTATGAACATTAGAAAGGTATAATTCAGTCCTCAGAGCCCCTTGATGCCTTTTCCTCCTTCAGCCTTCCAGATAAAGAGTGCATCACGAGGCGTATTGTGTGCAGTTTTTTCAGAGGAGCCATTTAAAGCTGGTCCCACGGTCACATTAAAGGTCCCAGGGTACCTCTTGTTAGAAGAGAATAAGGACTTTTTCTGTGCTTTCTTCAGCCAAGCTCTCTTCTCCCAGGGCAGTGTACTAAGTACCTGCCAGCTGTCTTCCATCTAGCAGAAGGAGCTGAATGCCTTTTTTTTTTTTTTGTAATGAAGGCCATTACATATATCTAAGCTATTAATTCAAAGACAAACAGGCACTTCTTTGATGGAAAAATGTGAGTCTGTGAGGTAGAAACGGGTTAATAAATGTGAAAATGAATCTTCTAAGGATAATGTGCCACTGTCAAGTAGCAAAACAGCCAAAGCACAGTTCTGACATATCCTCAGGACACATGATATTCTCATAAAACGTGGGCAGGGGAGAAACATTTGATGTCTGGCCCTACCATTTATATTTTTAGAAGGCTACACAACAATACTCTGACACCCTGAGGTATCTAATGGTTCAACAGTCCTGTACAGCCAGGTTCTGCCTCCTTTCTGAGGCACACAAATCCACAAACCCTCACTGACCTGTAGTGTCAGGATGTTCCTGCCTGCAGCCCTTTTTTTCTGCTGTGTTAGAAAGCTTGACGAGACTGCTTATTGAATTTCTTCCTTTCAACATCAAAGATACTAGCCACGCTCTCCAATTATTTAATAGATTCTGCTACAGTGGAGATCACTGATTCATTTTCACTGGAGATACCCAGTCATTGTAAAGAGCAATTACATGTAATAACAGCCTAGCTGTTCTCAAACGGTCTTTTATCAAACACATAGTTCAGTGATTACCAAGATAGGCAATGATCTGATATTGATAATAAAACTTGATGCCTTTTGTGTTAGTTTTACCAAAATATCAATGGTTTTGCTCTGCAGACCCCGGTGCTCAAAATGCAGAGGCTCTGTTTGGACTGCCTCTTCCTTTAACTGTTATATTTATTTCATGGTCATGCTTTTTAAGCCTTACAGAAAGGTGTCTCTGATTCAGCTTTTTGTTGCTTGGCAGTGCTGTGTGGAGGAATGACACAGGGAGACGGGAGGTGCTGACTTCTGAGGCCAGCTCTGTCGCTGGGCAGCCTCGAGCAAGATGCTTTGTCTCCGTCTTCCCATCTGTAAAACGCTCCTACTTAACTGCACACGGGGGCTGAAGATCAATTTGTTAATGGCTGTGCATTAGCACCATGCACAGCCTTTTGAACATATAATGTGTCCTAAAAATACTAACCCTTTTTGCCCTTATTCACAGATTACTTTTCAGACCCGCAGATTAAAGTACTCTTTCTCTAAAACTTTCACTGAAATAAAAACTCGGTGGTGGCTACTTACTGAGCCTCATCTCTCAATGGCTGAGGTGGCAAGTCCTCTACTTGAAGTCAAAACTTATCCTAACCCTTCCTTTTACAGCTGCAGTGAAACTAAAAGCAAAATTAGAATGGTGAGGTTCACAGTGCTCGCTTGACCTTGAAGCATAAATTGTGAAGAGAAAAATGAGAGCATCCACCTTCTCCAGACTCGTTTTGAATTCAACCAGCTGACAAACCTGTAGTGATGAAGATAATCACTGTCTTGAGCAGATGTTATATCCCCATCGATGGAAGGCAGCAGCATGTGAAAAGTTCCCTGCTCTAGAAAGCTATTATGTCCCACAGGCAGTTTTCATGCACTTCAAAAAAGTCCTTATTTTAGCCAGACAACATGGTCCTCTGTCTTTTATGTCCTGTCCTTTCTCATCTGTAGGGCTACACCAGATACAAGTTTCCCTTGACATGTTTTCTGCTTCTGCCTTAAAAATCAGACTCAGGTCGACTGTGGCCATTTACCTCCTAGGTAGGATATGAGCACAGGTCCTGCTGGAACAGGAATTGCAGCCATCACAGAGCCTGCCCACAGCACGTGCATGGGCAAATCCTGGGGTCACACACCATAAAGACAGTATGCTTGTGCATGAAATGAATTTAAATAGGGCACTTCAACTGCCTAAAGCATGTATCATTCACTCCATCCCCTGGATCTGGAGACTGCTGGACATCTCTCTTTAGGATTGACCAGGCAGAAGCCTTGAGGAGACAGGCTTACTGGAAGGCAAGTATATACGAGTACACATGTTGGTAGAGAGCAAAGAACAAACCCTCTCCTGGGAAGAAAGGGTGGGTGGGTGCATTTGTTCTGCCACAGATTCAGATCTTGCACTCAGACCAGAGCCCCACACAGTCTGCATGCTGAGTTATCCCCTGGCTTTAGGGATCCAATGGGGGGGGCTGACTCATCCTATTCTGCTTCTAATGTCAGCAAGGGTATGGGGAGTATTTAAGAACAAGATATAGCCCTGCAATTTTAGTACAAAATTCAGTCCCACGCACCAAGGTATGACCATCAGGCACAAATCCCTGTGCTGGGACTCTGCAGGGGGTCATGGCCTCTGAGATTTCAGGGACCATGCAGTGCTGCCAGGTGAAGCACTCCTTGCTGTGCTCTCAGCTCTGCCACCCCCAGTTTCAACGAAGTAAGTGGCCCAGTTTGCCTATTGCTATCGACTGCTCCAGCTCTGCCCTATAATTGGAATTCATATCCTGCAAAAGCTAGAGCCTGCAGCTAACAGACACAGCAAATTATTCAGCATTAACCAGCATAACCTGCACTGGTTTTTATGGTGTCTGTTTCCCACTCCTCCCCACTCACATAGAAGCTCTCTCTGTGGGCACAGAGGAGCACATGTGGAGTGGCCACAGCAGCTGTGAGGGCAGCTGGGGGTGGGAAGGAATTCTGCTTGTCCACATGGTCTCTCTACTTCATATTCTAACACCACATCCATTCTTTTTCCACGCCAGGCAGCTGTGAGGCTTTGGTAATACACCACCTGAAATCTATTTTCATCTAGCATTCAAAACATGACTGTAAATGGTTTATTGTTGTCGAACTTTTAGATTACTTTAACTTTAGGAGCACTGCTTTTCTGCTCTTCATTTTTCCTGGCAATACACAGGGCTTCTCATCCCTGCAAGGTGAAAGATGTATAGACTGCTAGTTGTCAGCGCTTGCAAGTAGCCATTTAAAAGCAGATATTTTTTGTCAGCGTTTTTATTTGTGAAGCTTTTATGACAGATTTGGAAATTGAAGCCCTTGATTTATCTCCAGGCTGAAAACTAGACAGAGGCAAGGACACCATGAGCCTTAGGAATGAAATTACAAACATGTCATTACCTCCTTTAATCTGCCCTTGTTTCTGTGAAATTGCTCCAGACAACCCCAAAAATCCATGTGCTTTTACAACAAAAAAAATCCTCATTTCAAGCTATTTTCCACCCATATTATTTGAGGCCACTCACTGTTTGCTTGTATAAAAACAAAGGCTAGTAAATATACTGCTTTTCAACATGTGTAGGGAGTAAGCCAAGAGACCCAACCAAACTACAAAACAGTCATGTCTAAAATCCACCCTAGTCTTTTTCATTTCCCCCTTTTTTTTTTTGTATTAAATCTTGTTTGGCTCACAGGAGAAAACAGTTTGATAGTGAGTCACATTTGGCATAACATAACATCACATCTGGCACATTGAAACCGTGACTGACAGACTCTGATCAAGATTCGTGTGGTGGGAGTAGCAGGGGTTATTGCAAAGCAGAAGTGAGAGGCATCAGAGGAACTAGAGTGAGAAAGTGGCAAAAAGCCCAACTCCCATTTGCCTGCTCAAGCATTTCTACTAGCTCTTATTTTTCTGCTGTATTATGGTCCTACTCAGAAATTAAAAGAATGACTACACATCTTAGTTTGTGTTGTTACCCACGTGACAACATCCGTGGGTGACTGAAAAGGCTCTACTGTGATAAGAAAGGCTTGAGTTGGGGTGCAAATAGTAGTGTAAAGTATAGCCCCTTTCCTAAGCCAGTCCCTAAGCTGGTGCTGGCACTAGTGGCAACTCCCAAGTGAGCAGCGCCAAGTGGAAAATTGCAGTTGCCTCAGCTGGGTGTATAAAACTCCCTTCTCAGCAGGCTGGTGTATGCAAGAAGTACTCCAGTCATCCTTAACCTATTCACTGCTGAGACAGTCATCCAGAGCCTTGTGTTTTGTACATCTTGCTGAGGTGGAGGACAACTGACAGGTCTCATTTTGTCTCGAAAATCAGTCAGAAAACAGCAGCAACCATGCCTTTGTATCTTACATAGGTCGAAGTGGGTAAAGAAGTCACCTGCTGCAGAAAAGATCCCATTTGGCTTCAGATCTGGGGGAAGGCCACTTTCCCTGGGGTATTTCAAGCCTACATCTTCCAACTTCTGTGCTGCTACCACACAGATGAAAGAAGAGCCGCGCTGGGGAGGAGGAGGAGGAGTGTGTTCTTCCCCTCCTTGGTCAGGTGGTTTGACTTTGCAGAAGAATGGGTTAGGTCCCTAGCTGTCAGCCTCAAGAATTATTCTCGTCATCACTGACCCAGTAAAGTTGTGATCTTATTCTTCCGAGAGCTGGCAGTGGTGACAAACAAACCCTCAAGCAAACGTGGGTGTCTCTGCAGCCATATCACTACACAGAGAGCACTCATGCCAGAACCAAAAACGCTGACACCAGGGACCACACAACCCCATTACCCTTCCTGGTAAATCTGCTGTTTGACCTGGTTTCTGGAGAAGGTTCAGGTAAAAAGTTCCAGTACTGAGCCCAAATGAATAGCTGATTTATTACATGCTCAGTTAATTTGACAAAGCTCCACAGAAGGGTGGAAGTTCAGGCATATCCCTTTTGTAAGCATCTCTTGCCATCCAACAGTACACATTGATTTTAAATGCACCTGTTTTCAGGGGGCTAAGGCTGCAAAGCCACATCCTAGGCACCCAGATCCACCCACACAGATTTAATGCAGAGCTCTGCACTCTGCTCTGGCAGGTAGGTACCAAAGGCTAGATATCAAAGCACATGGCTGATCCTTAAACCCCTTTACCAATCCATGTCTTTGTGCTCAGATTCCTCTACGTGACACGAAATCACTACCCACCCTTTATCACAGGCATCTTGTGAGAATAAAAGCAGTAATCTCCAAGAAAATTTGGATGCTGTTCTGAACAAGGTTATTTACACTCACTGCCATGCTGCTGAGCCGCTGTAGTCTGTCTTCAGAAGTGAGAGCTGGAAGCTGTAGTGAACAGCATTTAAGCAGGAGTGGGCTGGGGGCAGAGGTAAAAAATAAACAGTCTAATCTCTTCTCTCCTCCCACACCTGCTCTCCCATGTCTTTTTTTAAAGAGTCAGTGAAATGGCAACAGCTGAGGCCAATGATAGCCAGGTGTCAGCAGCACCAGGGCAAAAAACCACAGCCCTGTGTGTCCTGATCAGAGGAGCCAACCAGCCCAACGGGCAAGTGATGGGCAAAGCCTGCATGGAAGGAAAGGAGAACTGGGCCTTACCACAGAAGAGAAATGGTGTCCCCCCGGCCCTCCCCGCTCATTTAAAGAATAACACTGTTGTCAGTAGATCAAGCTTCTTTTGGGAACTCAAATCTGTAATGGAATCAAGAGGGGGGAAAAAAATAAATTGTTAATCATCAAGGATTAACAAAAGCCGTGTTATCATTAGCCACTGGGCCACCTTAAGGCTGATTTCTACTGTTAGGTACTTAGGCCACAAATTGCCTTTCCACGAAAGTTCTGTCATTGTGGTATCTTTGTGATGAATGTATAAATTTGCTTCATAACTTGACCATAACAATGCAGAATTCTAGCTCTAAATTACTGTTTAAATCTTTCTTTCACTTATACATAAATAGTCTTTATTGCACAATATGCATAGTTTTGCCTATCGGCCGTGTGGTGGCATTTTCTTGTGAGTATGTAATTTCACCATTTATGTGGCACTTCACATTATTTGGGGACAGGTAAATTTAAAACACATTGTTGCATAATCTCCATTTTGGAGGAGATCTGAGATAAACACATCAGGCATCAGTGCTTGGTGCTAAAATTAAAACTTCATCTGCTTAAATGTATGGGTTATGAGTGCAGCAGAACCATTTTCATGTCAGTGAGATGAGAATCAATTCCACAGAATGGAAAGATTACTTAATCTGAGATATGTTTTCTTGTTTTAGAACTTGTGATTGACAGACTACCTTATTACTTTTCCTTTTTTTCTTAACTTTAAGAATATCTAATGAAATTAATCACAGCCTGGAGAAGACAGTTTGAAACCTGCTAAGAATTATATATGTCAGTGCAAGCTTTACAACTCACTTGGACTAATTTGCTGCTGGCAAATATATCACTGTCACACACTTCTGTAAACTTTGCATTTGCTATCTTTTGAACTAACCATACAAACTGAAGCACTAGTTTTCAAGTCTAAGAGTCTGATAAAGGTGTTGATGCGAGGTTTTTAACTTGGCAATAGCTCCAGTAAAGATGTATTGCTATAATCCCTTGTATTCTAGTAATACTTATTGTTTAGTCCATATCAGACATAGACAGAGTAGGAAAAAATAATTTTGCTATTTCTAAATAAAGCATGGAACAGATAAAATGGAAACCCAGAGAAACTGGTCTGTACAGGAACTTGTACTTTATGCAACCAAGTATCAAGCAATATCTTTAAATCGTTAATATTATTATTAATTAACTCACACAATAATTTATCTTTCTTGAATGGACAAAGAGGATTGCATTATGCTATATCCAGACCATCCAAACATTTTATAAAAGCAGCAAAAGCTAGAGGAAAGTTTACAGCAGTTTTTCCCCTTCAGTACCTGTCACTACTGTCAGTCCCCTGTAAGTTACTGATTTCTATTTGAAACAAATACCAGGAACAATATCTGTGCTATTAAAACTCCTGCACTAAAGCAAAACCTTAATTACAACCTCCTATTCTCCAGAGTCAAGATCCTGACACATCTGACTGTCACACAGCCCATCTGTTTCCAAAGTTGTTTTGCTTTTACGTTGCTGAAGATGTGGTAGACGTTGCAGCAGGAGATGAGTTGTCCTGCGGAGGACGTGCTTTTCCAGTGTCAGGATTCAGAGATGCCTGCTTATTTCCAGACTAGCTACTGCCTTTCCAGCTCTGACAGCTATCTGAATTGGGATTATTAGCAGATTCTGTGCATCCTGCTGAATTCAGTTCCTTTCTACATGTGGTTGTCACAGGCACTTGCTCTCCTGATACCACCTAACATAAGTGCAAATCCAATGGCATTTATAATATACGTTGAGCTAATATATAAGTAAGAGGAACATGCTAATTTTTAACATGAAAATCTTTAGGTACTTTAAAAAAGTGCCTTACATATTACCTTCATTTCATAGACAGAAAACATGGAATGATACCAGACTTGCTCAAAAACCAGTAAAACCTAGGTATCTTGATATTGATTTTGTTTCTGTCAGTTAAAGGGCTTTAGGGAAGAGAACACTCCCTAAAGTACATCCTCCCCACCCAAACATGTTGACAACAAAATATATTTGGATAGACACACAGAGAGTCAGAGACAAAAGGATTTTCAATGATGCCTAGGGATTTGAGTAAATACACTTAGAGGTATCAGTATATATATTTTGAGATCAGTTTAGATGTGTATCTGTATTCTCTAGCCACGTTGCTATGGGACTTTTGGTTAACAAGAGGCACAGGTGCACTAGTAAGTGAGATAATCCTTGGCCTCATTCATCACAGCTCAAGTCCCATCTGAGGTGCTGGTTTGAAACGTGTGGTTCATCTGTGTGGACAGACTTTCTAATTCATTACAGTAGGAAGCAGTAAGAAACCCAGGTACTTCCAGACTGTATTTGTGTTTAAAAAACAAGCAAATAAAGCAAAAATTTGCATATTGTTTTAACCTTTCTTTGTTACAATTTTCTTCATTTTTTTTTTGATTATCAGATCTTTCCTAAAGTTACCTGGTACAAATAAATGTAGGAAAGAATTGGGAATATCAAGAAGCTAAGGGATGACCTCAAGATTATTTTTTAGAGTTTTACTGGTATTTTTTTATCAGTTCATGGGAAAGGGAAAGTATTCCAGTGAGGGGTCTTTTCACACAGGAGTCTTACAGAGACTTCTGCTTTTGGTCTAAAGCCTGGTTCTCCATCGAGGAAATGCTGCTGTAATCCTGCACCAGCCAGATGAAGCTGTTAGATCAGTCCCAGCGAAAAAGATGTTGCTGGTTCTTGATGCCAGCTCTGTACCCACGTGGGAGTTAGCTTTCAACAACAAATGGAGCATTAGAGTGGCTGTTTGGCCAGCAAGGAGCGAGGACATGTGGGTTACTCACACTGCACCAGGCTCTGCGTTCTTCAGAAATCAGACATTTGCATTTCTTGGAGCTCAGCACAGCTACTGAAAGCAGCTGTGCCCAGTGAATTTTATGAGGATATTTAATTCCCAGACCTTTCCCTGCAGGCCCACATTTCACTCACATAACAACTTCTTCTTGTGAATATTTTCTCATGTTTTTTCCCCTGTCATATTTGCCAAGTCCTCCTGTAGCCTATCACAAAAAACAAACAAACAAACCAACCAACAAACAAAAACAAACCAAACCAACAAAAAAACCACAAAAAAAACCCCACAAAAAACAAAACCACCTTGCTTTCCCATGACTTCTAGGAAATATATAAACTGTCAGAGAAAACAAATACCGAGTCCCTCCATTATTTTCAGATATTTTATTTTTCTGTCCAGCTGTAATTGCACATTTTCTAACTCAAAACATGGGCAGTTCACTACCAGTATATGACTGTGCCAGACACTAATCCTTCCCAATATCCTCCCACTCCAATTTCTATGCATTAACTTAGAAACAAGCTGTGTAGTTGTCTCTGCTTCTTGTAAGAGGTCACTGCATTAACATGCTACTGACTTTTATGGAGGATAGACGAGGTATGGGTCAGTACTGTACCACTTCATGCTTTTTTTTTGGATGTCTCTGATGCTGCCTAATGAGAACTTTGACATAAGAGGTCATTCAAAGGGGGAAAAAAAAAAAGAAAAGAAATGAGGAAAAAAAAAAGGCTGAACCAAACCTTTCTTTATTCCTTGCCCCAGGATGACACTTCATCCAGCATTTTGCAAAAACAATAATTGGGTTCTATACTTAAGTACATCCAGATGAATCAGGAGTAATTTCACAGAGGTCTAGGGGAGTTAGGCTGATTTTAAACTGAACCCGCTTTGGTATAACTCGGCCTGATTTCTGTGGTTCTCTGTTTCACCTTGTTTCATACATATGTGATGCCTGCCAAATCATTGTCAGTTATTACAAAAACTAAATCAAACCATAAATTAGCTCACTCATTGGGGATATAGGGCAGCAAGGGCTTTCCTTTATCTTCTTATATAATGATCCCGGTTTCTACAGAGTACCTCATTTCCATTTGCAAGAGAATTTCATGACTTGTACAATGAACTCTGCAGCTCATGAAACTCTGGCAGTGGTCTTCACTCCTTTCTTTTGGTTAATTGTAACAAGTTTCATTGGCTTCTTATAAAGGAGATTACTTCTGGGAAGGAAATTCCTGCCCGAGGTATATAAGGAGGTGAGAGATTCCAAGTTTTGTCTCTTGAGCTTATTAATAGCGCATCAAGGTTTCGCCTCCTTCAGTATGAATTTAACAGAGGGATTTTACAGTTCCTTTTAGCTATGAAGAAGTGAGAATGCCTCTGCCATTGTCAGAGAGTAACTATCTGTCATTCTTTTTGGCAAGCACCCGAGCAAATGGGTGGCAGCCTGTGACAAAGGCTTTGACTTCACTTGCCATTTTCTTGTGATAGCTGAAGGAGAGCTTTGGCCCGAAGCAATTGCTGCTGAGTTCCTTACGTCTCCAGTACACTTTGAGAGGGGAGTTAGGCAGATGTAAATATTTATATCAAATGTGCTTGTTCCAATTGAAGCTGCTAGCATACCTTTACCCCAAAAGAACAGGGAATGCTTTAGACTGCATCATCATCTCCCACCAGTTATGGGGAGAGGGTCTCTTGCGGCTACAGGCACCGCCAGCTCTTGCCTTCTGCCTTATTGCCTACTTCAGATTTTATGCTCAAGGTGTTGCCTGTAGGCAACCTGCTCCCTCTTGGACTCCTGAATTCAGTGTGGGTTTTTAGCAGTACCCTTTGTTCAGTTTGAAGACCGCCTGTGAGTGACAGTGGAAGTCTTTCTGTTGGGAACCTGATGTGATGCCTCCTCAGTCCCAGCTCTGGGGACTTCAGGGCATATCAGCAGTGCCGAGTGACACTCTGTCAGTCTGCCATCATCTTCTTTCAGAGGCATTTTTCTCTCTCTGCCTCTGCTTTGAAATTTCTTTCATTCCCTCCCTGAGCCCTTAGCAGTTTTTGCAGTCTTATCTGAATCTTTGGCTATGCCCTCCTTTAATTGTGAACCTCACATTTACAATTTAATTATGAGACTTTGGGTGCTGAGAGAAGTATTGCAGCATTTCCTCCTGCCAATACCTTTCTTTTTCTTACTTCTTTGTATTTCTTGTTCTTCTCCACCCCACACAGCTTACATAATTCTCTTCCCTCTCCTTCCAGTTCCTTACAAGACCAGCATTTGTTAGCTTTGTGCATTAAAGAGAAATACAAATTTGTTTGGTTTTGCCCTACAGAAAGGCAGAATGATTGTGATTCATTTCCTGAATGAAAATGTAGATTCAACGCCCCTGGGGCATTGAAACAATCTTTGCTATTTCCCTCCCACTTTGAAAGAAATAAAGAATGGTGTTGGCAGAGAAAAGTATGTGATTTGGTGATCAAATAATGCCCGGATCTGGTGCTTCTGCTGACACACACACCCTCTGCCAAACTACAGCAGAGCCAAAACCAGTGATACAACCAACAGCTTCCTTCCCATCCTTGGTTCTGCAACAAGCAGCTTCAGGTACTGATGCTGAATCTCTCTCCCCCTTCAGTGGATACTGCCCAGCTGTACTGAGTAGGGTGAAAAAATCCAAAATTATTTCCCCCGTCCCACTTTCCATATATTAGGGCCTCTTTTAGAAAGCCTGAATATACCTCCTGCTGAAAAACTTCCAACCAAAGTTCCTGACAAATGAGTAAACCTAGAGTTAGTTCACTTATGCCACACAAAGCATCACTAGTAGCTGTGCAGGTAGAAAACAAACATTGAAAAAGAGAAAGTTGTGCCCTGAGATATTATGATAGATATAAAATCATGAGCTTGGAGTAGTAGAGAACATAGAGGATAATTATTAGGCAAGAAGAAGGCATAGAAAAATACAGGAAGTGTTGTGCTTATGTGTGTGTACGTTTCTGTGCAGCTGTGCCTCTGTGAGCTCATCAACCTGAAAAATGAAAACCCCTAACTTATAGCCCACCATGAAGAAGAAAAGAAGACCCTGCCTTCACATTTCAATAGCCTGTGAACAGATTTCTTACAGTCCCACATGACCCACCAGAGAAGTATATGATGTGTAATTGAGACTCTCTATGAAATGATGCAGCTCTCAAAGTGGTTTCTGTGTGCTGCACAAGGGTTGCTGCTAAAGGGGAAGGTGGTGACAGCGGCTTCTTCTGGCACCCAAGGAGTAGTTCTGGGAAACCATAACTCCATCTTACAGCTGTCCAGCCCCATGGGATTAACCCTCTCCTACATCACCTTCAGTTTGCCCATGCAGACAGGAGGCTGGTTGGTCAGATGCACTGCAATCACGTGCTGCCTGCATGAAGAGGGCACCAGTCTCGATCGTGTCCAGGTAAATAAAATGTAGGGGTCAGTCTGCCCCTAGGGAATGCTAAGAACAGGCCCCAAACTTGATCCAGAGGTATTGCTATTCTCCCAACAGGAGTACTGCTACCCTTTTCTACAGCAGGAGCTACAGCTTTTTGCCTTCTTTAGGCAATGAATTATTTCAAATGTGGTGGCAGCAGTTCATCTCTGTCAGCTGACCATGAAGAATATCCTCTTGCACCCTCAAAGGCACGCAAAACTTGGATGTATCTCCTCAGTAATAAACAAGCTCAGCCTGCTTCCTACAGCCTACACTGGTTTCTTGTAGCTTTTGGAATTTAGTCCAAGGTCTTGGACTTCATTTTAAAGGCCATGTTTGAGTGTAGTTAAAAGGCTTGCTAGAGCTCATAAATGTACACCATCATCAATAACTTTATCCCTCTATCACACTGAAAGTTTTACAGGGCGAATTTTCTAAAAATGGAGCACTGAATCTCACAGGAAGAAGGGATCGTCACGAACTGTACTGGTTTCATCTTCGAGCACAAAGTGCTTTTTAAATCTGAACTTCTTACATAAACATAGGGGAAATACGAAAAAGATAAATAAATAAAAAAACAAACCGCAATGCTTCATTGCACACACATTCCTTCACGGGGTGTGAATGAGAAAATGAATATGACAGCTCTTAGTCATGTTCCTATCTGCTGTTCTGGAGGGTAATCTCGTACCATGTTAGTGAGTGATGTATTTGAACTGGATCTGCATAGTATATGCATTTCTGTCTCTGAGATTAGCACTAGAAAGAGTGAAAATGCACCATAAAAATTACAGAATTATATGAAATATTCTATTTGTCCTGAGACAGGACTGTCTAATGCCGTCTAAAAGCTCTTGCAAATAGTATTTTTTTTATTTCTGTTGCTTGCATGTTCTATCCAACTTTATCAGTCAAGGTCCAAATTCTGATTTTCTTGTATTTTTTTTTCTTTGTATTCTATAAATTCCCACCACTCTATAAGTTCAATCAACTCAAAGTCCCTGAAGTGGGAAGCACTGCTTGTTTTCCAGGTGACGGCATCAGGTTTTTTTGGAGGCAGTTTCTTGCTGTTCAGTAGCTTTGTGATTCTGCTGGTTGGATCAGTTTCTTTCTGCACCTCTTTTAGCTAAATCTCTAGCAGTGAATACAGATTAAAAGGAGGGTAACGTGCTCCCCCTTTGCTCCTACACCCAGAGAGGGACAAACCTGTCTCCCATGTTCCTGGCATGTGCAAAGCTTTGCCTCCTGCCTCTGCTCCCTCTTTTCATCCATCCAGCTGGCACGGACCAGAGGATGTGCTCCCCCTCAGTACTCCAAGCAGGGATGGTTGCTATCCGTACCAGCTGACATCAGTGCTAATTTCCTGTAAGTTGCCACAGAATAAAGAAGAGGCCTCTTTCTAAAAAATCTTTCCGGCTTGCTTAAAAACACTCTCTGTCTTCTTTTCTTCCTGTGTGCAGCTTGAAGAATCAATAAGGCCTCAGCCTCTTAGCCCTGAGCAGCAGAGAAGCTATTGCTACAGACTCAGCAGGAGGAAGAGCTAGGGCAAGTAAGGAGCCCAGAGATAATCAAAAGTGCCCTCCCATGGCTCAGGATGTTGCCAAGTGCTTGGAGCAGAACCAGAAGGCAATATACTACAGTGCTTTGTCAAGGAAGGAATCATCTTCATTATCCCCACTTAATTATCTCCGAATTTCACTAATTGCACTTACCTTTACCTTACACTTACCAATAGGGCTTGGCCAAGTGATGCTCTATAATATCACTTTTGAAAAACTCTGTATATCTTCATATAGATACTTGAGGACTATTAAAAGGAGCAAGTTGCCTCTTTTACACATCAGTGTATAATGCCATGACAGTGTGGTACAGAGATTATGTGTTCAATGAAATCATTCTCAGTATTCAATGACATTTCAGGCAGCCTTTACAGTTTAAAAGAAACCCCGTTTGTTTCCCCTTACAGTATTCCTATTGAAAGCAAACAAACAAAGAACACCCCCCACAAAAACCCCAAACACCTCAAACCAAAAACCAACCAAACCAACCAAACACAAACCAAATCAAACCAGAAACCCATACAAAAAGGGACTCTTTTCATTTAATACCACAGGAAGTAGGGAAGAGGGGAGGTATTTTGTTGGCTGTTGATAAAAAAAATCCGTTAGTAGCATTTAAAAATTTAGGACTCTTTTTTTTTTTGAGGGAATCATGTGAGGGATATATCAGGTTAGAGTGATAACTGTAAGAATCTACTCTTGACCAGGGAAAGTCACAGAGCAAAGTGCAGTTCCCTTTGGGTAAACTTTTGGCTGATTAAGAAAACCAAGACAGTGCTGAAATTACAGCTAGAATGCAGAAAACTATTAATATGGGGTGGATTGCATCATTTGCTGGACTCTGTCATTTTGCTTGGGTACACTGAAGATTTCCAGCATAATTTGCCCTAAATCATGGGCACGTGACTTCGAGGATCATGTGGAAATCTGCATTGTTGCTGTATTTAAAAGGATTCTTATTGCACATTAAAAAATTGCTTCAGAGGACATATTTTGGTTTAGTGAAAAGAAGCAATAAAGATAAGAACAAATGCACTCAATGCAACAGCAACCTACATTTGTCAAATGCGTGCTTCATTTAGGTCACAGGAAAACTCTGCCATCAGAGAGGCTCAACAGCACTGGCATATCCTCAGCACAGAGGTACCAAACAGTGTCTCCCTCGGTATCTGGGACTCGTTTCTTTTTCATAAACACGAACCTGCTCAGAATTTCCTCTTCCCTGTGACATTTGTCTCTTTCCCTTTGAGACCAGTGGCCTTCTTGCCCTTTACAACAGCAACTCAAGCACAATAAGTGGTGTAGAAAACCTTGCATGAATTCTCTAGCTCCTTCAAGAGGGCTAATCCACCATTTAAGTCCCACAGGCTTAAATGCTTTTTCATCACTTGACCTCTTCATAGGGATGAATTTCTCCTACAGTGAGGACGGAATCCAACAGTTGTTACTTTGTCAGTCAGAAGAAACTATAAAGCAACACACAGTCAATAGTAAATAAACATCAAACAAAATAATAAAATTTGTAATTATCTGTAAAATACCAGTGTCTCATGGATTATTTTCTTGGATTACTGTTTAAAATCTCAGAAGCAATATTTTGAGAAGAATATGATTACAACCATTCTAGTGGAAACAGCAAAATATGCTCAGTGAACAGTCTGTGTGTACAGCCACTGGTCTAAATCAACTCAACTGCCAAACTGGCAAGCACCAGGCAATATGTAAAATGAATAGACAATTCAGAAATGTCCAACAGATAACTAAAATTGAAATTTTATTTTTTTTCAATAATATTCATCAGACAATTTTCTGACAAGACTTTTCTGAAAGATGAAGTGCAAATGGGAACCCTGTAAGAATGTTTAGAAGAATTGTACATGACATTTTTAAGCGCCACTAAGTACACATTGAATACTTTGTAAGTATATAGGCATAGCAACATGCAAGTGTCATGTACCCAACATTACAATATGCATTTTGTCTGCTCGAAGTTATTAATGAGGAAATAAAACGAAGTAAATGTGTCTTATCATCAGTGCAATATGTTTAATTCCTGTGGATTTTTTTTTTTACAGGTTAGCGGTTGTATTTCCGACCCATTCAAATATATCCTTCCCAGGGCCATAAACTTCCAGTGTAAGAGCAGAGTATACTGCAGTTCCTAGGAGAACACACTTACACTGACCATGAATAGATGAAGTTGTTATAGTCCTTTCACAAATTATACCTTATTATTTATTCTAGAAAACTTCCCGCTGAACTGAAGGTTTTTTGTGGCTATAAACTATCTAGACTAAAAGTAAAGGATGCACAAGGATTGCTTTATAATTCTTTTGAAAAAGAGCTAAATAGCAACTCAAACATGTGCATTAAGGACTTGAGCCTTATTCTCTTCAAATCAATAGGCATATTGTACTCAATTTTTATGGAAGCAGGACATATATGAATCCAGTAACCCATGAGCTCACTCTCTTGCCTCACTGTTTTGGCAGAAGCAGATGACTGTAGGTTATATTTGCATATTTTTATGGAAGCTATAGAGGGGTATAAGCAAATCTGCTTTCACTGAAAAAGGACAACTTGTGCAACTGCATATTTACTAACATTAATCAATATGCATAGAAAGGAGAGAAAGAGGAAATGATAAAGAAATCAACCCAGCAATTAAAGATTATTGTCCTCTTTATAATCAACACAAAGGATTGGTGATCATCCTTACCATTTTCTTTACAAGTTATTACTTTAAAATCCCTCCCTTTAAATCTATTATATAAACCCTTCAATATTTCATTTTGGAATAAGACAGAGAAAATTAGCATGTTTAGAAGAAAATAGCATTGGTGATTTTCAGCACTATGCATAAGGGCAGGCTAAGGCTGTCTGTTTGTGTTGAAATGTGAGATCAGAGCTCACACATGAAACACTGCTGGCTTGACCCTGAACACAGGGAAAGTGCTAAAGTGCTGACCCCAACAGGCTTGGCTTTGCACCTGAAATCTTAAAAAACAGAAGCAACAAAAATCCTTGAACTTTTCTTTAATAGTAGCTCAGACTGCTCCTTTTGGAGGAGATACTTTTTTTCCCCTCCCTCCTTTCCAATTAGATCGCTGCTTTTAGCCCAGTAGAGAATAAATGTTTTAAGACACAGAATGTGGAGGGCAGATCTACAGTAAACACAGAAGCCACATAGAATTTTTTTATTTATTTTTTTTTTTCCATCTACTGCAAGGCTCTGGAAGCCCCTAGTACTGTAAAGTCATCATATTGGCTTCACACGTTCTGTCTGGTTGTGAGTACATTAAACATTGCTGAAGAAAACGAACACAGCTTGACAACAAGATGATTCCTAGATGCTGGAAGAGTTCCCTTAAGGGCTGCTGGAAGCGCACAAGGCTTGGAGCATCCTGAGGATGTGGAGTGATACAGAAGTGTGCTGTTAAACCATGTTTGTACCCTTATTTTCTCCTGAGTTAAAAGAAGTGCAGAGTGCTGGGTTAGATTCCTCGATAGCAAGAAGGAACTGTGCTAGTTTCTATTAATGCACAAGGTCCGCTCTGAAAAACCAAGCAGGAAGTCCTACTCTTGAAAAGTTTCTACTCTGCTCTGTTGACATCAAAGGCTGCTCTATCCATTTAATTTTCTCCTACTGTTTGCAATAGTCCTTCTCTGTTCCCCACGCATTGAGTGTTTTTAATGTAAACATGCCCTGGCAATATTATGCTTAAATAAGTAAGAGACAAGTCAGGATATCTAAACAGTATTGATATTGCATATTTAATTCAAAAAGCTTGCATGTGCTTTTAAAAGTTTCTCTTCGTACCTGCACGCCTTACTGGTAAGAACTGTGTTGCAGTTGGATTGCACATCATTATCTAGTGCTGACTAAATATTGATGTGTTATAGCAGTTTATTTTTAAGCTGTTTGGGATGAATCCCCAGCCAGTGTAAATTGGCCCACATTTAAGGCAACAGAGTGAAGCTGATTTATACCAGCTGAGGCTGTGTCTTTATGCCCTGTTAAAAGCTCAAACTATCTCAAAATTAGTCAAGAACAGGGCAAGAATTATGAACCCAGGCAATATTTTTTTCTAGTTTTAACAGAAAAAAATAATACAGTGATACCATTTCAAGACTAAACCAAAGATTCTAGTAGTATTTAAAATGTATACAAATATCTCATAGCTAGTATTTAGACTAAGAGGTAGATGTCATATTCTAGGAACAGTATAGTGTGGAATGATGCTAATGGCAGTTTCTAAATACATGTATTTGCCTGTTACACAGGACACAAAGGAGGGTTATAGCAATGGCAACCACAAGAAGGCTTACAATATTCTTTCCTTCATTTGCTACTCTATATTATCTGTCTTTCAGTGCATTTCTTCTGGAAGGATATGATGGAAAAGTATCAAGAAGCAAAAAGCTCTGTAATACAAAACTTCATGTTTACAAAATGTTAGCTTTATAATTAAAGGCATCCTCTGTACTTTAATGGAAGCATTTTGTACTTACAATTTAACATTACCTGGGGTTACTGAGAAAGTAGTGGAAATTCCAGGTGAGGTGATTCAGCAAAATAGGGTTCAGAAGAATGCAGCTCTCTCTCTCTTTCTCTCTCTCTTTCTCTGTTGTTCATGCTAAAAATACCAGGGCATATGGCAGCATATTTCAGCATCTTAACATACTAGGTTCCCTTGAGGACAGAAAAAAAGAGGAAACTTGTGCTGTTGAGCCAGAAATAAGATTACAGAGCAGCATTGCCAGACAGAGTGCTGGCAGCCAAGCCATTAGCAGAGTCAGTGTCTTACTTTGCCTGAAGGTGTTTCAGTGATATTTAATGAGCCTCCAAGAAATGGAAAGCAAAGCTAGTGAGAATGAGGACTGGTATGAGCATTTTTATAAATTAGTTGTCATTGCAAGTAGAGGAATTACACATATTGCATTAGGATATCCACTGCTTGTATATGTACCTTCCACTTCTTCCTTGTGACTGTTAGGGGTCACCCCCTGCCTGAAATAATCAAAATGCATATTATAATTACACGGTTTTCCAATATCCATACACAGCAAGTACAAGATACTTACATGTAAGTACACTGTATTTACCTATATTTTTGCATAGTTTTTAGTGTGTACTTTGTGCCACTTAATAAAAAGCATTACTCGTTATTTTTGCTGTTGTTTGTTTTTCTCCATTAGACAGCTTATTAAATTAAAGTTGAAGTAGCTGGGATTTTTGGTATGTTCATCACAGATTACCAGTTCCTAGGAGTGTAGAGAATAGACATTTGGAGGAGTCTGGGTAAGCGGTGGGGGAAGCTGCGGTGTGAACATGAAGTTTTAAATCACCTCCTTAATTAAGAAATGCAATATCAGATTCACGATGCTAATTTAATAAACTTACCTTTAATTTGAATGGAATTGTAAAGGTAAGAACTCCATTTTCCTTTTGGTAACACTTTACAATAAGTGGCACTAAATTACACTATAACTGCTATGTTACAGGGAATTACATGTAACTACACTGTAACTGTTGAAATAGCTACTGTACATGTGCGTACATGGTAACTTCAGTGCTGTTACAATCATGAATTACATAATTACAGATGATTCTGTCCTTTCTTTTCATTGAAATAGTTATATATATATATATTATACTGCAATGAAAATACACAAGATGTTAACTTTCATGTCTTACTTAGAAAAGTTGGTTTTCTTCATGTATTCCTTTATAGAGGGAGTCTCAGTGCAAGACGAACCATCCTTAAGTAAATGTGGAAACTTTTTGAAGTGTTCTAGCTTAAACTCTGAGCCTCAAGTTAAACATCAGGTTCCTTAAACTGTCTCTTGGTTTGTCAGATGACGCTAAAAGAGTGGGATGATGCACCCCTTCTCTTCTGATGCACCGCTTTCTTGTTCAAAACATGAGAATGTTCTTGAAGCGTTAAAAAAAAAAAAGAATAAAATCTACATCAAAAAGTTTAAAAATAATCAGCAATCGACACTGTAAACAGTACACTGGCAGAAACTAGCTACCTGGTCTTGAGAAAACTACTCTGCAAGTTAAGTGTGGGAGAGGATGTCACCTACATCGTAACAAAGGTGGTTCCCATTCAGAGCCACACTCGATGGGCACCTCACACCGTAGTAAAAGCAATTTTTCAGAATGGGAACTTGGACAAAGGGAATGGACAACTGGCTTTTGGCCTACTTAATCTGATTGAGTTGATCATGCTGAGCCATGATTCTGCTTACAGAAAAGAGGGATGCCTCTTTACACCTAGTGTGGTAATTTCAACCCGTGAAAACCAGACAGGCCTGCAAAGTGCTACCCAGGTAGAATGCTCTGTGTGGGGTTTTTCACACCTGTGCTGGGCACAGATGCCAGGGACATCACCAGGTGCAAGATAACGGAAGATCAGCTGTGTTGAAAATGAGCACATGTGAGAAGTTTTAATTGAAAGCCAATGAAAAAAAAAAAACTATTTTAACAGTACAATTTGTATCAGTACAATTTCTATGTCTTTTTTTGCCAAGTTGAAATGCTGTTTCTATGCCACCGGAGAAAATGGTTGGAAATTGTTACCACGAGGCCAATTCTCCTTTGGAAGGTCCTACCTGACTTTGGCAGTGTAATGGTCCAAGTAGCAATCCTACTATTCAAACAAGCTGGAGTTAGGAAGAATGCAAAAAGTCGTAAACACCACGCAGGTGGGGAATTCCACGCGAGCAAATAAGGCTCTCATCCAGGGAAGCACTTATTTTTTAAGCATATGAATAGTGCCTTATACTCCAATGGAACTTCTCTGATGCCCAAAGCTGACTATGCACTTAAAAGCTTAGTTGAACTGGGCCCCAGGTCCTGAAATAAAAATTTGTCATAAGCGATACTGTACTGTAGCTAATGTAACTTACTGCTGTGACAAGAACCCATATTTTTGGTATTAAACTGAATAACTTCCTTTGCCAGCCTTTCACATGTGTATGTTTTGAAAGACATGAATATCTTGTAAACCTATACTAGTTTTCAATGTGTCTAGTAGCACCTACCTGGTTCTCTCAAACTACCATATTATATTAACATATTATTGCATTTTTCCACAGATGGGTATGGAGTGAACTGTAAAAACAAGCATGCAATCACATCAATGCAGACTTATTTCTTTAAAATGTCATACTGTATATGATTTATTATGTTAACACTCAACCACATCATATTATTTATGTCTGTATATTTTGAAAAAAAGTGCTGCTTTGATTGACGTCACCTTTTTTTCTTAGAAATTAACAAGATAAATGCTTCAACAAAAACAATTAAAATACTCTAATATTGTCCTTAAAAGGTTTATATTCTTCTGATAAATAATCTGACACAGCACCTTTATCTTCCATTTTACCATACTACATGATGTCGTACTCCAAACTCTCCCTTCCCCACACAAAAATAAAATCCCAGGAGAAAGTCCTTTACAGCAGACCATCATGCTTTTATGCTTCACAAATACAGCAACCAGAGAGAAATACTCTTTCGACAAAGGTGCAAAACGCAGGAGCAAAACAAGCTCCAACTAGGCTAACTCACGTTCTCCAGTGTAGAATCGTTCCCAAGAGCTGTTATGGCAACCTTTTCATTTCATTGGAAGAGGAAATAAGCCGATGGGCTTACAGTGTTTTGTTGTCATATTTAAGAGCATGTGATTTTTCAGCTGTCAATTACACAAAAAAATTTCAGAAATAATCCAAACAGAGACTTTCACTGTGGAGCTAAAAGCATGGCAGGAATTCTCTATCATTCACGGTGACATAAGTTTGTACCTCACAAAATGCATAGACAGGAATTTAATATAAAGAATTAGTCCATTTACTGTATACACAAAACATATATCTTTTGTTTTAACACTTCTATTTTTCTTTTTTTTCCTTTTTTTTTTTTTTAATTTTTTTTTTGGCAAACCAACATAGAGAAGCAGCTCTGGAACTGCCAAATTAAAAATTGAGAATTTTAGCAACTCAATAGTATTTTTTAAGGATAGTAATCAAATGTGGTTGTAATTTAAAACCTGAGGCTGTGCACTGGTTGTTAGCTTAAAACTACCTTTCCATATAACATTGTGCTTCCATTGTATAACAAAGAAAAAATTAACAAGAACTAGAAAAGTTTGCTGCTGAACAGTGCTAGGACATACAGACAAAAAAATACTAACACATGTTATCTACTCAGAATATTGATTTGAGTCATATCTAAAGAGATATAATGGACATTAGAAAATGCTTACTTGTGACTGACAGCTACTGCCAAAAAAAGTTGAATATGTATCAAATAATGTTTAATTGAATTTATTATATGCACTATATACAGATACTAAAATGCCTTGCAGTTGTGTCCCATGAACACTTCAAATTTGAGTAGGCAGGTGAGTTCATGTTTAGCAAATAAATTATAAAAACATAAATTACTCAGAAAGTTCTCTAATCTTCGTGATTCCAAAAGCCAGTAAAAGGGTAGGACAAATTGTTTCAAATAAAGCACTATTATCTAACTTTGCAGAATCTGTATAGCTATTCAGCATGTTTTCACCACTGAAACATGGCATTGTTATCAAGGTACCACTTCAATCATAACAAAACAAAACAAAACAAAACAAAAAATTCACTGGACTGATCTGTTTTTCCACCAAATCCAAACGTAAAGGAAACTATACTAAACAGACTTCAAATTGTGTTTCCAAGGGCATACGTTTCAAAAACAAGTTGCTTTTTGAATTATAGATAGACATGTATAAAACATTCTTTGTAAACCTCTAATCTTAGACTTAACATTTTCTGTAAGTACATTAGGACCTTACCTAATAGTATTCGTTATGAATTTTGTTCTATGACGTACTAGTAGGGACATGATAAAAGAAAACCGAAAAAGAAAGCTGCATAACATTTAAAAATGTAGAAAACTTGGATTAAGATGATGATTAACATTGTTAAGGCTGTATATTCAAGCACTGTATGTTAAGAGAGCAGTGGATATGATTTTTAGGCAATAAGAAATGTCCTGTTTTACGCATGATACTGTAATTATAGAATGATGATGTCAGCAGCTGATTGTTGGCATAAACTGGCTACTTATAGCAGGTATGCGAGTTAATAAAGATAGCAGAAGATGGCAGAAATGAATTCTGAGAAATGATAGCCAGTTTTCTCCAGCAGTCAGCCTGATAAGTAAAACTCCAAGATTCTAGCTCTGCATCTAAATGAAATACTCTTTTTTCTCCTCTGCATTGACTTGGCTGCCTTCTGCATTGATAATGGCTGTGTCGGCATCAGGTGCATCTTCAGCTCCTTTTGCTTCATTTGTTAAATATGTTCCTACAGGAATCAGTACAACAGGAAAGAAAAAAGAAGAAGAAAGATTAGGTTTTTTTTTTTTTTTTTAGCTTTACGCTACATTATAGGAAGTACATTTCTAACAATGCTCTGATTATTTCATGAACGGACAAATATTTTTACACAGTTTTAGTATGCATCATAAAGGTATGCTCAGTTTTCTCATCTGCCTAAGAAATACTTACTCTTTTTATACTGCTAATGCACATACACAAACTCTATTACATCCACAATAAATTAAGGAAATATTTTAATAAAAATCCACTTTATCTAACTGCACTAATAAGCAATATATTTTGCAGTTCTAGAACAAGTGATAAAACTTTGGTTGTTTCATGGAGTAATTACCCATCAAAACCAAACTAACTTTGAAGACTTAGATATTCATAAACTTTTTTTTTTATTATTTTATTTTATTTTAATGGCCACTGATTATTTGTATTTCTGTTCTGTCTTGATCATAGCTATGCTTTATTTTTACAGAATTGTATCATAGTAGTTTCCAAGAATTACAAAATTAAGGCAGTTTTATTAACTGAACCAACTCACATTATATTATCACAGCTATTTTTATGCTCTGGATATGAATAAAAAGAATTGGGTACAATAGTCAACTTTCCCTTTGTGAAAAGCATTATTTACGTTGGCATAAGAAGTAAAACTCTTCATTCAGAAAAGTAAAACAAAAGAGACACACTTTCATTGGCTCATTAAAAAAAATAAATCTTGGTTTTCCCTCACACAGTCCAATCAAATTAAAAAGATGTCTTTATGAGCTTATGTTTGCTAGGCATATGATTATCTAACATGAGATTTAATGAATTAATATCAAAACTTATCCTCTCTTCATTCCTTTTTAAAATTCTTTTGAGGGGACTGACATGGAATCAACTGACTTTTAAGAACAGGTCTACAAGACATGCAGAGGTTAAATCTCAAGAAATGATTTTGGAATTAACCAGGTCAAAATCAAATCATAGAGAAGTCAGAAATCAGTGTCACTCCATCCCTGTCATCTTTAAGGGCAGAGGGGACTGAAAATGAAAAGAGCAGAATTTTTATGGTGAAATCACTGAATAAAGTAAATCTTGCCCCAGGAATTAAACCCTTATTCCAGAGGGATCCTTGATAAACTGATTTGAAAATTCACCACCGGTTTCTAATATTATCTTTTGAATACAAATTTAAAATATCAGCATAATTTATTGAAATGAAAAGTCTTGTTCAGTTGACATATATATATATATATTGAGAATTGATATATAAAACTATGAGATCATGTAATCAAGTGTCTAAGTTAAGGGCCTAAACCAAGGGGCAACCTTACCTCTTAGCTTCTCTAAACAACTGACTTATAAGATGATGTGTCCTTTGCCTTAGCCAGTCCACTGGATAACGGGTCAAAATTCACAGGGGCTTCACTTGCAACTGGACTGTGAACTCAGCTCTTTTATTCAAACCATTTAGCAGATGGGGGAAGGCGAAAGGGAATGGCACTCCCAGGGGAATTCATGCCTTGCTTCCAAAAGTGACGAAACTTCCGTTAAACTTGTCCTACCTTTATGTCTTGCCAGGTATCGACCAAGGAGAATTATAGAACATAGCGTTACAAAGACAACTACAGCCACTATTCCTCCTATAAGAGCGTGGTCAGGTCCGGTCTGTCCAGCCAGAGCGTTCGGATCTAGAGGGAGAAACAAAAAGCAAGAGTGGTCCTACACAGACAAAATATGACGGGAAAATTCAGAATACCAAGCTTTATACTGATCATCCTGAAAATAGGGCATTTCCTTCTTTAATATTCAGCATGGTTATTCCCACTGTTACCCCCAGTAACTTATCAACAACACAGTGCTGCTTGTATTCCCAGATTGTTAAAACCCTGAGGACATCATTGTTACAAAAAATATTACCTTATTCTTCTTTCGGCAGAGGTTATTAAATGGGAAAGGTTTCTAGTTTTGTCCTCACCATTTTACAACTGAAAACCTGGCCATAGCTATTTATAGAAGGAAAAACAAGGAACTGAGAATTGGGGATTGGATAGCATCAGCAGAATAGTGTCTGCATAATACATAATTTATAGAATTGATTCTCAGTGGGGAACCCTTATATATTCTTTTCTCTTCATTCCTATCCTATTGCACCAGAAATAAAAAGGTAGATAAAGTGCAGCCGTGCCAAGTTCCTCTGCACATGGCTGAGTCTGCATGAATTTGGTCAGATAAAGGTATCAGGCAACCTGAAGGATCATCATTCAGCCTCAAGTGACAGTTTGTGAACTTACTACGACTGCTCGATTAATACCCAATGTGAGTAAGCCTGCAATAGATATAACCATGTATTAGCAGGCTCATTTTACTAACTCTGTTCTGAGCTCTAGGAATACTGTCAGATTCAAGCTTTCTGTGCTGGTCACGAGCCTGTTACATTGCCTGATGCTTCACAAAAGTTGCAAAGAAGCAATCATGGGAAATGGCACTACTTAGCGGTGAGTAATTCTGTGGAGCTTTTCAACAGTGAACCAGCAACCCGTGACTGTTGACACACCAGATATATGCAGAAGAAGGTAAAAATTCAATCTAAGGATCACGGTAAGATTTCTATTATAATGAAAATGCCTCTGCTATGAAGTAATAGCAACTGTCTGAAGATGCTATTAGCATGTACTGTGGGCTGCAATCAGTCCACTCTCACTGCTTCAAGGGCATTTCCCTTGTATGAGCTGTTTATAGCCCACAAATAGTTTGCAAACAACTTCTTTGCTTTGCAAAAGGGAAAGGCAGGAAACATATTTACACAGAAAAGAGGACGAGTCCCTGAAGATGATTAGAAGGGCCTCTGATACTGCTGGGGCAGTGTGATTCCATAATACCACAATCACAGTCTGCTGACCATGATCATTGTGTAGCAGCAGAATGTATGGGTACATCTGGTGTGGGAATCTCATGAGGTTTAACAATGCCAAGTGCGGGGTCCAGCACCTGGGTAGGGGCAATGCCCGCTATCAACACAGGCTGGAAGATGAACAGATCAAGAGCAGCCCTTCTGAGAAGGACCTGGGGGGTGCTGGTGGATGAGAGACTGGACGTGACCCAGCCATGTTTGCTGGCAGCCCAGAAAGCCAATTGTATCCTAGGCTGATCCCACAGTGTGGGCAGGAGGTGAGGGAGGGGATTGTGCCCCTCTGCTCTGCCCTGGGGAGATCCCACCTGCAGTTCTGCCTCCAGGTCTGGGGTCCCCTGCACAGGAAGGACATGGACCTGTTGGAGCGAGTCCAGAGGAGGGCCACCAACATTAATAGAGGCATGGAGCACCTCTCCTATGAGGAAAGGCTGAGAGAATTAGTATTATTCAACCTGGAGAAGAGAAGGCTTGAGGGTGGCATAATTGGGGCCTTCCATTACCTGAAGGGAGCCTATGAGAAAGATGGAGAGGGACTATTTACAAGAGGATGTAATGATATGACAAGGGGAAATGGCCTTAAACTGAGAGATATTAGTTTTAAATTAGATACTAGGAAAAAATTCTTTACTGTGAGGGTGGTGAGGCACCGGAAGAGGTTGCCCAGAGAAGCTGTGGATGCCCCATCCCTGAAAGCGTTCAAAGCCAGGATGGATGGGGCTTTATGCAACCTGGTCTAGAGGAAGGTGTCCCTGCCCACGGAACTAGATGATCTTTGTGGTCCCTTCCAACTCAAGACATTCTATGATCTACGAACATACAAGTGTACATAAATATAATGTTATATAAATAAAAGAATCATGTTTCCCCCTCCTTTTGTAATCTGTGAGGCATTCTGAAACCACACTTCCAGGTTTGCTGGAGCACAGAGTGGTACGGCCACTGTTACAGATTCAGTTCTGCTCTTTGCACTCACTGGGTTCATCAGACATGACTGTCACTTGTTGCTGGCTTTCAGAGCTCCCACATTGTTCTCTTCTGGCTGCCAAGAGGGCTTTGGGGAAGCTGACCACATCATGTGGACATGATGGCAAGTAGTAGGTTTAGGGCCTCAAAAAAAGCTACAAACACCTTATAAAGTCAGCTGTGGCTGCTCCCTCCTCCATCTCCACAGAGCTCCTGGTATGGTGCTGTTGTTGGTATGCTGAGCACACATAATCAGTCCAAGGGCACTTAGGCTCTGTTTTGATGATTAAAACTGAACCCCGAGTTCTGTGCACCAGCAGACTCACGGGGTGAAGCAAGAATGCTGAAGCACTGCCTTGGCACAGCAAGAGCTTGGAGCGTGCTGCCATCCTCTCCCGTGCCTTGCAGGGGCTTTGTTTTCCGAGAGGAGCGAGGAGGAGGCGACTGGTCACTTGATAAGATGAGAGGTGACAGCTTGCTGCAGGAATGTCAGCCTGGTTGAGCCACCGAGAAAATTCCTCCTTTTGTGGTGCCTGTGGCAATGTTGAGGTAAACCTCCTCCCTGCAGCACGAAGGGTTCTGAGGACCAGGTCCTGTGTGTGACCTGCAGGAGATGCTCTTCTACAATGCTGGGTCAGGAGCAGCCAGAACATGTTTTCCCAATAAAAACTAACTACTCCTGCTGGTTTACTGGCAGTAACATAAAAGAACGAAAGGAGATATTTCAAGGGATAATAAACTTCCTGATGCAGATGATAATCCAGACAAGGGTTAGCACAGAACTTCAGAGGTATTTTTTGAAAAGCTGATTGAAGTGCACAGCCTTACCTCAATACCCTGATTTACAGTGTATGTCCTCTGCGAGCTTTAATAAACATTATAGATAAAAATCCTCACAATACACTGAGATGAGTACTCCTCTCTATTTTCATCCTGTATATAGTGACTCACTCCTCCTCTGACATACCTGATGTGACTACATGAAGTGACCTAAAGCCAGCATAAACATAAGATTTCCACCTAATAGCATAGATTAATGAGATTATAATGTGCTATAGGTTGAATTTTTTAACATTAAAATTAATGTAGGTATTCATTGGATTGCAAAAGCAGTATTATATATTTTGCTATAATCTCAACCTTGCTATCAAGGTCAAATTATATTGGTTAGCATTCCTAGCGAAGTTTGTCCAGGAAAAACTTATACATGACCTATTACCAATGTACAATATTATACATATTATAATAATATATATTACCAATGAACAGTTTATTTATTGAAAAGAAAAAAGGAAAGGAAGGAGAGGAAGGGAAAGATGGAGAAGAAGGAAATGAAGATTGTTAAATGTGGCCAACGTTTTCTTGGGAAACAAGCATTTTTTTGTCTCAAAATGAAAACCTGTACAACATAAACAATATTCTGAACAGGAAGCGTACCTCATGAATAGTCTCCTCATTGAAAAATAATGTTAGCATTAAATATAAATATGCTCTACATTATGCATACAGAGTAATGCACTATACTTTTGCCTTTCATGAAGTGACCTAAGCCCCATGAGTGAATTATAGATCTGGGGATATCTATCATCGTATAAATAATTTCTATGTCAAAATGTGCCTGAACAGTATTTGAAAAATAGAAATACAGGGATTTGGAAACTATGCCTTTTTGTATTTTAGGTATCTATACAGCATTATACATACTTAGAATCCAGCTGTTTCCATTAAAAAAAAATTAGATTACACTGTTACTGTTTCACATATATACTGGGTTTTTCCTGCATGACCACAGGCAGCTACAGTAGTCATGGTCTGAAACAGTGAAATTACAATTTTGCAATCTGATCTTCATCAAAGATCAGTTCTTCTTCTGTTTATTTCATCTTTTGATGAGACTAAGAAAATCTTATAGAAAGATAATGACACAGAAGCTCATAATTCTCTTTTATTTGCTTTTGTTCTAAATTTAGGAAGCCTCTTCAAAGTACTGATTGCTGATGCTGTGAAGATGTACCCATTTTCAGTTTCTGGGGTTTGGCCATTACTGTTTGTTCACAAACAGTGAATACACTTAAACGAAATAACACACATTTAAATTAAATAACACTCTTAAAATGACTAAGAGTGGAAAAAAAAAATGTATCGTTCATCAGGAAATAAAACACATCAGGCAAATCTTAGACCCATTAAATAAGTAGATATGAGCTTTTATGACCTGCTGACAAAGTTTCAGTGTAGAATATTTTAATATGAATTCACACTTTAGTTAAGCAGAGAAATTTTGGAACAGTTTTTCATGCTTTTGCATAAAGTATATGTTAATTATTCATCTAATTTCAGTTTCTTCATGCATAAGTTTCCTTCTTATTTATGCATAGTTGACTTGACTGAGCAGGCTGCAGGAAAGGGTCAGATAACCCTTTCCTGAGCCAAGGCAGAACAAGTACATTTGTGAATGCTGAAATGGCATATTTTTGGGAATACATGTTCAAGTGGTCCCCTCTACTGCAGAACTTTATCAACATGTATTTTTATCTCACACCTGATTTTTTTTAAAAAAAATCACTCTGAGATGACCCAGGTTTGAGGCATCCTTTATTTTAGCCATTTCTACTAAAAGAAAAACTGGAAATAAAGGTCCTAATTTGCTGTGGAGCTTAAATAGCATTCATAAAATGAAGAGATATAAGTATATGTATTATTCATAAATGACTGTTCCTTAAGGCTGGGAAAAGAACAGGGATGTCCCATTTCTCACAGAAGGACTGAAACCACCAACCTACAGTCACTTTTACTGATTTCATGAATAATCAATTGCTGTGGCACAGTAGAATCACTCCAGCAAGGGATCCTGGGGCTCCATGTTACAATTTGGTGGAAAAATCTCTTCAAATGACTCCTGCTTCTTTCCCTATATTCAGGGTCTTTCTGTCACCCCCAGTACAACTTGCCAACACATCACACTCTTGCAAAAGCAATTGTGTGAAGGACCTGGCTCAAAATCAGATCAGTAAAGCAATGTGCATTTTAGGGTGGAGAAACCCAAAAAGTACGAAAATTAAATAAATTACTCTGTTATATATGAGAGGCTGTTGAATTGGTGCAGACAGGAGTGAAAAGGAGTGGTGGGAGACAGCAAACATTTCTGGAGAGAATCTGTCAAGGAACCACAAATTATGAGGAATCTACAACTGCACTACTTTCAAGTGCTCTGGCCAGCAGAGACCAAACTGCAAAAAACTATGGAAAGCAAGTAGTTTTGGGTTTTGTGGAGTCCACCAGTGAATGTAAGTTACATTAGGAATATCACCCACTGACATTTCCCTGCATGTCAGCTTGATTTCCTAAGGAGAGATACCTTGTGTGATCACGCTCTCACTCTCTCCAAATTACTTAAGAACCATGGATCCATTACAGCAAGTTTTAAGAGGCAGTAAAGATCTCAAGATTATTGTTTTCCTATAACTAACCTGAGAGCACAGGTTACAGCAGGAGCTCAGACCGTATTAGATATCAGGGAATGTGTAAGATAGATACCTTTATAAAAACCCTAACAGAGACAAAAGTTTCAGTCAAAATCTCTGCCCAAGAATCAATTTTTCATTAGAGTTCTCTAATTTTTCATTAGAGTTGTGTCTCCATTGCAAATACTTTAGTGCCCAATATGGCAAAGATCCTGTTTGAGGCTTTTCACATGGTTAGGTGGCATTTATAACATCTGAGCCTTTCCTACATCACCTTTTTCCCCTTTCTTCTAAAACCTACCCTTCCTGCTTCTCTTCCCTCCTGTCTCATAAGGGGTCAGCTCACACTGCAGGATTTCTATAATTCAGCTAAAAAGGCAGTCAGCCACGAGGCATCTCATGGAAACCAGAGGAGATTTCCTTCTGCAGCTTATGCCACAAACTTGGGTTTTAAAATGTAGTTAGACAAATATAATCAGCCAGATTTAGACATAGGACCCATATGATATTTAACTGTCCCACCAATGCAAATTTTGGGAAAAAAAGTAAGATTTAAACCAAACCAAACTAACCAAATAAAAAAACCCCGACAGCAAAACCAAAGAAATCCCAAAACCTCAAAAACAGAACCTCAGTGATTTGGTCTTACATCAGTAGGAAAAAAGATTGAAGTAGGAATTTTCTCACAATATGGATAGAAAGTTAGACTGAAGTGATAGCTGACAAGGTATTTGCCTTAGGAAAAGTGGCAGTAGTGTTCTCTGTGATAAATGCTGGTAAGTAGAATTTACCCACTTTAGCATCTTAATTTGGGCACCCCGGAGTTCAATTTCCCCTGCCTGGCCTAGAGTGCTGAAATAGGTACTTTTAATCTCCTTTTGTAATATACTACTAACCACCAAAATAAATGTACGTGAAACTTGTTAAGGAGGAAAAGAAAGTTTCTGCACCTTCATTTAAATTGCAAAGAGTAGCTGCCCAAAGGGGCCGGTTGCAAAATTCATTGAAAATGTGTTTTGTTATTAACTGATTCCTAACTTAAAATATGTGACAAGCTCCTTTTTTCCTTCAGTGCCTGAAGCAAAGAAGAACAGTGTACTAATATACAGCATATACAAACTGCTATTTTAATAGTAGAGCATCATCAACCATACAGAAGACAGGCAAGGAAAAAGTTTACTTGTAAATCTTCAAAGGAATTGATACCCTTTTCTTCCCATGTTACTGCAGTAGTACATTTGGCCCATTTTGCCTCTTTTTTTTTTTTCACAGTACTGAATTATATATACATTCCTATTAAGAAGGGCCCACATCCCAGAAGGGTAAGTCCCACACTAATGTTTCAGCAGCTGAAAACCACAGCTCCTTTTGAAGAGCTCGTGTTGTTCTCGTGAATCTCAGACTTTCTTCAGTGGTGAGAAAAACCCAAGTGTCTTCTGATGTGTATTTGTGAGTAGGTAGGTGGCCCCTTTCATAGTGAATAAAAGCGTTACTCTTACCTATTGATTTTGTAAATGTATTTTTTTTAAATGCTTGGAAGAGAACTGTATACCTACAATGTTAAGATGAAAAGTTTAACAATAATTTTCAGGGTCCTTAGAGCCTTCTTCCAGATTTTGTGCCTGTGTCATTGACATGGGGTTTTTTTAAGATTTTTTTTTTTTAAATGCTGCTTTAAAAGGGAACAGTTCCTCTAATTAGAGCACATAAAAGATTTTTCTATTGACAACATTATATTTTTGGCTGTCAATAAACTCATTAATTGCTTCAGACTTTGTCTTAGAAATAAAAGGATCTGAAATCTGCAATTTTTTGTCTTCATCTTATTTCCTGTAGAGGATAATTAGGTCAGTTCTGGGTCTGAAGAAATACTTGTAGCCCATCCAGCTATAACTTCTTTCTACTGAAACAGGAGACTGTAGGGAAAGAGACAACTGGCACAGATGACATGAGAATTTCCCTGTTAAGTTGAATGAGTTGACTGTTCCAGCATTTTAATTTTCATCTTCCAGTGAAGTTCCAGAATGCTCAGTGCCTTCATTGCAGAAAACAAAAAATAGCAGACTGAAGTTTGGAAACATCTACCTATTAGATATTAAAAAAAACAAAAAACAAAACAAAAAACCATCTCTACCTAGAAAATCAATAAATATAAGAGGATCCCTGCTCTTCTTGGTTTTCTTCACCAGAAAAAGGCCAGAGACCAGATGGAGTAGGTGTGTGCACAACTCCTTTTCCTGTCACCAGAAGTTAATTATCTCTATAAATATTAAACCATTCCCTAATTAACACAGAAACTGGAAATGCCAACGTCCTTTTCTGCTCCCTTCCTCGTAGTACCTTTTAGTTGTGGCTTTCGGCTGCTTCCTACAGACTTTGGTTTGCTGGAGAAAACGCGAACACGACTGTGTGGGAAGGGATCATGGCACAAGTGCTCTGTGGAATTTGCTGAGCGTGGGCATCTGTTGCTGGCTGCCACTGCAAGGGCTGGGGCCAGGCACTCAGATGGTCTCTGGCAGCCTTATCTTTCACATACTGTGAGAAAGCAACTCATTATCACCATAACTACACACCAGGAACTATGGTGAGACTGCTAAGAGAGTGATCGCTAAAGCACTTAAGGAAGTTACTCTGCTAAATTAAGGAAGTCCCAATAGCTTAAGACTAGCAGAAAGTAGCATAATATTCCCACTGTGACCTCTTTGCCACCTTGTTTTTTGTGATGTTATGTGAACTCCCTCACAGATTGCTTCTCAGAGCTAATCAGCGAGAGCTCAAATAATAAATACCGCCTCAAGTAAGCAGTGGAGGAAAGACATACTTTCAGTTAAGAAACGGCATGAAACAAATGGATGGAGAGGATCAGTGAAGTGGAGAGAGAGAGAGATGGCAGAAGCTGGGGAGGAGAAGGCTTTCTCACCAGTAAAGCAGAGCCACACACATGAAGTTAGCCAAGAACAGGTACGGTTGCATAAGGATCAGAGAGGCAGTAACAGATTCACAGTTGTACAAGGTACAGTGTACTGAATACGTTCATGAGAGTTTTAAAACCAAGAAGGGCAGATTCAATTTAATTGAAGAACAGCTCTAATTAAAACTTAGTCTGTGGTGGAAGAAAACCTATTGTTCAAATGAATTCTTTATGCTTGTCATACTAATTTTTTCTTACCAAATCAGATTAGAATAATTATAAGCCTATAATGACATCAAAACACCCCAGTAAACCAGCCACTTACAGCCAGAATCTGACACCTTATTCATGCTGAATAGTAATTTAATCTGTCATGGGATTACTCAGAATGAGTAATTGTAACAGAAATTCTTCTTTGGCAGTTAGTAGTATATTTTATCTGTCAATATATCTCCGGAAGATTAGCCAGGCATATTTGAGGTTAGGGTAACTGATCCAAGACAGGATGTTGACTGATCCAGCTCATCTCAGAAAGAGAGATGTGAGAGACATTAGCGGAGACAGTCTGTGGTAATGCACAGAGTAACTGAAAAGAGGAGTAAATTATTGATAAGAAAGTGTGCACCACTGTGAATACGTGAGGCATCTTCTATAGCTGCTCTAATTAGGGCATAAAATCTTTTGCAAAATTTTTGGGACAGCAGTAACATCCATTTGTGAAGTTTCTGCCCAAAAAATAAAACTATCTTCAATTTGTTTGAATTTTAGCCTCTGGCTTAATCGAATGCTATCCATTCTTCATGTCAACAATATTTTCCCCATTTAATAATGACATGCTTGATGGAATCCAATAGCTTAACCAAATTCTCCTGTGGGAACATTAAGACTGTTGTTTTCAGATGCCTTAAAGTTAAATACCATCCAGCTATTAGTAAGACACTGTTTGCTCTTCATGCCATTGATTGGTAACGGATTTGCTAAGAATAACATTGATCTTTGCTTTCCTGAAGCCTTTCTGTATTCATAAAAAAATAAAGCCCCAGATTTTGGTTTATGGGCGTGGTTTTTTTTTTTAATCTTGGCAGCATGAATTCATTTCCAGCAGCATGATCCCTACTGTCAGCACCACTAGCTGCAAGGCATCCAGATTCTACCAAGGGGGTCACATCCACACCAGTTTCCACGGATTCATTTCCTACCTTCTCCTGGGACTGAAAAATCAGAGGTCCACTGTAATTACTATGTATATTTCAGATTAAATAAATGTGATAAAAGCCTCCATCTGGCTGTTGATCAAATGTGCAGAGGCAGGCTGATTTTCAGTGACATATTACAATATGTCTCTTGTAACAGTCCCTAATGCCATCCTGTAAATTACTTACATTTGGGATTACTTGACTACGGCAGACAGAAATATTACTCACTGTTTAAGTGCTGCCTACTGGGAGTATGGGAGACTCGGTCTAATCTTAAAGTTGTTAAGCAAAGCATTAAGAAATAATGGGGCCATGTTTATTTTACTAAATGCTGATTGTGCTCACACTATTTGAAGATGGCAAACCCAATTTAATAGCAGCCTGAGCTTGTTCCTGATGCTGGAAAGCTGTAGAAAGTCTAACACTGGGGAAATAAATGTAAGTAGTGTGCTGGAACAGTTCTTGAGGAGAACTTTAAAAATCAGACAAGTCTGCAAAATGTGCCAATAGTGTCAAATTATACACTATCTGCAGCAAAAGAAATGCAGGCCTCTCTCTGAACAGAAATTCAGGGGTTCAGGGCCTTCCCTTAAAGAAAAATCCCAACCAGCCAATTCAAAAAGAAACAATACAATTTTCAAGGGAAAAAATAAAAAATAAATTTCACCATTTACTCTACAGCTCTCCTTGCAGTGGTGGCTGCAACATGCGGAGAGTCAAAATTCAGTACATTGCTGAAGGTCTTCTAAAAACTTACAGTAAGAAAGAAAAGCTGGGCAAAAATGTCTGGAGGATATTCACAGAGCAACAAATTGTGGTTAAAAGGGCTGTTCTTATGATTTACAGCTTCTCGAGCTTTATAACTCACAGAACAACGATAAAATTAATTCAAAATTGAAAATACTGGTGCAAACACCATCTCCTACTCAAACTGTGGATATTTCTGGTCACATTGTCATGGTTCTTATGGAACATTCATTTTGTCCAGAAAGTGTACTGGGATATTCTGTGTAAATCAAGATGCTGCCTACCAAGGAGAGCTCTAGCACTGTAAATTGTTGCTCTAAAGCTCAGCAGAAAGCCCTTGCTACTCTACAGCTCTTAAAAGGACAGCATCTTTGTATTGCAGTGTTAAAATTAGTTTCCACCTCGACAATGGTCTGGAAAAAGTTCTTGGAAATGCTATGAGCCAAAGAAAAATCTCATGGGTCATTTTTTGCTCTAGAAATGTTCTCCTCATCTACTATTTCATCACTCCAACAAGTAACTTTCCCTTCCTTTCCCTACTCAGTTCTTATTCTAACCGCATGAGATTTTCCATATAAACCCTTCAACCTGAATTGTCTCATTAGCCCACATCACTTAGCATCCACTCTTTCTTACCTGAAGTGGTTCATTAAATGACACTTCCTCTTAAAAGACCTCTAAAAACTTAGTCCTCTCTTTAAGGAAGTCAAGAACACAAAATGTGAAAGCAGAAAACAATGTTCCAAACAAAGCTCTTCCCAATGCCACTGCTGAACTTCTTTTCTTTACCTCTTTCTGTCTTCCTAACAAGACTGCTCCCTTTACATTACACCATGTAAGGGACATGATGGTTCTCTCTGAAGTATTCTGCACGCTAAAACTCATTAAAAATAAAGATGGTCTTCAATGATTTTGTTCATTATGGTATTCTGCTTGATGCAGAAGCTTTTGTTAGTGAAATTTTAGTTATGACTATCTAACCAACATCTCAACAATATAATTCCCAACATGTAGCTCGTAGACTGTACATTCAGCTGAAATCCAGAGATTATTTCTGAAAGATATGAAGCCAAATGTGGATATTTCAAGGGTGTTACAACCCTTAATTCAGTAAAACATGCAGGCACCCAACAAATGGGACTTAAAAAACGATTAAGCACCTTTGCTGAGCTGCAACTGGCATGTTAAATCCCAGCTCCAGTTTGCAAGACACTGGCTACCAAAGGAGACACGGGTACATTTAAGAAACAGGTAGGAATCCTTTAGCTGTGAGAAGCAGTGTTTTTAGTCTTCTGGAAAGCTTCAGCAGGCTGCTCCTCCTCCCGTGGAGGTGAGATTCATGAATTCAGAGCCCATCGCGACGGCTCCTCTCTGCCACCAGCAGGGCTGGCTCTGGCGCCAGCAGCAGCAGCGAGCCCGCGGCGTCGGGCAGCACATAATCAAAGAGCCCCCCTCGCTGGCAGCAGCCTCTCATCAAAGACCTGCTCCTGTCACCTGGGCCGAGGAGGCAGCATGTGGTCTGCTCCTTCAAAATCTATTTCCGTACTTAAGGTGGAAAGGGTTTGGGGTTTTTTTGCACCTCACAGTCCAGCAAAATCACAAAAAAGTGCGCTTGCTCTGCCAAGCAGTGACTTAGTCTGCGCCCAGCAACGTGTGAGGTGCTCCTCCAGGACATCACGCTGGTGAGATGTCCCTTGAGACAAAGGGTTTTCCAGGGAATAAGCATGGAAAATCAAATTTAAATCCTTGCCTTACCAGAAATCCCCGAGTGTGTGCTTTGTCAAAGTGTTCTCTTTATCTGAGCCACAGTTCCTCTGAAGTAAAGTGAGACTCGTGAACAATGTCTTACCTTGACTATGAACAATGTCTTACCTTGACTCACAGAATGACTTGTAAAAGAATGATTTTTACATATTGTGGTAGTAGCAGTAAGGCAGGTACTTCACCTGCCCTTACAAACAATATTTCACCTAAAAGTATTTAAAAATATTTGAAATGGGTTTCTCTGGGTTTAATTTTTACCAAGCTTTTGTTGGATATATTTTTAATTTTTTTTTATAGAAGGATAGAGAGCAACTATTATTATGACTTTGCATAATGAAGAAATTAATAGCTGGATGCTTTTATTTCCAAGAGATAAGACTGAATAAGATAGTCTTACACAGCTACATTACTGAAAGTAATTCACACCAGATAATTGATGAAGATAAAAATAAACAGAAATATGGGAATAAGCCAGAAATAAGATGAAACTACTTCCAGATTATGGAAACAAACAGAGAAGTACTAGGAATGTTGTTAAACGTTGTTAACCAGGTCGACATGAACCCTTGGGTTCATAAATAACCTTGAATTTAATAGGAAAACTTGTTCCATTTTAATGATGGAATCATTGAAGATGTATGTCAGCTAATACAAGAAGGTAGAGTAGAATTAATGTTTAAAAAATTAACAGCTATAGTCTCCTGGCTTCAGTTTTCTTTTTCATCCCGATAATGCCTACTTTCTCACAAGTGCTAATAATTTATGCATTACAATTAAACTTAGAAATTATGATGAAAACTTCTTTGTATTTAGTTACACTAAGTTCCTAATATCTCTGAGGACCAGTTAAATATTAGATGCTTTATTTGTATGCTAATCAAATGCAACAACACCGTTTGGAACTTTAAAATTACATGAAGCAATCAAACCCGTATCTAGCTGTCAAGGTTTCAGGGAACGGTATTGCAAAGTAAGCCCACCATTTTTGTGACCACCGAGCAACAAAAGCAACCCCAACAGTCACAATAAAATGTTAATGTTCTAAAATAATGTGTGTACAGGTAGAATGACTTCTCTTAGTAATCTAAGCGACCGTTTCAGCACATGAACATGTTTATTAGTTCAAGGGACATTTGTGCCTTTCATTACCATGCTGTTTAAGTGGTTAAAACTTCATGGTACTCTCTGCAAGTAGGAGTCATAATGCATTATATCTCACGTGTTAAGTATGACAGTGCTTGTGAATGACAGATAACAATAAAAGAGCAGCAAATCCATAACCTGCCAAGGTCAGCTTAATTTGTGGCTGCTTGCACTCATAGACAGAAAGGGTCAACAAGGTGGTTGGGGGCTGGAGCACATAATGCATGAGGAGATGCTGAGAGAATTACATCATTTTGTGCTTAAGAAGAGAGAGTTAAGGGAGAAAACACTATTGCTATCTCCAGCTACTACGTGGGAAGGAGAAGAGATGGTTCAGCCGGACTTTCCTTAGATGTGCGTGGAGATGAGAGACAATGGACATAAGCTGGAACAACAAAAATCCCAACTAGAAATTAAGAGATTCTTTTTCACCACAAGGATGGTCAAATGCTGCAACAAATTACTCGGAGATGCTGTGGGTTCTCCATGCATGGACATATGAAAAACTCACCAGAATGAGGCCCTGAGCAACCTGATGTATGGTGGCCTTGCCCTAAGCTGGGCTTGGACCTTCTAAGAAAGCCACCAAAACAAAGAATAAATAGGAAAAAAAAATAAAGGTGAGATTTCTGCATCTTAAAATGAATAGTTAATATATAACTGTCAGTTAATAACAACTAACATCCAGCAGATGGATGCCAAGATCCTACTACTGCTTTACGTTGTACTTTCTCTTGTCTTACATTGTTGCCATCACTGTTACTCTCAAAAATTCAACAAGCTCACCAGTTACTTTTCTCCTACCTTCTAGTAAAGGACACACATGAATCAGGGAGCAAGAGTTCACATAAAACCTTAGAAATTACATCACAGAAAGCAGCTGTATGTTGGCAGAGGAAAATTCTGTGTGATATAAAGGGCAGTGTGTCTTCCTCTAATAATTTATATTTTCTTGAAATGTATGTTTTTTTAATCTCAAAATCAGGGTCACAGCAACCATTCTAGAAAAAAAAAATAAAAAAAACCCCACACTAGATTATTTCAGAGAGTGTTTTACAAAGCATTATACATAATGAGAATGTCAAAGATCAGCAAATTGTTCCAATGGACTTTCCATCAAATTAGATTTACAATTACTGAGAGGTTAGATTTGCAAAGAAATGAGCTGACAGTTCAGCATTCTGTGGCAATTGCAGTATTTTCAGTGAGGATTTCAGTTTTATGGCCAGCTTGACGAAAACAGTGTAATTCTGTTTTCCTCAGGTATAGCTGGGTTTATTTATAGCAAGGTCAACTCATTTGAAGTATCCTGTATCTCTTTACTCACTGGAGAAATTGCCATGCAAATAATGCTCTGGATGGATGGTGTTTCTCTGTAATAGCAGGGAGTAAGAACCAGCAACCACAGAAACTGCTTCTCTGCCTGTCAGACTTGATATTCAATGCACAAAACATTTTGTAGATAAAAATATACTGAAGCTTATCTCCATGTAATAACAGTGAGCACGCATTTTTCAAAGTACACAGTAGACCCCAAACACAGCAGGGGCTCTGATGGAACTACCACATGGAAGCCCTCATCTAACAATCTGACAACTAAATATATGGTCCAAATCTTCCACACAAACCTGAGGAGATAAAATCCTGCCACAAAAATTCTGGCCAGGAATCTCTCTCCGCCCCCAAGTTCTGTGAGAAAACATTTTGGAGTGCATCAGCCATGTCTCTTGTCCTCCTGCTTCCCCACATACCTTGCTCTTTGGTAACATAACTTGACTTCAAGCAGAATAAAATTTCTCAGAATATCTGTTAATGATATAACATCCAAACTATATTTAGGAGTGTGCTTACGCACAGTTTTCTGTGTCTCCTGCCTTCCACAGCTCTCTTCTCATCCTTCTTCTCTGCTACTTTTTCGTGAAAGATGCTCACACAGCTTCAGCAAAACTGACAATTAAAATGACTTCCCCAGTGGCACACGCATCTGCACAAATCCTGCTATTGCCTTGCTAGTGTTTCTGCTACTTCCTGCTATTGCTTTGGAAATGAAGAATCTTTCCTTGTCCCAAAAATAGTCTCCATGAGACCTCTGGCATAGTTTTTTTTTATTCAACTGTGCTTCTGTACTCAAGATAAGAAACCAACGCACATTTAAATATCTTTAACACGTCTTAAATCAAATTTGAGCAACAAAGCCATGAAGTGTGTTCACAAAAGCCGGGCTTAAAGCCATTTAAAGGACAGCAAGAAAAATGCATCCCTGACAGACACATCCTTGGATAACTAATATGCGCATGCCCAGAGGCAGCAGCTTTTTGGCTGAGCTGATCATCTGTGTACCTGCCTGCCCCATAAAGTTGTTTTAAATTCACAAAGTAGGTGTCTCTGGCCCTAAGTCGCCTGAGGGCCCAAGTAATTTGTTTCACGTCAAGAGTGTTAAATACACACTTGAAAACACTGAACTGGAACCAAACTGTACTAACCACAGACATTTTATTCAAGATGCAACATGAAGAGGAGCAGAATCGTTATGTCTTACTGGGAATGTGGAGATTAACAAAGAATATTTAAATAAATACAATTCTTGCATGCATGGAAAGGGGTGAAAAACCCTGAAAACAGTAAGGGCATCACCACAATAAAATTACGTGCCAAGGCCATGACCACCTTTGCACTGTGAGACAGAAATGAAGTCAAGTTCCCAGAAGTGGGAAGTCATTTTATCTGAGAAGTTTGGGTTCATGACCTTAATTCAAGAAAACACCAATTTTGAATGGAACTGGCTTGGAGCACAGGTAGAGCGAACACATGAGTTATTGTACCCAAGAACAGTTTGAAATGTGTCATTCAGCACTGACCTCCTCCTCTGTAGCTGACTCCTTAGCACCATGCACCGAGTATCAGATTCTTTGGCCTCATTCTCTGTTGACTAGGTGCCCCTAGAAAGGCAAATTGCTCGTGGAAGAACATTTCAGAAGACGGATGCAGTGACACATCTCCTGACTCATCTCCCTTTCATGCATGAGCAAGTGTGTGCTGACCAGCAATGGTGTAATTTGCCCCTGGGTATGATCAAAATGTTCTGGCATTCTTAATAAGATATAAACTACCGTCAGCTGGGCAGTTTCTTTAAAACACTTCATCTATGAATGAACTGGGATGCTGTATTTGAAGATATCATGTATGAAGAACATGGCATCACAAACATGTTCCCCTACTGTCTGTAATGATTAATTTGATTCTTGACTGAATGTTCAAGAGAATACAGACATTCAGTTAAAATCTCCCCCTCTCTCTCCATCTTACTTCATATGTGTGTGCCCCTATCACAGCTGTTGATTAGGACATGATGGCTTTAAGCACATGTACATTTAATTGATAGGGTACATTATCCATTTAGATTCACCTCTATTCAGTTTAAACAATTCCCTTTTAGCATCTTATGACAGGAATTTATAGTTAATTGAATAATTTTTTTCACTATTAACAAGTTCACATTTTTATGAGAGCATAGAAGAAAATAGGGTATGTGAAATCTTGGATAGTTTTCTTCTAAGCATTGGTTTTTTACAGATTTGTTTTCCAGTTATTAACAGAAAATCTGTAGAAGTTAAGATGCACAGTTAAACGTAAATCACATTGTCTAGTGCTGCTTGGATTTGTTCTTTGAAACATCTGCTTTTCAAGCTTTATTTACCTGTCTGGTGATAGTCAGACAAATTACTGCAAGATATTTTTGCCCGAAGAGATGCCTGTCATGTCACAGAACAGACACAGAGAAAAGAAGTTGATGTGCCTCTTTCTGAAATATGCTGGGAAAAAAACAAGCTTGCCCAGGCAAAACAAATACTTTGGTTTTCCATTAGGTCCACAAAGAACCACTCCAGCCAACCCTTTAAACAAATACTATCATGACTGAGTCCCTCATCAGAGGCTTAGCCATGAACATTTTGACATTGTGTATGCTTCATGCTTGCTTTGCTTGCAGTACCTAAGGATGCAGTCTTCCTCCCATCTGACTCAATGCACATTTCAAGCTTTTGAATATTTTAACCAAGGCAAAATTACCACCAAGATCTGCTGGCTGACAGAGATGATTCTCAGCCAATACAAACCACTTCTGGGAACTTCTTAGTGTAAAGTGCTCAAAGACATGTTTCTTAGTATGCAGAATACAAAACCCATTCTGAAAAGCACTGAACAGGTATTTTTCTCATGCACATAGATATATGGCATGGCCTGGCATGCACATAAACATAGTATTATCAGGAAGACTTCCTGAACTAGATTTCTAATCTTTAACAGAAGTTTTTTATCTCAGAGCAAAGAACAAAGTCAAGAAGTATGTACAGTTTGGTGGGAAAGAACAACCCTTGTGCTGGTACATCCCCTGTGGCCAAGTCCAAGCAGCAGAATTTCAGTAAGGATAATATTTATCATTTTAAATCACACATTTTGGCATAATGCTTTTTCATGGATGGGTGATTTTTTTTAGAGACAAGTTTTCTAACCAGCTACCACAGAAATCCTTGTTTAAAATGCTGGCAACATAGTGGAAAATATTAAAAAATTAAATTTGTTTAGTCCACAGACTCGCACGGAGAAACAAATACTAAGGGAAGTGCTAGAGAAAGTCTCTCCTTTAAATTCCCAGTTCTCAAAATCTTCAAATTATTCCACCTCTTCATATGCCAACAGCAATGTAGATAAGTTTACTTGAAGAGCAAAACAGCACATAGTGTAAGAACTTCAGAGTATCTTCCTTTAAAGAAGCAACAATGTGTAGGGGATCCATGACACAACAAAAGTACAAGTTCAAGGGGTTGCTTAAAGAGACAAAAATGTTGTGAAACACTCCAATACGACACTTTGAAATGTCTCATATGTCCCTTCTGAGGAAACATAAAAAAATGGTGGCTGTGATTGCTTTTCATAACTGACAGCAGCATTTGATATCAGATCTTCCCTTTTGAGGCAGAACTCTTGTGAAACAAGCAGCTGTGCATCAAAACCAAAATATTCTTCCAAAGAGCTACAAGAAAGGCCCAAGACATAAAAGGATTGATAATTATAACAGCACAAACCTAATGAGCTCTGAGTGTAATTGATGGTGAGTTGAACTGTTCTTTCAAATCAAAAAATCAAACCATTTTCGACATGTTTAGGGAGAGTTATTCTAGTGCTAACATTTTAATAGTGCTTTTACACCTACATTGTGAAGGAAGTTTTTATTCCCAGAACACCTTGAAAATTGGATGACTCATTTCAATAGGTCACACCTCATGAAACCTTGTAAACAAACTTGAAAATCAATTATAACAAAAGAGATGTTACACTGGTTCTGGTAATTTTGGAAAAAGCAAAGCCATGTTTTCTTCACAGCATTATGTGCTTAGTAACATTCTTGATACAGGAACATAAACAAAATATTTTAAGAGATTTTAAAGAAACAGAAGAGACTGGAAATACAGTGAAAGGGAGAAAAGAATCTGCCCTATGAATGCAAACCTCTTTCCATCCATTTTTCTCATTTAATACACTTTAGCTAATAAACATTGTTGAATCACAGAGATGCAGCCATGACTTTTGGTGCTTCCTCCATGAAAGAACGCTCTAAAATTCAGCAGAAAGAGTTACTGTACTTGTGGATGAAATGAACCAGGACCAAGAAAAAGTACTGGATACATTTTTTCTCTCTGTTTGGCAGGGTTGGGGAAAAGAAAGGCAGATTTTCAGAGGTTCCTTAGAAGAATAATGAATTAAAATCAGTGTGACTTTCTTTTAGTTATCGCTGTTATTATTAGTAGCAGGAGTAGGAGTACCAGTTTTATTTGACATGTATAACACTCTGTATCATTCAGGAAAATTAGAACTAGTGTTATAAATTGGTGCTTGCTTCCTCCATAGGCTCTTTTACACACTATTTAAAAGAAATTATATGGGATTCTTTAAATAGTGATTCTTTAAATATCTGAATTTCACTATTGCCCATTTCTATTCTTAAGGTATTGAAAGACAGAAGCATACCAACAGAGAAATTAAACACATGCCTGCATATCCCTGTGAATCTTTGATTTTTCTATGTGAAAACCACTCAAGGAGAAACCAGGCTTTAGGAGGTGCTGCTGCTTCCTTGCTGTGCAAAACGCAGCCCGCTGGGGCACAGAACTGCCGGGTCCCTTCCCCACACTTTGGGAGTTGCCTCTTCCTGGTAACCAGGGAACCAGCTCAGAGCTCTGCCCTGTTCATCTGTCAGAGCAGCTAAAACAGCAATGGCACAAGTGAGCTCGTGGGTTCTGCTTCATATTTGGCGTGTGTTCCTTTAGTGTCATCAAAAAGGAGATGCAGAGGCATGAAATGGCATCCTCTCTGAGAAGAGTGAGGATGGGAAGAGCTACAAAGGTGAAACTCAGCCCCTCTAACATCAGCAAGAAGATTCAACCAGCAAAACCAGCTTTCAAAGCACAATACTGGTCAATGCTCTATTCACCCAAAACCAGATGGGCAAACAATATCTATTTTAGGATGCTTTCCCTTTCCCCCCCCCTTTTCTTTCTCCAATTAGTTGGTTGCTTTGCTGTTGCTAAATTCCTTTTGTTTTCATAGAATCTCATTTTCTGTCCACTGAATCAAAACTGAAGAAAAGAAGTGAGAAAATGATGGGGCAACTAGGCAGGTAAAATCCTTGTAAATCCTACTCTGAACTGCTTAATATTCTGAATCCCCACTTCAGGGAGATAAAAAATCCTGTTGCATAGTCTGAGTAGCACTGATGTCTGAGCAGGAAGAGTTTACTGTAGATTTGGAAGCTCTGCTTCTTAAAAAAAAAGGAGAGAAAAAGCAAGAAATTAGGATTCTTCTGTTATGCTGGGGTTTTCTAAAACACAAGCCTCACTGATAAACAGAAATGTAAACAAACAGAAATTAGAAGCACTAGAAGTGGTCACAAACTGCTGAAGGTCTCCATTTAATTAGCATTCAAACTACTAGTGAACCGTCTAGCTCATTTTGATTCATTATGAAACACTACTGGAGAAACAGAAAAATAACATAATTCCTAATGATTAAGACTGCCATTATGTATATTTGTATAGGCATCAGACTCTTTTCAAGTTGCTGGGACCAAGCCAGGATTCCAATTTTCGCCTGAAGCAGGCAAGAGACTCTGCTGAAATGAAACTTTACCATCCCTATTGCGAGCAAAACTAGGCCTTGGGAGTGAGTGTATGCTCTGTTCAACTGCCTGAATATACACACGGGGGCAGAGTCTTCCTCTGCATCATCTGGTGGAAGAGAAGTGCTGTTATATATGTTTGCTATATTTTCTTTATTTCAAGCATCTTGCATAGTACAGTTGTAGCACTGCACGAAGCTCAAGTACGACCTTTTACTTTCTTCAGTACAAGAAGATATAATGGGGACATATTTAATGGATGGGCCAAGAATCAACTCATTACCTTCTTCACCCACCAAACAATCCAGCCCTGAATATTCCCTCACATATTCAGTGCAACATGCACAATATTTTATATATGGAGCTACTAAGTTAGACTCACAGAGCCTGAGCACTGTAAGCTGCTGTTATTTGACAGCCTTCACTGGTGTGAAGTAGCAAGGAGCTTGTTCAGGGTATATAAAACCAAGTAACTTGGATGAAAATATCTACAGAGGTTATTAACTTCTACCTATTGATGCCTCTCTAGTTGTTTCCAGTAATTCTTCTCTCACTCGTGAATGGGTGAGTATTGACAAAGAAAGGTAAAATCCAGACACTTTTAAATTTCCAGGGCCAAAAGTCTGTGTTTCTGATTTATGACTGGATGTGAAAAAACTGTTCTTTCTCCTGCCTGTGTATCAGAGGGGGTTGGGTGGACTGACCAGGATGTGTGTCCTCTTAGCAGCTGGAGTTTCACACCAGGCACTTCAGTAAGAGCAGAAACCAAACAAGGCATGCTACAAATGAAAACAACTGCAGCATCTTCATTGCTCAGCTACAGCTTGGGACCTAGAGAGCAGCATGACTCTCCTTGCCCTCTGCCCAAAACAGCAGAACACAGCTCCAGTGGGGTGCCAATTTCTGGTATTTACTCTTTCAAGACAATAAGCTGTAAGAGCTCTGGTGATGAAACTCAGGTCACAGCATCACCTTTGCTGCATGATCTTCCTGGGAGCACGCCTGGATATGAAAATCAGCTTGAATTTTATGCATATCATCAGAAGAAAAAAAGACCAATAAAAAGCCTCTAATGAAATAGCACATTTTCCCAAAGAAAAAACAAAACCAAAATCAAAATCCAACCAAAACCCACTATATTAATTATTTTCTTTAATGCACTATATACAATTCCTTTCTTTATGGCTTCATTCATGGATTTTATAACTTCTGAATACTGAAAAATGTGGGGATTTTTGATGGGTAAGACAATGCATCTGTATAAATTATTCACAATGTACTCCATCCTCATACAAATTTGCCTTCACTGGTACTACACTCAAATTTAGATTTGTCTAAACTTAATCTAATTTTGCAAAAACTGCACCAAAAGTTTTATCAATGTTTGGTGTGGTAAACGAACTCTGATATGCATAGCAGAATATTCTCATCAATAAGGTTTAAGCAGTAAATTATACTGATAGAAGATTTAGGTTAGCTACATTGGATTAAGGTAGAAGGTTGTTGCAGTTGTGATTTAATCATCTTGCAATTTTCAGTATTTTTATCTGTGGCTATAAAATCTGAATTTGTATTACCTCCCTATATGCTTTTCCTACCATCATTGTAACATATGCTCTTTAGGTTCCCCTATTACTGTGGTTAATTGTGGAACCATTACTGCTATTACAACCTTGAGCCACCTAGACAGTATTTCTTTACACATACCAGTAGTGCCATTGTCAAATAGTTTGATAATTATTCTACCACTGAACTCACACACCAGCTGGCCATAGAGAAAAATTATTTTTTCCCTTATAGCAATAAGAGTCACATCTGATGAACATTCTCATCAGATGGTATTGTTGGTTTTTCTTCTGATAAAGTAAATTATATTGTAGGATGAGTAAATGCCTTTTTCATCTGTAATTTTTATTTGCATTATTTGGAAGGAGGAAAACTCATAACTTGTTTTTTATGATTTTATAATGTCATTGAAACTGTGAGACTTGGTAATAAAGAATCTAAATTAGTAATTCATTCTGTTAAGATGTGTTATACCACTATTATTTATGTCAGTAATGGGAGAATTAAGCTGCACTCTCAAGCATCTCTGTTTGTTCGTGACCATTAGAATTTTATTTGGCTTATTTACAAAGAAAATTTTAAACTTGGGGAAATATTTGCAAATTCTCTAACACCAAAATAAAACATACTTTATTCATAAGCATCTTTTAGGAAAGCACAATGTACTTTACTGTTATGAGTACATGCATAATAAATTGCCATTTATGTTTTCAGGGTTGAGGCCTAATTAAAATATACCATGGCACCTTTAAAAAATTATTTTCAGCGACAAAAAGTTCCAGTATTTGCTATTTTTCACAAGCCTTCAAACTTAGCCTTGTCCTAGTCTTTACATTTTACACAGGTGAGTAAATGTAACTTTGTCAAAATAATCCTTCAAAATATTATGGACTACTGAAAAAAAATCTAGCTTTACTGGTTTATAGCAAGACCACCTCCAGTTGAAACTGTAACTTTTTTTTTTTTTTTCTCTTTACCAGACAATAAGAAGAACTTTGGTTTTGGTTTTGAGTTCCAAACTGTGTACTGAAATTATAGACCCATTTTCCAGGTAGAGTTGGGCAGGATGACACAAACATTCTCACGTTGCATGAAGACACTTCTCTAGCAGGCTTTGTCTCTCCTTGCTAAATCCGACTTTGCCACAAAATGATAGAAACCTCTTTTAAAAACACTGTAAGTCAATAGAAATTTATGAAAGACGAGTTCATGAGAAAAAGGACACAGTGGTGCTTGGAATTATTGATTTGTGTAATGATCACTGACTTGGTCTGATTTTGTAAGATCTGTATCAAGTGATATTTACCTATGTTTGCTGTGCTGTGTGAACTCTGACAAGGACAGCAGTATATTTGCATTGTCTGTACATCAGTAAGGTTTTAATAGTAGATTATATTGTTGGGAGATTTAGTTTAACAAAACTGGATTAATTATGGTTGTGATTTAATCATCTCGCAATTTTCAGTATTTTTATCTGTGGTTATTAAATGAATATATTTAATTTATTTGTTCTTAACATTGCAACAAAAACAGCCTCAAAGTCTACAATTATTTTAGTCAACTTTAAAGTTAGAAAGATCCATTCTGATTTAATGATTTTTACGATTATTATTTCTAATAATTAAAGATATGGTTTTAGGTTGTTATGTTTTTCTTCATTTAAATGATGACGAATACGAGATCTGTAATTTTTTTCTGTGCAGAACAATATGAGAACATTGGAGTGGCTGTATTAGATAGGAAAACACCACCACCAAGTCCAATTTCCTTTACAACCAGATGAAAAATAGAATATATAAAGTTTCCCTTGTTCACTCACCCATTTTTTGACTCCAGAGTCTCGAAACTTTCTGCATTAGTGACTGTATTCACATCATTCACTTTTTTCATGTCATTTCTAATTTAATTTAACTGCTGCCACCTCTCTCTCCAGCTATCTCTTTTCCAAGGTGAAGAGTGCTAGTCTGTTTAATCTCTCTTAGCACAGACACCATTTTCAAAGACCAGCCATCCTTCTCATTTTTTTTTTCTCATATCTATCATATTTCTTTTTCCTGCTGGATAGCCAGATCTCCAAGCAGGATTTCCAAAGCAGAAGCGCAGTATTAAGCATGTAAGGCACACCCCGAGGTGCAGTCCTTAAGGGACGCCATAGACTTATGAAAGGACAAGGCAATGATTTCTGTTTGGGTTTCTACTTCTCTCCTGCCTTTCTGTGTCATCACTGAATCCTGACTTGTTGGCGAAGAACTTGCTGCAATGATCCAACACCTCTTTGCAAAGTATCAGCAGTAGTTCTTTCAGATCTCACATTCACTGTTCCCATGCGTAGAGCTGAATTGGTTTTCACTTTTGATACTTTCATTAGGTTGCTTCTGTAACTGTGCATTGCAACTCTATGAAATTTCTAAGTTAGTTAAATGTCACATGCCCAGAATGGCTGCATTTTTTTGGTCTACTGGTCTCTCCCTGCACATTACAATCCAGCTCTTCCTCCTCCTCTCTCTGCTTGGTAGTTGTCCTTGCTCTGCAGCAAAAGGCAGGAGTGCTGTGGGGCCAAGTGACTGTGTCCATGACAAACCAGGGCCCTATGGTTTTTTCCTTGTGGTGAAATAATTAATCCCACTTCAGGTAGCAAATGAAAGATTTTTATACTCCTCATAGTCTTGAAATCATAGGATCATAGAATCAGCTGGATTGGAAAAGACCTTTGAGATCATCAAGCCCAATCCTTGATCCAACCCCACCATGGTTACCAGACCATGGCACTGATGCCACATCCAGTCTCATCTTAAAAACCTCCAGGGATGGAGAATCCTCCACTTCCCTGGGCAGCCCATTCCAATGTCTGATCACTCTCTCTGGAAAGAATTTCTTCCTAATATCTAACATAAACCTCCCTGGCACAGCTTAAGGCTGTGCCCTCTTGTCCTACTGCTGGTTTCCTGGGAGAAGAGACCAACCCCCACCTGGCTACACCCTCCTGTCAGGGAGTTGTAGAGAGTGACGAGGTCCCCCCGAGCCTCCTTTTCTCCAGGTTGAACAGCCCCAGCTCCCTCAGCCTCTCCTCATAGGACTTGTGCTCCAGTCCCTTCTCCAGCCTTGTTGCTCTTCTCTGGACCTGCTCCAGCACCTCAATGTCCCTCCTGAACTGAGGGGCCCAGAACTGGACACAGAAAATGCCTCAAGTTATTTTACAAGTGGCTTGTGAAAACTGGACAGGAGGGGTAGGGAGGAATTGTCCCCTTTAGTATGTGAAGAAAAAATATACACAATCTCTGGTAGACTTCTACAAATACGCTGACACTGAAAATTATGAATCTTTCCTAATTTTATCATAAAAGTGATTTCAAATGTTATATGAAGTGCAAGGTAACCATGCTTTTTTGTTAAACACTCTCAGAATTTAAAGGATGAAATGGGAATGGGGATTCAGCATATGAGTACATAGTTTTAATTTGTTTTAAAGTTCTGTCATAAAAATACAATTGTACTACTGCTGTCTAGCAGCAGTACTGTTTAACATTATCTACTATGGTACTTCAGATGTTCAGATATATACTTGGAAAATGAGTAAAAATTTCAAGTCCCATTACTTTTTCTTTCTTTGAAGCAGGTTTTGTGGACACTTCAGACAGAAATTGGGTCTTATCTTAATATTCACACCTTATCAAAGTTGTGAAGTGTTACATAAAATGAGCAAATAGAGTAAATGCATGATAAGTGCATAACAATATAAATGCTTTAACCTTATCATGAAAATTATTTATCTATAATAACACAGACTGGGTGCCACGAAAAAAGAACAAACCAAAACCCCTCATTTTTGTTCTACTTGTCTCAGTATGCAACGAGTAAGTGAAAAAAAAAATCAAATTAATGGAATATTTGGGCACGATTAAGCCACAGTGCCTTCTACACAACCTTCCAAATAAACTTTCTTAAATAAAGTTCAAAGAATGAGGTTTAGCTCTAATGTTAAAAATGCTCCTAATCTCCCAAAGACACACATGCATTTGAATTAAAAAACAGATGTAGCTTCCTTGATTTCCATGGGATTGCTCATTCTGCACAAAGTGCCCCAGTTTGCAGGATCAGGCTGGTATCTGCAGCCTGATTAATGTCATTTGCCCAGAAGACAAAAAAATCACATCACAGGAGAGCACTTAGCAAAGTGTTAATGTTAAGAACATCCTGTATGATTACACAGTCACAAATGAGTTCGATTCATGTGTGGTTATAATGGATGTTTAACATCACGTAAAATTGATGAGAAGTTCTTAAGCTTCAAGTACAGGCCTGTCAAAAAGACACCACCTTATAAAGTTTAGACTAAATAACACCCTGCTGGATTGCAGGTCCCGTTCTTTCCAGTGCCTTTGCCCTACTATGTATGTAAGTGGTGCTTCCAGTGCAGCACAGCTCTGCTGCTGATACATCATTTTCGTTTTGATTGCTGAAAGAATAGCTGTGGAATGCAGTCAGGATTAGTTCACATTCCTCTGCAACACTTAGTGGTCATCATGTATTTTGTGGCACTTACTGCCACAGTCTCAAAAACCCCCGTATTTTTCTGTGCTACGCGGTTTTATTCCTATGTTTTTATCTGTATTTTTCTTTCACTGAGACACAATGCAATGAGAATAGAGTAATTAACGCTAATGAAATATCAGAGGATGAAACTGGGATCTTAAATTATAAGCGGTTGATGGAAAGAATGAATTTCTTGACATAGGTCAATTCATTACGAATTAAATAAATAAAAGGGTTTTTTGACAGAAAAGAAAAAGAGTGTATGGACACTCTCACAATAATAATTTTGGAAAATTCCATTTACTACATTCACTAAAAAATAAATCATCCATAGTTATTTTTGACCAAACTCTGAAGTTAGAAGTAAGGTTTTAATTGATGTTCAGGACTAATACAGCTGATTTTTGGAACTCTCAACTGACCAAGACTAACTCTGAGAACATCTGACTGCCATTTTCATTTTTCCCCTTTCCAGAAGACATCCTTTTAACATACTGTTAATATTGTAATATGGCTAAAATAACTGCCCTTTTCCAACATTAGTCTTTTGAACACAGTACAAATGACCCTCTTCCAACCCTTACAAAGAGAATTAAAATAGCTTTTTGAAGCTTTGAAAAGCCATATACTGAAGGAATCCAGCAACAGATGGGGAAACCTACAACTGTAACGCTTCTAAACGTTTGTGTGCCTTTTAAAAAATTATATTATATTCTTTCATAACTTGAATCCTTTGATTATAATTTATTTGGAAGAGAAGATGACCTAGATTTTCACGTGTGATATTAAATGTAAAACTTAGATCTTTTCAGGAACCTATCTCAACTGGAGGTTTGCAAGTCCTAGTGCAAGTCCATAGTGCTACAGCTACCATGATATAAACCCTAAGGATGAATGGAATAAATTAGAACAGAATAGAACAGAATGGAAAAGTTTTGGTGGAAGAGATCCACAACAATTATCTACTTCAACTGCCTGGCTGCTCCAGGCCTGGCAGGTAAAGCACCTTACTAAGGGCATTGTACAAATCCTCTTAAACACTGACACAGATGGGACATCGACCACCTCTCTCTCCAGGAAGCCTGTTCCAGTGTTTGACCACTCTCTTGGTAAAAAAAATGTTTCCTGATGTCCAATCTAAATCTTCCCTGGTGCAGCCCTGAACCATTCCCACACCTCCTATCACTGGATCCCAAGGAGAAGAGATCAGCACCTCCATCTCCACGTTCCCTCCTCAGAAAGATGTAAAAAACAATGAGGTCAGCCTTTTTTTCTCCAAACTAGACAAACCCAGGGTTCTTATCTGCCTCTCAATTTGATTAATTAATGCCAATTTTGACTCAGAATGAGTAGGGCAGTTATAATATGGGTATATCCCCAATACTTCCACAAGTATATGACTTCCTTTTTAAAACCAGGTAATCAATAATAGTAGTGATATAAATGAAAAGTGAGTGATAATAACAAAAAGTGTGATAGAGAAATACAAGGTTGAAATGGACAAAAATGGGGAACTTAGAGAGGTTACTATGCACAGAAGCCACTAATTTTCTTTCTATTATCCAGCTTTGTTTTTCCTGTTGCCTTCCTCTGTTTAGCCAAGCACACACCCATTCAATTTTAGACACTTCTGATTTTAAATACTCATTGAGAGTTTACTCTGGGTTCTCCGCTAAAGTTTCTGAAAGCATGAAGAATTAGCAGCATCATTCTTGTAGTCAAGTCAAAAGAGAGAGAAAGAAGGGTTTAAGATACGTCCAGTGCTATGAAACCCGAATCAGATGACCCCAAAAAGAATGGAGACTGTGGAGTGTATGTTCTCTGTTTAAAGCACATGTTAACTGCTGAACAGGTTTAATTTTCACTTACATCGAGATACAAAACTGTAGTTTAGGCTTGTGTTTGAATACTGAACTAAGCTCAAATGCTGACATGACTCCACCCACCATCGATTAAGAGAATTTTTCACAAAATCCTTTAATATGTTAGGATTTTGAAAGTAGTTCAGACTAGGAACCATGACAATGGCTAATAGGGTTAGTAGACTGTAACATAAGACAACTCAGACATACTTTCAGCAGTAAAGAAAGTAAAAAAAATAAACCTCAAAAATACTTGAGCAGCATTAACATCCAAAGCCCCTGAATCTGCTCGTTGTGTTCTGTCTTCAGAACCCAGCCTTTTTTAATAAAACACATACATTAGAAAATGTGTTTTAGACTGACTATTGTGTACATTATTTAATCTCTTATTATATACAAGTGCATGCACACATTGCCTATAAAACAGAAGGAAAAGTTTCCTCCCCTTGAACTTTCATGATGTTCTTAATTTCTCTTTAACGCTGCAAATATAACAAGAGTAAGATGTTTCACACTGCATACAACCCATCTATTTTATTATGATGTGGTAGGCAACCCCACACTACTATGAATTTCGGTTGTGTATGAATTATTCTCCTGAATGTTTATTTGGTTAAGGGGGATTTAGAATTATGCAGAAATCCTACAGTCCCCTTGAATTTCACAATAAATATAGAGAAGCAAATTCCACATGGGAAACCAAAACTAAAATCTCTGAGTGCCACAGCAGCAATTTACAGCAAATCTTTCCACAGAAATGATTTGGTAAGAATTAGTGAATACTACTCAAAAGCACCAGGCAGTGAAAAGGTGGAGATTTCCACTACACAAAAACAATTAACACACTTTCCCACACTCATGCTATAATACAGGGACTTAGGATAACAATAACAACAAAAAAGTCCCATAGGGACTGCGAATCTATAAAACCCCTCACAAATTACTTGGCACAAGGTCTTGTGGTGGAGGAGATCCAACCTGATTGTAATAAAAGACTAATTTCTTTTTAGCGTTACTAACTTCAGAAATATTTGGAACAGATGCTTCAGAGATGAACTGGAGGGATAGGGCTCTGGAATTAAACAACCCTTAAAAACTTAAATAACCCAGGTCTGCTATTGTTTTCTAAAACACACAGCTTATCCAAAAACCCCCCAAAACAACATATGTCAGACAACCTGACATATGGATGTCCACATACAATAGCAACCCAGCATTCACAGCAACAACACTGCATTGTAGGGGATAAACAAGTTCAGGATTGATGGCAGTAATTGCATCAAAGAATCTCAAGGTGTGCCTAAGAATGCAATTCAGCCCAGTAGCAGAGAGGATTCCTGCACTGGAGACAGTAATTGAGTCAAACTCAAACATTAAAAATATTCCTCTTAGATCTGTATTGAAAACTACACAAAAAAAAAAAGATTAAAATTTGGAAAGGCTTTGCATATTAATTTTCTATGAGGTTCCCATTCTCTAACCAATTAATATAGTTTTAAAAGCTAGCTTCTCTCAAGTATGTCCAGGGACCTGATCTGAAGTCAATGCTAAAGTCCATTATGGTACTTTGAATTCATTAAAATGAAACTTGTCTCTCCTCTGTAGGGTGCTGAATGCACTGCATGACCTGATGTGTATACAGTAGAGACTTGTTAGCCACAAGAAAAGAAGTATATAAAAGAAACAGAATGTCTTCCTTAAATTGTCAGTCTTGGGGATTTTTCCTTTTTTTTTTTTTTTTGACATATTCCCATAAAGATTTATATTCTGGCCTTTGTTGTCTGGGATCCTTGTCTCTTGCTCTTTACAGTGGAAAAGGAAATTGTACATTAACGTAAATTGCTACTCCTGATACTTCTTTCCCTTGACTGATGGTTTTCTATTACAGGCTTGCAGAATTCAGACTGGAAAGAAACCCAAGCATCTTGATTGAAAGGATTTGATACATTCTTTTCAAATTCATGCTATCTAAATCACAGCAGGATGACTTGTAATCAAAGTTTTTCAAAAAGAACATAAATTTGGGGAAAGGGAAAAGGCCATTCAGCCCATTGCAAGTCATCTCGGTTAACACAGTTGTTCCAGAATAGTATCTCCCTTCTTCTTTAATGACCCCAGTGCCTCCAATTCCAAACTAGGCTCAGTAGGCTATTGAAAAATTGTATTTCTCTTTGAGTGAAAAGTACTTCCTTGTGTTGGTTCAGAATTTCATTTTTTTCAGTCACTTCCATTTCTGCTTTCCCCTTCGGTCTTTTATGCTCAGCCCAACAGCGAGTCAAGTGTTATTGAATAAGGTTTTCCACTCTGTATTTCTGAGAGTAGATGAGTTTGTAATTCTCTCTTTTTCTCAATTTTTACAACAACAAAAAAAAAAATTTAAAAAAATGAACTCAGCTGTGATTAGGTCCAGCCATTTATGATACTGTAGACTTCAAACCAGACTTTTCTCCCACTTCGTTTCTTTTACGGTGTGTTTCAAGCTAATCTTTTCAAACATTGGTATTCAATTTTTGCTCACCTTTTTTTCACTTTGCCTGTGTTGACTCTGCTTCTCTGCACCCAGTGTGATGGCCACACTGTAGCAGAATACTGACCTTAAAAGATTTATGGGTTAGGGGTATGATTTTGCAATTTATTTCAATGCTCAAAAAAAAAAAAGATAAAAAATTACCTTAAGAATACCCTTTTTGGTATTCAGTATCTGAATAACCTCGCATGCAAAAATTTATAGGTCAGATTAAATAATCTCCAAAGTCACTCTCTGTAGATTTTGCTTTTATTTTATTGTTCTGGGGAATGCTGTAGCTTCAAGTTTCACCAAGGTCATCTTTCATCCAAAAAAAATTTAATATAATTAGTATCAATTCTGCATTTTGTGAAGCTCACACTGGAAGTTATTAACTGTGTTTCAAGTGGAATGTCAGAGAAACGAAGGGCAGAGAGAGTAATCTTTTCAGCTTCAAAGGCACAGTTGATGACTTGAGTTCACTGGTTAGTGAGAAAGACGTGCATTTTTTATTAAAGGTGTTAGCAATGCATTTGAAACTATAAGCATTTTTCTCTCTTTTTTCTGTCCTTTCCTCATTTTTAGAACTTGGCACTGCTTCAGTCTTTTTTTAACATCCCACATGGCAATGGAACAGTTGCTTCTGTTGTCCTTGTTGTTAACTCTAACGATATTTAGTTGTATGCTTTTGCTTTTAACAGTGAAGCACTTCATCAATACTCTGACAGCACAGAACTTGCCAAAATCTGCCTAACACAGTAATATAAAAAAAACCCAAAAACCAAACACAAAGATATCAATTTTTGCTGCTATAAAATACCATAAATATCTCTCTAAATAAAGTAAAACTGTTAGCTTTGTGATCTTATACAAATACAGCAACAGTGACACACATTCAACAGAAACTATTATTCTAATCTTTCTCCCCGCTATAAGAAATGAAATGTTTCCCTTAAGCCCATAATTGAAGATACACTTGACAACACCTTCGAAACAGACCAAAGCAACTAAAAGTCTTAACAAGATCCTAAAGATCATAGACTCAATTCTTTCAACTGAAGTCCAAGAATAATTTTAGAAGCTTATTTTCATAGCCTTCTTTATGCTATATATTTACCTTTGAGAAGAAAATGCATGTGGATTGTAAAGCCTTTTTACTAGGGAATGGTTTAACAAGAACCAGTCTTCGGTTGTTAACCTCAGAGAAATTTAACTGAGAAGGCTCAAGCTTGCAATGAGGATATTTAAGTGCTGAAGAGAAACACCAAGGGGAATTGTGGATTCTCCATTTCCTTAGGCCCTAAATTAAGTCTACATATGTTCTGGTGGAAGCTCTAATAAAATAAAGGTTTCTGTGCCTCCTTATAAATCTATAAGAGTGGAAACCACACAAAAATTTAGGCTAACTGACCCAGCAGGTCCCTCTAGACTTAGCAGATCACAGATTTTATCTATGAATAACATACCAATAGTATATAGTCCCATACATATAGTCCCACTCAAAATTAATGAGTTTATGGATATGTAAGGTTTTACTTGGAAGAGAGGAAAGTACAGCCTGCTCTCCTGCAGAGGAAGTACTTCACATATCTGCAGGTCATTGTCAAGCTTATGGGGCACTGCAGGCAGCACTGACAATACAATAAAAACAGCCTGTCTCTCTTTGGACTGGAAAATCCAGGTACATCCAAACCTCAAAACTACCTGTCATGTAGATAGGATAAACTCACTTAGCCAATTTGCAAGCCAAACTGCTTGTAGAGCTGGAAATACTTGATCTCAAAAGTCCCTTGAAACCAGTGGAGTTCTGGCTTTTAAAGCAGCAGCTATGAACATGTAGCTTATTATTATTATCATTATTATTATTATTATTTTGAAAGTCACAAGACTTTTAAGCCTGAATAGACTATGAAGTTAGTACACATAATAGAGGTTTCATGTCTTGTTTACATCTGAATGTTGAAAATCACTGCAACGAGGTCACCACTGACTAAAGGTCAGGTGGAAATGGTTGCAGTCTTCAGTACACACTGACTCTGATGTTACACCTTGCACAGAGGTGGTGACTTCAGTCCTTCCCAAGGACTTTTTCCAAAGGCCTGTGCTTCCCTGCTAGTTACATGTGCAGGCTGAGCTGCCGAGGAGTGCTAAGACCCTCCAGACCGTGGGACCTGACGGAAAGTCTCAGGATGAATTCCGAGCAAAGGATGCTCTTTGCAGGCAGACATCCTGCTTCCAGCAGAAGGGACTCTTAATTTGGAAAATCTCTCCTACTGCCAGCTCACAATAGAGGCTGTTAGACTGCATAATTCATATGCAGTACCAAAAAAAATAAAAAAAAACCCACCCCAGTGTGATCAGAGCTTAGGTTAGGAATGTTTGAATTCCTGACGCATTGCTGAAGCCTCTCTGGAGCTCAGCTGTATAATGGAATCTTTATCAGACCATCAACCAATTGTGATACTTATCTGTACAGCGTTGCATTTTGGGTTAAGTGATAATCCATCAAGGCTGGAAATCATTGTGTACTTTTTAAGTTGCCTACTTCATTACTGCGAGCTGACAGCTGGATGGATTTGTTAGCACTAGAAATATTTGTTCCAGACACAAAGAGCAGGTTCCTAATACACGATATTATGATACTTTCTTTCATGTATTCAGCATGCCTGTAGTGTAATCTATGTCTCATTTATGATATTCATTTACTTGGCAAACTATTCAGATTATGAAATCCATCTTTATTTGTTCCAGAATGCAACAGCCTCATTTCATGAATAATATGACCAAATAACATATAATAATGACGACAGTCTTCATCTTACATCATAATAGCTGTTAAGCAGAGAAAATTGCCATTTTCTAAATGGCACAGTTCTTTGCTTAAGTCTGTGAAAGGTAAAAGTTGAAAAGCACAAGTACTTTTCATGGCTGTCGAGGTAACCATCATCATGTGGGTCATGTTGCCAGAATTTTTGTTTGGGGTTAGACTGCTTTAATGCTGTGCATGTTGCCTGGAGGATTATTCTTGGTTTGATAGTACAACTAAAAAACATCTTTTAAAAGTACTTGAAGACTGGTAATTCCACACAGAAATACTTGGTTTTGATTTTGGTCTGCTCACAATAGACATCAGGATACTTCCATTTTTTAGCATGTAGCAATAATGCAGTTTCTTATTCAGTTTCACACTGCATGAATAAGAACCTCCTTTCATAACCACATTCTGATGCTACTTAGTGCTCTGCTGTCTTATTTCCTCTAAGACACAGGAAGATACCTTCTGTGGATGTACCAAAACCCAAAATTCCTAGCTTTAACTTAAAAAAAAAAGGAAAAGATTATTTTCATACTATGTTTGTATAGCCTCTTGCTTAGATCTGGTATGTTTTTGGTCTATGATCACCATGCATGTGAGCATGTACTCTTTGTTATGATTCTAATTCTCTGTGGACATAACTAGAAGTCTGTAGGAATCCAGCCAATAAAGTAGGAAGCTGCTTTATTTTGGTTTTGTTTGTTTGTCTATTTTGCCTTGTTGGTTTTTTTTTGTTTTTGTTTTTGTTTTGTTATGTTATGTTTTTATTTGTTTGTTTTGGTTTTTGTGGGTTTTTTGTTGTTGTTGTTTTTTGTTTTGTTTTGTTTCTGGATGTGTGGGGCTGAAGGGAGTGGTTTAATTTTTTTTTTTTCCAAATGATATTATAAGAAGGCTTTTCCTGGCTCTCTGTCTATCAGATCTAAAAACCAAAGAGTTTTTTGAGACAGAACAGATGTTACAATCTCCTCTGTTGATCTAAATTTTGTGAGCTCTGAGAATTTGCAGTATTAATTGTACCAAGAATCTTGGCCAGTGGGATGAAACCCAAATTAAATGTTGCTTTGGAAAAGGAATAAATATTTTGTTACCGTTAAAATGGGCACTGTGGGCTACTCAGCCTCATGAAAATATCACAGTAGAATTTAAGAAACTCCAAGTCCTGTTCACAACAGCTATATTTTCATATAAAAAAAAAGAAAAATTCAACTATTCAATCTTAAAACAACTCTCAGATCTTGCCATCTCTCTGCTTGCCCAGCACTCTGGATTTCTGCTTTGGGTTTGTCCTCCTGGTTACAGAGAAGCCAAGACTTGGCCCAGGGAGCCACGTGTCTACTAATGAGCTGAGGCCAGACACAAACAAAGTCGTGGAGTTTTCTTCCAATGTCAGAGCCCTTGGCAACAGAGAGAACATGGAAAAGGAGGCAGATAGGGCTGCACTCCTGCATCTCCTCTCTGCACCCAGTAGTGGATCTTGGAAAACTGGGCACCATTTCTCTTCCTGGTCTCCTCTATTTAGCCCATACAAGCGCCAGTGAATGACAGGGTGCTTTCCATCCCTGGCTGCAGATGTTAGGGAAGGTTTTCCAGCTACCTCTCAGCTGGAGCCTGTAGATGTTTCACCTGTGGAACAGCTCTGACCAGAGACAGCCCAGTTTCAAGCCTCAGGGAAAGAGGTTTGTACAATAGGTTTGTGATTTCATCATGGTCTGATACAGTAGATGAGTTGGAGGGGGAGATCCTTCAGGTTTGGCTTCAGTCCATTACCTGGAAGGTGTATGCCCTTCCACCCTTCCCCCCACCACATGGCCTGAGACCCCACAATGGAGCACTCACCAGACCACCACGGGAGAGACCGACAAAAGAGGAAGTTTATTGTGGGATGGGGGCTTATATAGCTCTTGGGAGGGTCAGAGGGGACCAATCACAGGTGAGGGGTCTTGCAATCAGGTAGGGAGTTTACAGCCAATAAGGAAGGGGTTAACAAAAGATCGATGAGAGCACCTTGGGACATCTTCCCAGGATACTCCTGCCTGAGAGATAAGGGGTCACACAGAAGGTATTGGGGAAAAGCAGTGACTCTGCAAAGAGCCATCTTAACACGAGTTTAAACAACATTAAAAACTTCTGATTCACCAGTCCATCTTTGGCAGGACTTTTTCCATACATCCATTGCTACAGTCTGACTTAGGTTTGTTGTGATTTGTTAACACATCATCTAAACAGCTGAGAAACAAGCAGAATGGAAAAATAAGGGCAATGAAAGAAATCATTGTAAAGTCGTGAAATGGCCATTCTTGAAAGGTGGTGCTAAAGCCTTACTTGAATGCCTAATGGAAAAGAAAAAAAATGATCTGAAGAACTGTTGGTTTGAATCTCAGATTGTTTGGCCTCCCGAGAAATCTAGACACTGGATACATCAGTAGGAGACTGGTGTAAAAGAAGGGAGAAAGAAGACGTAAAACCCAGAAAGTTGTAGTTTTCTTACTCGGTTTGAATAAAACTAAACACAAATTAGGTTTTATGTTACTGCTACAGAAGCATTTGGCTTGTAGCTCACTGTCATAGGAAACTGCTTTTAACGTCAGACAACCACCATTTTTGTTATCAGAGCTGAATGCAAGTAAGCATACACAACTATATTTAAAGTACAAGTCTGCCCTTATCTCCCTTGCCCCTCACATATTCTACAGCTTATCCTTGCTTTGTTGTTTCCTTCTGTGTCAATATCTCAAAGTGCCAAGTTATGTTAATCAGATTATATGAAAGAAAAATGAAATCCCACAAAAAGAACTGGCAATGTTTAGCATTTTTGGATAGGAAAAGTATATGAGGACTACAAGTACTGTCCAAACAGTTTCTGCATTTAAGCCATAAAGAAATAGTTATTCTAGGAGGGTTTGGTCTTATTTCTTAATATAGACTTCAAGGTAAAAATAGGAAATAAGAAAGCAATGTAATTTTTTAGCTAAGATGGTTGACTTTTATGCTATTAAACAGAAATATTCACAAACTAAAGTCACAATAGTTTTCAAAACTATTACATCCTCAAACTCTTCCTTATACCACCGTAAACTCTTCTTCTAAATTTAGCTCCACAGATCTCCTTTAAGAAATCCTTATTTTATACCAGAGCCAAAGCCAATAAAAGCAAAGTGGGTTATAATAAAGCAGGGATTTCATTCACATATAAATGTGTACATTCATTGGCTTTGTGGTCACCCTGACAAATAAACTCTTGAACTTCACAGTGCAGTTGCCTGGGAGCAGCATGATGTCTCTGCTGTACACAACAACTTCTGGAGATGCTTTTAGGCATTTCTATATAAAGCTTTAAACATTCTGCTACAGTCATTATACAAGTGAGTCAGCTGAGGCTGAATCATTCTAATATGTGCAATGAATGGAATGGATCTATCTTTTGAGCTTGGGATATTCTTGCAATGTTAATTTTGCACCTATTTTGGAGCTGTTGGTGAGATTTCAATCTTCAGCAATAAGAAGTCAAAATAAACAAGTTTTATAACATCTTTGACTTTTTTTTTTCCCCTCTCCTTGTCAGGAATAGGACTTAAATAAAAAAAAATTGTTCTGTTTGTGTGTGGGTGATTAATATAGTGCCAGCCTGTGGGGGGGTTTTATGTACATTGTGTACATAAGTTTTTTTACCTCTGCGAATCCAGAAACACAGAGCTATTCTGACTTGAGGTGGCTTCTCCTGAACTGTTAATCACATGCCCCCTCCACCTACAGGACTTTGAAGTATTGGAATGGCATCATCTCAATTAACTTTATACTAACAAAGAATTTCTCCAGTGGAGGCATCCCTTATTTCACTATTAGGAGCAAATCCACAATCCTCCTGTGCCTCTTTCCAGTCATAAAAGGGAAAAATAGCATGGATCTATGCACAGCTTTCACAAATAACATTACATAAATCTGATAGAAAGACAACTACTCACACAGTGTATAATTATTCTTTCAGCAGTCCTCCAGATTTGTTTCTTCTCATACATTTTATTCTCATTTTGTCGTACATTCCTCATCACGGTTATTAGGCTTTAAGATACCCTTGACAAATATATAAAGGGCAACACTCTTCACTGGCATCAAATTATGTTTAGATTTTTTGAGTTAGTAGGTAATGTACCAGTAAAAGAATAATTAATTCCTGAAGGACTGAGCACAAAGGCAAGCATACGTGTGTCTGAGAAAGTGAAAAGTTTGACTGAACAGGAAGTTTATGAATTATGATGCTGTCATCCAACTGGATCAGTAGCTTTTTTCATGCTGTTTACTAAATGCCATGCAAATTAAGACAGCAATGGATCACACGGTTCCAGAATTAACTGATGACTTTCGGAGAATTTTTTTCCCCGTTAATTCAGGCTTTCGGTAATGAGGAGGTACAATCACCATAATGCAAAATGCCTTAGATTTACAGATTCTCTTGCCTCCTTATATCCTGTATCATATTCTTGTAAAGACATTTCCTGTGGCTGGATGTGGAGTAACATATTCTCAAAGTGGACTGTGTAAAAGTCCTGCAGAATAGAGGAATGTCTTGTAAAATTTACCTGAGGTGATTCTTAAGTATCAAGTAATAATTTTAGAACAGAATTAGTGAAATCTGTCTATCAAGTTCATTATGTCAGCTATTGGAAATCTAGTTCAAAGATATTACTAAATAGATGCGCTACCCTACGATCTGGGGCAAACTTCTGTTTCTTTAAGGCATGATCCAATAACATAAGACAAAGAGAAATGGTGCTTCCAACAAAAAAAAATAGTTTTGAAGGTTGAGAATGTATGAATAGTTTCTCAGTTTAATGTCCTTATATATTCCTTCATGTCAAAAATCTCACTGGAATAGGATGAAGAAGTGTCAAAGGAAAGTGTGTTTATGTGGGACTTTTTGCTCAGCCAACAACAGATACTATTGAAAATCTGCCCCTTTCCTCTTATGCCATTTGTACCTCTGCTGTGGAGGTGTTCTGACAATCCAGACAAGGTTCAGCCTAGCATTTCAGGATAGGAGAACTCTGCCTTCAAAGCAGTCACTGTAAGTTTGTGAACATCATTTGTTTTATTGGTCCAAGAAAGGAGATGAAGGGACCTAAGGAGAGCATCCTGTCCATTTCGCTCTGCCATGGGAATCAAGCACTTTTAATGAAAGCCAGGATGAAGGAAGTCATAGAACTTAAATAGCTACATCAGAGTCACTGCCTCCCGTGCATTTACAAAGCTTCTCCACTAAATGCCTTTGCCACTAAATAAGGGGATTCGTTTTCCCCATTGAACTCAGAAAATAACTCTTCATCAGAGTCATACTGACTTCTTTTTCAAAGGTAAAACCAAACAAACCAGTGCCTTCAGCTTCTTTTCAGAACACATCTTTAAATTTTCTGTCCTTGTTTTTTGATCTCTATTTGTGGTCATTTCTCAGTGTGACCCCCCTGGTAGAAATAGCGCTCTAGTTGTCATCCATTTTGGGATAAAACACCAATTGTTTCAGCCTTGTCCTCACCATTCATCAATAGGATCACTAAATTTCTTCATTTTTGTCTTTCATCTAGTGTATTTCTAAACACTTTTGTTTTGTTACATTTCTCACAACTTGCTAGTTTCATTTTGCACCTGGTTTTATATTCGGTCTCCTGTTTCTTCCACACTGATCTACTCTATAATTTATGTTTACACCAACCTCTCGTTTTGATGTTTTCATGGTGTTTGATTTCTCAGATTGTTCGATAAACAACTTCATTAGTTTACTACACGTGTCCTGTCTTTTCCTCTGCACTGGGATAGACAGTCATTTTCCTTTCAACACAAGCTTTTCAGGAAATAGACTTCCCACACTCATTTATCCCTTTGCTTATCTGCCCAAGAGATTGTAACTACCAGTTCCTTGAGGCTGAAGTGGTTTCACCTTCTCAGTCATTTTGCTGGGAAAAGCGAGTGCTCGTGTTTTAGCCATTGGTCACCTTCACCCATATTTCCTTCCTGGACTCTCTCTCAAAGCAGCATCTCTTTGTAACTGTGGCATCAAACTCCATGCATTCTCATATGTTTTAAGAGTTGAGGCTTAGAAGAGAGTTCTCCTGTTTCAGATCTTCCTCTTGGTGCTGGGCACACAAATGATAAAAATGAACGGCTCATAGTAAAGGAAAATGAGGCCCTAAACCTCATGTAGGAGGTAAGACAATGCCTTAAAAACATGAATACGCTACATATACAATCACAATGGTGACATGGTTATGATCACAAAACAAACAGAAGAAAACAATTCATTAAGGACAGAAGAAACCAGCACAGCACACCAAGAACTTTATCCTTCCAGTACATGAGCCCTCAGAAAGCTGGCAAATTTCTGGTGCTTGACACAAACCACTCTTTCATAAAGACATGATAATTCCTGTAATTCTGTTTCTTTTCAGGAAATGTTCTTGCAACCACTCAGACCCATGAGCACGGGGCTGCTTTCCATGGTCTGTCCCTTTTTTTCTGGAGGAAAGGGATTACTATAAGTCTTGTTCTCTTTTTCACTGAAACAACAGTATATGTTTTTCATTAAAAACAGTACTAGAGCTTAAAAAATGTAATTTCAGGTTTGATGTCAGTTTATTCATGAAGGCCAAAATATTAAAACACCAACGCCCTATGGAGGAAGAAGTTGGGTGCTCTGATATTATCACAATCTTTACACAATGGACTTGCAAATTAGCTCAGCTTCTTCTTGCAAGTTAGGTCACTACAACTGACTCGTAACAACATTTCCAGAACAAAAAGATTGCATGACTCTGTCTTAACTTTCCTGGTTGGCCTAGTTGTACCTCATCATGTGAACATTGCAGTGTAGTAAATTAATATTATTTCCTCTCCCTTTGTGCAAGGAAAGCTTTCAAGAGACCACGTAGAAAACTTCTGCCATTTCATTTACCGTGAGAGATGTGTAGCTACCCAGAAGATGATAATCTGTGAAACCCTGCACACACATCTTCCCTATTTAACAAGTCATCTGATCAGTTGCTGAATACAAGAGTAAAATTAACCTTTATATTTTGCACATAAAGAAATGAAGCATTACCAGAAACATTTGAAAGCTATAACAGAAAAAAAACCAACAGGATGAGGACGCGGAGGGGAGAGAGAAATTTCAGCTTACTTACTCTAGTTCTGGTGAGATAACAACACCCCTAATTTAGGAATACCTTAAACTGTAAAAGACCAACAAGGGTGATGTAATGCAATGCCTCTGTTACCAAGCAAGATTGCATCAACAGAAATTCCAATGCTGAGGCACCTATCTTGTTTTAAATGGTAGCACCCAAAATAACCACTCTTAAAAGGTCAAGTTTATTTAAAAATAGCTTGCTTGCATTTTACATTAAAGTTAATTTACTAACCTTAAAAAAATTAAATGCAAATCTATACAAATAATTTAAGCATCCTGTCAAAGTTCACATACACACTGCTAGAGCAATGAAAATATTCAAGGTCATATGAAATCTTTCTTAACCGTGTACCATCCTGGGGCTTATTCCATTAAAGATATATAGTATACATTGAACTAAAATGTTTGAACCCTCTCTTTAGCAATATCTACCCTTCTTAGAAATAAAACCTAAAATTTCCTATTCGTAATGTGTTTTCCAGGCCATAACAAAGAAGTATACTGTACCTCTGATGCTGGTGGCTGTTGCCGAGGTGGTTGTGCTGGCTGTTAAGGCTACAGTGGTTGTGACTGTTGCAGTGGTAAGGGAGGGGATGACAGTAGTGGGAAGCAAAGTGTTGAAAACATCTGGTGAGTGGAAAAAAAAATATAAAATAAAATCATATCATGCAAACAAAGGAGAACCATAACAGTGGTTTAATTTGTAAATACAAGAATGTTGAAAATGACTAAATTAAAACATGATTAACATAAATTATTACAGGTACAGCGGAGTACCTTTAAATTCTTGACATTTATCACTCTCGATTTTTTAGTCAATCTTTGAGCACATGGAATTTAAAACTCTGTTAAAATGACCAAGCTTCCACAGATCTAGAGAGTGACGGTTTAAGTGACAAGAATCCATTTCTTCACTGAGCCATTTTAAATGCCTCATATAGTAGAAACCATACACAGATGAAACATGCTGTGTCAGAGTGGGAGATGAAAAAAACACCATCATGCTAAAATAAACACACACATGTTAACGAGAAATGGCTGTATGTTAAAACACCCACTTTCAGACAGACTCAATGGAGGGAAAAAGGGGAGAAAATGCTACTAACTATAAGAGCTGCTTTTTCCGGATTGCTTTTCTTCTTCCCACACATTTGATTAAGACACAGTTGTCTGCTAAGATCCAGAGCAGAGTATATTTCAAAATCTTTACCCTAATTAGCAGGCACATTCATCTTTCAGTCATCCTTAACACAATTTATTGTTAGTACACACATCGGTATTCCTCTAAAGCAGCTTCAAACTAAAAATCAGAAAGTCTAATAGTATTGCCATTAACAAACCCGTGCTTGCAAGTCAGAAAAAATGCATAGTCCTGATGATGAAACCCTTCAGCTTTTGATCAAGTGCAGGTGTGCCAGGCTTGGGGGCACCACTGCTTCACTGTAGAGGAACCAACAATATCTGTTGCAAAATGCTCCAACACAGAGCAGAACATAACCAGATGTACAGAGAGAAAATCCTTTGATTACGCTGCCAAAAGCAATAAAGACCAATAGGACTTTGCTTATAAGGTGATTGCAGGTTTTAAAGAACAAACAAACAAAAGCCCTGAAGAGAACCAAAGAAAAGCACTTCCATGAAGACATAAAAAGCATCTGACATTTTTCAGATTATTTATATCGCGGGTTTAAAAGGAAAGGACTCGTTTCTTGGCAGCTGATGGTGAGTAACCCATTCCATACTGATTTCAGTGAAAATATTTCTGAAGGGTGCTATTCAATGCAATAAAAGAGCCAAAATCTGACCCACAATCTGTCTTCCCTTGCTGTGGAAAGAAATGCAATTGGTCATCAATTCTGACTGAAATCAATGGAAGCTGAAGTAGCTCAGAGCTTTTCAGTATTGGGCCCTACAGAACACACTCCAGACACAGGGTCCTTGTGTTCAGCATTGCATATTTACTCTCTCAAGACCTCAAAGTAACATACTTACCTTATTTTCACACTGGACGACAGATTATCCTGCAACTTTCAAAGTCTCCTTGTTAGTTAACATTTATAAGTCACCTAAAATTTTCTGTATTCCTCTAGTTTTGATAAACACCAGCACTATAGCCTCTGGAATCTACACTTCTGGGATTTTCCACTTCTGAAGCCTTCAGAAAACAGCACAAGATCCCTCTTTCATCTGTTGTACACTGATATTTAATCTATTTCTCAGTACAAAATATTCTCAAGCCAGAAAAATTAGAACAGGCTTTTAGAAACTCCCTCAGTGTAGCCACATTAATCACCAGGAAAAATGATAATATTACCTGGAGTGTGAGTACCACAATAATTAAACAGAACTGAGTATAACAAGCATTAGAAATAAATTAACATGTTAAAGAGACACATGTCACATGTAGTGATCTATGCAATTTCTTCTTATAAAGGGAAACTCCTTCCCTGATAAGTATCTGCTAAAAATGAAATCAAACAGAAAAAAAACCCCCACCTACTTCACAAGAAGAGCAAAGCCTTGTTTACTAAGAAAGCTTTACAAATCATTCCTGTAGGTAAAACCTAATTAGTGTGACTTATGGTTCCATTAATTATCTTTCTTGAACATGCCATTTACTTGAGACTGCAATGACAACTTAGGGTTTTATGGCAGTGCTATCTGTTCTGCAAACACACTGTCTACCTATTTTACCAAATAATAGCTTACATGAGTGACTGGTAAACTCAGAATTTGATTGCTTTCTGGTTTCTCTTCTGGCTGAAGCATTTCCAACAAGATTTCTCATTTTAAATGAAAGGCTATCTAGGAAAAATTCTAGAATATAATATCAGCGTTTTAATACAGATGTGATAAATCTATCTGCTCTCATGAGGTCAAGAATAATGAAAACTTTTGCAGAAATTAGTTTCCTGATCAAAGTCATAAACTCTGATGCCAAATATCAAAATGGCAGCTTTTAAGAAGCCTCAAAGAAAAACATATGTTCTCGAAAGAAACGTAAATATAAGGAATAACATTTGCTTTGTTTCTTCCTTTGCAGAGTAAGGTGAAATTCTCTGTGTAAATGGCTACAGTTGGTCTGCTTTGCTCACAGAATTCCAAAGATTTGCTCTTAAAGACCACAGTACAAGAGAGGAACAAGGAATCAGCAGCCTCAGGAGTGCTACACTGCCCAAGCAATGAAATCTGAGTCTGCTCTGGGCTCTAGAAATGCCTGGTTCATACCCAGGTTCGAGACTCTGCCCGGGGGATTTGCTTCATTAACACCATGAGAGTCCGCAACAGGAATGTGTAAAGTACACAGACAACACATTTTGGAACTCTTGGACCATATCTTACCCTTAAATCTTGTTTTGGACAGCCCAAATCCAGGCACAGCACTCTGAAAAGCACCTGAGCCCCTCTTATGTAAATGGGGCCCCTCAGTCCCATCGAGTCTGACAGAAAGGCTCCGATCAGTCCTTCCAAGAAATATGGATTCTCATGGAAACTTTGTCTTTCCCTGGAAAATGCTTTTGCATGAGAGAAAATGCTTTAGAAAAAATCAGAAGTAATGTACAGTGGTCCTCATTCTCCCCTCTCAGTATTGCAGCTGTAGGAGGTAAGTGGGTTTGGAAGCTCCCAAAATCAGACAAAATACAGGTAAGAAATGATACTTAACAGCACAGGCTTCTGTTTAAGGCATCTGGACCACTGTTTCATAGAGGGTGTGCTGCTTCTTTTTCATGACAGAAGAGGGAATGACAATTTGACCTGTTTCTCATCCTGCAGGACTTTTTTAATATATATATATATATATTTTTTTTTAATGCAGGGCACAGCTATCTTACATCACTAGTGAGGCACACGTTATCCAGAGCTCCCTGCTGGCAGCTGCTCAAAAACATGCTATCAAAGGGACTATGAAGATTTGTCCTCTTGAGCTTTCTGTCAAGAAGGATCTTAACAGAATGGATTTGCAGATTTCTGCCCAAGAAACCCTTGTTAGAGTGAAACTTAATTCAATTTCCTTGTCTCGGAATTTCTGAATCTGGTTGTACACAATGTTCAGCTGAAAGCAAATCTTTGTTTATGCCTCTCATGCCACTAAACACCAAGGATCATTATGACCAAGAGATCTCATAGAGTGGAACTTTTTAATTCAAGTAGCCATACCCAAATCACTGCACAAGATTGCTATTTCAATAATACTAAGGTATTAATCCCTAGCTTCCTGTGAAGCAGAAAATAGCTATATTTTGCAGATGGGGAACCAAAGAAGATAGAAAAGCCATGCTCAGAGATCTAGTAATTGTCACCATTAATTTTGAAATCTCACTTCTAAACTGGATGTCTGTTGACAGACAGATATTCAGCCAGAAATCCAATAATGTATTTAAGTTGGTATTAATTTCAAAACCTTGCTAGCTCTGAAATACAAACAATTCATGGAGAACTAATTGTTTCCATAAAAGTTGTTGGAAATAGAAAAGGGGCTGACCTTCACTCCAAGGGGAGTTACTGACTGCAGTCCCAACTCTTATTCACTTATGTTCCCACATGTTATACAGGTAAGACCTGAACTGGATTTTTGACAAAAAATATGGGCTCCTGGCCATGTTTTTTGGAGGTTTGATCCCAAGTGGATAGAGGAAAAAGGAGGAGCACGCAACGCCTGGCCTGGTCTGGGGGCTGCTCCTTAGCGGAGCTGCTCATGAGTGGCAGAATAATGTTGTACAAGATCAGCTTGAAACAGTGTCAAGCCGTGCCTGATCAAAATTTCCTGTTTGCCTCTCCTCTCTTGAATTGATGCCACTTTCCTCTTACTAAGGCAGAAGACATTCATCCATTTAAGTGTAGGGAGCCTGGACAATTTACTCTCACTGCCGATTTGGCCTTAAGCATTTTTACTCCCCATCTCCAAAGAAATGAGAAATGGTTCTGTTTGGTTTAGCAGGCTTATGTGAAAGATAGATCTGACCTATTGAAAATATTTGACTTTTTTTGGTAAAAACACAACTGATATTTTGACATGACTGAGCACAAATCAGACAACAATAGCTGAAGTTGATAAAAATGTAAAGGCTTTTGTTTCAAGCCTGACAAAGGCTGACAGAAAAATTAAAGGACAGAGTGATAATGATGGATGGCCCTTGCTGTATTTTGACTGAGAATGAAAGAAATTTTAAGTGGTAAACTGAACTGAGTGATGACCTACCTGGGAAACAATCTCAGTGCTCCGTGCAAAATTTAATCAGTCTGTGGTATGTAGCATTAAATAATTTAGCAAGGTTTTAAATTCAAAGGGAGCTGCACTTACCCTCGTTCTAAGAAAACGGGATTGAACAAAAGGATCATTCAGCCTGAATATCATGTGCCAATAGCTCCTTAGCACTTAGACTGAATGATCGTGAACGCTCATGGACATGAGGTCAAGGGGTTCTTTTTGCTAATTGATTCAGATTTATGAAACTCTGAAATGGCAATTATGTGCTTGACATTTTTGCTAGCAAATCAGATGTCATTAAAAATATCCAAATCCTTTTAACAAAAGCTCCATGTAGATCTATATCACTAGTTATAGCATGAGAGACTGCTGGAGAATGAGTTCATGTTGCAAGACATACAGCTGGGCTAAAATGGCCAGGCAGCCTAGAAGGAAAATAAAATAAATCCACATAGCCCCATGGTTGTAAGACATTTCATGGGCCTGTAGATGATATTACATGTTAGAAGATGTGAGACATTTCATTAAAGTTTGATTAAACATAATTTAGTTGCACAGTCATGACAGAGAAAAAAACCCAAGTGCTAAGAGATGCTACAATTTTAATCCTGCTTTTCTTTCTTCCTCAGCTAGAAACTGGTAAGAACAACAGTTTTCTCTTCTCATAGAAAGTTTTATAGCTTGGTGGTTGGTTTGTGGTTTGTTTCTTTGTTTTCTTTTCCTCCCATTTCAAAAGCAATAGGTTTCAGTAGCAAATGAAGGAGGATGAAGTATTTTAAGTTACAGCAAAAAAAAGACTGTTTCCATCTGGTTTCAAAGAGGCAACCAAGAATTGGAATCTGCACGTCCCTGGACCAAATTCTGTCCTTAGAAAGTTAAGAATATAACTCAAAAGAACAAAGCCTATTTCAACATTAGTACTTAGTACCGGCAGTATGGTGTTATCCCAAATCACTTAAAATGAGGGCCTGATATCACACCGTGGCACATTTTTACAACACATGCTCTTACCAGAATTGCTTATGACAAAATAAAAAATGTGATGAATATGAAAAAACAAGGTGTAGTAGCAAGTTATTTCTGATTATGCCATCTCATTTGACACTGAAATATGAAGAAAAAGCCAGCTGCCCTAAATTGTCTTGAAACAACTCCTCCAACAAATGAGTGAATATCTCATTTATTTTGTGCACCAGAGCAACAGCAGGACTCACAAAGACTACGGGTGTGTGAAAGGCTGATTTTCCACCAGTAAAGCAGGTCAGGCTCAGGACAGGTGTGGGAGCTGTCAGAAAACAAGCAGCTGTGGATCTCAGGCTGGTGACAAGAAAAAAGCAGTGCGAAGGAAGTGCCTCAGTGTGTTAGGAAGGACACGGTAAGGGAGGGTAAGTTCTCAGGGCTGAGAGAAGTGACCAGCTCTGCGACTTTTCTCCTCCCTCAAGGTGCCTCTGCCCAGACTCAGGCCACCTCAGCAGTGCTGTGGGACCCTGGGTCATGTGGAAGGGAAGATTATTTATGTAAAACCCACTTCTACCACCTTCCAAGGGGACTCTAACAAGCAGAGCTTGCTGAGCAGAGGCAGCCCCACCCTTCCCCTTGCACTGATCCGAATTTAGTAGGCACTGGGACTACATGTTTTATAATGCTCAGGAGTACTTGCTAAAATTAAAGAGTAGCAGCAAACACAGAAAAAAAAAGGCTTTTTTCTTTCTCGTTTTTCTTTTCTTTTTTTTTCTTTTCTTTTTTTTTTTAATGGATAGAAAAACATGACCTTTCTGCACAGCACAGATGTTGCCACAAACACAGCTTTGCCACCTGGAGATTGGCGTAGTTTGTTGCACACACAGTTGGTGGAGCTGCACACAGGGACCCCCAGGAAACCTGAACCAAGCATTTCACAGGGAAAGCATCTAACATGAACATTTAAGGATTGCACCGGTGGCTCACAGCTTTCAAAAGGTCGGGTTCGACCTTTGAAGCCCTCAGTGCTTACTTTAGGGATCGTTTTGCTCCCCACAGCACTCCACTGAATTTGCTATCAGCAAAAGCACTCGAGCTGCAGCTCCCTTGGAACAGAAAGAGAAGTTTGCAATGAAGGCCCGGAGATGCTGGAACACGCTCCCATTTCCCCATCCGTCAGACTCGTTGTTTGTCACCAGTCCAGCCATTTAAAAAGCTCACCATTCTTGCTCTCAGGGAAGTAGAAGAATAAAAGGTGACATAATGTAGGATGTCTCAACACATTTACCTATTGCTGTTCAGTTTTGGTGGGGCAGATAATATTAAGGGCAACGTTTGTACTGTAGAAAACGAGTGGGCTGTAATGTGTTATTTCCTAATTTCTACTTGTGCTAAAACCAGGTGATACACAGAGAACATAAAAGGATAAATTTGATAATAACTTAACTAGGTGATTGGACATTGAAAAATAACTTAGTACAAGAAAAATTGATATTCTCATTTAGGCAATTCTTTAATACTGAAGAATCTGTTTTCAAGTACTCTAAGTTTTACTTTACTAATGGTTACTAGTGCAAGATTTACCTCTAAGGACAAACCAAACCAAGTATTCAACAGAAAGGTTAATCTCCCATGTTCTGGTGTTATATGAATATAATACAGACTTCAAATTACAATTTACTTTAGCAGTAAAGTGTAAGACCTAATTTTTCCCCAAACTTAGCATAACTTTTGCTAGCAGTTAAAAAAAGTCCTTTCCAATTAAATAGTAGTAATAATAATAAAGTCTATTATTTTAAAGGAGTCAATCTCTCTTGTATAAAAGCTCGCCTTTCTCATTAGTTACAAATACTGCACTGGGCAAATCACTGAAGCTTATGCAACTTGCCTGAAAGAAATTAGGTAAAATTTGCAGAGCATGCAGGAGGCTAAGGAAATTAATTTTGTAATTCAACATTTTAAATAAAAAGGTAGTTTTAGAGCATTGTTTGAGACCACAGCCTGAAATGAAGAAGCTTTACCTACAAAAAGGCATCTATGTATGTCTTGATTTTGTTCACAACCCTACATTAACAAATATATACACAGTAAAGAATGGATCTCGGCCTTGAAGATTTGTAAGGTCATTATTTGGACAGTACAGACCAAATGTTAGGGGAAAAGAGGCAGCATTATTCCCATTTCACAGCTGGGGAAATGAACACAGAAGATTTAAGTGGAATGTCTTAAATTTTACGGACTTCTGAGACTGACAGGGGAGTTCAAAACAGATCTCCTGAGGCTCATTTCAATCCCCTACTAAAAAAAACAAACCCAAAAATCAAAAACACAAAGGAAAACAAAACCTTTCTCAAAACTGCATTTAAAAAAGCAGTTGTCCTTATACCTGCAGTGCCAATTTCACTGCATTCAAGACAAAATGTTACCACAAAAGCCACCAAACATCTTGTATGAATAAAGCCAGCATGATTTTCCCCCACCATTCTATCACTATTAATATGGTGTTCTAGGCCCATTGCCACTGCTTAAAAATCACATTAGGCTGTAATGTTCATTTTTATTCTTTTAAAGTAAACAGACAAGCCATATTTCCTTGTTTTTCCAAGGCATAAAATAGGACCATTCAAAATTAAATGAAATAAAGTACCGGCAGCTGGCCCTTGAAAACCTATAAGGAGAAGCTAATGCACAACACAAATTCAGACACCAGCAGCCTTGAACAAAGATGACAGCTTTCCCTGAATGACACTTGACTCTTTCTGCACACACAAAAAAAAAATTAAAAAAGCTCAGCCAGAATTGCACTGAGAAGCAGAAAGAGGTCAAGGAGAATTTTCCCAAATTTCCCTGTTACGGAGGCATGTGTTGAAACTAAGTGGAGGCAAACAGATTGCTGATCTCTATTTTATTACAGTTGCTACTTTCATTTCTCTGAGAAATTCAGGACAGATCACTGAAATTGCTTAAACAACTCAAAACTCACTTCAATAATTTTAAGGTTAGTAAAAAGAGATAGCGGAGAATGTCATTTATTTTAAATGACTTTATTTCAAAATATAATCAGAGGGGTCCAAGGCTAATCTGAAACACTTTATCACAGTGCCATAGCTGTATCTCAATGAAAATCACCTTGGGAAAGTGAGTGGCATCTTTGCAACCTAAAACATAGATTGTTGCACTTCATTGCACTGTCTTTGACTAATAGAATTAATTCTCACATTCCTATCACCAAAGTACACTACACGAGAAAATAAGGCCCTATCTTTCTAGCTGTCAATCTGTAATGCTCTTTTCTTGCTCAAAAGAGTTCTACACACGTGGTCAAATTCCTGTCATGACTCTTTGCCCTTGTATAACACATAACCATGGATGGGGGGATAAATGCAACATAGTCAAGACTTAATTTTGTTAATATTATCCAGCTTGCCATCAGGCTGGCAGATATTTAGTGCCTTAACTATTAAGCCATCAAATAGGATAATTCACCCTTGGAATGTCACAGTGTTTTTTTTTATAAAGAATGCTTGATCATATTGCTAATTTATTTTAAACGAAATGATATACAAAGCAGTGCAAAGAGATTTCACTTCCTGCTTAGGGATGCTGAAAGCCATCCAGAGCTCTCCTCAATCAAGCACCAAACTAGCACTTCAACCTGTCAGGGTCCTTCAACTCCTCCCTGCCTCCTACCAATCAAGGATTACGAAACCTGCAGTAAATGTAAAACACAGAAATCACTGGGGGGAAAAACAAAGCCACTAGTGCAATGGCCCACAGTAATATCTAAAGAATAAAACACTTTAACAACGGTTTTTTCTGTGCTTCCTCCTCTCCTTTGGTTTGTTTTTGTTCTTCACTTGCCATGAGGATTAATATGGGCAGTTCCAGCTGAAAGATATACCCTCCTCAGGCATGAGGTTACCAAGAAAAAACAATTTTTGTCTTCCAGGGTGTATGTGGGGAGTAAACTGCCCAGGGTGTATGTGGGGGCTGTGTGGATACCAGCGAAGGAAAAGTAATGAAAATGCACATCTGAGTACAAAGTAGATAAGGCACAAAAACCCAGGCACTTTAATTCTTCTGCCTTGAGGCCTTCTAACAAAATAAAAGTAATCCTTTGACAATGAAAATTGTTTGGATCACTCTCACAAATGACACATCACCTTCCACCATAACATGAACACCATCAGTTGTAGCTGATACCTGGAGACCTGTTCACAGGCACCTGTTCACGGGCAAGTTTCTTCAAATGGGGTTTAGAGCTTTCTTAGTGCTCATGAGGGAAGCACAGCCTTGTGAAACAAGATCCTCATGTGGCATATTCCAGCCAGCTTTATCAGCTTTGGTGGCAATGGCCTTTTTGATTTGGTTTGTTTTTTTTTTCTCCTTGCAACCTGAGAATGGTTTTGAGATACACCCTTACTGCCCTCCTGATTATTTTTTGCTGTCTGTTCTCCTTTCTGTGAAAGACACACAGAAAGATCGATGTGATGAGCTTTTCTGAAAGCTGCCAAAAGAGTCTGGAATCCTTGAGACAAAGTCAAGGTGGTTCACAGGAACTCAGAGTAAGATCCAATGCAGAAAGTCTATGATAGGATTTAGCAATAAAAAATGTGACTTTAATTACAAAACAAAGAGAAGTTTATTACATTGCATCAAGAATTCAAGAAGTAAGACCTGAAAAAAATAGTTTGTGATTGCAGCTTAGAGGATTCCATTTTGGAGGAGGGGCTAAAGACACTTCAAGGTCCCAACACAAATTTCGATGGAACCTATGCTGTGAAGAAAGATTAGGAAGACTTATAAAATTTAAAAGATTTTTTTGAAGATTTTTTTTTCAGGAAAATTTAAAATTTTTGTCCTTATGATCTGTTTTTTAGTTGAAAGAATACTGAAAACAAGGGGGGAAATACCTTATTTGCTGTAAGGAAAATGCTACTAGAATAGTGTAAGAAACATTTGATTGAATATTTTTTTTTCCTTTATAGAATATAGAAATGCAGGTTAAGATAAACTCCAGAAAAATTTACCATAATTAAAATTTTAAATAGGAAAAATAGAATAATTGGTACTAAAAATTATTACCATCAAATTATGGATGTTAGAAATATTAATGGCTTGATATAAGCTACGTGTCTACTTCTCTCTGAGCCTCCATGCTCTTCCCATGTGATCAGAGACCTTAGATATGAAAGTTCTCAAAGTTCTGGTTTTTTGCAGAAGCTTTCTCTGCCCCTCTCAGTCTCCAAAGCATTTTTACCCATTTCCATTTGGTCAGAACCTTCCCAAGGTTCCCAATCTCAGGTGGAACTAAGCACAGTTCTGATGTATCACCTAGCATTAGCTGTCATTTTAAGCAATATCAGTAGCTAGAATACTATTTTCTTCCTTGAATTGAGTGGAAACCTGAGCAACCTATTCTCAAAAGAAGGGTGAGTTACAGAAGCACAACTGTGAGAAAGAAAGGGACAGGATACCCTTATTTGCATTCCACAGCACCTAATGGTGCAGGAAAGATTTCAGCTTAGAAAAATCACTAAGTCACTTTAATATTATCCTTATAGTTTGAGTTTTCTGAAAAATAAATTATTTAGATGGAAACAGAAGATCATTAGCAACTGTTAGACTATAACTTTATCAGCAGTCTCAAGTGAAATTATTCAGTTAACAGTTATATTTTCTTCATGAAGATTGCACATGATCTTCACAGGTATGGTAATTTTACAATCTGACTTCTCAAACAGAAAAGCTCAGATGAAGTAAAGTTCAAGAAAATTGGGGGTATAAGCAGTAGCAAAGTGTGAAGTACAGAGAAATTAGAGAGCAAGCTTTGGTACTGCAGCAAATCACTGATAATAAACTCGACAGCACCATTTCAGAAATACGTGGCACTGAAGGTCAGATAAAACAGTTCTCAGATAAAGCAAGAGTAGTAGATCTAGTTCAAGAAGTACTTCATTGTATATAATACCCATATACAAGCATCCAAAATATTAACTTTATGCACTTATTGGGTACGGACAAAAAAAAAATCCCTCATTATAACTCAAAACCAACACACAACCTTTTCTTTATCAGGAATCACATAAGAAATTCCAATCAAGAACCATCACATTTGCCAATGATATGTATACACAGCAAATTAAATATTTTCAAGAGTTGTGTGTTATTAGAGACATTATCCAAAACTACAGGCTTTTAGAATACCTATGACATCCATTCAAATAGGAATGAACTATATATATTTTAATACATTGTTAGAGGTTGGACCTGGAGAGAGATTTGCTGCTGATTAAATGCTCTGGGTTCAATTATTTCAATGAGCACTCCAGTCAGGAATAAAAATAAAAAAAAAAATAAAAAAAAAAATTAAAAAAATTCTTCCATATGTTATCTAACAAAATCACTTTATTTTCAAAGGGTTTTTTTTAATTAAAAACAGTATTTTAATGTAAAAAGGTGGAAGTGTCAAACATATTTCCCAAAAGTGTTAGTGTGGTTTGGAATGCTATTTACTTGACCTTTCCAAAATAATTTTAAGCTTATCTGGAAAAAAATTTGTATCTTATTTTTCTAAAGTCATCATAAATGAAGAAAGATCAGTTCACGCAGCTCAACTATACACCCCATTATTCAAGTATTTATCAACAAAAAGCAATTTCAAAGTAGCTGCCTTGAGAGTGTTCAGGGATAATAGCTGGACAATTCATCCATAAAATTAAGCCAACAATTCCACCATAAGTTTCTTGACAGACTTTTCCTACCTGAAAATGTCAACTAAACACTGTTCTTCTTTAGTCCAATAATAAAAGCTGTATTACACAATGATTTCTTAATTCATCTGGCTGTGTGACATTCACCTGCATTGTGCTTTAAGGTTTGGACCACATCTTCTGGAGAAGTCAAATTTAATAATATGATAATTATTTAATAATATGATAATTATTTAATAGATCAAAAATCAAAACATTTCAACCCAACTTGAAGGGCTGTGCTTTGAAGAATAACATATGTATGAAATTCTCTGGGTGTTTATAATGCTACCTTTAACACAGGGTTTCAATGACTCACTTTCTTGGGCCTGACACAGTGTAATCTTGCTCCTCCTCACTTTGATTTTTGCTAAAACTATCCAGTTGATGTGGATTTCAAAGGAGATGATGATGATGATGATGAAAAAAGAGATCTCTTCCTGGATAATTTAGCAGACTCTGATTGCTTTTGCTTGTGGGTATGTATGCATACATGCATGGTGGGGAAGTGGAAGAGAGAAAAAAAAGAGAGAGTTTTGGGGGAAGGAAGGGTTTTGAGATAGACAGTCTTCAAGAGCATTCTTTTATTTATTTTTCATCAGAAAGCCCAGGCTCCTCTGTCTCTGAGTCTCTATCATCTTCTTATAAGATGGGAATAGGAAAAACTTTTCACCTTTGTTTCAAGGACTCAAAATTGAGACTTCCTTCTTTTAATTCAAACACAGATATAAAAAAGAAAAATCTCAAAACTAGAAGGCACAGATATTCAAATGCACTAATTTTCTAATTATGTCCTAAGATGTCTTCTGAGTCCCACATTTTTGATATACCTTGATTGCTGAAAGGGCAATTTTGTGGGTTTTTAACCAAAATTACCCACTATTGTAGCCATAAATGTTATTATTGTCACATCACACCACAGGTCTCCACAATTCTCTTTTCCCAAAGCCCAAGCTTTGTTCGCCCAAAGGTGGGATAGGCAAAGAAAGTGTCTTCTCCAAAATGTGTGTGTAAATGAGACATTTCAACTCAGAAACTTTAAAGTGGGAAACTTTAGAAATTATCCTGTTATCTCTCTTTTGGTCTTACCACAAAAACAGAGGGCAACAAGATTACTGATGAGCTTGTTTCTCCATGTGGATGCTGTTTCCTTTCCTTCCCACCTCCCCTCTGCCCCTCTAGTGAATATTTTTATGTGCTTTTTGATGTATGTTTATGACGATGAGGTGTCCAAAAACACTACACAAGATTTATCAGAGTTCTGCAGTCAAAACATTTGCAAATCAAAAGATCTATTGCCTATTCAGCAAGCTTAGTTTTCCAAGAAAGCAGAAAATATCCTCACCTCCTTGGTTTTCTTTCAATTTACTGTTCTACTCAGTTTCTACTTGTTTGGAGAGATTTGAAAAGAAACTTGTATAAATTTAAAAGTGTACCATGCTGGAATTATGAGTGGCCACAGAGGATCAGCCTCTATAAATGTATTTAGGTATCATTTAACAAACCGAGGTGTCTGGTGCAGATTTGGTACAGGTCATTTACCAGATGTGGAGAACAGTCAATCACAGAGATTTACAACTAGACCAAAAATGAAGAAAAAAGGTGAAAAAAAGCCCACTAAAGAAAGAGAATGAATACAAGGGACAGGAATCCAGGAAATGCAGAGTTTAAGATCATAACTAATGAGAAAATGAGACCAGGGTGGAAAAATCTGAGAATTTACTGAAGGGAAGCAGGACAAGTATAAAAGTGATTTGAATTGCATACTTCCAGGACAAACAGCAAGAGAGGCCAAATAGCTTGTAGAGTTGGGAAGTGAAGAGATCAAGCAGCAGGCTTAAACAAACAAAAGAGAATACTTTTCCCTCAAAGCACGTAACTCAATTCAGGAACTTGTTGCCACAGGTTACTGTGAAAGCTAAGATGACAAATGTTTTGAAATGGGACTGGACAAGCAGGTGGAATATAAATAATGTTATAGTTGGGAAAGGTGCAGTGGGACCTTTGGTCTTACACACTGTAGGAGATCTTCTGTTTGAAAGCACTTTTCAAAATACTAATGAGGATGTAACTCGGTCTTTCGGCTGCCTTTATTTGCAAAAAATAGCTTGCCTAAGAAAAAATACAAAATAGAGAGGCTGAAGACAAAGAAACATGTTGTGACCTTTTTTATTCTTCAGAGATAGTAAGTAATTGGCTCAAATGCTTTGTACGTATAATATGGGCAATATTATGTATGTAATATATGTATAATTAGGGCAGTAAGAACTGCCTTGACCATCCACAGCTGCTGATTCATATTAATTTCCATATTGCTCCTCTAGATAATTGCTACATGACACATTACAGCTCTGAATATTTCAATTAATTTAATGCTTGTCTGTAGATTGGCATATCAGGATATTTCACCAAGGTTCTTCATTTCAAATAGGTCTGCAAATTGTCAAATGCTGCTGTTGCCATCAAGAAGGTTTCTCAATGATGTGGACTTGTGTCACTCACTCCAGTGTGATGATGAACTAAGTCTTCAGCAGTGACCTCCAGAGGTTATGAACTACTCCTACATAAATCACAGGTGTATCTTCAGTTTGACTATGATGGACCACCTCCTTCCTCTACTCCAGCTAAGTCAGTGCACTTATTACCTAAGCTTTGCAAGTAGAATCTATGTTTTTGGGCTGAGCCACATGAGTCTGACAGTTTGCTCTGTTTGCTGATGATTAATGACAAGTATTTGGACAAAGGTAAACAAAAATTCTTAATAAATTGGAAGAGAGTGAAAATTGCCTGGGGCACTTTACCAAAGAAAGGGTGTAATATATCTAGCCAGAATGTGCACTTCTAAAGCACCAGGCTCACCAATTAGAATACAGAAATGACAACAGCTACAGGCATTAAAACTTGTGCCTTTGTTACTGCAAGAGACAAATGTTTGAGCAAACTACGTCTTGCCTTTGTACTTCTGTCTATAAACTCTGACTTTGTGCCCGCCCTCCTGCTTCACAAAGTATTTTATGACATTCATTATTAACAATAAATGTTAAGAAAAATTAAATTAGCAGACATATTGATTCAGCAAAGCAGCATGAGCATATTTAATAGTCCATGCCGTTAACTTTATTCAAATTTGTTCTATTTCTCTGAAGTCCGATTTCTTTAATTATACTGCAAATCTAAAAAGATTTTTTATGTTATCAGACACTAATTGCATTGGACAGATTGCCATTCATCGCTTATAGCAATATTTATTTCCAGTGCTGTCTCTTAACATCAAAACAGTATTACTTCATCATCACTTACTGTGGAAAAAATACTACTTTTCTGTATAATTTTGTGTCTAGGTTGGTCCAGTTAAAGGTATGAGACACCCTTTACTTGGTTTGTATAATTAATATGTATAAATACTTTGCTTGCCTTTAATCTCTAATTATGATAAACTATTCCTTCCATTTTTAGGCAATCCTCTCTCTACACTAAAGCTGTCTAAATCTTCTCTCAGTTAGGAAGATAACTTAAGGAACTGACAGAATTATTAGATTGAGTACCACTGAGAGGGGGATTTCATAGGGGGAAAAAAAAGAATAGAAGCCAGATGAAGCTTTTATAACATTAACAAACAGAAAGACAGAAAATCTGTCAGAGTAGAAGTTAAAAAAAAGGAAAAAAATGTAGTCCACATCAGAGTATACATTAGAAAAGAAAAGTTCTGAATCAGGCTGCACTCCCCTGCCTCTGCAGAGGATACCTTCCATTGATGTCCTCTGTTTCCTCACACAAGCTCACATGGAAAATCTGGCATGTACTTGTATTAGGAACCTAACATTCAAAGTAAGAAGGCATACTTATGGGATAAATCAATTCTAGCAAAGAAGTAGGACAAAATAATTACATCAACACATTAAGCACAGGGGAAGGGATGAGAAATCAAAGGATGCTTCCAGATATATTTAGGAAGATAAAAAAATACATCTTCTATTAAATGGAAGGATGCATCTCAGAAAGTGATAAAAAGTAGGTTTTTTAGCCCCCAGAGAAATAGAGAGAAAATATTGTATAATTTGGGGAGGATTATGTTTCACTAGAGACATTCATGAATATAATGAGCTAAAGAAGGGATAAGGCTGCTTAAATTGATCTATACAACTGATTGTTCTACACTTGATAAAATAATTGTGTCAGTCTCCTCTGTACTTAAAATAACCCTAACAGCTCTGAAATGCAGTAAGTTGTTAAGCACTAAACATCATCTCATACTCTGTCACATTACTCTCATTGTTTCAGAAGCCTCGGAAGCACCTGACATTTACCTTCTCTAGTTCCAGGGCTGGCATTGCAGAAATGCAATTAGGAAAACTCTGTAACTCATAACAGAAGAGGTCAGCAATGAGGGAGCTAAACCTGATAACGTGCCTAATGTGCTGCCAAACATAACAGAACGCCTCCCCGATAATGAATGATTTTACAGACTGCCACGAAGTTGTTGCAAGATAATCAGACCGATGGGGGGGGCACGCCACTGTGACAAAGACACACAGGAAATGGTGAAATATTCTTTGGTAGAGGTGTACTGCAGAGTCATCACTGATGGGAAAAAATCTTATCGTTGTCAAAGGCCATATTTTCAGAAATAATCACATGAGTAAATTGGGCAGAAAAGGTGAATCACAGAAGTTTCAACACATGGCAAGCGCAGAAGCCATTATCTCATCAAAGGCAGTGCACTTTGTGCCTGCAGCCAGCAACCACCACATCACCACCTCCAGGATGTAAAAGACATTTTTTTCTTTTTCTCTTCTTGTGGTAACCAATGTAAGTTGAGGTTAGAGGGTTTAGTTTTTCTGCTTGTCTTTAATACAGAAATACCCAGGCAGCAGTACAGGCTCTGTGTTCCTCATGCAGAGACCTCCTCCTTACTTGTGCCACTAATTCTACATAAACTAGTAGTGAACTTTAAGAAAAATGAAAAGTAATCTAAGGGTTTCTTTTGACAAATGACATTTCATCAGCAGCACCAATAAATAGCTCCTTACTGAAAGCAGCACTTGTTAGAAGTTTTATGCCAAATACCTAAAGGCAGGTTAAACCTTGAGTGAAAAATGTTTTTGAGACCTTACAACCATCAAAGAAATACATATTTTTTATTACCAAATTCATCATGAGCAAATAAAATCTACATAATTCTCATGTCTATTTACAGACTATAATTTTCATTAGTATTTTTCATTTTATTTTGTCATAGTTATAAGAAGTCACATTTTTTAAAAAAATACACAAAAAAAAGTACCTTCATGAACTACAGTGGAGCTTCTGCCTTTATATTCACTTAGATTAAAATTCAAATAATAGAAATCATCATCTTCCAGGAATACATATTTGTGATAAGAAAACATCATGTTTTGAGACTGCTAGATCCATATTGCAAGGCTGTATTAAAGGTAAATCCTAAGTTTGTATTATAGTTTCTCCTATACCTGTTATATCAATCTATTTCATGATCAACTTAGAAGGCAGCTATTCTTTTCACGTGACCCATATTGTTGTCCAATTAATTATGGAAAAAAAGATCAACTGAAATTTAATATGAACCTTCCTATTTTTCAATTTTATTAAAAGTAGTATAATGAATTAAGGTTATGACATAATTTTGACAATTCACTGTAGCAATAGGCCAGATGATGACAAGCTAACTTGTATAAGCTGAATTTTCTCAGTAGCAGGCTATAACTTGTGTGAAGAATCTGATCTCCCACCTTTGGTGGTCTTTAAAAAACTAAACAGAAAATTTCAAACACTCATCTGTCTGGTATTTCTCCTCATATATCCTTTTGTGACCGGCTTTATCTGAACGGCAGGGCCTGAGGCAAGTGTTTTTAAAATATACTGCAACAAAACATTTTTACAGGTGCTTACTTACCAAAAAGTTCACAGCATAAGTGACTGTATTTTGTTTAAACTGTACGAAGAGATGCATGATAACAAAAGAAAGATAACATCCGTCCCATAACTAGAAGTGCAATTATACTACCGACTTTTTTCTTGCTATTCTTTCTGTAATGACCATAAGCAGCTGACTGTATTGGCTTGAAATGTTACATATGCATTACATGCACTAACAAGAACACACTCACCATGTACTATCAGGACATATTCTGTGCTGTTTCGGCCAATAGGGTTTTTTGCTTCACATCGGTATGTGCCATTGTCTGTTTTGTTTAGGAAGCTGATGCTTAGAACCCTGCCATTGACAACCATTCTCTCTGGATCTGGCAGTTCTCCACCGTCCTTTGTCCACAGTACTGGTTCTGGCCTGTTGGAGGATCCAAAGCAATGCATTTATTTAGATACATGAAACATCTATAGGTAACATATGCATCAGAAAGAGCAGCATCAGAAACTCATGAGTAGTAACCTACCATCAAAGAATATTCAACTATCGCTTGAATTACTGGATATAGTGAACTGTCACTATTACAACCTCACCATCCCAGATGTCAGCCATTAAAGAAAGTGAAAGAACAAGCAGAGAAAAGAAGAGAAATCAAAAAGGAAGTAGAACAGTGCTGGAACAGGCCAAGATCTTTCCTGAGTTAAAAAGTAGTTTTTGCAAGGTTTTAGGGCCCACAGCTTGGCAAGGTGCTTGGCAAGCTAAGTGAAAGCAGCTTTCCGTTCCTGTGATGAACAATATGGTTCTGTGTGGGTGACAGGAACCAGGAATCATGCGAGCAGGGCGAGGTACATGTAAGTGATTTGTAAATGGATTCTCAAATTATTTAGGCCATTCACATTCACAAGTACACTCCCATGCGCCGAGGGTTTTCCCTGAACCAGGCTTATCAGTCTCAAAGCAGCACATCTTACACACAATCTAAATTTGTTTTGGTTGCTGCATTGTGTCACAGACCATCCCTTTTCCCGCCCTTTCTGCATCCTTCCCTCAAATAATTGCTTGTTACACGTTATCACAAGCGATGTAAGATTTAACTTAAAATCCTGGATTTCCTTCTTTTGTGAAACTTTTCCTCTTGTTCCTCATGCACTTGCATCAACCAGGCCAAAGGCAATGCACTGGCAGTGATAACCCCCCAGGCAAGTTAAGGGCACCACAGAGAAGGGCACTGACCATCCTGCAGATTCACATATTCACAGATTCACACCTTCCCACTGGCAAGTGATACCTAACTCTTTCCTAAAGACTCTCAAGAAGCTCCACAGTTCAGATTTGCCTAACAGACAGCAGGATGTATTTATTACTGCTATGCAGTCTTCACTCACACGTAACAAGATATACTTTCAAATTTACATGAGGCAAATCACCAAAATGCAGACTCGTGACTGGGAATGAAAGGTTGGGTTCCTGAATCCTGTCTGTGTCACAAGCAGAGCATCTCAGGCCCTTAGATACTAATCACTCAACCAAGATATATTACAGCCTGGGGATTCATTGATACCTTACTTGTAGCTGGTAGCTTTGTACACTGTAGCCCAAATATCAATCTCTTTTGGGTACACTATTTAAGTGATTTCAGTCCGAAGCTGTTCTAGATTGGCACATGTATTTGATAAGAGAGCATTACATTACATTATCCTATCGAAATATGCAGTTGTATGACTAAGTCATAAAGCGAAATATGATACAGTGTTATAAAATTAGCAGTTGCCAAAATGGTCACTAGTCTTACTCAAGAAATAGTTCATTTCATTAATTTGAAGCAGGTGTTCAAAGCCTATTAAACTTAATAAGTGTTAAGAATAAGAATTAAACCTAAATACTTAAGGAGAAACATTTTGCCAAAATGTGGCCTAATGATTTCAATGACATGATTTTCTTTTAAGTTAGGCAAACATGAAAACAGGGAATTTTTCTGAAATGCACTTACCGCTATATTATTCATTTAACTCTTTAAAGTAAAAATACTATGGGTCCCTTCCAACTCAGAATATCCTGTGAACATCTGAAACATTTATCTCGAAACATAACAGATTTATACATGTTTTAGTGATATTTGTTTGACACCCTGCTAAAACATCATCGAACTTAGACTGGCTGTTCTCTGAAGTTATGACTTTTTTCAGAAAATCATATACCCAGAGAATAAAGCAACGATTAAGAACTGTTGGTGTAATGGGCCTTATTTATACCTCACCATAAATATGTCATAATACTCTTCCTAAGTGCACTTTCATGAACTGGTATCTAAATGCACATGACAAACAACACACACACCTCCTTTCTGCTTAGTGCCAGCAGAGACTCTCGATGTCCACGCTGCTGCAGAAACATTGCCCTGCAGAGTTCCCAACATCAGGGTGTGATTTGCTTTGATATGTTAAGGCGGATTTGTTCAATTTTCTAGCAAACTCCTTGTTGTTTCCCCTTTACCAGCTCACTGTGAATCTGCAGTCCCAGGAGTGGAGACTCTGAAACACTTCTGCTGCAATGTGCACCATTACCTGCACAAATGGCGTGTTAAAGCAACTTCTGTGCAGTGGTAATTTATGGAACTTACGTTTTAAATTGAAACTAGATGGCGTATCCTAGGGGAAAACCCATAGGATAACAAATAAGTATGAAATGGAGACTTAGATATAAATTATTCAGGGGCTCTGTCACATTGTAATATACCAGCTGTAGTCTTACACAGAGCACTTAGCTGTGGTTGCAAAATGATGTGCGGCAGAAAAATCACGGCTTAGAGAGAGGCAGATCTGCATACTGTGGATGTTGGGGAAGCTGCTAATTAAGAGTTAATATTAAGCCATCCTGTGCTGTATTGGTGGCAGCAGCAGAACAATTCCTGGGCAGCAGGCCCATAGTCAACACATCGTGGTCACTGGGCACAGCTCTCAGGCACGATGGTGCCTAAAGCAGCAGTTCTGTCACAACCACAAAATTAAATTTTGCCTGTGCTGCTGGGAAGCTTTGAGACACTCTGGTCTAAACGATTCATTAGTTAGGCAGGAGTGAGCTAAGAACATGAGACATTCTCATGCACCCAGGCCATCGTGCTGCTGTGGTCAGCGACAAGGGGATGGCTGTTTAAGGAAAGCACATGAGTACGTCCCTTTTCCGTGGTCCATTCCTCCTGCACTCTGCCAGCATCCACAATCATTCTGTCAGGAATGCTGGAGGGCACATCTCTTGTTCTCTTTTGTACCTACTTGATATTTAGACCTGTTGCCTATGAATGTCACTAATATCTTTTGGAATCTGCTTATAATGTCCATCAACCCAGACTCCTGTAGCAATGAATTCTGGAAGTTCCCTACCTGCTATGCAAAAATGTATTTACTTTTATCTGTCTTACACTGATCTCCTAGCAGTGGCAATGAATATTGCAGGATATGGTAAGTAACAGTTGTGCATATTATAATCTTGTTATAAGTTATGACAGCCTTGTACTTAGCAGGCCCCTCTCTTCCCCTCTTTCTCTGTTTGAATTTGATACATTCTGAGATTGTCAGCAGGGGGAAAAAAAATACAAGAAGAAAGGGCAAAGGAATCTTAACTTTAGAACATATTGGCTGTTCTTTGATAATTGCCTTGGTACCTTCATTGTCCAAAGTACAAGCGCAGCTGAAACACTAATGGGGAAGCTTTCCTTCTCTGACACAAGGCACAGACAAATTCAGTCTCCATAGTTTATGCTATTGAAACATGGGTGCAAATCCAGATAGAGTTTTTTTTCTCTTAGCCAACATTTTGACTTAGGTTTGACACACTAAAACACCCGACAAATATGTACAGTCCTAATATTGCACATTTTTCCTCACTGCACAAATCTCTAACGCTGCAGAATTTCAGTGCTTTTTTCATACTAATGGGCTGCTCTAATGCTATCTATACCTGCATAGACTGGAACAAATAGAGTGTCCCCGTGCCTTGGGTTTGCTCTTACTGCAAGTTGAATCACACTTAGCCACTTAATACCTATTTTTCTTCAGACAATCCTGAAAACATCTTCCTTGGAGCCCAGCCCCTACAAAATCAGAGTAAACACTTCAGCCACTAATGCAATTGCCCGCTGCTCCCTTCACACATCTCCTGGCACAAACAAGCTCACTGACCCACCCTGTCCTAACACGAAGACGCAGCCTGTTAGTTACAATCCACTAACCCAAAGAACTAGTCTGTCCTCCCTTTTCTGCTGCATTGGAGAAGAGCTGCTTTTCTATATCTATGGTTTAATCCCTCCCATGTGGACGTGGTTAAGTGGAAATGAGCTGTGCTACCACTGAGCCCCTGCACTGGGTGGAAGGAGGCAGCAGAGCTGAAGCACCAGGGTGCTGTTTTGCTTCCCCAAAACACAGCTCTGCTTCTGCCTTACCCATATTAATTTGCTCCCGGTGTGACACCTTTTAAAACAAAAACAAACAAATTAAGCATGCTGTACTGATGAAATACTTTCACAACCACAGCTCAACTGTGACAGTCCCTGATATTTCTTTGACTGGTATGTATTGCTTTTGCTGATTTGACTTTGCACTCAGCTGCTCACGGTGGCATTATCAGGACTGTGTTAAACAGAAAAAAGCCAGAGATACCAATCACAAGCACTTGAACAGTAATGTCTCTGCCTGCCCCCCAAGAAATCTGAACTCTATACTTCTTCTGATGAACTGTTAAATGGGCTTAGATTTCATTATAAGTCATGTTTAATCCTAACAGAAAAGCCCAGAAGCATTCAGTGACTGACTTATAAAAGGGAACTGTTTTTTTAGGCTAAATAAATGATTTTGTTGCATGTCTTCCTGTTAGCCTCAAAACCTGACATAAAAAGCAACAAATCTCAGTATTCTTTCCCAGTCAAACTGAAATGGGACTGCAATGAAGGTATCAAAACAATGGTGTGAAGTTGCACAATGACTCACATTTTATACTGTGGAACAGGAGTTTTCTTGCAAGTAACTGAACAAAGAATTCCTAAATAAAGCAAAATTGTTTTCTAATCTTGAGGGTAAGAAAACTTTCCCAAAATAAGTCAGAGAGAAAGCTAAGGGCAAACTGAAATGTGTTGGAAAAAAAATGTTTTCAAAACAAAAGTCAGATTTGATTAGAAAAGAACACTTGGGCACTGACACCTTTTCAACAAGTGTTTCCATAACATGAAAGCCAACAGTTATATTTAACTCCATATTAATATTTTCTTTTTTTAACTGTGGCCTTTAAAATTACACAGTAATATTTAAAAAAAAATTGTTTATTTTCCATCCCTTTCTCCATCCTTAACCAAAGGACTATGATATTTTTATATCTAACTATTACAGTTAACTTACCCTTCGTTTAAAAATGATACATATATCTATTGTATTACCTCTTCTTTCTGAACAAAGTGAATTTGTGCAATGTAATTCAGTTACACTTGGAAGTTCTTGGCTCTATTCATTTTTTTTTGCCCTTTTCTGATTTTTGTGTACAGAAAGGTCATGTACAAAGTGTTCTTCACCAAGACCTTAGCAAACAACACTTGGATAAGTTAGTGGCCCTTAGTAATAGCACAGGATAACCTTTCCGTTTCCATAAGATGACACTCAAAAAAACCCCAACAAACCAAAACAAAAAAACCCCAGACCAACAACAAAAAAACAATGCCACCTTTTTACATATTCAGTCTCACTGAAGATATTATCATCCAACTGGGTATCTAAGCATCCTGTCAAAATTTTGTAGCCATTGTGGGTAAAAATAAGAAGGATGGAAGAAAAATTTGACAAACACTAAAAAGACAACTACACTCATTATTTGAGTACGGCCCTCTCAAACAATACCTTTTACTTCTCTCAACAGGGTTACACTTGTATTCTCTGAAATCCATAAAACCATAATCTAGTGGATGTGTTCAAATGAGTAATGGAAAAGGTATCACAACATTTATCAGAGTGTTTCTTGTTGAAACCCTGCTGCAAAGTTAAAAGTCATCTAAGGGAATGATTGCTTTATTAATTGGAAACATAGTTTTCTCTGTAGCAAGAAACTGGGTTTTTAGCTTTGTCAGTTAATCATCCAGTTCAAAGTCTAAACCCTGAGGGAACCTCTTGTTTATATAAAGCCTCAGTCTGATGAGTCATTTTGGGATGAGCTGTTTTGGGAGCATTTCATTTATCAAAAACATCAATACCCACAGTCACTAGTCTTTCATAAAAGGCTTGGATAGATGGTTTTTATTTTATGAGATTAGAACTGTCTGTGACTTCATAGCTCTGCAAAGCCTGAGTAACCTTCATACAGTGTTTTTCTCCCCAGAAGAATTAGTAAAGAATATCCTAAGTACCTTTAATGAAGTCTCCCTTTTTTTTTTTAAGAAGGAAGCTTTGAACATCTGAATTGTCTATTATATTTGTCTCTATTTTTCTTTTTAAGCATCTCAACAGACATAATGTAGCCAGAGAACATTTATGATCTCCTATACTAACGTTTTTAAAACGGTTAAGAATTAAATTACCAAAATATGCTAAAAATGAAGTGGCAACAAAATATGGATTTCCACTTCTTACATCATAAAAATTTGACAAGAATTTAAGCTATAAAGACAACAGGAGCAACAAGAAATGTTGAAGACTATTGCAGTGTATTACGCCTTTAAAAAAGTTGCTTAAATAATAAATAGATAGAGATAATAAGAATCTCAAATGGTGTTAGTATTCATCATTTAAAAGAAAAAAAAAGAGAACCCCAAGAATTAGAAGAAAAAAAATACAGCAGAAAAGGAAAGCAAACAATCCAAACCAAACCAACCAAACAAAAACCCCCAAACACCCTTCATTCCTTGCCTTTTGTCCTAAATACAGATAAAGCCTTTGTTTTGTTCATCACAACTGTACTTGGGTGACAGACCTCCCTGCTTGTAGCTTGCCTTAGATAAATCCACCTTCACTGGATTACAGGTACTGACCATGTCGATGTGATAGACTAAATTTGCAGCAGAGAGTCCTTATCCCTCAGCAGACTGTGACATCAGCTGATTAAAGTGAATCACAAAGAGTCTTTTCAAAGCAAAGATATTTATCCTTTTACCCAAAGATACAAGCATATCTTGTTACAGGGCAAAAGAGTGATTTTTTTGTATTCATATTTCCTCCCATCTTTCCTCCCATCTCTAATCTTTCCTTGCAACCTCTTTTAAGGTTCCTTCCAGGTCAAAAACCTTTATCTGTAGGAACCTGACTATTATACCAATTATAACTGGGACTTTGAAACCACCTATCTGTAGCTTTTCCTTTTGCACATATCATGTACCTTCCCCCTCTCATCCTCAAAATGTTTCCTTTGTTAGTCATTTTCAAGAAGGCAAGGCAATATCAGACTAATATTCTGAAAAGTGTATAATCCATATATATATATATGTATATATGAAGTTTCTTACCTAATTCCAGTATTATTCACTATCCTCTCAAAGAAGTGGAAAAACCCTGCTGTGAATAACATTTTGGAGAATGGCTTTCTCATAGTCATGAGGCAGATCAACAAGAGAACTTATGTGAAATCAGAAGACAACTTATCAGTGAATTGTATCAGAAATATCCCTTGTATTCTACTATTGTAAGCAGCAGGGAGGCTAAAAATGGACAAAAAGATTGTCTAAGAAACAAAAAAAAGAAACCCAACCAAAGTTTGTGAGTGAGATGCCATAGGGATGTGCCCAGAATTTCTTTTAAATAAACTCCAAATCCATTGCCACTTGAAAGCACATGTGGGGGAGTCCCCTACTTGTTCACAAAGTACCTTCCTCCCTCAGGCAAGTTTAATGCAGGAGGAAGAAGCAGACACCAAAGCAATGTGCTCACTGCTGTGGGTGATCCACTGTCCTCCCATGATCCACATTAGAAGTGAAAAATGATGCAGAGAACTGTGGCTCATTATCAAGGGTCACTGTGTGTCTCTCAGAGAACCAGTGTCTTGCCAGGTTGTGCCAGCACTGCCAGCCCTTCAGCTCTGAGGGAAAGGCAATTCCCTCTTGCCTACACACAAATATTCACAGTGGAAAAAAGAATCTTGCGCTTATACCCTCCACTTTCTTGACACAAATTAAGATTAAAAACATTTCATGCTTTCTAAGGGGCTGTTGATTTTCTCCAACCTTTTCCTTGGGCATCTGTGTCTGCTGCTTCCTCAGAAGCAAGTGGGAGCACTGCAGATGTGCTAATTTTAATGGGCTTTCATAGCAGAGAACAGGAAGGGCCTTCAGCTGCCTGGCCTGTATAGTTCCCACCCTGTAACCTCTCTCTCTTGTATTTTATTTTATGCAAATCTCTCCCCCATTTGTCATATACTCCACCTACTTTCGAACTTCTGGTGTCTCATTTCACCCCTGCCCTGCTTTTTGCATTCTCTGAATCTGACCAACTTCCCGAACAATAGATTGGACATTTCCACCCCTTTATTATTTCTCAAGACATTTCTGCACCAGGCAAGTGATTATACTCATGAAAGGCAAAATTTGCTGAACTACTGTATTTTTGCCTGCCCTCATCATGAATCTAGAAACACAAAACAGAGGAGAGAGGAAGAGGCTGCCATATTTCCAAATTTTCAAGGCCAGCCCATCACTTGGGAGCAAATGGAAATGAAGAATACATGCCCACTGATGCATACCATAAAGAAGAAAGGTAAACCTCTTTTAAATACACTATTAGATCAGAGAATAGGCAATTACTTCATTTTTTTTCCAAATAAATCTGAAAAAGACCTGGATATTTTAATGCATTTTTAGTACTTCAAATCAAAATGCCTAATATTTTAGAATACTTTCAGTAACCAGCTAATAAGCACACTTTTTTATATGTATTTTAAAGTCCAAGGCTCAAAACATCTTAAGTTCAGAGGCAACACTATAACCTCTACAGCTTACAAACAGGTTTCATAAAAAGTGCTTTCAAATCTTCTGTCTTTAGAAAACAATGGTACCTATGGCTATACTGTTCATTTCATATTGCCAGTTTATAAATAATTTATATTTCTTTTAAATTTTGACCGGGGGAAAAAAAAAAGTCCTCCACAGAAGTGTAACATCACTTTCAAAAAGATTCCCGAGGCTAGAAAGGCAGAAGGAGAGGTGTAGGCCAGTATTGCAGCAGGGAAGGGAAGGAAAGGGAAAGGGAAAGGGAAAGGGAAAGGGAAAGGGGAAGAGAAGAGAAGAGAAGAGAAGAGAAGAGAAGAGAAGAGAAGAGAAGAGAAGAGAAAAAAGAAAAGAAAAGAAAAGAGAAAAGAAGAAAACCCAACCCAACCCAAACAAAAACAACAAAACACAAACCACAAACAAACAAGAAAACAAAACCAAAAAAACCAAATCTCATTAAACAATCTCAAGTCATAAATCCTGCCTTACTTTGCGGGGAATGGAGACCTTGCAGAAGTGACTGCCACTGTCAGCTAAATGATAAGAGCTCAAGGACAAAGCAGTAAGTAATACTTTACAGGAAATATCCCTGTTTTGGCCTGGACTCGACCACAGATTAGATAAGGTGTTTTCCAATCTCTGCAAAGTCGCAACGCCTCTGGTTTTGTATCAGAACTCTTGTACTGAAGGCCTGACATGGGGAGATTGCACAGCGTTGCACCTGGTTGGGTGGATGCACAATTATTATCTGCTGTGCAGTCGTTCAGCAGCTCCACAGGCAGTGGATAAGATATCCTGAATGACATATCAATAATGAAGGGCAAGTGACAGCCTTGTTTTTAGGAGATTGTGCAAGAAAGCAAAGGGCTAGAGACCTTCTCCACAAGGTGCATCTCCACTGCTGCTGCAGGCAGAGGGGGAAAGGCAGACTCCGTGAAGAAGAACGGAATTCTTCCGGAGAATGGGAAGTCGGCAGAGCCTGAGCTTGAGGCAGGGAAAGATGTGAGGTCTACTTGCAGAGAAACACTGATGCCCTGAAAGCTTCTTTAAAATTCTGGAGCTGCAAGTACTTTGGATCAGCACTGGAGCACGTCGGTAATATACGCCCTTTCCCTGTTCTGCCTGGGATTGGTGCCATATATTGATGTGCAAATTACAAAGACAAATCCCTTTCCTTTCAGCCTCATAAGCTAAGACCTACACTCTCAGATAAGAGTGGGAAAGTGGGAGGGGAGAGAGGAGAAACTATATACAGATAAGTGGATATAAAGAATAATTGTCACACCTTGCTTAAATATTTTATTGCTATTCCTAAAGGCTTTTTTCTTTCCTGTCAGAGTACAGCTGGAATGATAAATGGCATGTACGAATTTTATTCACATGAAAAATTGTTGATTAAACATTGAAATCTTAATGGCCTGGTTTCACTATAATTCCAGTTCTATAGGTTTCTAATTATGTAGTCAGTGTTCCAACAGCTAAATCTTTGGGCTTCTTATGCTGCTGTTTACACCTTGTTGATTCCTTCTTAACCTTTAAGAGCTATTGAGAAATTAGTAGATTATTCTTTTTCATCAGCTGTAAGTAAAGCATGACTATAAGAACAAAGGACGATAGAAACTGCCATGGATTAAATGGACAATATCTGAAAAAAATGTATTTCAAAGACATGCAAATGTCAGCAGTATTAAGATAATATGGTGCTCAAGTGGATGCATCAGAAAGGCTGCTGAAAATTACTGGGATTAACCAGGAACTATGTTCTTAATGTTAATGAAAGAAGTACTGCTGGGGATAGGAAAGCAGCAGCAAAGCATAATGATAGGATGTGCACACCGTAGTTACTATGCAGAGGAAAATAACATCTCAACTGCAGATCTGTTTATAACATTGTGTCTCCTCATACCAGTTTACAAGCATACTGCATCCCCAGTCAGAGGAGCAATAGAATACTGATTTATCAGAAATAACAGAAAAAAATCAGCAGAAAGAGCTTCAGGACCACTTATTTTAAATGCTTTACATTTTTATATTACAGGATTAGGAAAGGTACATTTCCTTAAACTAGCTTGTCTAATATAGGCTATGCTAAAGTGCCACATCAAGATAACGGTGGGGACCATAAAAAAGAGGAAGCAGAAGGTGACTACTGTCACACCACATTTTCAGCTCCTTTTCCTCTTTTTCCTTTTGTCTGCTGGTCATATCCCCACTGCCAGTTGAGGCCTGAAGTGTATATCAAGGTATTAATGATCAAATATTATTAGGAGGTTTCTTTTCCCCTTTGACAAGTCAGGATTTTAGACTGCTTAGATATTTCAGGCTGACATACTGATGGATATTCACAAGTCTAACTTGCACCGTTTTCACTAAGAGCCGTGTCCAAACATTCCCAAGAAACTTTGTTATAATAGGTTGAGAAATCCCATCTAAGAAACACCAGCTGCATTTTTTGAGTTCAGGTCAAACGCTTGCTGGCATGAGAATCAAAGAGGAAAATGAAGAGTGACTGATTCATTTCCGCTTCTTCCATTAAGTAAACAGTTGAAAATCTCATTCACAGTTACTTGCTTGTCCAAATACTACTTGTTTGAAATCATTTGCTGCTGATGTAAGACACAGTCAAGGAGAAGCCTCATTAAACTAAAATTCCTTCCTGCACTTGAGGTGCAGTGACAACACACAGAGAGCTGATAAAAGTACCAGTGCTGCAACTTGAATGACAAGCAAGGACTATACAAAGTCTTTAGTACCAACCCTCATTAAGCAAGGTATGCACTTCTTGACTTTCAAATGCATGTAAGAACATCATGAAGTTTGGGAGACGTAGCAAAATATCCTTTTTTTTTCCACAAAATAAGATAATATTAATAGCTAGCAATAACAACAACATTTCTGAGGTCTTCAGTTGAATAGTGGGTTCTTCTCAGCAAGTAACAAAGTGTTTGTTGCTATTTATAAGAACTCGTAGGAGCACCAAAGGAATGAAAATACACCATAAAACTTTTGTACCTCAGGTATTTTTTTTTCACCAGTGTCAAAAAAAGCTGATGTTGAAGCGCACTGTATTAAACCACAATGAATACTAAAATGCTTTACGCTTTCCAGATAATATAATGCTATCTTAATAACAATACACTGGGAACTCACGATTATTTGTGTTTCAGAGCTAAGTCCTACACCACGGTTTGTGTCAATTCCTTTTGCATCTAAAAATAACTTATGAAACAGTAATACAATAAAGGGGAAGAGAGACAAACATTATTTACTTACAGGAGTTTGCTTTTCTTTTCCCAAATGTGTCATTATCTCCAGACAGAGGGGAGTGCTTTGGTTCGCGCAAACTTCTCTCACACAGAAAATTATTCATTAGTACCTTCATGGTAATAATTTTAGCACTGTAAAGGAGATATCCTCAAGCTCTCTATGGGATCCAGCTCCATTAACATCCAGTCTAGCAAGCCACAACAGCCTATGTTCAAGGCTTAGCGGCACAGGAACAGCTGCACTGAATCAGACAAAAAGCTCAGCTACCCCAGTGCTTTATCTCCAACACCAGGGATAAGCAAATGCCTAGGGAAGAGCCCAAGCACAGATCTCAGGCACTTCTGATACCAAGCACAGTTTAAAAATATTCTGTAAACCTTAAGGACTTGCCTTCTCATGAACTTATGCAGTTTTTCCTTGAATTATTGAGAGTTTTTACCATCTGCCATGTCCATTGACAACAAATTCCCGAAGTTTACCAGTCAGTTTATGAAAAATTATGTCCTTACTTTGCAAACACCTGATTCATACTAGTTTAACTTAACCTTAACATTTCTATTTGAAGAGAGAATAAGCCAGCAATCCTTAACAACTATCTCTGTGTCATTTACAGTTTTGGAAACATCTTTAATGTTTCCCTTCTATACCAAATAAGCCACTACAAGGCATATTTTCTGTGCCCTTCAAGGAACTCCAATGTTTATAAAATAGGGTTTTCTCTCCGCAAAAGGGATTTCTCCCCAAAGACTTAGGTATTATTCAGATGTCCTTTTCATATTTTTTAGTATTTGTGAAGCTCAGATGTCAGTTCTACAGAAGTGCACATTCTGGGATCTCTCCTGAAGCCCCGTTGACCCGAGCTGGCAAGGTGGTTGGCATTAAGTTTCCTGTCACTGTTCATAATTCATCATCCTCATCCTTGAATTCCCTTTGACTGCCTGGGTGAAGCCCTTTGGTCCTGCTGATTTCTTACTTCTCCACAGCCACCTCCACAGTCCAGTTAAGTAAATCTTGCTGGCGAGCACCTCAGAAAAAAGGGAATCGGTTGGTAACATACCCCGTTTCCTCTACCACAGTAAATATGGATGTAGCACTTTCCCTTAAAACTTGATCCTTGGTTGACCTTAAAAATTTCTGGCAAACTTCCTGATATATTTTATAAAAAATTAAGTACTTTCAAGTTTCTTTGTTAGTTACTGCTTAAACACTTCCCCCTTCTCCCCCCCCCGCTTTTTTTGGTGGTTTGGCTTACAGCTTTTTTATATTTAATCTGCCAAAATCTAAGAATCTTCTATTTCCTTTGGGAAAAAACTTCAGCTTTTCAAATTATAGCTTCGCCTTTTTTTTATTACTTTGATTTCTCTTCTGTTTAGCCTCACCAACTTCTCCTTCTCAAGTGTTTCTGCTTGGTGATGTGTATTGACCCTGTGGTTCTGAACTCTTTTTTTTTTATTTTTCTAACATAGTCCTCAGGCTGCCTGGAAAGATTTAATTCTCTTAGTTGCCCCTTATAGCTTCTTTTTAACAAGATTCTTCGCCCTTATGTAGTTCCCCTTTTTGATGTTGATTACCATATAATTGCCAAGGCTTTGTTTTTTTTCCCTCTAGGTGCAAGAGGCAAGTAAATACATTTTTAAGAACGAGCTGAACGGAGATGGTGCTGAGAGGTCCCTCAGACTGTCACTCCCAGCAAACCAACTGACTCCCTCTGTAGCATTCTAGAAACCACGTGTGTGAGGTAAGAAGACAGGTTAGGGATATTTGAGAGCAACAGAAAGTGAATAAATCCCAAGCAAAAATCATAGTTAAAAAGCAACAATGAGTGGAAACACTATTGTGTTTCCCTCATGCCATCCCCCCCAGACACCCACACCCCCCTGCACCCCGTCAGCTGGCCCAGGTCTGTGCCCTGAGCAGCCACGGCTCATTCTCCTGCTCCCACCACGGGGATACCACAGTCCACCCCACCAGCTCCTCTTAACCCTTGCTGAAATCATCACAATTTCACCTTAAAAGTGACCAATGTCGTGTTTCTAAGCACTGATGAACCAGACAGACACAGCACCCATTCCCTGGAGCGGGGAGATGGAGGAAGTGGGAATGAAGGAGGCAAGGTAAGCCTAGGAGAAATGGGGGGGGGGAGGGGAAGGTGTTTTCGGTTTTTGTTTCATCCAACTCCATTTTAACCAGACATAAATTACATTTTCCCCACACGGAGGCTGTTTTGCCTGTGACATTAGTTGGTGAGTGATCTCCTTATCCTCACTTCATCCACGTCCTGCTGAGGGGGGCTGTGTGAGAGTGGTTGGGTGGACGTGGTCAACTCACCACAGATTGGGCACGTGGCAACTCCCCTCAAGCATGGAAGGAGATGCACAGGAGAAAGACATAGGGTCCTGTACTAAGTAATAGACAAGGGTTTTTTTCTGTTTTCCAGCGTATAAACACTAAACACTCTCATCATTTTTGGATAATTTTGATAATGAATGGCTTGTGACGTTCTTTCCTTGTAGAAGACTGTTCCCTGAAACCTCTGCTGCATAACACACAGAAACAGGTATGCATGCAGCTCAGCACACACAGCTGGGATGAAATTCTCTATTCAGTGCCCCACTAGCAAAAAACCAGTAGATTCACCCCTGTCTCCCAGTTAAATCATTCCCTGACTGGGTTATCCACCATTCAGAGCCTGACACGGCTGCTCAGCCCCTCACCTGCTTATGGCAGGTTCATAAATGAGGGACACACCAGGCAATCAGCTACAGCAGTTTCTTGGCTGTTCTCTGCTCCCTGTGGTTCTGCATCCTGCCAGTCCACTGCTTTTGCTCTCCTGTGCAAGGCTACAAATCACAGACTCAGTCTTTCCTAGGTCTTAAATAAATAAATAAGTCTTGGAAACAGTTTACTGTGGTGCTTTAAATAGTAAGCCTTGAATCTGGAAACCTCATTTGAACCAGCCAGACTCAGGTCTGAGAAATCCCTGAGATTTTCCTTGCAATAGAATGTCAGACCACCTAAACCAAACAATGATTAATTTGTAATTCACACTAATAATAAAGTGTGTTAATTTATTAGTATTCTTAACTGTTTCCTGCCATGCCCGTCAGAACCACAATCCCACTTATCTTGTCACCTCCATTTGTTTTGAGGTTATGCTCGCCAAAGAACAGTGTTAAGCTCCTTTAAAAGTCTGGTGTTTTTCCCTGCTAGCTTACAGCACATACATGTTTTCAGGGTACTGTGTTGCTATAAATGCGGGGCAAAAATGCAGACATTTAATGAGCTGGTGCTCCCCACGACACTGGGTGTTTCAGATAACATCTGCTATACATATTTTGGGGTTGTGAAGCAGAGTAAGTGTGATGAGCATGACTTGCACTGAAGGAGTAATGCTTATGTGTCTTTTTGTGCTCTACTGCTAATGGTTGATTCAAGACCTCTATAATTTTGTGTGTAAGTGTAGCTAATCACTTGCCTACAGAAATTGAAATATCTAAAAGACTGGGCATATCTTCTCCCAAAACTTTTTTTCTCATGTTTTAACTTCCAGTCTAGTACTCAATTAGAATTACTGATGCTGTATTTCAATTTTATCTATTATTCTATTTCCTGGGCCTTTTTATTTTAGAATGTGTTTCTACCTGAGAGCGAGGAAAAGAATTATTTCAAAAGGCATACACATGCAAAATGGATTTAACGAGCACTAAAAATGCTGCATGTAGTTGTTTTTCACACTGTACTTTCTGCACTTTTATGGGTAAACACTGCAGAAAAGGGACACTTAAAAAAGAGGAAAAGCAATTATTGAATTGAGCCTATTAGGCAATGTGATTATTTTGCAGAACACTAAAGGGGAAGTTCTTAAGCACTGCAGGAGGCTTTATTGTAAAGTGTAATTTTCAGACAGGTACTAATGCTCCCACCTGTTTCTTTTTGTGTCACACTTTTTATAACACCGATTTCCCTACTCCCTGCAAAATTCTAGGAAAAAAACCCCAAAACTGTAGAAGGTCCCAGCTGTGAAAAGAAGATACAACCCCCTAGACGGACGGGATGTTTAACACAAACTGAAATTTAATCCATTAAACATACAAGCTGTATCTCAGCAAAAATGTTACCTGCTTCTTAATATATTATCTACCACATCATGGCATAATTTTACAATGAAGGCGTAATGTCAATGAAAAATCAGTGTAGAAGGTTACAAGAATATTTACGTTATCCTTTAAAATGATTGTTTTTTTCTTGCAAAGACAAACTATCTATCTGGACAGTTTCACTAGGCAGATTTTTTTCTACAATGTGATACTCTTCATGAGATCTTAGAACATTTTACTGAAAATGAGCACTCAGTAAACACAGCATATAACAGATGCATGCTAAATCAAGGCAGGAGAGCTCATTAGCATGAACTCCTTCAAAATGAAAATAATTTAAAGAACTGGTCAACTATCCAAAGAAAGTAATTGCAGCAACGATGGCGAAGTACTGGCAAATGTTGCCAAGTTTAACTTCAACAGAGATTTGGGCTGGCACCAGTGACTATTAGCTAGAGTTATTTTATAACTAAGCTGGACATACAGTTTGGATGCTGAAAAGGTGCACTGTTGTCAACCTACAAAACTTCTGTCACTCACTACGTGATCAGTGTTATGTTGCACACAATATATTATTTCTTTGCCTTCCAGACTGAAAGAGCTTGAATTGTAGTGTTTGATACCAATAAAGCTTTTTTTATATATACACTGCTGCCTATGTGGGTGGAGAATGTAGGTGTTTAACCTACAAGTCTGGCTGACAATAAGACATTTCCATGTGATTGACAATAACCACGGGATACAGACTGATTAACATCAGCCAATATGGAACATATCTCATCAGAACAAATTAACAGTAGGTTAGTTTGGAGTTAACAATTACCTACTCAAATAAAATAAGTTCTTCTTGGAGAAGTGGAAGCTCACACTTCTCCAAACAGGAAAAAAGTATACAGACAGCCTAAATAGGACAAAGATACAAAAAAAAAAAAAACCAAAGAAGAAACATTTCAAGAAACTAGAACAAGGGTGAAAAGACAGACAACACAAAGATACCTACTGCATTTGTAGGAGACAGGCTCTATCTAACTGCTGAACAAGACAAATTCAAAGCAAGACAACTCGGAATGGACAGAGAGCAAGACAAAAGACATGAACAGAAGAGCCTGATCTATCCTGAGAGCTGTTTTCCAGTGATAAGGAATGCAGGGCTGGGTTCCTTACCTTTGTCCAAGTCTATACCCACAAATACAATACTTATTCCTATATATGTAGGCATTTATTCAAGCATATATTTACAGAATCTTGCCCAAAGCTGTGTGTGACATGTGCCCCCGGAAACTTAAATGTAAACTCAGTGTTTCAGAAAGCATAAAGTAGACAAAGGAAGATACTTCACTTAATGCTAGTTCTGGGATCAAGGCAAAGGACACAAGGGAGACTCCCAGTTTCTCAAATGCACAGCAGTTTTGTTCAAAACCATCCACCTTTCTGCTAAGACAAAGATTGTCCAGATCTAAATATAAAACAGTGAACTCCAGTACCTAACTTCCCTTGATTCTTTTTCACCTGCTTGATTTCAGTTGTAGGTGGTCCTTTCCAAAGAAACCTGGAAAAAGACTCTTACAATTCAGGATTTCTGCGAGCATCTGAAGCTTAGGAGAGAAATACTTTGATACCACATTCATATTTTGCTGGAGTAGTATTTCATCCTGGATATGGGCAAATTCATCCAATTTTCCAAATCATTAATATTTATTGATACTGCCTGAGCATCCAGCTTGGGCTGTGGATTCATTCTGCACGGTGATTTATAAACACAGGAACATGCATGCTTTTCCAGATTCATTATGATAATTCATATAGGCGGAGTTGACACCAGCATTCCTTTCTAGGCTGCTAGGTGCTCACGGCACAATGCAGATAATGTTCTGCAGTGAATTAAATTTATGTAGAAAACGAGATCATTTCCCACAAAACCTCCATCTCACCTGCCAGAGAAGCTGGGAAGTGTATCGTGTCAAGGCAGGACAGAAAAAACTGTACACAGACAAAAATTGGCCGTCAGACTAATGATTCAAAATCGAAACCTGCCATTATGAGGTAGTTTTAAAGCAGTATTGGCAAACTACCTATACACCAAAATGTTAACAGCTGAATGTCAAGTGGGTTTCCACAATTTTCTCCCCTAGATTCTGATTTCACTCTTGAGCATAGGTTTGCAGACATGCTAAGAACTCACTGTTCTTATCAAAGTATCAGCTATCTTCTGAGTGTGATGCTATGTCACTCCAAATACTCTCAGGAAAATGGTAACTCTGTTCAGTGTTAGACACAAAATATATGTGGCCTATTTGTCAGTTTTGAACTTAGGATTCTTTTCTGTTTCAGTTCCCAGCTGTAAATTCGAGGCAACTGAATAACCTGATCATCCACAGGTGTTACAAAAATAAACTTTTTTTTTTTCTTTGTATTTGCTTAGTATTTATTTGCTTAGCATTTGCTAACATCTCAGATACTATGGGGAAGAAACGTGAATACCTGTGAGGGAAGGATACTATTCAGAGGGACTTCCATAAACTGGAGGAACAGGTCAACAGTTCCTTCACGGGAGGAAGGGAAATTCAGCAAGGACAGATGAAAAATCCAACACCTAAGGTGAGAAGAACCTGGGAGTCCTGGCTGACAGCAGGTTAAACTAGAGCCAGTTTGAGTCCATACTCCACTGCTTTCAGGTGACTGGATACTAGTTAGCTTCCCTAGGTTTTTTCTGGTTCACCTGGAGCCCTGTTAGGTCCCTCTCAAATGACACAGCCGCTCTCTGGGTCCACTGACAGGATGCTGGTGAGTATTTCTCTGTTGTCATTAGCAGTTTTTTCCAGCAGCCTTTTCAAAATGTTTCTCTCACTCAAGGGAGCCTTAAAGATACTTTTCTAGTATCTTTAAATAGATACTAGAAAAGACAGAACATTCTGTGGAAATACCATGCACATAATTTACAAAAACTTTATAGCACAAGCTTGATTATTTGGTGCACCCTCATTATTAAAAGTGATCAATTTTTCTGATATTAAAATGTTTACTTGTCTGTATTTTATACTACTCGGTATATATAATATTAGTGTTTATTACTGATTGTGCTTTTCTCTATAACTTTTTCGTGACCTTATGAATAATGTTATTCTAATGAAGAATACCTACGTGAGTTTTCTGAAATAAAAATCTTCCCTATTTATTTCAAACAAGGCCAAATATTCACTTTACATTAGTCAACCAAGTGTACTATGATTCCCTTGAGCTGCATGGAATGGAAAGACATTTCTCTAAAGCACACAGGAGACAGCTAACTCTCTGTTTCCTGTGCCCTAATTATTCCATTATATTTTGACGTCCTTACTGCTGAAATGACACTGACTTAAAAAACTCACATATTTCATGCATGCTTTGATGAGAGTAGTGGCTAAGAATATAAAATACTGAACCTTTCTTTCACTATGGGACAGTTTTGAGTTTACTTTTGGGGCAGTTTTGAGTAACTAAGCTATATTGTTAAGACATAACAGCGTACAGAAGTTACAGCCTTCAATAAGAAGACACTGGCTTTTAAAATATTTTATAAGCGCAGATGGCTGTAAATGATCATTTTGTTCTTTACTTTTTATTTTTTTACAGCTACCTGATGCTTATTTTAAAATGCTCAAAATATTGTCAGGCAATGTGACTTCAGAGAAGTATAGGCATTGCATAACAGGGATGTTTATGATTTCTGAAGTTTAATTACATTTCTTTCTTTGGAAAATAAACAAAGCCTATGTAAATCTATATTATGCTAAAAGAAGATTAAATTAAGAAGAGCCACTGACACCCTACGGACATATTAGGCAAGTTCATTTACTAAAATGCTATAAGCTGACAACTGTCCAGGGATCCAGCCAAAAACACTGGAAAAGATAAAATAGCACTAAGGATTGAAAAGGCAATGAATTAGCTTCAATTTGGTTTGAAACTATACAATAGTATGTCCTAAAAAGGAATTATATTGAATAGTGATACCAATTACAGGGTGCCTTGACCTAAGTTATGCAGAAAAAAGGCTAAATATGTTTCTACCTACAATTTGACAAACAAACCAAACAATCAAACAAACAACAAAAAAACCAAAACCTGGACATCAATATTATCAAAGTTGTCAATAAGGCTGAGGAACCATGAACTGGCTCTTGCAAAAGGCAAGACTAAGGTAGCTATTGGAATTTTTCCAAAAGAAAACTCTTAAATTTGGTCTACAAACTGGGCATAAACCAATTAGACAACAATCCTCACAAATGCTATATCTCATGTTCCATGAAAATATTACAGACAATAGGGTATGTTTCTATAGCGAGTTATGTTTATCTGTGCTAAACTGGTGAATATATTTCCTTTATTCCTTTGCACCAACAGAAAATTTTAATTGAAAATATCATATCTTTATGCACATAATATTCCAAATTCCAGCCTTCTACTGTTGCTTAGAATTGGTGCCCTAAGTGCCACATGATTGGAACAGAACATCAGCAAATCCAGAAGTCTATATCCATAAGTGTAACAATGTCTTTAGGGAATACTCAAGCTTTGATGTTAGATCCTAGAGTCAATAAGCAGCTGGGTATGGAAGCAAGAAACAGGTCTTTTGGAAGGCAATGGATGAGGAAATCTCCTTCCCTTCCAGTCCTACCATTGCATTCTGACTCAAGGCTGTGGTCGCTATGCTATCCCATCAGGTGGGAGTGGTGTCATGACACATGTCCCATCAGAGGCCCAAGGGGCAAAGTCAAGCTCTTGCAGTGACCTCCTCAGCAGCTCTCAGGCAGCCCATCTCTGCTTGAGGCTGCATCAGCTACCACACACATTCCAGAGGGAACTGTGACAGTGTCTGTGAGGATCTGCTACACTTTATTAATCGCCCACATGGCCTGCCTCTGCAAAACCATCACAGAACAGGCAGAAAAACCTGGCCTGCTCTTTTTATTGGTATCATCACACTTCTACAGCAGCAATACAGTGCTTACCCAAAAGAAGGTAATTTTCAGCTCCTGCCTTGAAGTAATTCCCCTAACAGAAATAAGCACGGCACGATGACCGGAGTCAGAGCTATTCTCACCCTCACAGTGATGAGCAGAGAGATAAAACAGCACAGTTCCAGAATTCCTGTATCCTGTCTTAACACCCTCTCATGTTGCCTCACTGAATCACTCAGAATGGCCCGCTCACATTTCCATCTTTCTCTCCACCCCATCTCCCCAACTTCTCCCCCTTAGCCCACTCTCAGATTCCCTGTTCCAGCATTGGTATCTGCACCAAGACCACAAATGTGAGGTGACACGAACCCATTCATAGCAATCAGGAACCTCAGAGTCTAGGATAATTCCAGCTCGTCTCAAGTGTCTGAGGACATTTTTTTCTCTTGTCTGAAGTCATGGTCAAGCGAAATCTTAACACCCTAAATCATGAGACCTCAGCAGGGCCCTAGTTTGCCAGTTCTAACACACAGTAAACAGTTCTTTGTCTTTCTGCTCTATCTCTGGAAGATGCTGTTTCAGCAGGAGATGCAGTGTGCAGTTGATTACCCAGAGGTGTTGGTCAGAGCAAATCTTCCTTCCCATTTCCTGCTACTTGACAGTAAATTAGGCAGCGCTTTTCCTCAGGACTGCGTTGTGGATTGGAAAACCACAGTATTGGTGTAACTGTGATATACATGGTTTGAGGGACAGAATCCCTGCAAGGAGGAGCTTGGTGATGAGCTGTAAGATGAGGTGTGTATGTTCTAGTTTTAGCCTCATTCTGCTTTTCCCTCTTGGGAAAGAATTACTCTGCAGCAGCTATCAGTATCATCAATGTCACCACAGCCACTACCCGGCTTCATTCTTTATCTGTTTTCATCTCAAATGTCATTTTGAAGCCTGGGAAAATTGCTCTGGGATACCAGAGAAATGCACCTATAAGTAAGTGTTCATTTACTGGTATGATTCACTGCTGCCTACAGGAAACCAGAGAGACTGTTGCAACTGTGACAAAGTTGACACTCTACAGAAATTAACCCATGGTGGGCAAATGGCTGTGAAGGACCGTGGCTGGCTCTGAGCTCCTCATGAAGCCCAGAGTTCATCACTTACCTTGTGACACTGACATTTTTGGGCTCTGTGGAGCTCTGCAATTTCTCTCTCTCTACAAGCCACAAGGTAATCATAATGCAGGTTGGGAGCATGACATTACTGTTTCTCATGCTAAGCAACTGCAAGCTGCTCCCAGGAGGATGCCTATTTATTACTGGCTCTGCTCCCTGAAAGAATGACCTAATGAAGCAATATAGAGCAGCTGATGTTGGCAGTTCCTGTGGCAGGGACAATTAGAGGTGCATTTATTGGCAAAATATTTGTGCCCCAAAGGCTGCCACACACAGGTGCCCTGCCTTGATAATTCTCCGATGTGAAGTTTTTATTTGGCTGCCCTTTCAAAACCACATGTGAGGTTTGCATTTGAATCTATTAAGGATACAAAAGAGTTTTATTTTTAAAAAATTAATAAGTCAGTAAATACCTCAATTGAAGCTCCATCTTAATTACTATGCTTTAACAAGAGCCTCCTAGTGGTATAAAGTATACCTATAATATTATGTGTGCATGTCAAGGTAAAACATAACACTTCTACAGTTTTTTTACTGCTTTCAGAAATGACTAACAAATAGAGGGGTCTGCAAGAGAATCTACTATCTGAAATATTAATTGTCTCTTTTATTAACAGAGCGTGCAGGGTTTGGCTGGGATAGATTTAGTTTTCTTCATGCTACCTAGTATGGGGCTGTGTTTTGAATTTGTGCTGAAAACAGTGCTGATAATGCAGGGATGTTTTCCTTACTGCTGAGCAGGGTTTGCACAGAGCCAAGGCCTTTTCTGCCTCTCATCCCACCCTAACAGTGAATGGGCTGGGGGAGCACAAGGAGCTGACCCCAACTGACCAGAGGGATATCCCAGACCATATGACATTAATGCTCAGTATATAAAGCTGGAGAAGAAGGAGAAAGTGGGGGGCATTTGGGTTGATGGTGTTTTCTCTTCCCAAGTCACCATTATGTGTGACAGAGCCCTGCTTTCCTGGAGGTGGCTGAACACCTGACTGCCCATGGGAAGTAGTGAACGAATAAGCTGTAGGCAAAAGGCAAGATGCATCTTACCAAAATTAAACACAGATATAAAATTTTATAAGTCTCCATTTAGACATCTACTTTTGGTATTCCAACATACAGATATCTGACTGAATTAAGTGTCTAAACTCCATGTGTTCGGTGGAAAGGAAGTAGTAGAGGTCTGGCTCAGTCTGGCTCTTCTGCAATTGTCTAGTGTACAGCAGAACAGCCATGTCATAACAGTGCCTAAATCTCTCCACTGAATCCAAAGGGAAGCCTGAAAAGAGCTGCTCAAATGTAAATTTCTACTGTGCAGCTGTTTGAAGACAGTTGAAATGATTCCTCACACTCTGAAACTGAGAAGCATCATGCCTACTTGTTGCAATACTCAGGTGAAATCACTGGAGGACTAGAACCCCCAGTTGCTATTATACATCCATTTCTCCTTCCTCCCAACGTTCCGATAACATACAGGTCGAATCTATCTGTCTGTCCCACAAAACTAAAGAAGAACAGAAAGAAGAAATGAACACTTCATTATTTAAACAGACTCCAAATTTCAAGGGCCAAACTGCTCCTCCCAACAACAAACAACAGGTAATTAAAAATATAAAAATACATAATGACTGCCTTACTTCTAATCTTTTTCCCTTCAGGGAATGCTAGATGAATAGTGAAAATCAAACACCTGGGGCTAGAATGCCTGAAGTCTATAAGCCAAAGAGAGGACTTTCATGTAGTTGTCACCTGTTAAGTCAAGAGGAAAACACCGAGACAGGAAAAATCCTGAATATCACCTAGCCAACAGTGCCCTCAGGGCAATCAGAGCTGACCTTTTTCCTAAAATTAAGCACTTGCACATCTTGTGCTGATTTTGAAAATACTGGGGAAGCAGACTCTGTACCTTGTGTTACCTAGGGGAATGCTCAAAGTGTATTAGGTAAATGGGTAATTCCTTCTCCTTCAAGCTTCTTATAAAAGCAATAGGCGTCTCACAACTGATTTTTGTGTTACCTGCAGAGGTGTCTATCTCAGAAACACACACTATGTCAAAACTACATAGGTAAGCAGAAAACCAATTACATTGAGCATCATTTAAGACTCATTGGACTAATCATGTCAGACTAAACCAGTGTTTTGGTCTCAAGCAGGGTAGAAGCCTGATCTAGATGCTGAGTTGCTCAGCCCAGTCAAGATCTAGATGGAGGAGTTGCTTTAAAATGATGCAGACGTATAATATATAAAAAAAGAAAAGTACTTATGGAGTTTAAATGATGACAGACATAACTCAGAAGAGCTTTTCAAAGTAGAAATTTTGGACTTAAATGCCTGATTTGACCTAAATCTGACTTCAGGCTCCTATGTAAAGCAATTCCATAAAGTCACTAAATTGACACCAGGGAGAAATTCAGCCGTAAGTGACATGATTTTTGTCATGCAATTTGCACCTTTTCTAGACCCAAAGTATTACTGCATTACCATTTTCAAGACCTTTCTAAAGCTGTGTATCATCACCCCACTTTATATTGATCTTTTGAGCAGAAGGTCAATATTTAAGAAACTTGATGCATATTAACTTAATATTAAGCAATTGAATTATTTATGTAAATTTATGAATAACTATATAACAGCTCTTCTGAGAAGATACAGTTTTCAGGAGTGAAGTCTATTTAAATAGTAGATTCTGTACAAGGGCTAGTCTTTGAAGATCTGTCTTTGAAGATATTTATGGCAGAGATGTTAATTTTCGAGTAAAACAATTTATATTCTTAAAGCAGGCTACATCTTTCCAAATTCTGGCAGAAACAAGCAGCCAACTTGCACATATCATTAAACTTCAAATTCCCCTGTAAATGACAGCCAAAGCATCCAGCAAGTTTAATATATTTTCTCTGAGGCCAGCTGATGCAGGAAGATTTTCATGAGACATTTTCTCTTCTATCATCAGTTAAATGATGTAAACAGTGACTGATTAAGCCTGCACTCCTTTCAGGTTGATATACCTGACCAGAAAAAAAAAAAGAAGTATCTCACAGCTGGAATTCTTCCTAAAAAACTAAAATAGATGACAAAGTAAAAGACCAATCCTCTATAGGCACTTAATGAAGACAGGCTTCAAGGGGTTTTCTATACCAGAGATTACTTTACACCCCAGGATGAGACAAAATCAGACGATTTCTGCAGTTGAGGATTGCAGTCACAGCAGAATAAGTAAAATAACAAAAAACATATTACTTGTTAAATCACTTACACTGGTTTTCCTTTGGATTCACAAGTCAAAATTATAGTTTGTCCTTCTTCAGGCCATGAATTGGAAGAAATGATTTTAACTAAAGGTGTATCTAGGAAGAAAAAAATAGACAACTTGTTGATATACACAAAAAAGATTTATTATCTAAGAGTACATTCTTCTCTATTTACAACAGACTAAACCATAGATTTAATTTACACTCGGAGACAGTTTCATATGGAGCCTTGTGCAATTTCCATTGTCTTTAGGAAGGTAATAAAAATGACCAGTGTAACTAAACCAGTAACTTTTTATATCCCTAGGAAATACAGATAGAAAGCATATGTATACTCAGAGGAAATAACTTTTTTATTCCTGTGTTTAATGCAAATACTCCATATGACTATTCCAAAGTCTGATATCTAGCAATGAAATAAAATATATTGAGGATGAATAACAAGTACTCTATGCAATTGTTTGTCTATTTTCAGGTTGATATGATGGAATGCTGCTATTAGAGGAATGAATGCAATAGTATACATTTGAATAAGAACCCTCTTATTGTTGCAGAAGCTTGAAACTCATAATAAGAAAGCTACAATGGGCTTTCAGATAAAATACCTTGTTACAGACATTTTACAGGATATTATTTCTGAAATGCAATAATGCTGCCGCTAAACCAGAACATTTTTTAAATAGAATTTGCAAAGAGAACGTTTCAAAAATCTGCATAAAGCACCACAGAAAAGTCTGCAATCTGTTCTATATGATGGGATTGGTTTTATAGTTTTAATTGCAAAAAGATACACAATAAAGCTAAGGTGAATTTATGTAGAATAAAGCAATTGAAGCAGATATTTAACTTTTAAAATTTTGCCAGCTGGCTTGAAAGGATATACTCTCATAGTCAACATAGGAGTTTAAGGGACACCTATTATAAAGAACTAAAAAGATCAAAAAGAAAGGAACATCTCTATACAACACATTTTTTTTCCTTAGGAAGAAGTAAAAAAAAGTGAGAAAAATTCCCAGTTTCCGAATTTCCACAAATTCTTTTTTTATCCATAGTTTCCTAATACAAAACACCTTAACCTGCAAATCTAGGGTATCTAAGTTTTGTCTCATCCCATTTGCAATTGCTATTTTCATTAGTAGTGACATGACAGATGTCCTGTTATTAAGCAAATGTGAAGGAGCACGACAAAATGACTCCACAAAAATCAAATGGCAAAAGAAAAAAGATCTGCTGTAGCAATATAGTTCTTTATTGAGATGCCAATAGTCCTGTTGAGCACTAAGTGGCATATGAACAATTAAACAATTAAAACAATGAAAAAAATTTTCCAAGTTTTGATTTTCATTTTTTGGCATGTATCAGCATGGCACAAGACAAAAAAAAAGGGAAAGGCTTAGTGTCGACTCGTTATAATTCCACTGAAAGTATTGTCAGCATCATTTGGCTTTCCAGTACAGCTGCACTAACCTTACACCAGTAGCAAATCTGTTCCCCAAGTTCATATTTTTAAGGACCCTGGAAGCCATTATGCAGGTGACTAATCCTTTGGAGGTCATGCTGGCATTTGCTTCATTTTTAGCACATGCTTAAGGCACTGACCTCAAGTGCCTTAATAAATCAGGGCATCAAGTACTTCTGTGATTTCAGTGGTGCTGTTGAAGATGAATAAATTACTCTCTTGACTATACATTGAACCAGAGGAGCAAATTAGTATCAGAGAGGAATACATGAAGAATTTAACCGAGGGAGGGAGACAACTAATGCAATGAGATCAAGAGGTTTCCAGAGAAATATGAAAAAGGGAGAAACTTTGATGGAAATAATCGCGACAGCCACAGGTGAAGAAAGAAATTAAAGGCCCATCTAGCTACAATTACTGCCTTAAATATTTAAGAAATTATCAGCATTTTATGCAATACTGTAAATGACCCACATAAAAAAGAAGAGGGGACTTCAGACAATTAAGCTTTCATTTGCATGGATCGATGCAGTGCTGTTTCCCCCAACTTGAAGTTCCCATTTCTACTCTAATAGGCCAGACAGCTTTGTGTTCTCCTTGCACTTCTAAACAGAGCTTACTAACAGAGACTAAGAAAGGTTATATTTATATTTATGTTTCACTCTCTAATGAACAACAAAGTAGTGTAAGAATATATATTCCCTAGAGGTTTTCCTTACTAATTGACTAAAACAGTAACTACTTGTTTCTCTAAAACAGGAAATACAGGGTTTAATTCAATATGTAGTTTTCAGGGAAGCTAAAAATTGACAATTTTTGCATTTTATTAATGGCTTTTTTTCAAAAGCTAGATATCCTATTTTGAATGTTTTATTCTCAGTGTTACTATTTCTATTTTATTTTCATGCCATGCTTGATTTCTCTCCAGAATTAAAGTACACGCTTAAAAGGGGGAAACAATATAAACTTGTCCTCTACTTTCACATTCACATAAATGTTTTAAGTGAGAAGAAATCTTTAGAATAATTAAATCAAAACTAACCTAAATATGTTGTTTTAACAGAGATGATAAACCCCTGCTGACTGGTATTTTTCCAGAACACAAAAAATACTACCTCCTGCTAGGACTGTTCATTTTAGTAGAATTTGAAAAGTATAAATGTACTCTATCAATACTCTCAGCTTTAACCTGTCACACTTACAAGTATTAATCATAACTACTGGAGCATCACCAGATCTCCAGCAAACATCAACAACACTAGAAAACAGTCTAAAGAAAGAAAATCAAGACTGCAATAGAGTAAGAGGTTGATTTATTTTCAGTTTTCTCATCAGCTTATTACAAGTAATGTAGGTATGTCCAAAAAACCCTCTACTTTTACAACCAAAACAAAAGGAATAGAGTCAAGGGTTTTATTGTGGGTCAGATCTCTTGCTGCTGCTCCTCTATAGTTAGTAAAAGTATACCAATCTACATTAGTTAAACTAACCCAAACTTTAATAATTTGCATCTTCTTTGAGGATTTGGCCCAGTAATTTCATGGTAATAAAATATTGTAGATCAGTATTCAAAGTAGAATTCTTACGAACAAGCAACTGGTGACCTACAAATATGTCCTTATCCTCAGTTCTAAGGACATTATGGAGGAGATAAATATTCCAAAAAGAATAAGCTCTGGGAAAATCCAATTCTGTAAAAAACCCCACAGTTGCCTATGAATGTAACATAGCAAGCCTGGTAAATCCCACTGACTTTTTTTTTTACATGTGTCTCCAACAGCGAGAGCTGTTTGGCCCTCCAGCCTTTAGCTTGAGTAATGAGGTACTTCTGAGCTGCAATGGATTGGCAATCGGAATGGAGACTCAAACACGTCTCTACACATATAAAAAGACATCTTCTACCCTCTATGTGCACAGAACCTGCCTTTTTTTTCTGGAAATGCCAGCTTAGGAGTTGCTACAAGTAAGAACTATGGAGGTGGGGGCGTTAAATATATAAAGGCAAAAATTGCACTGAGTGATCCTACTTCGTCCATCTTTCTAGGATTAGGGTACATCTCATTGCACAAGAGCAGGGAAACCATTTCAAAAGTTTGGGAAGATTTATCTATTTTTGATCAGGCTATATCACCTTCAGCAACACACAAAATCAGTACATGCACGTGGAAAATTGATGCCAGTTTACACTGATAATGGATGTTATCTGATACATGAAGAAGTTAAACACTTTAACATGTGATTTTTGTTGTACTTTTAGCAATAACTAATGGCAATGTTCACACCTTGTGGAACTGCTTTACTGATTAATTTAATCTCTTTGAAGTTATTTCAAAATAAAGGCAGTTCTTATCAGTCACTAGACCTTTGCTGTTGATCAGATCTTCAATGCTTAAAGGTTTATGTCTCTGTTTTCAAAATGCACTTACTGTTTTTACTTTGCTTGAAGTAAAAAAAAGATTTCAGTATGTATTTATATTTTATCACCAAGGCTTTATAAGGTTATATGCAGGATTAAATTTCTTCATATACATTTCTTCACGTAAATTTCCTTATATAAAGTAATCAAATGAAAGTTGCTGGAAGATTCCCACGTGATAAGTTATGTTATATTATATGGGTAAACCCTTGCCAACCACAGGGTAAAAATGGAAAACTGAATTCTTAAAATAAACAAATCTGCTTAATATCATAAAACAGGTCGCCAACAGAATCAGAAAATTAATCTCTACTAGTTTCTTCTTAGTAATAAGATAGTAAAAAAGTAATTTGGCTTATTTTTCTTATTTATCTTTAGAAGTTCTTTGTCCTGCCAGTCTTCAGCATGCTGGATTACTAGAGCTTCTGTGGATACCTTTTCACGGAACTGGGTGAGTAACTAAATCAAAGTATAACCCTTATACATCCTAGGACATTAATCAGCAAAAGGTGTGTAGGAATAACCGGTACCTAGAAGAAAAACCATTTTATGAGACAAACAACATTATGATGATGTCATGAGAGCATTATGCTTTTTTTAATCAAATAATCCCTCCCTAATGCAATTGTCTTCAGTTAATGTAATTACAATCCTAGAAATATAAAATAAGACCCCCCTTTTCCTGGGCAGATGATAGGGTGGGTGGAGTACATACATTTCATTGAGACTTTTAAGAAATGACTTTTAAGCAGTAGACTGTTCAGGAGAAGAAATATTTGTGTCATTATAATTCAAAGAGTGCTGGAAATGCCCCTATCCAGAGATACATGCACCAGTCTTTTTTCCAGATAATTTTGAGATATATATTTGTTTAGCTGTAATATAAACTACTTGCCACTTGACTTCTCTGCACTTTTTGTCAAAGGGTAAATATGTTGTTCAAAATCTTAGTCTTCACTGGCTAAGGAGGATTAACAGAAGTCTTAGAGGTTCTCCTCTGCAGAAACTTCCAAAGGAGTATTGTATCAGATCTAGGGATCCTAGTCAGGGCTCCTAATTTTCAAGTTTTTAGCTGAATTACAGGGTTTTTTAAAAGAAATAAATGCAATAGCTTACTATGAAATTTAAACTCAGCACCCCAAATATCTTCCACTGTGGCTAAAGTTCCAGAAAGCAGAACAGAACAAGGACACCGTCTTTTTTACACTTACAGAGATAGTGTTATTAATCACTGAAGAAGGGTCCTGTACTTCAGCACTCTATGTTTTAGAGTTCCTCTCTAATCTCAAGTCTTAGGAAGCCATTTCTACACTCCCTCACTTACAGGCAATTTGATTTTTATGGGAAATGGTAATCAGTCCACCAAGATTAGTTATTAGAGCCCATGCTTGAATTTATGAGAATTTATGAGAAAAAGAGGTTACTTACTCCACTGAGTACTGAAGTAATGACACTGAGCAGATCAGATCCAGCAAAATATTTATTTTGCAGTAATTCAGACACTAGAACATTCAACCCTTCAAGAGTTTGTGCATTCAGGGTTTGGTCTGATTCAAAGAGTGCAAGGGCTTGTGTGCTGACCTGCCATGCAATGGCAAAGCTCTATCAGGTATTCTAAGGCCTCCCTTCCAGTCAGATTTTGAACTAAGATTTTCCTTTGAGTCTGAAAAAGGTTTTTTTTCCCTGTGTCCTAGTTTGGAAAAAGTAGGATATTCTGACACACTGTAAAAAACCAGGTATTAGGAAATTCTTAACCCATTCCACATAATGAATTAGAATTCCACAAGTAACTCAGTCCTGTTCAAATTTTCCCTATTTACATTCAGTGGCAACATAACATGGAATATACCCTTCATCTTACATATAGAAAAAGGTTTCTAAAGCCAATTAGGATATTCACAAAAAAGAAAAACTCATAAAAATTTAATATTCCTCACACATTTCCTAGGAATGTGTCAATGCTTAGCATCAGGTGTAATTGGTACATCCATTCTTGGGTTTTACATGCAAAACGCTTACTGAAATTTGTTTTCAAAGGCCTTTGAGCTTACGGCCTCAGAGTATCCTTACTCGTCAAAGATGGCAACATTTTTAATGTTTAAACTTTTTTTTATAATAAATCATTAAATATAACCACAATGCTAGAAGCAGATATTAGATATTTTACTAACACCAACCCATATTTAAGAAGACCTTGCTCAAACTGGTAAGAAATATATATTCAGCTAGGGCATTTATATTTCCACATTATTATTTCATAAGAAGTGCAGTGCCCCTTCAAGTCTTTGGGTTTTTAAATGTGTTTATTGTATGTAGTCTGTAACTCCTGCCTCTCAAAGTAAAATGGCAACACAGAAGACGTGGGTTCTATAACTTTCCAATTAAAATCACCTGTACTATCCATTTATGGGTTTGCATGCTATACAGTGATTTTGGCAAATGTTTGGATCTTCTCATTGCTCATGGCTGCCATGATTTTGTCATGATCAAAGCAGTTCAAAAATAAATATTAAAAAAAAGTCATTTACTGTTTAAGTAACAATCTGTACATAAAGTAGTATTGATCTCAACTTTTAGTTTTGGGCAGATTGGTTCACAAAATTTTGAGGAAATGGGTGAGGGTGTCAGGCAGAAATCACATTTCTTTTGACTTCCACTGTTTTTCCTACATCAGAAAATGCATTTTTTTCTGGTCTGTAGGATATCAAAAGACCTGGCACAGAAAAAAATGTCCCATTCAGTGACAGTTAAATATAAGGTTCAATGTATACAAAGTGTATAGAGAAAGATTAAACTCTTGAATTATTTTGGTTTATGAGCCTTTGGGGTTCAAAAAGAAGAATCCATTGGTCAGGTTCTTTTCTCTGTGCATGGCACACATCAGTGTGATATATGCTGTCTAAATCTCTCTTTCTTAAAACATGAGGGATTCTGTACTTTCTTTCCCCCCCACACACAATTCCCTACTTAGTCTTCCAAGTTCAAACTAGTACCAGAAGGGCTAACCCTTGTGAAAATGGTAGAAAGAAAAGGAGGCACAGCTGGTGAAATTCTAGCCTGTTGTGAACAAAAACATTCACCTCTGCACAATGTATTACACCAAACGTCAAACCCCCAAAACAAGGCCCTCCTATCTGATTAGTTTCCATGCAGACGAATTGTCAGGTGCCTATTTCAAACCCAGGGCAAACACAATCCCGTCCCTAATTGTGTTCTAAATAATTGAAAACAGCTCATTAACATCACTTGACCCCAGGCCTCCACCGGAATACTTTGATTCTGATGTGTTTTTCCTTTGAAGGTGATTCTCTCCCTGTAGTTTATGCTATGAACATCTCTCCAGCTGCAGCAGGAAGCTGAGTTTGTTGTAATGAAACCTGTGATCCTTGCTGGACTTATTGTTTGAGTGCAAATTATGTTACCAGTAATAGGAAAGACACAGGAAAGACACAGGGAGGGGCAAATAGAGCACTTGCTGCGTTTGTCGGAGGATGTAAGTGCTCACAAAACATCAGGACATGCTACAAATGTTACTTAAAATTCCTCCTCCTAAAAGCATTGATACTACTTTCTCATTTAATCTTTCAGGACGATGACTAGATGTTTTTTAATTCCCTTTTGTGTCACTAGAAATTTTCTTCCACGCACAATGACTTCAAAAGCCTTAAAAGCACTGCTAGTGAGAAAAGGGCTTTGTTTAATAACCTCATTGAGCATTGGATCCAAAGTATGAAATATGCCAGTGGATCCATTCAGGAAAAGAGCTGTGCTTGTGTGACAGAGCAGTTCTTCCCACTGTGGTCAGTGAGCTTCCCACGGATGCCAGGTTTTACTTTCATGGACCCTAAGCAACACAGGTCTTATTAACTACCTGCCAGTATGGAAACCACCCAGATGAGCTCCAGGCAGCCCAAATAAAATACATAGGCCCTACCTATAATATAACAATCATGTTATGGTTGCCAGACTATTTGACAAAGGCACTGGAATTAGATTTCTCTTTCTCTTTAGAGGAAATTTTGTTGGGATTTCTAGGAATGACAGGAGGATTCTCATCTTCTCAGCAAGCAGGTTGTGCATTGTTGCAATATATGAAATTCTGCTTTGGTTGGTTGGAGAGGCTCCCTGCACTCTTCTCTTGCCATCACCTGCTGCATTATTTCTAACAAGAGTCCCAAGAGCAATAGATCATAATAGCACATAATACCTCCAAAGACAAATAGCTGCCTTTCTGTCACTGAGGGTTATTGTTTCATGCTGTCTATGTAGCCAGCAATTGCCATTGCCTAGGAAAATTCATAATTTTCCTGTCTCACCAAAAGGAAAATATTAAGCCCCACATTCCTTCCTTTATCCACTGATTTTCCCAGACTACTCTAAGATCTGACATAATCATTTAACCTTGTACAGCAGCATCTTCTGCCTGGAGCTATAATACTCAGATTTATTTAAATTAATTTATTTACCTTGTTGTTTAATCTTTTTTTTTTGCACACTAACCACCATTTCCTCTTTGTACCAGAGTCTAAATTACTATAACTGATTCATTACAACACATTTTTCTTCTTACAGGTTTAGCTAAATTATGAGCTACCAACAGCATGTCTTTACTTCATAGTTTTATTTTATGACCACAAACCTTCTGAATATTGAAAAGCTTCATAAATTTCCCAGATATTTTATTGTGGCAGTGAACAACAACAGTTCTGCTGCTATCATTTTAAAAAATGTCATAAAAATCTAACAGTCCGATAATAAAAGATTATTGCTACCTGGTAATGAATGACTGCCAGATGATAAGATTTTAAAAGTATTTCCTGAAAGACCAATTCATTTATTTTCTACCCATTTTTGTCCGTTTTTTTTTTTTTCAAAATGAATATTTGTGAAATTTATTTATGTCACAACTTTCTACATTTTTCATTGCGCTTTTTCTCAGTCTTATTTCCTTGGAACCTTTCCATCATTTCCAGATGCAAAGATAAAATAAGCAGATATCTCTGAAAATGATGATGCATCTATTTTCTAAATTAATTAGCACTGCAGTAAGCATAGGACATAGGTACTTATTTTTTTTTTTCAGAAACCATGAGAAGATCATAATTTTCATATAGGGATAGCAATTACAAAACTCCTTGAAAATTCTGTATTCCTACGTAATTTTATTCATATTTCTAAAAAATCTAAGTAAGCAAACTTAGAAACATATGCCACATGCTCCTGAAGGGAAAAAAAAAAAGGACTTTAAAAGTAAATTTCAAGGACAAAACACTCTAATATGCAGAAAAAGAAACATCAGATTGGATATACCAAATGAGATCTGAAAGAAGAGAGAGGAGTACTCTAATCAGCTCTGTGGAAGTGCTCACCATTTTTAATAGCTTTTACACTTACCAGCTGTATGCATCCTACAGCTGTGAGTCAGCACTCCCCAAAATTCAGATTACTTTGTAAACGACAAGTAGCACGGCTTCTGTCTGTGCCCTCTTGGTTTGAATAAGCAAAAGACTTGCTTGTGAAGCAAGTCTGCATTGCCAAACTTCATCAAAGTACCCTGGGAGATACAGTAAGTTTGATGCTCTGCTTCAGAATAGAAGGAATAACACATTGCTTAAATGGATGACAGAAAAACTCAGTATTGTGCATTGGACAAATTATCTTACTGGTAGTATTTGTGGGTGAGACAAACTAGTTCAAGTGATTGTGTCACAGCAATGGTACTTAATTTCAATAAAAGTATTCAACAATACTGTAAAATTAAGCTTTATGATAGTTCTCTAAATACTTAGGTTTGATCGAAGTGAATACTTGGTACCACATCTGCATGGATATTCCAGTATCTTCTTTTTACAGTCCTTTAAAAACTGCCTTACAGTCAAGCAGGATCAGAAACAGCATATGGTCCCTTTGTTTTCTGAGATTCTTTGATGACTATTATGTCATCCTTAATTTCATCTGGTTTAATTTATTCTAAAACTATGTTTGTTGAAATAAAAAGCGCTAACAGTTTGTACCAGAGGACCGTAAAAACACTCTCCTGGATGCAAAACAACAAGCCAGATGCCAATGCAGGGGAATAGAAAGATTGATCAGTGAAATATTCCCTCCTGACACTCATAACACATGAGTGCCTGAATTCAAGCACCAATCTTGCAGGAAACCATTTAGGTTACTAATTCTGTGAACGCTGATTATCTGGTACTCCGTTAAAAATATTCACAGTACTTGTTTCAACATCTCACCTGTCGGTCGTACCAGTCTCCTTCACCACAAGAATTAAAACAAAAAAAAACTAAGTAAAAAGTGATAGTGAAAAAAAAGTAAGTAAAATGTGTGGCTTGGGAGGGTGAAAGAGAAGATGGAGGTTCACTACCAAAGCTCCACGTTCCTCTCTGCTCCGTTTCAAATGTGTTGTAACCTTACCCTTCCTTTGTCACGTAATGTGTCCATTGATCATTCTCACCTACTTTGTGCTTGATCTTAAAAGAGGCAGAGATAAATGTGAGCACAGTGTTGGACACATCATTAGACCCTGCTGAATTAAGAGGTAGGCAGAGGGGCACTGTCTCCACAGTTCTAAATGTGTGCCCCCTCAGGAACATAGCACCAGATAACAGCTACTCCCCTTTACATGCTCTTGAAGAATGGGTCATTGGTCTCTTAATTATCCATTAAGTCTCATGCAAACATGAATGATATGGTAGAAAAAATATTTTCTTTGGTAAATCACTTCTGTTTTCCTCAGTGAATGCAAGCAACAAAGATTAGTTTTACAACTTTCATCTTGTTTAATTATTTCTGTCATGCCACTTATTCAGACTAAACAATCTGTTCCATTTAACATCTCTGTTGCCCTACACTGTGCTTTCTCCAACTTATTTATATTTTATCTCATGTTTGCCATGTCACCTAAGAGTAGTAAAGAAAAAAAAAAGACAAAGAAAAGCCTTCTGCCTAAACCACAGACATTATAAAGAAATGCCTAACTTTGAGACAGCACATGACCTTTCAATATAATTTCATCTTCTGAAATCCTGAGATTCTTTTGCTTAAGGCCTTCACTGTTCTGTTATGCCTGACTTAAATTATCTTGAATATGGCTTAAGAGCTGTAGCACATCCAAAACTGTTGAAGGAGTAAATAAGAGCTTTGGATGCTCAGCATTCCCAAATACCCCTTCAAGCCTTTCTCTGACATTCATATCAGATAGTGGACACTATGAAAGTTTAGTCTTTATAAAAATAACTAAGCAGTAGCATGAAAATTTGACTCCCTTCTTATAAATATATAGTAGACACTCATGAAGGTGAAGCTTCTCTTCCTTGTGAGGTTCTGCAAATGATCTCTACGTTTTCCTCCAAACTGTCTCACCTGCTTGATAGTCTTTAGTTTTGGAAATAAACAGCCCCCAAAAATGTTCTGTAGAGAAGGCCTGAAACAGCTCTGTCCATCTGTCATTAGGGTCAAGGTGACCAGAGTGGTAACCTGGGGTGTGAACTATTACAGATCCTGTAATTTTCAGTCTCCTTCTAAAACGATCTCATTTGAAATTACACCAAGTCTAGGCTGGGTATCTTAACCATATTTTTGAAGGCAGCATGGAGCTTCACAGATCTGAGTCATGTACCTGAAAAATTCTTGCACCAGATGAGGCCTGATGTGGAACTTCTCAGACACTGGACTGTCATTCAGTCTTTATTGTCTTGTTAGTGCTGCCTGATACAAAGTAGTTATGACAAGTATATTTAAATACTTGTTTTCTAGTTTTTCTATAAATTCAAATTCAACTTTCCACTATATACGTCTAACATAGATCATCTAATACACTCACATTGTATCAACCTCTCTGTGCTCCATTCCCAGCATAGCCATGCCCTCTGTCTTTTCAGTCCTTCTACCACGGGTTGTGTCTTTTCCATGCCTGAAGGCTTACTCCTCTGAAATGGGATTTTATGTTTTATTTCCTGAATGTCCTACTTTTAATATTATTAAACCTTCCCTCCCAAACTTCCTTTGAAACCTTCTTGAGCCCTCTCTTAATCAGACAACAAGCATATGAATAACCTGCCCAAAACAAATTTTAAAGTTTCTGTGCAGAACAGTCAAGCCACTCTGTGGATTTTCTACAAAAGATTTTACGAAGAAATAAATTATATTAGATTATATTTCACTTGTAAACCATATTTGAATATAAACCTCCACATGGCAAAGGTCAGGATTGTACATTAACCCTTTGAACTAGATATCCCCTTTGAAAGATGAAAGTTTGGCAGTAAATGGACTTACAAGTTTTTGAATTATTTTGCATTTAAATCATGGATTTCTTATTTTCATCCATCATTAACCTAATTGATCTCATTTAAACATGCAAATTGTGGCAGTGAACTTTCATGTTCACAGATATCATTCCTTACTGTTTACAGTAACTATCCTTTATGTTTCATTTGTTGCAAGCATTTGCTAATATGAAAAGCTCAAAAAAGATAATTGTACTTATTAACACAGTGCTGACATAATTATTGAGCTATATAATTAAATACAATAACTTCTTATTTAATTTTCATTCAATATGAAGAGATGTACATATACTGAAACTAGCTTTCAAACTGCATTCTTATTATGACAATTTTTAACTGCATCTTACACTGGTAAATATAGAAATATCCCTCCTTTAAGGGAGATACAATGAAAAGGTGGTCCTCAAAGTATGGGAGTAACAGTGAGATATATTTATTGCCCATATTAACATTCACAGTGGGATTCAAGAATAAATAAATAATAAACAAACAGTTGTTTGAGTATCACAACATGGGTGAGTCTTGGGTGGAAACCTGAATGTGTATAAAGGGTAAACTTATATAAGACAGAGTCAACTGGAAGACACTGAAATTCTCTCATTCTTAAGGTCATAGCAATCCAGCAGAACATCTTAATTGAAAGAGAAAATCAGGAACACCACTTGTATAGTTGACTTCTAAAGGATGGGAGCACCAGTTGAAGAAATGGTACCTCTCTTTCAGACTCAGGTAGCAAGAAAACATCCAGATTTTCCTCATGAGCTTCTAAAGGACCTAAACAGCTTGCAGATTTTCACTGAAGTGAAGGAAATCCCTGCTTGCTTAGGCTTTCTGAAATTGTCTATGATCAGAGAGGCTTTGTGAGAGACCAAAGTCCTGTCTGCACACCACACAGACAATACAGCCCTCTTGCTTTTTAAGCTGGAAAAAAAAAAGTGGCTTTGATCAATAAGACCATTTAAGTTGGGAGATACAGAAACCCACTTTTAAAGTTGAGATCTAAGAACCTGAGGTCCTTTCCTCCTGTTCTGTACAGACGGAGTATGCCCTGAAAACAATGTTGCAACAGTCAAGCCCAGGTGGTCAAGATTCTTGGTGGTATCTTATACTAACCAGCTGCTACCCTCCATCAACTCAGAGTGGGAAGTACACTTCATTGCTAAGGATAAAAGGACACATGTAAAAAAAGATCCCTGGGACATACCAGTGCTGGAGTAAAACCCAGCACTCTTTGGTGTCTGAAGCCAAGACACCCACAGTCCTGATAAATCACTCAAAAAAATCCCCCCAAACTGTTCTGGGTCAATCATTCATATCTGGCTTTGTCCCATGATCAGAATGACTGATAAGAGATGACAGTCTGATAATGACTTAGTGACTTCCAAAAGGCGGGGCATAGGTAGCTGTAAGATGTTGACAGCAGACTGTTCCCTCAATGAAAGAATACACAGCCTAAATGTGTCGAGTTTGCAGAGTTGAATATAAGGACTCTTGAAGAATTAAAGCATTAAAGCCATCAAAATATGGGATATTGGCCACCTTCCACAAATCCCAGAGGTCTCTGAGGTATCACAGTTCCCAAACACTCAAGTTATACTAAGATAAAGTGGTTATAGCAAGAAAGCAAATCATGCTTGTTTGGAATAGAGAACCGCAAAGCCCTGGATGCGTAAATACAAAGTTCTTTGTGGCCCTAGGGAATTATGCCCTTGGAAAATCCATGTCTTTTCACTGGATCAGAAGTTACAGAATTGTGTGGTTAAACTCATTGACTAAAGTTATCACTAGATAGGAATTTTCTCTCATGGCAACATCAAATCTCATAAGCATTCCAAGTATTTTCACTCCTTACTTAACATACAGTCTATCTCTGTTTGAGTTGGCCTAGATATTTTGCAGCCCTGTTAAATGAAAAATTGGAAGGCTGTGACACCTTATAATCCTAGTTAGTAAACCATTTTCTGACCCTGGGGATGTATTTCTCGCCAGACTGTCCATACAAAGACTGAGGCAGTGTGTAGTCACACCAAATGCTCCCAAATTTACTTTTAGCCCATATGTCTTTCAGGGTGTCACACAGTGTAATGAAGAGATGGCCACAAGCAAATGAGAATGACCAACAATGCTGTTTATTGGTTAGAAACCAAAAAGACAAGCATCAGTGAAGGAAATTTCATTTAAATCTCATATTCTCTTCACTTTGGAAAAACGTGTTCTCTGCTTAGACAGTACAAGTTACTTCCAAAAAAAGGGAAATGTGCCTTTTTTCCTAAAGTATGTGTGCCACTTAACTCTGGGGTAGTTCTGTGAGACACACCACAAGCTAAAAAAGTAAAATAATAATAAATAAAATAAATAACTATGAAGCGAAGGAAAAAAGATGATATGCCAAAGTGCAAAAGCAAAATTGTTTTTTAAGCACAAAGTTGGGGAAAATAACAGAATTAAGTAAAAAGAAGGGAGCAAAAGAAAATTAAAATCTTATATCAGTTGAACAGCTTCGAAGAGACAAATTGCCAAACAGTTGAAAGAAAATGAATATGTGATGCATATTTTACTCATTTACAGTACAGAAGGGCCATATGTAAGCCACAGGCAAAACTGTTCCTTCCTCCTCATCAGAGGTAAGAGGTGTCCCATTTTGTGTGCTTCTGCATGGGCACACATCTGCCCCTTGTGAGCTACAAAAAGACAGGAAGCCCAGGCTGAATCACCCTGAAGAGCCACCTACCCTACTTAACATGTGACTAATTCATTTGAATTGAACATTAAGAGTTAAGGAAGACAGTTTTTTTGTCTCTAAATACTGTTCTGATGGGCAACTCTGAGTGTTTTAGGCGTGTGCCATAGACAAAGAGTCAAGCAGTCAACTCTGCACGATCCTTCTCTTGCCTTTATTTGTAATGCCTTATTTGGCATAGTACTATATGAATGTATACTGCAATATATACTATTTAATGTCTTATATTTTCACATATTCACACACATTTTTACTCATTTGTATTCAGAATATGAAATTTTAGAAACTCTTTTCCAAGAAAAACTTGAAACCAGCCTAGTAAAGAGAATGAGCTAAACTCTCTCGGTGAGCATCGGGTAATGCAGTTCTTTGATAAAATTACACTGCTTTACACCAGCAGAGATTCCAGACCCCTCTTGTCATCAGAGTAACCTGCATTTGTTGCTACATCTGGAATCAGAGTAGCACACTGTTGTTAGACACATGCACAGACACATACACAGGGTGCTCTACATGGCTGCACAAGTGCACAGCTGATGTGCTGATCCGTAGTCTGCAGCACTCAGGGTACTTTGTTTACTTAATGCAAAATCAATAAGTTTATTTCCAGGACAGTAATTCCAACATTCTCTTGAAATAGCTGCCTAATTTTTATAGTCAAGTTCAGATGCTCGCTGCAAAAGAATCTAATAACAACCCACAAAAGAAGAAACTGCCTATCAGACAAACATGTTGGAACGGCCTGCAGAAAGCTATAGACTTGTCAGACCAACAATTCACTGCACATCTGTGTCTGCCAACATGGAATTTACTCAAAATTGCCTCTCTAGACACTTCTTTACATAACACATATTTAGCTTATTAGTGCTGTCATTTGGGAGTGTGGTCAGCTTTTGAGCAAAGTCTCACTGAGTCCATTAGCTGGGATCGCATCACAGCTGCCATTTTAGGATCACGATGATTAGGTTTGAAGTTCAAATGATTTGATTTCACTTTAAAGCTTCAAAAGCAGCCTCTGGGGTAGATTTACGCAATTAATTTTTACTGAGGTCTGCTGGGTAATTCACTGTAGTCAGAGAATCTTCACTAAGGTAAGGTAATTACCACTGGGTAATTTTACAGCACTCTGTTCAGTACGAAGCAACGTGTCGGCTGACCTGCTCAGATAAGACCTGGAAAAAAGTGAAGATGCTGCTTTTGGGAATCAAAATGTGCATGAGACATTGGGGAGGGATGAGAAGAATTCTCTCACTTCCCAGATGTGGACCAGAAGCTGTACATGCCCTCAAAATGTCTTTTCAGGATGGTGCATGAGGAGTTACAATCCTGTAAATATTGTACTGAGAAGCTTTCAAAATTGAAGTACTGTACCCATGATTCTTTAAAACAGGAACAAAGAACACAGTCTTTGTTTAGTTTGAACACAGAAGTAAACAATGAAATTAAACATCCCTTTGAGATTTGTATTTATCACTTACAAGAAACACTTCCTAATAATCAGTGGCAGCTAGGCTGACAAGCAGACCTCAGAGCAAAACCAGAGGGGATACAAGTCTATTTTAGGTTTACTATTGACAGTAAGGGTCAGAGGAAAAATAAACTCAGCAAGCAGTGTCATGCTACCACAAACCTCTGCTGGCCAAGCAGAAACTAAATTACAACCAAACATTTCAGCACGACAGAAACACTTGGGCAATTGGGCTGCCCTGCAGTGCACAGAGCACAACACACACATGAACAAGATTAAGCACGAGTGAGACACAATATAAATTAGTAATAAAGAAATCAAAAGATTGGAGGAGCTAATTATCCTATACTCTGGAGTGGGGTACATTATGCTTACCCCTATTATTTTAATATTTCAAGTCTGCAAAATTAATCTGGAAAGTCCTGTGAAAACAAGGACTGATCATGCTCTCCTCCAAGATATCCTCCTTTTAGTCAAGGTATAAATAATATAGATAATATCAACTACCAGACTGAACTTTAAGAATAAAAAAAAAAGAGCAGCAGCAGGACTTAGATGCTATTTCTATCACATACATTTTATTATATATTATAAGTATATAATAAAAGAAAATAAAAATATTTTTATTGTAAAAGTTAATCCTCAGCTTCATTTCATGTACTGTAGTATTTCTGGGGAAAGCTGATTTGATTGCTGCATCATACTAATAAAAACTAAAATTTGTGTAAGGGGAAGAAGAGGGAATAAAGCATATTCCATATCAATATTGCTTCTGATGGATTTCATTTTGTTAAGTTTACTTCCTACTACAGCTGATGATAAAAGCAGCTGTGGGGACTCAAAGGTACCTCTATCTACATCTCTCCATGGACTAATTACAAATATCTGTTCCACATAGTCTCAGTATCTAAGACAGATTTAATTTTATTCTATCTTTCACTAGGCATAAATAAAAACCTGTCATTCCAACCACTATTTTGCTTTCTTTTTTCTCCACCTATCATCCACTGGATGCAAACACAATCCTGTAATTCCCACTGTTTTGTTGTTTTCCTATTCTTTGTGGGTTTGTTTGTTTGTTTGTTTGTTTGTTTGTTTTGATGGAGCCACAAATGTTTTGTCCATTGTCAGGGGCCAGTTGCTTGAAACAAAGAACACTTTTCAAATTTCAAGCATAATTATACAGGACAGAAATGGCCAGACAAGTTCTTATGGCCTTTCTCTTTTAACTGGTGATGATACACTGCTAATTCATAGGGAGCATCTGTGTACTACAAATAAAATTTTTCAGATTTTAAGAAAGTGTTTAAAAATCAAGTGCAGTTCTAGTGGGTGATACCTCATCATTGCTCATCTGTTCTCTGCCAAAATGATGCTCAACTGTGCTGTTCTGCTTGGCCATTTTAAGGTACTTGATTATCATTCTCCCATAGTTCTCTGCTCATCTGATACATCTCTGGGGCATTCAGAACAAGTGCCCTGCTTGTGGCAATGCCGCACTACTTGGTTGTAATTTTGGAGCCTACGGGTTAACAAATTCTCCTGACTTTTCTCCTGAAGTCCCAAAATTCATCTCTTTTGCCAGCACTACTTTGAACTGCTGCAAGGCGGCACTGAGGATAAATATTGGGTCAGGTTCACTGGGTGCTGTGAGCATGCTTCTCATTAACACAAACAGAATGTCTCTTGTATGTTTGAAGTCTTATGGATTGATGGAAGAAAGCACATTCCAGTGACTGCAGTAACACCCACAGTGGTGGTGAGCAACACCAGGAGAATAAAATCAAAGGGCCCAGTTCCAGTGCAATGTGCTCCATTCAGTGTATTTGGGATTGCTCTAGTAAATAATTTTTCTCCTCTTTTTCATTCAAGGCTCTCTGATGAAGAACATCAGCAGTTCCCTGAATCTTCTCTCTTTTTAAAAAGCTTCCTTTTGAAACTTGCCCAGTATTAAGACTTCTGAGTATGTTAACCATGGAGCTGTAGGTGGTAAGGAAAAGGACGATAACAGGCTGTTCTTACTCTCCTTGTCACCAAATAGAATACTTCTTTCTCCATAGCTTTAAGTGGTAGTTCCACTCTCTCTTCTAAACTTCAGTTTCTTTTGGCACATTTCTTACTTCTCTTTCCATGTGTGATGACTCTATATAAGTGCTGAAGAATATTAAATTGCTTGGTGGAAAATTAATGGAGCAAGGAGGAATGATAGAGAACATTCACTTATGCGTTGTGGCTTTTGATAAGTTGGCAGTCTGAGTGGGCAATAACATGCAGCACATGAGTAATTGTAAATTACTCAAATTGCAGTTTGGCCTTTTTAGAGAACTTCAGTGAACCCAGAGAAGAGAGAAAAGGGTCTTGTTCAAAACATGAAGCAACAGGCACAGAGGAAGGTATTTAGCAAGGTAGCGTCTTGCTACCAAGGGTGTAAACTGGAAGGAAACAATAAATATTCAAGAAGCTTTATATATTGCTTCTTTGCCTTATGATGCTCATGCAAAGCAGAATCCTGCCTTTACCTTCAATCACATTACATGGCAACCACCACGGCTAAGTTTACACCTTGTGTAGCTTGTGTCTTATTTCTGTATCTACTGTTCCATTCAATTTGGTTCATCTCCTGTGGTGCCAACACCTTGAGCAGGGCACTGAAGGAAGAGCAAGAAATTTGGAAGTGAAGGCATGGGCAAGTTCAGTGGTTGATGGTTGCGCAAATTTAGAATTCAAGGAAATAAAGCTGTTGAGGATCCACATTTCCAGCACAGATGCATTTGAACACATTAAGGGAGGTGTTTAATAGTCATTTGGTGAAGAAAGGTTCTGACCTCCCTCATTAAAATGATGGGTAGAATGTTTCAGAAAACGTTTTTATCATGTATGCTGAAATTTTAGCACATATGGTAATCCACATATTCTTCATTTTCAGACTTTTGTGCAGATGGAATTTTTAGCAAAATTGTCAGCTTCCATGCATCAAGGGGTTTTGCCATCACTGCATTTCACATGTGCTACAAGTCTTAAATGCTTATAGAAATATCCCTGTTTGGAGACAAGTTACATATGCCAGCAGTCCTTGACATGGTTATCTTGGGAACTAGTTGCAGTTACTGAATGCTTGTCTGCTTTATGGACAACCCTGTCTGCTTTATAACAGGTTGATTACACCTACCCTAGAAAACAGATTCATGAAAGGTCTGCTCCCTTCCCCTGTTCTGACATTATTTTGCAGGTGTCTGGTTTTGCTAGCTGGCAGTGAGATGTACAGGTATTCTGCAGAAATCCAAATAGCTGCACCCTGAAGAATGGTGGACATAATGTAAGTGCATAGGAAAATGTCAACTGATGGTGAAAAGGTGTTCTCTTGAGACTCTCACAGTTTATAAGTGAAAAGAAACACGGACTCAAAGGACAACATGACTTGAGAGTAGGGCACACACATAAAAAGGCAGGTTCATTCAACTTTGAAACAACACACTGTGGAAAACATCAGGTCAGAAATGCTATTTGGAAAGAAAAAAAAAGCCAGTATATAAAGATACAAAACAACTGAAGTTTGGATTATCTAGATAACATCCTGTGCAGACCAAGCCTAAACATAAGTTCTAAAGGGCTATTCCTTCTGGACTTGTGTTATTAACAACATTACAGAGTTTCATTGGCAGAATTCAATATTATTGAGGCAATCTTCTGCAAACTTCGCTTATCTATACCCTTGTTTCAAGTTTCTAGATACTTTCAAGGAAAACTGGGAACTAGGATGTTCTTGATGTTTAATAACATTTTCACATTGCTTCAATGATAAACAAAACAGACAAAAGCATTTTCTCTCAACTATTTCTCAAAGCAAACCAAAAACTTAGTCCCACAGTGCTTTCACTGGTAAAGCTTTCATTAAACTTTTTAGAGTAACTCCTGTAAAAATAAAATAAACCTCCCCAAACCAACCAAACTAATATAAACCACAGAATCTGGCTAAAAAGAAAGACGTTGTCTATCCGCACAATACCAGAGAATTTTCCCCCAGCAGAAACTCTGAAACAAAGCAGAACTATGAAAGCAAGCACTTATAACGTGTATTACTTACAGTGTATTTCTAGAACCTGCATTGCTATCTGAGGTGTCGAGTTTAGGGACTCGTGATCTACTCTGCAACTTACAACTGCACCATCATCACTGCGATCCGCTAAGAAATCCAGCGTGCTGCTGACTGTGAATGTTTTGCGGTTTGCATCTTCCTCTTTTCGATATTGAACGTCTGAAAGAAAGAACAAACAAATGGTTTTCTCTTCAATAGTTTTAGGAAAAGTAGTACCAGCATCAGACAGCTAAATTATCTATCAGACTTGTGGAAAAAAAAACAAACACGTCTTTTCTATCTGTATCGATCTCTCTGATATAAAAGTAATGAGGCCGTAGTTATTCCTCATTTTCTGTCATTGTCATATCAACAGATTGAAAGAGAAAGTTTTAAAATTGGTTCCATGATACTGCATTCAAGCAGAAATTGCATTCACTTTTATCTCCTAAATGTTTAGGTCCAAATTTGATATAAATGTTCTCTGCAGGTCACCAGAAAAAAATGTGGTCTCTTCCTACCCTCATTATCTTACATATTCACTGTGCCACTAAATATTAAATTTTCTAAGTTCATGTTTACAATCTTTCTTTCATTCTTACTGAATGAATATTACTGAAGGCATGTGCAGGTAGTCAGATTAATCCTGTGCTTACTTTATTCCTTGCTTATTCTGTTGTTTGGTTAGAATTATGCTAATTTCTGAATAAAACTAAACCAAGGTATAGTCATCAGTGGTTATGAACAACTGTAAATAGAGCATGTCATAGTATTTACTGGAATCTACAGACAAGTCCCAAGAAGACGAGAAATAAAATTGCTTCAGAGACCTTACACTGACTGTTTTATATCCAATTCTAAATTGACCTATTGCTTTTGTGCAGATTCAGTTAAAAATCTGACAGTTTTCAGCCCAGGGACTAGAGTGCAGGGAGTCTACATCTCTGCTTAAGAAGTATCAACTAAGCTCAAAGTTAAGATTCAAATTCAGAACATTTCATTGTAGGACATACACGCTAGAACTGAAGATCCAAATATTTATGCTAAAATATTTTAATGTTTTAACTGCAATGTGAGATCTTCTCAAACATACTTTAGAGTTGTTTTACTTGGTTTCCAGCTACTTATAATACTTATTGATCTTAGCTTATTTCAGAAAAATGGTAAGCTTGTTATATTGATTTATTGCAATGAAAGCTTGAAAAGACATACATATATAAATACTTAAACATATATATAAAATTACACTGAGATTGCATATATCCTCTGTGTCCTGAAAAAAAAGTGAGAGTTTCTGTTTTACAGATTGTAGTAAATCCCACTAGAGAAGAAGATGACCTGAATAAAATTTCCATGAAATATCAATTTTAGAAAGCAAATCTTCAATGGCTTAAGCTACACCTTTTTAGATTAAAAATACCTCTGACATCAGAAAGGCAGTCCTTTTCATTGTCTCCAGACAGATGAAGACACCATGTAGTTATACAATTTCCATTTTTCACGAAGAAATAATTATTTCTTGCATTTTTCTGCCTGTTTGTTGCTAAACTTTAAAAGATTTCAATTTCTGCCGTGGTCACTACTAATGTTTAGGGACCAGTAGATGAGGGAAATATTGACAAGGCTAAAGCAAAATTATTATAATCAAACAACAAACGTCTTCACTAATATTTAAAGTAAACACATGAGCTTTTGTTCCCAGAGTTAGGATTCCAAATTTAATAATAAGCACCTATAGAGGTAGCCTTCTGCTTATAAGCAATGTACACATTCCTTTGCTTACTGTCTTCAGGGAGAGGACAGAAGGCCCCTGAAAACAACGGCAACTTTAATTTTAGCGAGAGGTTGTGAATTCCTAATCCTATAGAAACACAAAAGCAGGTAATTTCCTAAATGGGTGTTTAGAAGTCTTTCTCTAGGCATCTATGGTTTGGAAGAGTTCAACTCTTGGAGTTAACCACCTCTGTAAAAAGGGCAGTGATACTATTCTATAATCTGTTGACATCCTCATCAACAGAAATAATTAGCTTGTCCTCCTCATCAGCTGTATTTTCTCAGATGTCCCTTCATAGAGAAATGAAGGTGGGATTGTGATATGTGCTACCTGAATGTAAACTCACGTGGATGTAAGAGCACTGAAGATCAGGTACTGGGTATGTTACCATTCAGAATATTTACCCAGGGTTTTTACAAGAATTTTTAAATATGTCAGTTGCAGTCCATTCTTTTGTTTATTTTCTTGCTCTCTCCTAACACTCCCTTGAAAAAAGGTTAATAAAACCCCCCAAAATCCACTACAAGAGCACTTTCTCCAGAAAAAACCATAATGGAACAGGTTGGGGGATGGCTAAATACAGAGTAGCTTTATAGAGGAGGAACTAGGGGTCTTGAGGACAAGTTGAGCATTAGACAACAGTGTGCCTTTGCAGGGCTGAAAGCTGAAAAATAACTGTCTTGCATTAATAATAGCACAGCCAGAAAGTCAAGGGAAAGTGATTCTTCTCCTCTATTTAGGACTTGTGTGACTGCATCCAGAGCACCAGGCCCAGCCTGGGGCCTTTTTTTGGTACAAAAAACGTGTCAACAAACCTGAGCAGGTTCAGCCCAAACCCATGGAGATGGCCAGTGGAGAGAGCATACAATGCACAAGGACAGCTTAAGATAGTTGAGATTGACTAGCCAGAGAAAGAGAAGACTAAAACCAGATCAAAAAAAGTACCTAATGCATGGTAAAAAAGAAGAAAAGGAAAAGCCAGAGTTCTCTCAGAGGTGGATGGCAAAAGCTGAGGGGCAACAAACATAATTTACACTGAGGCGAATTCTGATTACGTATCATGAAATATCTACATATGATAAAAATGCTCCACAAACAGGGCTTTAAAATGCTGAAATGTCTCGCCCAGACAGGCTATGGAATCTCTGTTCTGGGAGATTTTTCAAAACTGAACAGGAGAAGGCCTTTAGCCACCTGATCTAACCTTTGAACAGAGGCTGGGCCATATGAAAAATCTAAGAGCCAATTACGGCCCTGCTTCTGTGACTCTGTCAGAGAGGTGCACATACACAGATATGCTTTTATTGACTAATACTGGTTTATAGCTCATAAGAATACACGTTTGATAGTGAAAATAATAAATGGAAATGATGAAATATCTTTCATCGTCCTTTGTTCATTAAAAGCTATTTATAAGAGCACAAACCTGTAACATTCACATAGAAACACTCATCTTTTAAAAAGACAGTAGTTCTGTTTTTACGTGGCAGATGTAATTTCTTTTTATATTTAAACTCAAGTTCTGACATGAAATGGCTCTTTCATCTGAAAAAATTTCATCTTTGACTTAGAGGTTTATCAAGACAAAATGTTCAGTGCCTCTCTGAATTCTTTGTGTATACTACAAATATATAAACTAATTCAAAATATCTTAATCTGTTATAACAAAATAAACTTATTTATTTTTAAAGCCCAACTTTGCTGGGAAAAGAAAAAATCTATTGAAAATATTCCTGAAACCTAAAAATAATTCTTTATATAATATTGTTGAAACAGCATGTAACAAGTTCTGTTGATAAAATAGGTAATTTCAAAATGAAAAATATGCATTTATCTTCTCCAGTATTTTTCCTTTTGATAATCTTCCAGAAATGTCCCCAGAATGATACAGTGCCCATCACTTTGTTAGGTTGGTGCATGTATGAGTGACAGAATGCTAAAGTAAAAGGTGTGGTACCCAGTGCTTCACATTCAGTCTCTCTCATCACTAACACCTACTTTATCAAACAGTATTCCTTTACCAGATGATGATTCCTTTTTTTGAGTAATAGCAGTGGAGCTACAATTTTAGAATGGCTTTTTTCCCCTTTGGTGCAACTCTGATCTCGATGCATCATTTATATTCGTTTGCACCATGTATAATACACTGTAACACAATTGGATTTACTGGTGCTAGACAGAAGAACTCCTAACCTTTAATGTCAGCTGCATTAGCATATAATTTCATATCTATTTTCTCAGATTTATCATTTCACCTTTTACACTGCACAAAGCTAATGTAACTTCTGCTGATGCCACTGCAGACCGGTTAGGTTATTTTATTTCTAACCTTTGTGAAATGGCAATGTGCTCTTCAGAAGACCTAGAAAACTAAACTGAAATGAATTTGCTCAGTACTTTCCTCTGATTTCTGGTTGTTGGGGTTTTTTTTCCCCTTTACTTTTCTTTTTCATGCATTTTTTTGTTCCTTCCCCACTCCCTTTTTTAAAAAAAAATTCTCTTTAGGAACTCTAAGAGAGCAAAATAGTTAAAGAGTCAATTGCTTGCTGGCTTCAATTACATGTCAGCTGAAAGAAAGGCAAAATTCTTACACCAGATTTTAAAATATAATTTTTAAAATAAAATCTTTTCAAATGTGTTGCCTTGTTGTTAGGCCGACTGTGTCAGTGTTTCTCTTAAAGTATTGACACTGCTTGGAGTGATTTCTAATCTCTACTTGCCTTGAATATATATATTCATCCTGTCAACTTTTCTGGGTGACAGAATCTGTATTGTGCCATGTGTATTTGCTGTGCTGTTAAATTCTTCTTTTTAATTACATTTCATTAGGTGCTGCATTTCTTTCATCAACTTCCTCAAATTGACGAAAGAATTGTTCTCCATTTCCTCATTTTCTATCCTTGTTGCAAATGTTCAAACACATTTCCAATTATCCCAGTCTAAAATTCTTGTTTCTTTCAACACTTCTCATTTTCATTGGAAATACAAAGACACTTCTCAAATAGACTGTATTCCTTATACAATCCACTGTAATCTCCTTTATTTACTTATTTTATATCCCAGCTCTGGTTTTGCACATTGAACTGTGGTAGAGAACAGTAAAGGAAGATAAACAGATTCTCTAATTAATGCTGTAACTTTTCTTGAGGCAGTTTATTGAGCTAACAAAATCCAAAATACTAGACAAACGTGAGACAAAACAGATAATAGTGTTGGTTTGGGTTTTCTGTGGTGTTTGTTTGTTTGGTTTTGGTTTTTTTTAAAGCTACACAGCAAAAGTGGATTTTGAATCATTTATTTATCTGGTCTTATAGCAGAATGAATAGAGGTGACACGAATAAATGTCAATACCTTATCCCTTTTATTTATCTACTTTATAATGGGCACATCAACTGGTTTATAGATGTGACTAAGCCTTCTGCTGTAGGAAGCTCTCTTCACTCACACATTCACCAACAAGGATTTAAAACTATCCCAGTATTGATAAGAATATGGACTAGAAAACTAAGTTCTAAGCAAAAAATGTATAAAATGAAAGAGAAGATAGAAAAGAAATAAATAGATTTTATATGCAGCTCTTTCCTAGCTTGCTGCATCCTCAAAGGCAAATCCTTGCTGTTAGTTTTGGTTTTAGTCACCACTGACTTTTCAGCTACAGCAGACTTTGTCCAACTCCCCCTAGTCCCTGTGAGGTTTTCCTGATCACCTTTAAAGTCACCACCTTTAAAGACCATCACCATCCTTGCTTTGGCTGTAGATTCCCAGTTTCCCAGATGAAATTCCCTCAATTGCTACATCCTGACTTTTCCTCACCAGAGCAGGCCCCATAGCTCCCCTATGGAAAGTGCAAGCTCCTGTCTCCTCCAGATGGTCCTGCCTCACCTGGTCACTTTATTTTGAGGGGTGTAATAAATAAATAACATAAATCTGGCAACTGACTGCATCAGACATACATCATATTAGAATGGCAAAGAGAAACGGAAAGGTAAAATATCAGGGGTGAGTGGTGTGACTGTGATAACAATAATCCACAAAACATTTTTCTATTGAGCCTCACAATTGAGTTTATTGTGCTGAACAGAGTTCTGAGCAACTCAAAACATCCGTTTTTACCATTTGAAGAAACAATAAAAAGATGGTTATATGGCCATTTACAAGCAATTACCTTGTCTATGTACTATCACCTGTTCATTTCATGACTCAACATGAGAAACTTTACAAACACAAATTAAAAAACATAATTCTAAAGAATGCATAGTTTTGGCAGTTGGACCGAATTAGACCAAAGTCCTTTTAAATACCTTTAACTTCTTTGTCGTTCTTGAACCATCTGATATCAGCTGCTGGTTTACTACCAGATGTCTTGCAAGTGAGCTGCATCCTCTCTCCCTCCATAACTGGTGAGGTAAATCCAGTAATTTGTGGCTTCTCAGGAACACCTAACAAGCAAACAAGCAAAATGTCTCTGATAAGAGTCAGCTACTGCCATGAGTACATGACCAACTTAAAGTTCACTTCTTCATATGCTCTAAATTCTGGAAACAGGATAATTAATTCCTCGTGCCTTGTCAGTGAAGCCTTTTTCCTATTGTAAATAAACTATCAGTCTGAACAGTAGTTGATTCTAAATAAAGAAAGAAAACAGAAATTAACCTGGTTTTCCAAGAGAAACAGATTGCATTTTAATAAATATCTTATCTATGTATATTCTGCATGTGGGTCTAGTCTGACTTGTTATAGTGTTTAAACCACTCTGCACAGCAAGCAGGATGACAAAGCACATTAGAAGCACAGCTGTGAGAATGAAACACAACTGGCAACAAAAAGCTGAGCTGACCTAAGTTCAGAACAAATGTTTAAACCCGAATAATGAAGACTTTAATACAAAATCCAGGGAAAAGGGAGGACGAACACAAATACAGGAGTCACTTTATCTTCAGTAAACACAAAACCAAAACATCGAGAGGTATAATCAGAGCTCCATTGGCCATGGGAAGTTCTTCGGCTGAATCCAAGTCCTTTGGAAGAGGTCACGTGATTTTGACAAACCATACACATCATATTAAATTTGGCAATAGTGTTTTTTCAATGAACCATGAATAATTTAAAAAAAAAAATAACAAGAGAATTGGGAAAGTTTTGATCGCTACCTATGTAAATCCAATTAACTAATGAAAACACAAGAATAAGTTATTTCAAAATAATACTGGTGACTGTAATTTTAAAATATCAAAAAATGTGAGTTATAACTTGCACCTACAGTGCTATGAGGCATTCATATTTGTGGCTAGATAAAGGGATCAGTCACAGTAAGTGGTCCTATGCCCTGTATTTCATAATTTGTTTTTTTTTACATCTCTTTACCAAAACAACAGATTATATATATAAAAAGAAAGCAGCAGTACCTATTACATAGTACATTTCTGTAATAAATCTATTCCTCTCTTTCAGGACAGGAAATGGTGTCTGCTATAATACCTTGACACTTAAATTTTCTAATCAATAACAGAGCAGTCAATAAAGACATTATTAGTACATAAAAGGATAGTTTATCTGATTAAAAGATGTAATACATTTCAATGGAAAAGTTCCCCTTCTACAACAGAAAATGTTCAAGGAGTTTAAAATGTTATTTTGAAAATTACAAATACAAAATGAAAAAGACAGGAATCTTAAATGCTGCAGCTTTCTTTCTTGGAAGGTAAAGTAGCTGATCTTGGTAAAACTCCATGAAACTGTCCCCTAAAATGAAGATAAAACTTACAGGACTGTGAAAGATCAAGTTACTTTTGTTAATAAATACTGACTAGATGGGCTTTTTTTGTCTTTGTAACACCTTTCTACATCTTTCTGCCATTTAACATGTTGAACTGGTGTATTCATCAATTGCTTAGATCATGAAATGCCTTTCTACAGAAAGGAAGATTAAGCACAGGCAGTTGCTATTCCAGAATATTCTGCTTTCAGCGGGTACTTTTTGTCCTTAATGGCAAACTTGTGAAGTTTCTTATAAAATAGTCTCATAGGGACTGAAAGGGAGACATGTTTCATATCCTAAGCACAAAACCAATTCCCTGGCTGGATTAATGTGAGTATTACTGGCACAGAGAATACCTTACATTAGTCCTATTAAATTCAACTGTCTGCCTATCTACGTATAAAAATAAAACAGAAGGAAAGAAAGAGTCATGTTCAGGGACAGAAAAAAAAAAAGGAGAAAGGAATAAAAATCAATCTCTAAAATCATATAACCTCTTAGGTGTGCAGGTGTGTTTCAATGAACTACAGCAATTTTGGCTGATTGGGCTACTGACATTCAGAGAATCATATAAAGCTTCGAGCAGAAACTTTATTTCCTGGGCATCTCTTGAAATCTATTGCTTTTCTATGTGTATCTATAACCTTTGGGGAAAACAGCAGAGCACTTAGAGGATAAAGCACAAAAGAAGCAGCAAACCCAGTGAAAATTTGCACTTTATAGACCAAAAAAAAAAAAAAAAGACAGCAGAACGAGCCAAGAAAATGCACAGCTAAGGAAAAATGATAAAGCTCTAAAGCCCGTTTTGATTTCATGCTTTCTGATTTTCTCCTCTTTGCCCTGTACAATACGTTGTTAGGAGATGAACACATGCACCTTCCTCGCACTTCTGGTGCTCGGGATGTGGAGGTTATGTCCATTTTATGGAGCACTCACACCTCAGTGTTTGTCTGCTCCCTAATTCATTATCCTGCCACAGCGCAAACAGTAAGAGGCGTGTTATTTTTCAGCACGGCAATATAAAACAATAAACATCAGGGAAACCAGATCAGACGTTTACATTTATCTTCTGCCAAGCTTCAGAAAAGTTCATTCTTATCATAATTTGCCAAAGCCCGAGGAGTTTAACACTTGCTTCTTTATACTCACCGAGGACGGTAAGAAAAGCCTTGGAAGTTTTGACAGGCATAGTGAACAAAGAGCAGGTGTACTGCCCTTCATCTGACAGGGACACGTCGCTGACACTGATACTCAGCTCGTGCCACGAAGCTCGGACCAGCTCGATTCTGTTGTCCCTCAGAGCTGAAAAACAAAAATCCATGTTAAGGTAGGACACAGAACGTTTACAAAGCACTGCGTGTTATCCAAGTGAAGTATCCCAGTGAAATCAGGCCCTAGGACATGGGGATATGGACACAGTTGTCTATGCACGGTAGTTTGTTTTCTCTGTGGAATAAAGTATGAGAGTTTAGCAAGTTTTTGGGTGGTGTACTGAGTGGCTTGCAACATATATAAACCTAGAAATTAAGTGGCTTGAGTTACCTTTGACCTTCCTCTGAAAAACCCAACACTGACTTTGATTTCTGTCCCCTCACAGCTTTGTCCAGTGCCTAAAATAAATCCTTCCTGTACTCAGCTTCTTTTTCATGTATTTACAAATGTTGACAATCCTTTATCTACCATTGCATAGTTTGCTTACAGATTTTTCTCATGTCCACTACTACTCATATTGACCTGGAATATCAGATTCCCTGAATTCTGTAACGGGGTATTTCTTATTATGAATAGATTGAAAATTCCACTTCTGCATGCATATATAGTACATTTAACGATTCAAGGTAATTGAGTATAAGTGGCCTTACTTTTTGGATTATGACTAAAATTATGATCTTGTATCATAAAATCCTTTCTATAAAATTTTATTGGCATGAAACCAATGAGGGAAAAGAAACATGTAGATTCACTCACATTCAAAATGTCGTTTTAGTTAATGCTTTAAAATTTAAAACATTTTAAAACCTATATTTATATTAATCCCCAAATTCTATGGAAAACCAGCCAAAACATTCTCAAACTTTCTATTTATCTGCAGTAAAGCTGTTTCAGGAATCTGCATGTATTAATCAAGACTTTCCATAGCATAGAAATACTAACATCATAAGTAAGTAAACACTGTTATTCTCCTAAGAAAAACAATAAAAAAGCCTATGTAACTCAGAGAGTTTAGCTGTGTACCTCTAGATTCAAATATCTGACCTGGCAGTGGTGGAAACTTCAGGTACTTTTTGTAGTAAACTTCTGGAAATCAAGAGTAAATTGGGACTATGATATTTTTCAGGAGAGTTATGCTTGCATTTATGAGAAGAACCAAGAAGTTCAAGTCCCTAATGCTGTTCTCACTCACCTCTTTCTAAAGTCCCCAGAGGCTCTTAGTTTTGTCTAACATATATGTCTTCCAATGATAAAAAACAACAACAAAAAAGTTTTACTGTGGTTCTTTTGCTACTAAACCTAGACATTTCTTCCCCATTGCTGTTCAAGTCAACCCAGGAAGATTTACACCAAAATAAGCAGTGAAGGTTCAGCAAAAATGTCACTTGAATTTGTTTTCTTCTAAGGCTCCCATTCAGGGTTTGTTGGTTTTTTTCTCCACCAGGAATTTTCAGCTGAGTTTACTGATTATTTCAGGGTAGGGCAGCCAAAGCTTGACTCCCTCTCTGCAGGGTCTGACGACTGAAAGGTGACAGCTTCAGCAGCCCTAACACACAGTCATGCCATGAACTACTTCAAGGCACATCAAAGTGACCGAGATTGTGGAATGGACACATTCCAAGCGTAACTGAGACATTGGCTGGATGGCCACAACAGGAAAAAAGTAGTTACGTAGTCTAAAATATAAAAATGCATATAATGGTGAAAATAGGAGCAACGTTAAAGCAAACAAGCGAGCAAAACAGAGGCCACAAAATGAAAAGCTGTGTATGCCAATATGCTGGCACAACAACCAAGAAAAACAAGCTCAGGAAAACAAAAAGTACATAAAGCAAGCATCTACCAACCCCAAGCAGCAGGCAAAGCTGATGACTGGGGCTTTACCAGCCAAAACTCCTCACAACAGTGAAGCTGTTGCTATCTTTGAGGAAGTAGATAGGGACTCTTTAGCTTTTCAATGCTAGTCAGATGCAAACTGAGCAGACCTCAGAATGGTAGTTTATTTCACATTACTGACCTTCCCCCAGAAAAGTTATTTTCAAAATGACTCAGTGCTTCCAAATGGTTTGGTTACCACCACACCCATTTATAAAATTTGGCAACAACATAGAAAAAAAACAAAAAACAACATAACAACAACAACAACAATAAAACAAACAAACAAACAAAAACCAAGCAAAAACAAAACACCTAGAACAACAAAACACCTCTCAGCACTACATAATTTGAAAGTGGTGATTTTTGCTTCCCCTTAATCAGAAACTATCTAAAAAATAATGCAGCATATCATATTACATAGTATTTTACTTTGTTATAATTTCCAATTGTTACTGCCTTGTGACAAAGATGATAATCTTTATTGAAATATTTGTTGAAATACTTTCCTACAGATGGGGCAACAGGCAGAATTTCATGCACTAGGAAGAACAGTAATGAATTGCACTAGAGCACAACTGGCCCACAGATGATGCCAATATCACACCATTTCAATCCTACAATTGAAATACAAACCATTTCCATCAACTACATTCCTACTACCCCCCCTCCCTCACGTCCTCCCCTCCATACCTTTTTTAACCTTTGTACAATATAAAAAACCTCAGCTGAGTCAATTTTCTGTAAAACCGGTAAAAACAGCCACTGGTCAAGAGATGAGATCAGATGTTCCATGTTTCAGTCTGGAGTGAATTTTTGTTGAAAGAACAGAAGGGTTGTTTTGTAATGGAAATACCAATACAGAGCCTTGCAATAAATGCTGCAAATAGCACCAACATAATACTCCTTTGCAGCAAAGCTGTTTGTCAGAAGCATTTTTGTAAGTGCTAAGTCCAAAGACTATTAATTATCTGTGCCATCACTTTCAAACCTACACATCTGTAAGTTTTCCTGTCTACGCAGATGTGAGTGCAAACCAAATTTTACTGCTATTGCTTAGACAAGGCCAGCACTTAGAGACTTCTTAGAATCTTATTTTCAAGTTGTATTTCTCTATCTGTTTGTATCTGTTTAGAAAGACATCACTGAAGTGATAGCTGTGAGGGATGCCAGAACTGGTTTGCTTCCATTTTCTGTGTTAGATATATTTGGCTAAAAGGGCAAAGTTGGATGACAGAAAGAGTGGCTGCCTGTCTAGTCCTGGCTCCTGCACCCTGGGGCAGACAGAGCCCTCTGGGAGAGGATGACTGGTTCCCTTAGACAGCAAAGGAAACATCAGCAATGTTGGAGAAGCCAGGATTTCTGGTCAGCTCCCGAAATCCAGGCATCGTGACTGAGTGGAGTAGGGTCTTGAGCACCACAGAGAGTAAAGTCTTCCCAAGTCTGGCTGATGAAGCAAAGAAGCCCGTGGAGCCCAGACAGAAGCCAGCTACTCAAAGGTACCAGCTGCAAAGCAAAAGTTTTAAGGAGAAGACACACTCTGCAAGGAGCTACTGGACAAGAAGGGGATTTATTTACAATTACTATTCAAACTCCTTCAGCATATCTTAGTTCTACTTATTTAATGACCTATCTCATTCAGGTTATTTTTTTCTTTCTAAAGGACATGAGTTTCCAAAACTTTCTGTATGCTTTTTAATTGCTCTTATTTGAATGGAGAATTGCCCCAAAAGAGGGCAGTTTCACTGCAAATTTTAAGCCAACTTGAGGCTCCACCGTAGTAGTTGAAATAAAGTTCCGTAGAGTAAAATACAAAATGTTCTCTTTTATTTAATTAGCAGATGAAAACAAAAAGTAGAACACACATGGGGACATTCTGCATGAATTTGGAGTTTGGTACACACTGGCAAACAGACTAGATTTCCTATATACTGAAATGTCTATTCATTGTTCAGCACTTCATAATTTGAAAGGGGTGATTTTTGCTTTCCCTTAATCAGAAATTATTAAAAATAATGCAGTACATCTTCTTACATAGTATTTGAGTCTTGGAATGGTTACTGCAAGTGACAAATGTCGGTATTTCAAGCCCACCACAAACTATTTATTAGTTGTATTATGGTAGCAACTAGACAGCACAGGTGCTGGGCACAGAAAATAAAGCTTTATCCTTAGAGACTCTACAAGCTCTGTCCTCACTTGACTTGCATGGTTTCCAACCCCCTCTCCTACCTCTGCCTGCTCTTTCAGGACTTTCTTTGGAAATTGTTTCTTTTTTCCATTTCACTTTGTTAGAAGCCAAACAGACCTTTCTGGCCTCTTCCTGGGGATTTTAACCTACATTCCTGAATCATTATCCTATCCATAGTTTGCATCCCTATACTTTGCATGACACAGAGATGCTAGAGAAAGGGTAAATAAACAGAATATGTATTTGACTCCTGGGAAATACACATATGCCAAAACAGTAACAAAGAATACCAGCACTGACATCTCTTCTGTATTCTTATGTTGCAAGCCCTTTAAAAAATACAAAATGTAACAAGAAATATAATTGCATAGTAAATTCCAATATGCCCTAAGTACATTATTTCAGTTTTCTGTAATTCCCAGGCACATATAATGTAGTTAATTTGCAAGGCATGAAATAATTATGCATAAAACACTTGTTCCTAAGCAGACACACTTCATTTATTTTACCTGTCATTCTCTTCTCCTGTGGAAAAGATTTTCTTTCAGAATGTTTTCTGACACAGAAAAAAGCAACCTTGATAATTTGCATAGTTTAGGTAATTATGAGTAAAAGATAGCCATGTATTTCAGCTGTATTAATTAGGAATTGTTGAGATTGACAACCACTGCAATAAACTGGTCTCCTTGTTCACAATCACAAAAAGCTGTACTTTACTTTTTGCAAAAAAAAAAAAAAAGATCCTATGTTGTCATAGGGAAATCTTGCAAGAGGAATTATATTGAAGAGAGAAAAGAAACTTAAAAATTCTCAGAAATGGAAAAAAACGTGGAAAAGAAAAATTTGCAGAAATGGAAAAATCATCCACATTTCACACTGTGGGGAAAAGGCTGTTGGACCTGTCAGACATAGCCACACAGCAACATCTCTAATGTTACTTCATCTAAAATGACCACATCTTCCTAGTATTTTGAGTCATTTATTTGAAGAATGGGGGGGGGGAAAGCCCAAACAACAAAATCCCCAAATCCTCCAGAGTAATTTGCCAGTGTTTTGACAATACTAACTTGACACATGCTACCGTCCTGGGATTCACTCAACAAAATTTTCATCCTTATGTTAGAGCTGTTCCCTCTGTCGTGGGAATAATGTAACCATTAGCTGGAACCAGAAAGATTTCCGATACTCCACAGGTAATGCTAAACTCCCGGAAATTTAATACTTATAAAACTGAAACAATCCCTTTGATTTTCAGACTCCACCTTTCTGAATGCAGTACCATCATAACATCTGAAATAGATTTCAAGGGATTTATGTTGTGTCCCTGGATATACTTGGATAGACTCAAGAAGGCCTTTTTCTTTGCTCCTAATGAATTCAATATACCAAGATCCCTACAGGATGATCTACACCACTCACTTACAGTTGTGCATCAACCACCACCAAAAGAGAAAGAAAAAAAGAGACAGAACAGGAGTAAATGGAAGTAACCAAACTATTATTGTTATTTTGTGTCTCCTAAATCTTCATATTTCTCTTCAAAACATTCACATTTCCTTTCAGACTCATTAGTCTGTTGCTGTATTAGCAGTGTGCCCAGCTGATACGCAGTTATTCTATTGATGCCCAACTCATATCTAGTCAGTACTTGCATGGTATCTAAACTCCTAACATTTTAAGACTTCTCAGTTGTTTGCATGTGGAAAGAAAATCTGTTTCCTTCCTCTTTCATTTCCAGTCAAGCAACGTGATTGCTTTCATACAAGCATACAAGGGCAGCAGTGTGGATATTTACTAATCCCATGCTTTTTATTTCTACTTCTGCATGTGGTGAAGCCATTTTTACCTCTCAGTGGAGGTCACTTTTCTCTCACAGCATTGTGTCCATGAAACTATCACTTTTTCCCTAATTACTAGTTGGTCATGACTTCAACTGAGTTCAAAGGTCAGAAAGACAGATGAACTCTTAATCAGTCTAGAGCCATGATAGACTTCAGGAGTGGGATAGAAGGTAGTGCTAATGCAGAGGGAAAAGCATTAGAAGTTTCTGTGCAACCTATCAAATTGGCTGACATATGCAGGGTTGGTGTCCTTTAGAGGTGACACCATTTATAAGTAAAATCAGCAGAAATCACATAAACTGAAGGTCACAATACTGTGGAGAGATCTTTGGCTAATTGGCTGTGGAACAGCCTAACCAATTTGCAGGTACATGATGATTTTTTCCCCCATTAGGAAGGTGATTAGGAACACAGATGAGTTCAATCAGACATTCCAAACAGTGTCAATTGGACACTATGAACACTTCCAATTCACTGAATTTTCCAACCCATTCATGTACTCAATAAATTCAGGGCATCACTAAGTTTCATAAGAGTTGCTAAGTAAGGTTCTAGAAATGGAAGAAGAACACAGCAATCCTTGGAGATAAGTTTTACTTTCATTCCAGTGCATTTCTGAAGTATTTGGTAACCAAAAGGAAGAAAGAATGGAGTCAATACCTCTTCTACCTCCAGTCATCCAGCCATCGTTACTTTCTGCTCTGGTTTGCAATCTAATAAGACAAGACTAGGCTGTTTTCAGCTGAGATACGCTGCTGAAACATTTGATTTGCTTATTTGAAGAACAATGTTCAACAGCAAGCTGCTTGCTTGCTCCTTTTCGAATTTTCCCAGAACTTTTGCATGTTGGATAATGCATATGCCAAAGGCACAGCAAACTCCCTCCAGCAGAGGAGGTGCTGACAGTCCCACTAAGAGAGGCATCTACTCTGTGCTTTCTTACTGCCTCGAAAAGGCCAAAGCACTGGGGACTCAGAACCTGCCTGTACAACATTATCTATTATTTATCAGGGTGTGCAGCCTTAGAGGCTTATGAGGCAAATCCAAACAGCAAGGCAATTTCTTCAGCGAAATAACAAGCCTCTGTTTCCCGCAATCTGGATAAAATGAAAACAAGTTTAAGGCAACTTACAATGACTTATGATCTTGAACACATCTGCTAAGTGAGGTTTCGCCAACTGTTGCCAACCAACAAATGAAGTCCAGGACAATTGCATGCCCTTCATGGCTGGAATAAATATGGGAAAACTTTCCTGCATGGCAGATTTTCTGCGTTGAGCTACTTTGTCTCTCACAATTATGTTCTGCATTCGCTTCTTTCTCTTTTTCAGAGCATTCAAGAAATGTGACAATATGCAAAAAGAGAGGAACAGTTTGCCTTCTAGGGGGTTTATAATGCCTGTTTCTGGTATTAAAGAAGCACTGAACTTACGTTTTTCTTGTCTTTTGAAAATCATAAGGATGACATTCATTGCCTGAGAAGCTGACTCTCTTTCATATAAGAAATATAAGTTTCAAATCCTTCCAAAACATGGAGGTTTTGAACTGTGAATATGTTTTACTATGTTGAAATAATATTTAACTGTACCTCCAAATAATAAAACAAAAATCACATTAGTCAGAATGAAACATTGTCTTACAAGGTCTGCTCATCTGGTTCCTTCTGCAACAGGGAATTACAAGATTTCCTATTATACTAATGCAACTGGACATGTGCCACAGCACAGTAGCCTGGAAAATGTTTAAAAATCCTACTTCTCAAATATGCAGCTGCAAAAATTAAAATTGCAAAATGATCTGGCAAGGTTAGAGATGGACAGAATTAAAATAAATGAGATTCAATAGATAAAAGTAATTGGTAATCTTATATACCAAGTTGGAGACAAATGTTTTGAAAGCAGTAATGCAGGAAAGAAGCCCTGAGGATTACAGAGGAAATTATTTAACAATATGTTCAAATGCAGCACCACTCTTAAAAGATGAATCCTATTCTGGGTTGTACTGATCCTGGCAATTATGGTAAAAGAAAATGTTACAATATTCCAAAATAGCACACATCACACTGTGCCATATATTGTAAATTACAGACAGAAACAGTCTCCCAGTTGGGAACATAATTTCTGTAGGGCTACTGATGGAATACTGCTGCACAACTAATATTAAAAAAATGAGAATAATACAACAGAGAGCTGTAATAACAGTCCATACCTACCTAAGGAAATAGTAACAGAAGTTAGAATTATTTTTATTTTCTATAATTTTGAACACTACGTTTCAGGCCAAATGAGAGCTCATTGTGAGTGAGAGACCATTAAATAATGACTTTATTGAAGCAGAAGAGATAAATAAATACTAATCCTCTTGCAAACTAAACCAAAGTTACACAGATTTCCAAGTTTGTTCCCCTGTGAAGACCAGGTAATTTTTTCTCATGCTACTGATGTTGATACTAATCATTGTGTTAACAGTGCTTAAATGATTGCTGACCAAGGCAGAGTTAAGCTTCTTTAGGCATCAAAAACTGTCTAGCCAAGCAGCACAGACCTCTACCAAGACCATGCACGTCTTTTAGAGCACATCAGTTACAACACACTCTCTTTGTCCTTGTCCAGGGACTGCCCTTTAAAGTCACTGCAGGTGACTGGCTTTAGCCAGCTTTGAATGCAAGGAGTCCTAAAAGGTAGGGGACACAGAACAACTAGGCCAAATTTCACACTCTTAACACTGCTGGGAATTCAGGTTCTGCTCAGAGCTGCCCAAATGCAATAGGGGTTCTGTACAGGTCTGCAGCTGACTGTGCCTTAAGGAAGCTGCTGTCCTGTACTTCTCTAACCCTGTAGATGGTGACATCACAGTTCTGCTTGTTCACTAGCTAAGCTTAATGATCCCATGACACTGAAAGTGCTTTTAGTGGCATGAATGAGTATTACCCCTGGTAGAGTCATGTTTATGGTACTGCTCCATATTTCTTGGAAAGCCAGAGTCTTCTCATTTCCAAAGAGCCCAGTCCTGTTCAAACACATCATTTCAGCAAAATATGGAGAGACTTTATCGCTTCTTGATGATCTAAGAGAGGTTTCTCTCTAAGTGAGAACAGCTCTGAGAAGCCCCTGTTCTTTCTGCACTTCTTGATCATTCATGTAGATACATAAATGAGCATCATTCTTCCTGTAGCAGATGGCTGCATTGGCTAGAGATGCCAACATAGGAACACTCATTCTTCCTAACTACATTAAGCAGTTAGACTCCCTAAACTCCTTCTGCAGCCAGTGGAGTAAACTATCTTCCCCCAGAGGCCAATTAAGAACAGGTCACTGCCTTGAAAATATTACAGAACCTGGATAAAACAGGCAAGAGATCATCAATGATTGATGAACGTATCTGCAATCAACCTAGCAATTGATTCCAGTACCAATAAAGAATCAAAAACTAATGTATACATCAATACTGAAGATATTAATGCTGTGAGGGATGACTCACAGACTTCACTACTGAGGGAACTGATATATGGAACAAAATATCAGGAGAGATCTGAGATGAGTCTAGTGCAATTCCAGGGAGGATTCCCAGAAAGCTCTTTGATGGTTTTAACATCTTTTATGATAGAGCCCTTAAAGTTTTATTATGTCTCTCCTATAGCCTAGCAGCAGACAATCTTTCTCTCAACCACGAGTACACAGATGCTGCCTCTTTTGTGGTATTTGTCTTAATTTTCCAGATGCAGATGTGCTGTGAAGGAAACCATTAGTGAGAAATGGTGTCAGAAGCAGATCATTAAGGGATTGGAGCATCTCTCATACAAGGAGAGGATAAGAGACTTGGGATTTTCCAGCACGAAGAAGCAGAAAATCCTGAAATTAATCCAAATTCAAAATTCAAATTGCAGCAGAACTACCTAGACCTCTAATTTTCTGAGAAAGCTGCTCTAACTGGACCTAGTCGGAGAACCAAGCTGGACTAGATGACCTCCAGAGGTCCTTTTCAATGTGAAACATTCTGTGATCTTGTGATTCCAGATGTTTTTGGGGTAAAGAACCTGTATATTACAAAATTCAGCAACGTGACCAGTCCTGAAACACCACCAAAAAAACCCTTCTGGTAGATATTCAGAAAGATTAATCTTCTTCAGCTTTTCCTGAGCCTTTTTCTCCCTCATGGAGGATTTGGATTTGAGTCCCTCAGAAGAGGCTGCCAGTCTCTCCCCTTTATAGTCAATGGAAAATAAAGAAAAGGAGAGAGGAAGAGAAAAATTAGCTTTTCTAGGCTAAATTTCTGGTTTGTGCAAATGCACTTCTTCTGCAGTTGTATTCCCAGAATGTGGTGACACAAGTGCAGCAACACAATATTTGGAGTCCATGGTGGTGGCCAGACGTATTCACCAAGTGCTACAGAATATTATTCAGAAAAATATAAAAAACATTTGACATGTTATGCCATACTAGATACTGATAGATGCACTGAATAAAAACTCCACTGTGAATAAATGCACTACTTAACTAACAGTAGATATTGACAGTAATAGATGTGTAGAATCATGCCACCATCACTAGCACTTATCCCCAATACCTTATATTGTTTTTGGCCATTCACATACACCAGATATATCTGATTACACCAGGAGAAACTTGTCCATGATTAACATCTATGCCTAGACAAAAAGCAGCTCAATGCATCCTGGCTTTTCCATTTAAACATTTATTGGAGGTATTTCCTTTTATAAGAGTTGGAGAAAAATATTCTTCCGGTTGTTTCTTTCTGCAGTTCAAATTGTAGCAACAGGTAAAGGACAAAAGAGATTAATTTGAAAAGCAAACATATGGAGTAACAACAATTTACAGCTACTTACCCTTCACACTTGCAACAGTTGATTAGTATTATTGGTTCTCATACTGCACTTCCTTTAAGTGATATAGTTTTAAGACTCACTAGGAAACCACCATAACTAAGCTGTCTCCATCTTATTGCTTTTGAAGGATAGATTTGTATATCATGATTGTCATATGAAGGGAAGAACCGAATATTTAAAAATTTCAAGGAGTTCTTCCAATGGCGACTGGAAGAACCACATATTTTTGTGGCTATTTTTAACAGACAGTGAATCATTTAAGCGTTGGAAACACAGTCGAACAAGAATTCCTGCATTTGCTGTGTACTACTGAGTTGTATATGATGGATCAAGAGTGTCTTCCAGTTCTGCTCCCAAGACATGGCACAAGCAGAGGAGGTGCTTGGCCTTCAGGGCAGAGAATGTTACTGGACTCTTCCTTGTCTGTCAACAAACTGCCTGTCAAAGGACATTAATTGCACATTTGGATGATAAGAAGTTCACAGCACCAGAAGTAAGAGAGAGTGCTGAAGTAACAATCTGCAACACTGCATACATGAATTTTTTTTTTGATATCTAAGTTATAATATTCCATTTTTAATTATGCTGTGACCTGGATTGCTCCTTCTCTCTCCTCTCTTCACTTCAGAGATAATTCGTTTAACTGCTTTTTACGTAGCATTAAACTACTTTTTGCTCTTCTCCAGGCATAAAATTTAAGCCCTCTATTTTTAAAAGTATTCAGAGATATAAACTTGTTGTCTACATACATGAACCTTCTTTCTCATCTTACTCAACTTCTGGTACACTCGACAGTTCTGGAAAAATTACAGATATCAAATCCACTTCCTGTGGTACACAAAGATATTTTAACACTACCACTTTCAATAAAAGCAGCATTTTTTCTTCCGTTTTCTATTTTGTTTTCAAACTCTGTTTGCCAGGTTCGATGCTTTCCTCAGATCCTCCTCTCGCTTTTCTTTACTCAGAGTATTTCCAAATCCTTCAACAAAAACTTACTAAATAAAATTTTATGTTTAATTATTTTCCCCTGTAACAGCCTTTGGTATACTCAATATACGTTTATCTTAAAATGGAAAATATTTGCCTTGCTTCACTGATTCCATCTTTTCCTCATTTTTTTCTCCTCTTATTCTTCATCTTCTTTTGTTCTTTTTCTTTGAAATCTTTCCTGACTGCACACATAGTGTGTGTTGCCAATCCTTGGAATAAGCTGTGTTTTACTCCACTTTTTACTCCATCTAGTTGCTTCCTCTTCTCCCCATCATTCTTTAATTGATAAAAACCCTGTTGGCATCCCTATTGGTAACACTTTTCCCATTTTCTGTAGGAAATAATTTTATTTTCTCTGTGTGATAGATGAGTTCTCTATGAGAACAAGGTTAATGAAAAAAATATAAGAATAGGTTAAACCAATTACGTATACAATATACATTGGGAATACTGATTAGCAACTCTCTAAAAGGGAAGAGTACTTAAATTAACTTATTACTTTATATTTCCAAACATAAACTCCAAAGTACATTTTATCGTTTCTGTAACAGAAGCGCAAAAATGTAACAATTGTAAATCTAAATCACTTTACACTTATCAGCATCCTGAGCTGTATTAGGAATAGTATTGCCAGCAGGTCCAAGAGGATGATCCTTCCCCTCTCCTCAGCACTGGTGAGATCACACCTGAAGTACTGTGTCCAGTTCTGGGCTCACCAGTAGAAGAGAGACAGGGTCATACTGGAGTGAGCAGAACAAAGGGCCACATAGACAAGGAACTGGAACATCTATCATGGATGCCAGGTGTTCACCAAAGCTGCTCTATCAATCCCCTCCTAAAGCGGACAGGGGAGAGAAAATATAATGAAAGGCTCATGGGTCAGGATATGGGCAGGGAGAGATCACTCACCAGTTGCTGTCATGGGCAAAACAGGTTTGCCTCAGGAAAAATAATTTAATTTATTACCAATCAAATCAGAGCAGCGTAATGAGAAATAAAATCAAATATTAAAACACTTGTCCTCCAACCTTCCCCCTTCCCAAGCTTAACTTACTCCCAATTTCCTCTTAACTCCTCTTTCCCAGCAGTGCAGAGGGACAGGGAATGGGGGTTGTGGTTAGTTCAGCACACACTGTTTCTGACGCTGTTTCCTCCTCGGTGGGAGAACTCCTCAAACTCTTCTGCTCCAGCCCTGTACCCCTCCCATGGGAGACAGTCCTCCATCAACTTAAAACTTAATCACAGAAAAAAACTATTGCACTCTATTTTACTGCACAGGTTGCCCAGAGAGGTTGAAAAGTCTCTATCTGTGGACACACTCAAAATCTGACTGGACATGGTCTGGAGCAACCTGCTCTGGCTGACCCAGCTTGGACCACATGATCTCCAGAGGTCCCTTCCAACCACTATTTCATGATTCTCTGATTCATACAGCTTTAACCTATCTCATAATCCTACAGAAAAATAAACAGAAAAGGTCTTCAAGCATTACTCTCCACCTTTTTGGCTTTCAAAGTGCTTTCTTATAATTAACAACTGATATCCTGCATATCTCTCTGTTGAACTGTACTGAAGACAACTGTTTGAAAACTATCCATCCACAGAGATAAGTCTTACCTGGTACTGTCAAAACGTTGACAGATTAATGTCATCTCCTCTGGAAATGAGTGCTGTTCTGGGCAGGCCCTCCCACAAGCATGTCTTTTCCCCCAGAATAAAAAACAATTCAAAAGCATCTGATTGAATCAGTGAAAATCTTTCTAGTTAGAACAACAGGCAGGGAGAAGCTGGAGAGAAGGCATCTTGGTTGATGTTCGCCTGAGTACATATATCCTGAGCTCTCAGGATCGTGTTCTAGGTGTCTGTGATCTGCTCTGAGCTGCTTTTGCTACTTGTAGGGCACCACAGGCTTTAGTCTCCCAAGAAAGCATTTGCATCAACATTGAATTACAGCATCATGGTCAGAAATAACAACCACCACCAAGTTTTGGAAGCTCTGGCTTTGAAAAGCCCAATAAACTGCCTGTGTATCTAGGGTTAACTTCCTCAGTGAGAAAGGATGTTACTACTAGCTGTAAATTTAAAATGTTTCCTCCTCAGACCAGCAATCCCATTGGTGTTATCAGAATTCAGCTGGAGCCAAAGAAATCTATTTAGGAAAATTCCTAGTAGACAAAAAAGTGAGTTCTATAATCCAGTTATTAAAGGTGCAGTCATGAAGTACCTCCAAATGCTGACTTACTGAATACATTTTTGAACCCTCTATGTTTGATAGACAAGAATCACACTGGTTTACTTTATTTCCAAGAGGTCCATTCTGAGAGCAGGAAAAGAAAAATTGAATCATACAGAACTTACTAACCCTTGATTAAAAATCTGAATCAAAAAAACTCCCAAGCAATAACTTAGTAGAAAAATGCTCAGAGCTAATTCTTTCTCTAGTGTTTCCTAAATTTGAAACTTTCTCTGCAGGTTTAATTTTCTGTAGTTGAATCCTGGAAAGTATCACCAAACAGTGACAGATTAAAATAAAACAATCCACCACCACTGCCACCAGAAGAAAAAAAGAAAAAGAAGTAGCAAAAAAAGGAATGATCAAACAGTTCTAGCCCAGAAAACTATAATCCTAGCAATTTAAGAATACCAGCAGATTTAACTTCACAGTCAGGCAAAGGGTAATCAGAGCTATAGAGATTAACACTAACTCAAAGGCACTGTAAAGTTGTGTAGGAGACCATAGGGAAGCTCCTCCTGTAAAATCTAGATCATGAGCTTTGCACCAATAATTAGCAGAGTCTGCAATCAGGTTGATCTCTAGGGGATGAAGACAAAATTATATCCTCATACGCAAATCCATCTTCCTAATTCTACCAGCAGACATAAAACACTAAGTGGATTAAAGCCAAAAAGGGGCAAAAACTGCTTTTGTCTGCCTCAAAAGAACTTTAGAGGATAAAATTCCTTGAAGAGTGCTTAAATCCAGAGGAAGGGAAGGGGGGGGGGAAAGACTGTGGAACTACTTGAGGATCTGGCCCGGGTGTGTCTATCTAGATCCAAGACAGACAGCTATAAATGAGCCTAGATGAAACATTTCTGACTGCAACAGGCAAAGTAGGATGGGAAGGATGATTACACTGCTCTGCAATGTGCATTGTGGTAGCCAAGGTGACGTGCTGAATTTTTCTATGAATGTAGTTGTTGATCATCCATCTTAAAATTAAAGGTATATTGTTCCCTGTGAAAATGAAATCAAAGACTCGACTCTGATCTCCTCCATTACAGAACAAATCAGATAATGTAAATCAAGTATCATCTTGTAAGGTGATCTCTACTGGAATAAATTTGGCAGCAGTCGCAGACATGTCAAAAAGCCATTACAACAATCCCAGGAAGCTCACTGGCACTCTGAACCATCACTTGGTCTCTGATATTTCTGGCAATTTATTAAGGAACAGCACCTAGCTCTAGCTGTGGGTGAATTTAACACAAAAAAATAAACTATAGCAAATATCAGAAACAAAAATCTTTCTGCCCAAGGTAAACCTTTGGGCACCACTGAAATCCTTCAATTATGCAAGGACAGGTACCTTAGCTGAGCAGCTGAGCTCAAGGCTCTCAGAAAGTACAAATGCCTAAGGGTAAGTGCCTGAATTCTTCAGGGTCACTGAACTTCATGGGGAGGGGGGAGACGATGCAGTGTCTGCATCAGGGCAATTCACAACAAAGTGCTCCTCTACTTGTTTCACCCAGGAGCACTACATGTCCTGAGTTACTTGCCAGGTCTCCTCTTGCAAACTGTGATTCTCTCAAAGCTACCTATTCACTGTCACCCTTAAAGGTCTGGTTAGAGAGCCCTGCTCAGAAGGGACAGACTCCAGAATTTCCAACTCACTTGACCATTTAAATGCCAGCAACGCTGGACTTTTGGGGATTTGCCATTAAAAGTCTCCTTCTAAACTGTCCTACTTTGTATGGATACACACTACACACATACAAATATAAATACATACTAATTGAAGCAAAGATTTAAACAGTATTTTCCTGTGTTTCCTACTGCGAATCTTGGCATATCTTTGGTAAGTGAAGGTGTGAGCAAAATCCATTAAGAAAGCACAGGGGCCAGATGGTTGGGATATTCTCTGAGGTGGTTGGTCGACAAAAGGTCTTAGTACTGATTTGCAGTAGAGACTGTGTCAGCTAAAGAATTTGTCCCTTCCTTACTCATCCCTCAAGCAGTGGCTCATCCAACTATTTAACTACCAGCTAGAAGCAGCCTCTTCTCTGTGTCTTTGTTTCAGTGTGAGGAAGATCTGACCTGGCTTACATGCCACTTTTAGAGAATCCCAAGAAGCACTAAATAGCATCCTTTAGGCTGATGTTGCTTGTCAAGGTTTTATTCCCCCTCATTAGGATTTCATAATGCTTAGCTTATATATCTTCTGCTTCAGCTTGCTGTCTTTGGAGTACTCCACTCTTAATTCGTCTTGTTCTTTCCAGACATTTCTCAGAGAGCTTGAACCTGTAATCTGAGGCAGACATTTCCTTTAGGTACATCTGCCTTTTTGTGGAACCAGCCTATGGCTTCCCTAGTGAGGAAAAACTCCTTTACATTAAAAGAACATGCAACCAAGTCATTAACAAAAGCCAAGTGTTGACTCTTCACACTGTTTGACTGTTTTCAAAGGCCAAACACCAGCTAAGATTCTTTTATTCCATCATATAATACATGGCACAATTAAAGTGAGGTACTGGGCATTAGTTATCAGTGTACAGTGCTGAAGTCTACACAGATTCCACAAGAGAGTTATAGGCAATGAACTTTCCTGAACTAAGCTTTTTAAAAAACCAAATCTTAGAGTTCTCATTGCTTGTAATATTAATATAATTAGTGTTTGAACATATGAGTTATGAAAAAGTTCTGTATAGACCAGAACTGATGGAGTGTGGAAGACACTTATTTTTCTAATTTCTGTCTCGGTGTGTAGGAAAAAAGGGTGACATTTCCACAGTTGAAGTTAAAGGCACCTCTCCTCTGAAAAATGGATTCTGCTAACATCAACAATATACAATCTATACAGGGTATGTGTATCAGCTGAGAGGAAAAAAATTAGGAAAACAATCGTTAAGACAAACAGCAGACTAAACTAAACCTGACAGGCTTGAGTGATGACATAATACCCTCTTACTCCGTGATGGTGACACAAAAATGCCAAAGGACACAAAGCTGTCAGTCTTGTTGTTTATCTTCTATCTAAGGCTAATAAAAGGAGGTTGGTGACTGACAGAACAGACACGGGAACAGTCCGAGGCATTCAGTTTGCACTCTGAAAAATGTATTGATGGATTTAGGGGTGGCTTATTTGTTATTGCCTTTTTCTGCATTACCTTTGTGAGCTTCCACAAACTTTTGATATACCTTTTTTTAAGACATTATTACTTTTTTAAATTCATGATTAGTAGTTATAATGCTGATATCACAGTGCCCCAGTAATTTATTAGCAGTATCAGTTTCTGGATAAGCGTCCAACTTAGCTGAAAAAATAACCTCCTAGGTACTATCATGGTGAATAATGGAATATTATCAAACAATTCTATTTGTAGCTGTCTCAGAAAACAAAGCCTAAAAACATCCTGCCACATCAGCTCCTAACTACTAAAAATGGAAAATGACACAGGTCTCTATAGAGCACAACAGCAAAGCAGCACCATTTAATTTTAGCACATAAATCTGGCAAGACAGGTGAAACTACAAAGAGAGAGAAAAGGAACAATCTACATAGTGAAGCACTGGTGAAAAAAGGTGACTTTTCTGGTTATTGCCCCAATTACTCTGTAAGAAACAGCTGGTAGAAAATACCCTGAAATGAACCAAGTACGTTTCAGAGTTCTGCAGAATAACTCAAAGGGGAAGTAAGTCTGTGTTATAAAAAAACACAGGAGATTGCACTGTCAAAATCTTCCCCTAAACAAACGTGTGTGTGTGCACATGAGGATGCAATGCCAATAAAACTCAAATTACTCTTCTTTATTTCTCAGGAATCTCATAAAATTGAAGAAGGAACCCTACAGAGCCACAGTGTCTTGCAATTCATCCCTTTCACTAGAAGGGTTGCACAGCCCTGTACTAGCAAGGTACAGCTTTAAGACTTCCAAGAGATCTCTTCTAAAAGTAAATACACGTAATAATTAGAAGGGACTTTAATTCCTGATTCATTCTTCCTCTCATACAGAAACTAACACCGAGAGGCACAATCTTGAGGATGACAGTGGGTGTTTCCCACTGAGGCTGCCCTGCTCCCCTGCAAAGCACTCCCTGTGCTCCTGGGAAACACACGGTTTGCTTCTGCTTTGGTTCTTGGCTTGTTTGACCCTGTCTGGAGTCACTTTAGCTCACTGAGCCTATGATTTCTAACCCCACCTGGTGACAATGACTTTTCCTTCCATCTAACACCTGCTGTAAAGTGCTATTAGGGAAAAGGCAAGGTAACAAAGAAAGGTGGAGAGTCAGGTGTCATTCCAGAATGGACTGGAAAGCACTCCTTTATTGACACAGAAACACGAATTGGCTGAGTTTTAACAGCTCCATTCATCTCCCGGCTTCTGAGTGTTGGGGCAGCAGCAACAAGGACAGGCAGAGGGTGTTTATTTGGAATAGCTGAACTCAACAGGCAAACAACAGCCCTTATCCCCAGGAAAAAAGCCTGGAAGCTTTGGCTTTCTGGTGCAGTTGGTGGGCCAGCCTGGGCACTCCATGGGCAGTATGAGCTTTCTGTGCTGGCACCTTTGATCTGGGTGGAATCTTTGATAACACTTTTAAGTCCCAGTGCTCTGTGTCCATGTGTTTGCTACCACGGCATTTGAGATGGAAGGTTCAGTTCTGATCTCCTCACTGGCTACAAACCGGTGCACCCTCCTTTCCCTTATTTCAGTGATTTTGAGTGATCACATACATATTCTTCAAGCTTCAACAAATAATTTTGCTGTAAAGTTGCACTTTAGCAGTATATTTAACAGTGGCCAATGTAAGCAAAACAATTCACAGCGTGAAGGATAATCAGAAAACTCCCCTCTCTTTCCTGTGTTACAACTGCATCACAATGCCTTAATATATATATTATAATGACTCATGTCAGTGTGCACCACTGTGCTACAGGCACATTATTGCAGCTGTTGAATTTATTTCTCTTTGGCATCACATCACAATACCTGAAAAAACGCCCAAAGCTCAGAAATGCACACCCTATCATCTCTTATTACTTCAGTAATGTAGAAAACCCGGCCACGCTGTGAACTTGGCAGGAGGGAACTCTTCCTCCATCCCCTTGTCCTGCACTCCACTCACATGTTTCCAGTAATAACAGAGTATTTCATTATTATTTCAGGTGCAAGAATCTGCCAAATTTTCAGCTATCTTGTCTTCCTTGGAACAGGATGGAGTAAAATATGTGAATGAAATACAAGAGAGGTGCAATAGAGGATTTTTTAACTTGCTGAAGTGTGCATTAGCTGAACTGCTTCTTCCTACTGCAGTATAGCCATTCACCTTCTTAAACAGATCAGCAGGTTTTACAAACACATCCCTAGAATTTATGTAGAATTTCTGACTTTTAATATGAAGATCTGTCCTTACTTTGTCTGCTTTTTTTTTTTCAGAAAACAGGTTCTTCTTGTCATTTTTAATAGTACAATAAAAAAATTTCTGATAACGCTGTATCATTTAGTCTTCTACATTTAAAGCAGTAACATGATGCACTGACTTGACTATCATTTAAAAATATAACCACAAAACCATGTCATTACTCCTCTCTCTGTGCCACACTCCACAGTGAAACTTAGCAACAATTAAATTAAAGCATTTAAACAAATCTGTGGTTTCAAGGGCAGCCTAAAAATATTACAAGACAGCCTGAAAGCATGATGTTCTTTACACCCTGATGTCAGCCTCCTGTCAAAGTAGCTTTAGTCTGACTATGAAAGAATGTGATCTTGACCAAAATAACAATGAAGAGAAGCACTCAGTCAGAACTGCTCAGATGTAATTCCTGCTCTAACACATTCCTCATCATAAACAGATTCTCAGATGACATTGGATCAGTTAATTTTCTTCCTCAAAATTTCAGGTGCTTTGCTAAAGTAACTAACAACTTTACAATAGTAAATGGAAATTACACTCACAGCCACATGCAACATGTAAACAAATGCTTGTACTGGCAAGAAAAAAGCTCTTAATTGGACTAAAAGACTTGGAGAAAAATGAGACACGAGCCAAATACCTAGGAGGTATTTATTGCAGATGCTTATCTCAGAATTTATACCAATCTCTTCTTATTTTTTGATAAATCATGTAAACTTTTTACTTTCTACTCCTACTTCAGAAATGCAGATGATAGTTACTGGCAGCAGAAGAGACACTGAGTCCATTAATGCAGAAAGCATTCAGAGGAAAAAGGTAAAGAACATGACTTATATTCAAGAAAATAAGTGACATTCCCAGCTGAACTCTTAAAACCACAATATCATTAATGACAATGTGTAGAGGGATTTACATGGCAAGGTTTTGGTAGTGGGAAGGCTACAGGGTTGGATTCTGTGAGAAGCTGCCAGAAGCTTCCCCCATGTCCGAGGCAACCACTGCCAGCTGGCTCCAAGACAGAGGAGCCCTCTGCTCCTCACTTGGGCATATTTGGCATTTGAAATCCCCAATATGATAAGAGGGTGGTGACTGTGGAGCACTTGAGAAGCAGTTTATTACTGTAGCTTTTCTTTGTTATCTGGGCAAAGCATGTACCATCTTATGGTCCCCTGTGGATACATGAGTGACACACCCTGCAAATGTGGAACATCACTGAACATAGTTGAATGCCACTGTATGAGGCTGGACTAAAAAGAAAGCTTGGCTAAGCTGCATCCAGAAGTTAAGGGGAAACAGGATATAATACACAACAAATATGTGCTTCTACATGCAAATGTTCTTCTTGGTAGTTACGGCTCAAATTAATGACATTTTGAACAGTCTCAAAGTAACACACCATGGAGGTGTTTTCTTGTAAGAAATTGCAGTACAACCACCACCAAAGTTATTCTGCAGCGGAAAATGCAGCACCACAATAGGAATATCAGACCTAGCATGCAACTACAGGCATGGTGAATAGTACTATCCTTGGCTGCATACTCAGTGCCTCTGCCTCCTGACTGACATGTAGGTGTTTTTCAAGGTTTCTTGCAAGGCTTTTGTCTCACTGACACAGCGATGCTGCGACTGACTGTGGGAAATTTCCAAGTTTTTCCTATTTACTGAGTTGAATCTGATTGTACTGGCACATTGATTGCCGAAAAAAATAACCCCACAAAACAGAGAACTGTTTTATTCTTTTAATTAATAACGTGTAACCTTCATGTTAAGGCCTTTTATCCTTCAGATGCTGTACTATGCCATTACAAAGTGGATAATAATTGTCCGGCAGGACTGGCAAGAGTACATCAGAATTCACAGTAACGATTTACAGGACCATTGATTGCCTAAATATTTGATCAGTCTGTATCATTCATCTATTGCAATATTTGTTTAAGATTTAAGTAGTTTTCCTATGCTCATTATCTCGGTGAATCATATCGGGAGTTGTAGTTCTTCAGATAAGTTTCTAAAGCATAGAGTAAAAGGTCGCTCTACTATCAGAAAGATAAAGCAGAAATTATTTTCTATTTTTCATTGCAAGGTGATGTTTTTGCTAATCAGACTACCAGAATCAATGCACCATAAAAGATCATTTGGCACAGAGAATATTCATCGCCGATAAACTTAACTACTTTTCAAAGGGGAAAGAAAACTGCTCTGTGAAGTAGCAGACAGGTCTCATATTGGCCTGACACGAGCAGACAGAGCTGATTGCTGCTATACCATAGCTCAGACATGGTCATGTTTTACAGAACTTCTGCCACACATAGGCAAGTTACCTCCTGTAACCGTGCTAGAACCCACATCATTTTCACAGAAGCCTTTTTACTCCATTCCACCAGAAATGGGCTCTAGTGGAGTTCCACAGACCTCCATCCTAGCCCCAGTTCTCTTCAACGTCTTCCTTAATGACCTGGATGCAGGACTCAAAGGAATACCAAGTAAGTTCGCCAGTGACACTAAACTGGGAGGAGCTGTGGACTCCCTCAAGGGCAGAGAGACCTCGATAAATTGGAGAGATGGACAATCACCAGCTGTATGAAGTTTAACAAGGGCAAGTGCTGGATTCTGCACCTGAGATGGGGCAACCCTGGATGTACAGACAGACTGGGAAATAAGGGGTTGGAGAGCAGCACTGTGGGAAGAGACCTGGGGGTCCTGGTCGGTGGCAAGTTGGACACGAGTCAGCAGTGCCCTGGCAGCCAGGAGGGCCAACCCTGTCCTGGGGGGCATCAGGCAAAGCATCACTGGCCAGGCGAGGGAGGGGATTGTCCCACTCTGCTCTGACCTGGGGCAGCCTCATCTGCAATATTGTGGCAGTTTTGGTCACTGCAATATAAGACAGATATTAAGCTATTAGAGAGTGTCCAAAGGAGGGCAACAAAGACAGTGAAGGGCCTTGAGGAGAAGCTGTACGAGGAGTGGCTGAGGTCACTTGGTCTGTTCAGCCTGGAGGAGACTGAGGGGAGACCTCACTGCAGTTACAATTTCCTCATGAGGGGAAGCGGAGGAGCAATACCGACCTCTTCACTCTCGTGACCAGTGACAGGACTCGAGGAAAGGGCATGAAGCGGAGTCGGGGAAGGTTCAGGGCGGATATTAGGAAAAGATTTTTCACCCAGAGGGTGGTTGGGCACTGGAAAGGGCTCTCCAGGGAAGTGGTCACAGCACCAAGCCTGACGGAGTTCAAAAAGTGTTTGGACAACGCTCTCAGGCACACGGTGTGACTCTTGGGGTGTCCTGCACAGGGCCAGGAGTTGGACTCTATAATCCCAATAGGTACCTTCCAGCTCAGCAAATTCTGTGATTTTATGATCTGGTGGAAGAGTAGCATCAGTGAGAGCCCCCTAAAACTGACACTACAGATTTACAAAAGAACACTCTTTCAGTCAAGATGATCTGTCACTATTATTCACATCCAGAAGCATCTTAATCCGCAGGAAGCCCCGCTGCAGTCAATTACCAGGCAATTCCTGCCCCTGTGAGCTTTGGTCCAAGCGTGTCACAGTTTGACTCAGAGGGACACCTTCACTCACTTCCTCCTCCAAACAGGAGAATGTGGTTTCAGCAAAACACATATTCTCGAGGACTCATTGCTCAAGCAGCGAGTCCTCGGATGTACTGGCCCCATGGCAGGCAGATTTGTGCCAGATTTTACCTCTTGTATCCTAAGGCAGCCTAACTCACAGAGAAACAGAGACAGGCCATGTTTACTCAGAAATTCTAGTTATAGTAGCCTACATAGCTTTTCATTTAACTGCCAAGATTTTGTTCTCCTTTTGTGAGCCCAAAGGAAGGGAAAAACATACTGGTAGGACTGCACCATTGTAACTGAGGATAGGATAAGGACACCATTTTAATGAATTGTGATTAGATTAACTGATGGATAAAGAGAATTTGCAAGATCTGCCTAGTTTGTATCTAAGGTGGAGACCTGTGTGATGCAAATTGCAGGACCACTGAGGAAAACAGTGCATGTTTAGGAGAGAAAACATCATGAACATGAAATTATCTTTCAAACTGTACGGCACAGTAGACATGCAGCCTCTAAGATGGGTATATAAATACATAAAAAACATTCAAGTACTTCTAGGTGTACTCAAAACAACTTTTTTTTTTTTTAATGACTTTTTCATGACTTCCCTAGTTCACATTAAGTATTGGTAGCACTGATTTTGTAAAAAAATATTCTTCAAAACACATCTCAGGAGTATACTAGACTATATTACTTTCATTGAATAGGAAGTTAGTGGCATAAAATCCTTCATCAATAATCTTAGTGTAGTCCTATTCCAATGCAATTTATGCTGCTCAAAAGCTTTCGAGGCACTTTCTCCTTGAATAATGATGCCGCTTCTTTTACTTTGCTCTTTGTGGCTTGCACACCATTTCAGATTTGATAAATCAAGCCCTAAAACTTTTATGATTATTCTGGTTGTTTCAAGACTCCTTTCCACATACTATTTTCCTGTCTTATGTTTTCATTCTCTTTTCCATTCTTATGTCGCTGTACTTCATAAATGCACTTTGTTTTACAGAGTTTTACTAGCCTGGATTTTATTCTGTCTCTTTATTATTACTTTCTACTTCTTTTATTCCTTTTGTTTTCTTTTTATCTACTTTCATGTCTCTATATTGTTACAGTGTGCTAGAGTACACAGTAGGAGTGAAGCTGCATTCTGAATTTAGAAGGGGAAGGAATCAGCCCTAATCTGGGCACAGTCCCCCTTTTTTTTGCTGGAGTAACAAGCACAGTTACACAGTTATGCTTTCAGTTTAATTACATTGAGTATTATTTCATTAGCCTTTCCTTTTACTAATCATAACAAGGTTTGTAAACTCTTTTGTATGGATGTACCCAACACAACAATGGCCATAGCTCACACACAATTTAAATACATTGTAAACTGCTATTTGAACACACTAGAGTGACATGAACATTAGGAGATAAGATAGCATGAAGGGAACTAAATAGTAAATGACTGCATGCTTTCTGGGACAGTTGTATTAAATAAAAAACACATTTGAAAAACAGAGAACCTGTCATGGCTCAGCTTCCCTGTCTCCTTCTCCTCATATTTTCACACTCTCCTTCTCCTTTATTTCAATACTTATGTCGAAAACACAAATTCATGGAAATACTCTAACAACTAACCATCTGGAATTTAAAGTGCATGATTTCAGATGTAAACCGAATTTCTTCTTGCATGACAAAGGAAGGTGATGGAGCAAAGGATTCAGAGCAACCTGCCTGCTTAAGATACAGACACAGTGACTGCACAGCAAGGGAAGATGGCCAGGCTCCTGCTCTGTGGAAGAGTACATATGTGGTAGGCCTGTGCTAATGCTGAATTTCCTCTTTAGAGCTTTAGATACCAGTCCTTAAAACATTTTCTTCCTAAAACCACATCATTTTCAGAATTTGCAAGAGCCAACACTTCCCTAATTGTCAACAAGAACAGGGGGAAATCACTGTGTGGCAGGTATTTTAATGAACCTTTTCTCGCTCCTGTTTCTCTCCCTTCTGTTTTTTGTTGTTGTTGTTGTTGTTGTGTTGGTTTTTTGTTTTTGTTTTTGTTTTTTTTTGGTTGCTGTTTGTTGGGGGTTTTTTTGTTTGGTTGGTTTTGGGTTTTTTTGTTTGTTTTTGGTTTTTACTGTCCCTCTTTTCCCCTGCAAATATATTTCTGCTCTAAACTGTCTAATTTTACACATACAAAACTTGTATACATGGAACTGATCCCATGAGTATAAGACTGAGGGGCAAATAGTTCAGTTATGTCCAGCTGTGATTTCATATTTATATATAAAGTAGCAGGGTTTTGTTCTATTGTTTTTTTGGTTTGTTTTTTTTTTTAATAACACCATCTCAGAGGTACAATTCTACAATCCACATTTAATCTACCAAATAATGATAAAAAAAACTGGTTTACTAATCAGTTTATATAACCATTTGCTTTTATTTTTTGACTAGAGGTTCTCAACTATTACCTGCTTTTCTAACGATAATTATTTTGTTAATGCTATGAATCCATAGTTCCATTAAAGTTCAAAATAACTGTGGGAGGTAAAGTCCCAGTTCTCTTACATTTAATATTTTTTCAGTCTTCTCAGTTATTCTCAAAATGTTATGAAAATTGACAAGTTTCCTATTTCTGATCTTACTTATTCTAGTGATCTAATTACTCCTTCTTGTTCTGTGATTTTTATGCAATTATTATGCCATGAAAACAGCTTGTTCTGTCAAATTGTTCTTTTTGTTTCTTCATGAAGTGTTAGTACACTAAAAATAAAAGAAAGTGTTCTCTGTAACAAAGCCATAAATAACTCCTAGCATCTTGTTTTCTTTTAAACATATTTCTAAAACTCTTATTAATAAATGAGACCTCCTATTTACTGGAAGATATTGAGTGTATGAAAATAAAATCTTGCATCACAACACACTATCTCTGAAATGATCTGTGCCAATCACATCAGATTGTTCTCATTGCCTCAATCAGGCACAATTTAATCAGAAATAAATTAGACTTCCTCTATTAGAGTAAAAATACACACTTGATTCTTATTCATACTCTTAACATATTTGCCAGTATCCGCAATCTCATAAGGATTAAGGAGCTCAGCAGGTCTTCTGGCAAAGTGATGCTTTTTCAGCTGATCCCCAGGTCTGTTTTCCTAAGTGCACAACACACAAGACATTATGTGTGATAATGGATGCCTTTTTGGCTGATGACACTGAGGTTGTATTAAGTGACAAGCTGATAATATCTCTTTCCCTGTAACTATATCTGTAGCCAGATGTCAGTTCTTTGTTTCAGCTAACCGTAGGTAAAATGAGGACCATTTTCTTGAATGAACTACATCTTTAGCCTAAGTAAGAATAGAAGGTTTTCTAAAAAAAACTTTTGAAAAAAATGAGTTTGACAAGAGAATAGTCCCTGTACAAAAATATCAGATGGTGCTTTATGGGTAACTTTCTAAATAAAACTGAATAAAGCACTAGGAAACTATACCCCAAAAAAAGAGAAAAATCTTGAACCAGAAAGGAGGTAACCTTCTGAAGAAAGAGATTCATTATCTTTTATCTGAATATCAAAATGTTAAATTAGTGTGGGCAAAGTCTTCGGGTTCACCAAGCATATCTCAGTCACCGCCCCTGGAGATGTTCAAGAGATGACTGGATGTGGCACTTAGTGACAAGCTGGTGACATGGCAAAGGTTGGACTTTTGGAGGTCTTTTTCAACCTAAATGATTCTGTGATAATGGTGTATGTTTTTGCCTTTGTCTAGCCTCGGCTAATGCCCCATTTGGCCTAAGATAATCAAAGAAAACTACCTTTTCCCTGTGCCTAAGGCTCTTAAAGTCAAAGTCTTAAAGTCATCACCAAACTAACAATATAACCCATGAAATAAGATGGGGCTGAGAAGAAACACTTAGTCATTCTCTCAGAGGAAACATGTAGCTGCCTCAGGTCACACAGAATATGGTCACAGCAATCTGCATCAGGCTCCAGGATGGGCTATTACGAGCATCTATCAAAAAAAAAACCCAAATAAATACAGGAATGAGGGTTATCCTCAGATGTGATTAAAGAAAACACTGGAATTGCAGAACACTGAATGAGCTGCTGTCCTATAAAATCCTTTAGCGATGAGACAGCCTTGATTCATTCCATGTCAGCAAAAATTGTCAAATGAATGACACACTTGGGCATTGAGCATTCAGGCTTCACGATGCCAAATGAAAGAAGAAGACGAAAAGGTCCATCTCGATACATTCAACTCTTTCCCTAATGGTTTATATAATGATAAGTATTATGAATCAAGCAGATGGGAAAATTGAAACAGAGGTGACATTTGATTCGTATGTTTGCATCTCCTCATTCTCTTGCATGAAGTGCTCCACAAGGCAGGAAAAGAAAGAATGAATTAATTTCCCTTAACTTTAATTTCTATGTGAGAAATCTCCTTTCATGCAAGTACTCTAATGAACAGCTTATTTGCTTGGGAAGACCATGATGGTTGGAATGAAGAAGGTTACAGTCACTTTCATAGCTTCCCTTCCCAGCAAGTAATTTGGATGCTTGGTCCTCAACTCAAAAACTTTTCTTCCATATGGTCCCATGGCCCAGGGATGCATAACACCCCACTGATAAAAAAATCTATGGAAGACCTACTACTGTTTTCTCCCACACTGATTTACCTCACTGAGAATCACTAAGTATGGACATGTGACTTTTATGTATTTATAAAAATCCCGGCTCCTATTTTTTCTATTAACAGCCACTACAAGGAAGAAACATAAATGCACTCATCATTTTCCCCTTAGACTTTATAAAAATCAGGATAGCTACTGCAGATTGGCTTCTAAAATAATAAAAGGCATGTGGCCTTTTACACTGCTTCATTTTGCACAGATTAGGAGAGCTCACCAGCTAAGATGTTTATCAATTATGGTTTCAGCTTGCTACCATTTAATGGCTTATTTCTCTGAGGCAATGAAAAGGCAAATTTACACAACTACTTTGTACCTCACATGCTCTCTCATACAGAGCTCCATTCTCTTTCAACATATCTATCAATCAATATATCTATATTTCCTTACAGAAGTTGAGTAAGAAGTGAGGGCAGTGGCATTGTACATGCATGGCATTCAGTGTACCCTGAATATCTTGTTTAGATTAACTACTGCAGGGAAGTGCCTTTCCTGTTTTTTGGAACAGGGAATAAAGGTGTAGATCCTGTCTTTGTAGCTCCAGGCAGGCAGAGTTGAGGTGACTGCAGTACCCTCTGAGGATTGTGCCTGATCATTGACTGGAGGGGGCTTTAATCCTTGAGGATTACAGTCAAAGAGATTGTGGAAAAACAATAAGAAGCAGTGCTTTTAATTTGTTCTTGAGCAGCATAGTTTGCCAAATTTTCTTACTAATGCCAGCTATTCTAAAATTGTGCTTCAAAGATTTGAGACATACATTTTATAAGTGGTTTAAAGAGGTACCAGTATCGTGCTGATTTAGAATAAATCTGCATTTGGTTTACTTGGAAAATCCTAACCGTAGAGTCACTTGTGTTGGAAGCAAACAAGATCATCTAGTTCCAACCCTCCTGCCATGGGGAGGGACACTTTCTACTAAGATCAGCTTGCTCAAAGCCCCATCCAACCTAACCTTGAACACTTCCAGCAATGGGGCATCCACAACTTCTGGCAACTTCTTCCAGTGCCTCACCACCCCCACAGTAAAGATGTTTTTCCTAATGATCTAAACCTACTCTCAGTCTGAAGCCATTCCCCCTTGTCCTATCACTATGTGTCCTTGTAACATGTCCCTCTCTTGTGGGCCCCCTCTAAGTACTGGAAGGCTGCAATTAGGTCACCTGAGGGCCTTTTCTCCAGGCTGAACAACCGCAACTGTCTCAGCCTGTCTTCACAGGAGAGGTGCTCCATCCCACAGATCATCTTCGAGGCCTCCTCAGGGATCCCTCCAACAGATCCAGATCCTTCTTATGTTGGGAGTCCAGAGCTGGACAAAGCACTCCAAGTGGAGTCTCATAAGAGTGGAGTAGAGGGGGAGAATCACCTCCCTCATCCTGCTGCCCACGTTGCTTTTGATGCAGCCCAGGATAATAATCTGGCTATAGTCCTGATTACTACAACACATACACTGCATCTCACTCTAAGGGAAGAATATATTGCCAAAACCACACATAACTGTTGGGGGATCTCTCTGGCTGTTTGCTAATCTCCAGAGAGGACATAAGATGTAGATTTGAGCCACACAGCTCTGCCTTGCCTGGGATAGAGACAGCTGATACAGTGGAACTTTCCATGCAAGGCTGGGATATCCAGAAACACTTTAGCTGGAAAACGCTCAGTGCGGAATGGACCAAAATGAAGGGAAAATGCTTTTCCTGCCTGGCTTTTAATTCTGCAGTTTTTCTTGCCTTTGGCCAAAGCTGCTTACTTTCAGGACATGCTGCAGTGTGCACTGCACGTGGAGCCATGGGAGCTGGTGTCTTCATTTCAGCAGTGCTCGTTCTGTTGTTATTTTTCACTCTTTTGTTTATTAGTCCTCTTCACTGGAGATATTCAAGACCTGCCTGGATGCAATCCTGTGCCCTGTGCTCTAGGATAAACTTGCTTGATCTTGGGAGGTTGGACCAGATGACCCACTTTGGTCCCTTCAAATCCTACCCATTCTGGGGACTTTTTGGAAAGTAGATAAAAGCGTTAAGATACTTGCAGAGCTATCTTTGAAAAAGAGAGAGGGGAGCTCTTTCTCAATTTGCAATTAATACTGGACTGCCTGAGTGTTAATTAAGAAGGTAGAATACCTGGATCCACGTATAATCCAAGTGGATTTTTTTCTTTTTCTGTAAAACTCCAAGTGTATCTAAATTTTGGACACACTTAAATTTCTGTAATTTCTGTACAAAGGATAAATGAAGGTGCAGAGTACTAGAATAATGGAGAGACAAATATAAAATATTCCTATTTTATCTGTATTGAGAAGTAAAAAAAAAAAATCCATTAATACAATGGTTGCTATATTTTAAAGTCATAATGAGCCACACAGGTTTTATTAATGCATAACATAATTTTTAAAAATTCCTTACAAAAAATAAAGTTATCATACCTGAGTGCTTCAGGGACCAGTATTTCCAACTGAGGCACATTTAGAGCCATTCACAGAATGGAAAGAATGAAGCTTTGGAAAAACCTATGGAATAGTCTTCATTTTTAATCTCAGTCAGCTGGAAAGCAGATGTTCATGTTTTGACAGCTATTTAATGGCAGAGGACAAGGTCCAAGCCAGCTGTGCCAGTCTTTCTAAGCACATCATGCCAACATTTACTCATATGGATGATAGCCTGCTAGCACTGTAAGGACATGAAAATGGGCACATGAACTTGAAATATAAAAGTTCTAGAAAAAACCCTACCCAAGGATGATAACTGAGTCACACAGCCCTTCACAGCCTCAGGGCAATATTCTTATGTCACTGTTAATGGCCTGCTTTTAGTGCATAATTTTAATCATGAAAGTGACAACAGTAACCACATTTATGAAAAAAATAACTTCATAAAGGTGGAACAAACTATAAACAACGTTCAGTAAAGCTAAGTGATGTTATAACAACAAATTTGAGTTGTAAACACCTCAAGTATCCTCTGTGAGTTATAATACCTTCTTGTATCTACTTTACTAAGCTTTAGCAATAAATCCTAAGGAAATGCGTAACGTAAGGAAAGAAATGGTCCTTTTAATTATGAAGCTTTTATTCACTTAAAATATTAATGAATATAAAAATATTACCCTGTTTTTATGACTTAGCAGAAAAATACAACAGTGACTCCTTCACTAGACAAGCAACCTTTTATCATCTGAACACTGCTGGTACAAAATGTAAGTGTTCTGCAAAGGAAAATGGATAAGAGTATGAGATGAAGTTTCTTTTGACACTTCTAAGAAAAAGGTTCAGAAGAAAAAAAATGCATAAACTTGATTATGTTCTGTCCTTATTCGAGCTGACAATATAGGGAAATTCAGAATTCAAGAATTGTAATAGAATATGGATCAGTATTTTATAAACTAAGGTCTCAGGATTAGGGTATTAACACATAATCCTGTTGATTTTTCTGGATACAGGTTCCCTTGGAACCACCTGATGAGCCTACACTAAAGAATTTAAAATTTGAATTCACTCAAAAATTTTTGAAGTACCTACAGGGGCTCTTCCTTTTCTACAAACCAACTCTTGATTTTTGTAAAATGCATTAAAAATGTTGCCATTACTTAAGCTATTAAAAATTAATACACCATTAAAAAAGAACAATATTTAAGATAACATTATTTTAAAATAATATCTAACATGACCTGTATGATTTACCTAATAACTGTTGTTACCAATCACAGAGACTTTAAAATGGCAATGAAATATAAGGCAATAAGGGCTTTCACACTCAAATAACTATTGTCTGGGACAGAAGAGAAAAATATTGTGATTAAATGGTTTATGAGCTCAGGAAGAGACTGGAGCTGAGTCTTGCAGTGTGACATAAAACTTAAACAATACTCTGAATTCTCAACTTCAACCTACTGCCAAATTTTAGATAGTTCACTATCTGTGAGTCTTGGACAGATGCAAGAACAAACCACTGTGTGATATCCTTTCTTTTCTATGAATGGCTGATGGAATTGAAAAATGGCAGCAAGAACATTAGTAAAGAAAACAAATTCTGAACAATGTTAATGTGCATCAGACTGCAAATATAACAATAATCTGGACATTTAAAATGTAGTCCAAGGCATAAACCTAATGAAGTTTCCATTAGAGCTTATTTAAAGGTAATCAAATTTTACTGTCAATCGGTTTAAGAATATTGCAAAGTTGAGTTAAAAACACAGGTAAGTCTCTCTAAACCACTTAGGAAGGAAACTCTTTCCGTCATTCACACTCCTGGAGAAAGAAACCCTTGTTAGTTGCAGCTTTTAGTTATGGAGTTTAACAAGGTCACAGTGTCCTTACAGCAGCAGCTGGTAGGATATTTCTCCTTTTAATAGTTTCTGGTTTAATTAGCATTGTTATCAGAGATGGTACTTTTCCTTGTGGCAGCACATAAAACAATATACAATAAAAAAAAATGAAAAGGAAAACAAATACTGAAAAGGACCCACAGATAAGAATGAAGTGAGTAGGTTTATCAGAAGTTTAAAAAATGGGTTTTGTAATAGAAAACATTGGGTATTGTTTTATGCATATGGCATTCCAGCACCTCCAACCAGCCCATGTTACACTTCAAGCCAAAACAAAGATTGTAATCCTCTTTATTGACTTGATTCATTTGAAATAACAGTAGCAGAAACAATTCCTCTGGGTTCTGCTGACACTTACTAGGCCAATCAAATATTGAAACTGTTGAAGAAGAAAACTTTTTTAAAAGCCTGCTCTACTTCATTACTTTTTCAATGAGAATTTGCATACTTTTTAATGACAGACACTGTTGATGTCCTCCACACTGATGCAGGAAACATAACTAAGCATGAATGCCATCCCTTCCTGCTTCTGGCTGCCCTGTGTATCCGAATCTTCTCAATTCCTTTATCTTATTCAAAAGTCCTCTTAAAATTCAAATCTGCAGAATTTCTTATTGGGTGAAAAAGGGAATTTGTCATCACAAGAACAAAACACACAGAACATGTTTAAGTTTACAGAACTGTCACCTCCTATGGATTAACTTCCTAGAGATGCCATGAACGAGTCCCACAAACAGCAGCTGAAAATACCAAATGTTTGAACCCTCGAACTCTGACATCTTGGAAGTCACTGAAGTTTAATCACTTCCTGACCATGGACACAGCTACGTTATACCACATCATCCTTATCCATGAAATACTGTGGAAGATGAGAATTTCCCCATTTCCTTTACACCCTCCCATCACTGTGCACATAGCTAAGAGCTAACATGTGCTGGTTTAGGGGAAGGATGGAAGAGTTCTTTAGCATTAGCACCTCTATATATCCATATATATACTTAATTTTATCAAAGAGCAACACTGCAGCATTGATGTTTGGTGAAAGTTTCAGAACTACAAGTAATCACAGATTTCCACCCTGAAAATCTAAACTGCAAGAACTGGCCTGAGGCTGGCAATTGCTGCTACCACAGTTTCAGCTGAATGAGCTATCATTTGACCCTAAAGCACCTGTCCAGCCAAAACATATCACAGAATGGATGACAACAGCTATTTCAGCAGTATTTGTAGAGACAAGAACACATCAAGAGTCAATAGTGAAAGTAATAAAAAAGGATAAACTTTCCATTACAAATAAAACCCAAGAAAACCTTTCTGATCCTGTTTGTACAAGAAATTGTGTATAATGCCAAGGATTAGAAGCGGAGGGGGAAAAATAAACTCCACACGTTATAACTGGTCAAATAAAAAAGGATGTCACTATAACCCCCAGAAACAGCCTTCAGGAAAATAAGCACATCTTTGTGTAAGTAATTTTGCCACTGTGTTTACAGTTTCTTTGAGTATTTCTTATCTAAAGTTATTAGCCATCTCAAAAGCATGGGTGAAAAAAGGAAAAACAAACCTAGGAAACCAACAACTAAAGAGCTCTTTCAAAGGCATATTTGAAATTATATAATAAGCATTACTCCTCTCCTCCTGCCTTTTATCATTACTTAATGATGCATTGTTGGAATTGAGTGCTTAGTGAAAAACTTCATGGAAAAGCCTTTGAACCTAGTGATGGCCTGACAATTTGAAAATTTTAGAATTAAAAAGTACCATGGAGCTAGGTTTGGTATTTCAGGGATCACAATATTAAGTATTTGTGAAGAATTGTGAGCAGTGTTTTAATTGCACTGGATCTAGAGGAAACAAAAATATGTCTCCACACTGCTTATTCCATACAGGCTTATGGCTGCAAGAGGAAAGACAGGTGGACTTTGGGCTTTTAGGAACACTCTCACATCATAACCAGTGGAGGACACTAACAAGGACACTGAGGACCGAGTGGGTGCACCACAATCAAGACATGACCTACTGCTGGCTACCAAATCTGTGTAACATGCTAGAATTCATTTGCTATCTTGTCTGTGCTGAGCTGCCTTGCTGTAAGTTGAAAGTCAAGACAAATACTTGTACTCTTGAACCAGATATTCCTAAAACCTCAAAATACATTTATTCAAAGTAGAACACCAAAGAATTTTGTGTCTGAATATATAATTTTCAAGTAACTCAAACAAGAAAACTCCCTAAACCACCGCCTTTACAGTTTTTACCCTCTGTAATTTTGGGGTAAAGCAACACAAATAATTATCCCCAACTATAAAATATACACCTTCAGCATTCTCTTACTGCTTGATTTATTTCCAACAAACAGCAGTTTAACCTATAACTAGCTTTCTTGAATGTGACCTGAAATTTTCTTTTTACCTTGGGAAAATATTTTCTTATAGCCTAATCTACAGTGTCTTTGGAAAAGGGAACACTAGTTCAATATATATATAAAGAAAAAAGAAGTCTCTGATATGCAAGCAGCTGTGACCTTTAACATATGTTTCAAAATCACAGGGAGCATTTCAATTAATAACTTTATCAAACTGCTGCATTAAAATTGCTACAAATTATTTACTCAACTTCATTAACAAAAGACAATTTCTGCAACACAGCCAAAATAACTCTGAGAAAAAGACAGCATGCTGTGTCTGGTCACGGGGCAATTGAGCCCATTTAACACAGAAGGGGAAAACAGCAGAAAGTAAATGAAAAGTGCCATGATTGAGCTTGGAAATCTTACTGACAGAAAGTGATCACATTTCAAAAAGGCTGTGATAAAGAAACCATCATTAAGCAATTCCTCTGTGGCATCAGAACACATTAGGAGGCAGGAGCCTGGAATTAGAATTCTGAGAAGGAACTTTAAACACAGAGTGCGTCATTTTTTAACTCTGTTATTTACAGATTTATTGTGATTTTCTTTTTTTTCCCTACAGCTACTTCTCAGCTAACTCTGGAAGAACCCACACTGCCATCAAGCACCGTGGAGGTCGCTCCATACATCTGATTACCCCCACGCTTGATTCATAGGAGCATTGCAAGACACATACTGAAAGCTACGGAGAACAATCCATTCATTCCTAAGACAGATGCATGTTACCAAATGCTTTTGTGCTCTGGATGCTAGAAGCAGCTAACTAAGTTTTATGGTAACAGTAACTGTTTCCAGAATTAGTGGTTCTTCCCTTTAAATAGTGGTTCTTAGGAAAAGGTAGGTATTGATCAGAATAAATCAGCAATTGGAAACATGAGCAATAAATTTAAAAGGATGTTGCTAAGGGAAAGACTGTGATGGAAACTCATAAATTCACAAGGGAAAAAGCTTACTTATAAAGGTTCATATGTGGAATAAATAATGTATCTTTTCTGACTCCAGCTACAGAAACTCTGAAAGAACCTTCATAGGGAAGCAAACCAATATTATTAAATTTGCTGCAGGTTATCCACTTGAATAAAGCAGAGTGGCCTCAAAGCCTGCTGCTAGGAAAATAACAATTACTGCTTGCTCTGGTTTTTATACAATACCTCAAAACACATCTTTAATTTAGAGTCACTGTACACTAACAATGACAAAGATACTTTGTTCTCGAAGGTGTAATAAGTGTGTAAGGCAAAGCAGACATAGAAGGGAACATTTAAATCCTCAAAACCATAAGCATCACAGAGAACCTGAAAAGGATTGATGGTCATATTTGCAAAAATGCTTATTTGATGAAACACAAACCACACCTGACCACTGTCTCCCTAGACATCCAGAGACATAAGGGTTCCTAATAGTCTGTCTAATCCCCATCCCAGTGCTGAAAACACATAAAGGCTTATGAAAAACCCTGAACATTCATTTTCTCTGGACCACAGTTTTATGAGGGACAGATGCAAGAGCACTTGTTACCAAAAACAGACAATGTACTTTCTTCTTAAAGAAACAGGCCAAAGCCCTCAAAAGCTTTTCCCTAACAGTCAAGGATCTTACCTGTGAAATTAGAAATGTAAGTCTGGAGTCTTTTAGATGGAAGATGGCATTGAATAGTAAGTCATTGAAGTAGGATTTTCTTTTAATGCTTATTTACACTTTTACCAGGGAAATGTCACAGAAATATGGCTAAACACTACTATTGCCTTCATTAAAACAAAAAAATGGGTGACACATGAATACTTCTTGCAAGGATCTTGAGAGAAAGAAGGAGAGAGAGAGAGAGAGAGAGGAAGAGAGAGAGAGAGAATGAGAAAATGAGAAACTGGAAACACAGAAAACTTAAATCTTGTCTTTGATACTGGTAGGGCTTAGCTGCTCTAGCTGATGTACTCCAGGACATGAACAGAAGCAGAAATCTACCTCTCTTGTGAGCTTTCCAGTAAAAGAGGTGTGCCTCTATCCAGTTCTAGACATCCCAAAGTCACTGAATCCTATTTTATGGTCTTGTTTAAATCTTCCTTAAACATTTAACTTGCTTAGATGTCTCTCCTTTCTCAGTACGCAGGTATTTTTGAAAATGATAGCCCATCTTACTTACCAAAGTTTACATAAGAAAACTTTGACTGAAAGAGAAATTAAAGCCACATTTCATTAATCTTAACCCAGTACTTTAAGCATAAAAGTATTTCTTCTGTAATTACCAGCTTCCCCTCAACCAGTTTCTACCTTCACAGTCTCTTACTGAGAAGTCATTCTGCTACTTATACCTAAAGTACTACAAAGGGATTTAAGATTAGCTCTTTTTCTGTCCTATTCTTTTAGATGTTCTTCTGAGCTCCTTTGGAGCCATTTATGTTCCTTCTTCATTCCTCATTTCTCTTCCCAGACATGGCTTCTGCCTCCTTTGTCTCTTTGAAATCCCCATCTTCTACAGAAATAAGCAACACGCAGAAGTAGCGTTCTGAAATCTCACCTCCTGACGTTATTTGAGACCTTTCTGACACTCACTGCTCAAAATCCTGAGTCCTACAGAAATCTTCAGTGAAACTATGCAAAAGTGGAGGGATTAACAAGGAGTACAGAGACTTCCAGATGATGTCAGAAGTGGAAATTAAAAAGACCTCTTTCCACCATACAATAGGTTAAATGGAGTTTGGAAAGAACTTAACTTTACCTATAAAGTAATGAGTCAGAAAGGCAAAAGAATCCCAAGAGTCTAATTCCAGGTCTGTTCATTTGAACTAAACTTCCTTAGGACTAGATTGTTAGGGTGGGAGTTGGTGGTTTCCCTATCACTCTCCCCACCAAATGTGGCCTTCCAAAACCACCTTAAAGAATTGTAGTATCAGCCTATCATTTTCAAGCTAGCCAAGCAGTTCTGGAGAGAGACAGGTTTAATGATCAGAGGTTCTATAATCTCCTATAATCATCAACACCAGAATCAGTGACTCAGAGGAAGAAGCTGTGGGGGAGTTTCTTTAAAAAGAGCAAGCAAAATAGAGTAAGCAAAGCACAAAACTAATTAAACTTCATGCAACAAAAAACTAAAGCATTTTTGATGCAATTTATTAAGGAGAAAAAGCTGTGAAATTAACAGCAATCAAAAACTAATTAAAGTTGATGCAATAGGAGCAGCCAAAGAATGCCTGATAACATTTATTGAACCAAAGAAACATGGCTGTCAAGTTAAAAGAAATCAACCAAACTCTGTTTTTGAATAGTAACACAAAGATAATTATTCTCTGGATGACACTTACAAAATAAGATTCAAGTCATTACCTCAAAAGACAAAAGGACTGACATGCTGAGTTAAACTGCCTGTGAAAAAAAGAGTCTTAATACAGAAACTTTATAAGTAATTCCTAGGTCTTGCATATAAACAAATATGAGTCATAAATTGAAAACAATGCACTACTACTGTTATATCAGTTACTTCTATAAACTAATATTTGACAAATATTTAGGAGAATACCTTGTCTAAGAGAGTACTTCCAAGCCAGACTCCTGGTGTTTTCATCCTATCTTTGAAACTCATTGCCTCAGTGCCTTGGGCAAGTAACTAACATCTAGGAGTCCATTTGTTTTAGGATTAGGATGCAAAACTCAATTCCTAAATGTCAAGCACCATTTAAGGTATGGCCAACTGCCAGAAACTGTTTCTTGTAGAAAGTCTGGGTGGTAAATAGTGAAGTGGATCTGTCTGCAGTGAGTGTAAGGCACTTCAGTTTTCCCTGTGTAGTTGCACATCTTTTACACCATGAGATCAGATTTATTAAAAAAAAAAAAAAAGAAAAAAACAGACAAAACCAGGTGTTCACGAGGGGTACAATGAAAATGAACATATAAGTACTTTTTTCAGTAAAATCTAAAGTATGTTAAAAGCTTATGTTTAGCTAAAAATCCATCTTGTAAGTCCTGTAGGGAGGGTCACAGTGTCCCAGTAAAGTCAATCTCGTCCAAAGTACTCTGTTTCCAGCATCTTTATTCTGGAATCATCCTTTCAAACCAAATCAGGGTTTTCCAAGCAAATCTCCAACATTATCATGATCCTCCTAAACACTATCACAAGTCTTCCATCAATTCAGTGATCAAATAAAAGTCTATCTTGTAAAACATGAAACCATAGGCCAATGTACTACAGATCCCAAGCAAAGTATCAGACTTCTTTTGTTCTTTTAATCTCCTCAGCTGAGAAGTTAAATTTTTCATAATTCTATTCAATGCTTTTAAGTTTCCCCTTCTTATTCTAATAAAAAAACCCCCCACCTGTCTGTGATATATGGCATATCAAAAATTTATGCCTAAAGCCTGGTATACAATTCCAAAGAGCTGTGACCTGGTATTAGTGACATGCCTAAGGTAGGTTTCCATGTGATATGAAACCAGTTTTTATAAACCTGGCATTGGTTTTAAGTACAAAATAGTAAGTTAGTCTGTTTAATGGTTCTGAGGTTTTTTTTCTAACTGCATTTTCACCCCCAAGGAATTTTTAGTGGTGGGGGAGATCCTCATTACCCGCACAATCTTCCAGCGTTACTTCTTTTGCATAAAAATGCTCAGCATTACATTGTCAAAATACCCATTTTACTTTCAGAGAAAGTCTACATCATTAACATGGATATTTAATGGATCCTTTTTTCCTAGTCTGTTCAGAAATTGCTTAAAAGTTCAGAATGAAAGTTTTCTTCTTCATTTTGTCTACTTTATAGTGAGTCAAGATTTTAAACTCCTTTTTACCTTGGGAATAAACACTGGCTTGAAGTGAGAACTTGTTCATGTTCACTTCAATAGCAAACAAATAAAGTTCCAGTTGACTCTCAGTAAAAAGAGTATTTTCATGTTTGTGTATTATAGACTTTTGCAGCCTGGCACAGAACTTCTTTACACTGAGAATCACAGAGCCAAATTAACTTCTTACATAAGCAAGTTAATGTCACTGATGAGGACAGAGTTGTATCTGCTATTCCATGTCATGATTTGGTCTGTTACAGACACAACATGCCTATTAGGCAACAGTTGGGAGTGAGACTGCTGTAATTTAATTTCTTGAACACGGAAAGTTCTTAAAGAAATAGCTTTGCATGACTTTTAAGTCAGTTTTTCAGCAAAAAGCTACTGAAACATGAACTCCCAAGACTTTATACCTGTCCTGTCTACATCACAGAAATTAATTTGCCCTTTTTACAAAAATTCCCAGCTTATTTCTCCATCCTTCCCTGCTAGGTAAGAAACAAATGGGACTTACCCTTCCTATCTGGAGCTCTGCATGAGCTCTCTAGCTGCCTCATTCTCCTATCTCAGCTGCCTGGTCAGTCTCTGCCTCTTTGAGTGGAGGAGAAAAAAATGCTACCTGCCTTTCTTGCAGTAGCAGAATAAATTTAAATCGCCTTCTTTCATGCTCCTAATACCCGTGAATTTATAGATATTCGATACTCACACTTCCTTTGAAACAGACTGGAACTGGACAACAGATTCAAATATTAATGAGGTAGCATTTGAAAGAAGAGAATGTGAATTAACTGATGGTGCAGTTATATGTGCTGCCATTTGCTAGGAACACTGCCTAAAAACGGGTTTTCCTCCAACACTTCAGATTAAACACACACAAAATTCCAGAAAAAGTCGGAGAAAACCGCACTGACAGTACACCCCTTGCAGGACCATGACTTGAAAATACCAGCTCCTTTCTACACAGGGTGGAAGGGAGCACCTTTGAAGATTCTCAGATCATACTGTTGTCAGCACCACATAAATTACACCAATTCAATTTCTATTACCCTCTATTCCAGGCCTATTAAATCTTTACTATTAGGTCTCCTTCATGTCGTGCCCGTACAGTGAGATGCAAGGCCCTTTTTATCATAAGTAAAACTGTGGTAAATGGGAGGGATGGCTGGGTGACATACTGCTCTCAGACAAGGAGAGTAATTTGCACATTTTAAAATAAGAAATTAATCCTTATCGCCTCTATAACAACTTGAAGGACGATTCTGATCTACTGCTCCTTGATCAGTTTGACATAAAAAAATACCCATTTATTGTTGGTGGTTAAAAGAAGAAAGAGGAACTTGATACAAAATATGAGTGCCTGAATATCTTCCTTCAAAATTGTTACCAAGCACATAAAATGAATAAGGACATTTTCATATCACTGCCATTTGATCTTTCCCTTTGCTACTCTGTCCCGTGTTTGAAAACACAAACATAGATGTAGGCTATTTGACTGTCTCAGGAGAAAGGGGAAGATTCTGTCACAATCTGAAAATCTGTATTAATAAGGGTTTGTGGTTTCCCTCCCCCCCCCCCACAAAATGGGTTTATTACTGACCAGCGTGAAAACCATTCCCTCAGGAAGCTGCAGTGCACTGATAATTTGTATACAGACCCCTTTAACTTACTTCATTACAAATTGACAGCATCATTGCCAGCAGATTTTGTTAAACACAGATGAACTGCACCTCTTAAAGTCTTCAGCAGCAAGGCTGACACTTTTTGGACAGTAAATCCTCTCATTTTTGAAAAAGCAATGATATACACTTTAGGACACATCGATCTGGAGGATGAGTCCAAGCTCATCCAGGCTTAAAAATCTTGGAAATAGCACAGGCTGACCTGAGTTGCATTAGCTTTTCTGAATTCCTCTACAGGCTCTCAAAAGAAGTGGTTCAAACATAACATGATAGGAAAACGTTTACAACTGTCGTCGGGAGCCTCTGCATTGTGTGTTGATGTGGCACTGCATCATCCTCTGATGATGAACTCTGGCTCGAGCAGTAGAGGCAGAACAGAAAGAAATATGTTTGGAATAAACTTTTCTTACATCACCTTAACTGGAATACAGTCAGACAGAGAATAATGTGAGCAATAAAGCAAGGATGATGCCTTTCTGCTTAGCACACTTTCATCTATAAATGGGTAAAAGTGTGCACCTCTTTGATAACTTCAATACTCAAACCAAGCTGTATTTTGAAAGTCTAACTCACTACAAAAGGAAGTTATTTTACACAAAACCACAACATGTTTCAATATTATAGTTTTAATTTCCTCAGGGAGTGGGAGTAGAAGAGTTCAGCGAAAGAGCAGGGCATCAAAACAAAGATACGTCTTGCTTTTTCATCATCCTATATTATAGCACAGATGTGACCAAGGTGCAAATTTTTAACGAGCAAAGAAAGAAATGGTTAAAGGACTTGTAAACTGTACCTTTCTTTTGCCCTATTGATGGTGCTCGCTTTCTGAAAATAAGCAGAAAAAAACCCCTCAAGATGGCTCAGAAAGAAAGCAGCAGACATCTTCTGCTTCTGCTAGGAACAAATCCCACCAGAAACTGGCACAAAAAGCATCCAAAATGATGCAGGTATCCTACTGCTGGACCTTCCCACAACACAAAGCAATGCTATTTAGCAACACACTACCTTGTGATGCTGCCCCTTCACTTTCTACAGACAAGCACTCACAGGTGCCCCAGCCCTCAGCTGTTACAGAGCAGGAACTGAGCCTGCAGTTCCCAAACCCGGGGGCTTGATCCCCCCTCTGAGAGAACTGGATGTTGTTCTGACAGGGAATACTTGTGAGGAAGAGCCATTCTAAGCAGCAGTTTGTGTTAGTGGGGTTTTGCTCTGTGGTGCCAAGGTTGATGCCTTGTTCTTATTTCCCAAGGGACTGAAATTCAGTTTCAGGCCAACTCTTCTGCATATGAACCTGATTCTTGAAGTGGACCTTTCGATGGCTCCAACATACCACACCAGTAATGAGTGTGTAAGGTGATAAAACCAAGCCCTATATTAAATTTAGTTTTCAATCTGAAGCTATTGAATAGAGACAGAAAAAGGAATGATGCTTTGTCAGTAACCTGTGCACATAGGCTGATGTGTGAAACAAAAAACCCACACTGACAAACCCCTGTTATTCATGGAGAAAAATCACTAATTAATTGATGTGGTATTGCCTCACTTTCTATTTTCTTTTTTAAAAAAAAAAAAAATTGTGCTGATAGGATGGTGTGCTGGTTTGGGTTGGGGTAGAGGTAATTTCCTTCACAGTGGCTGGTAGGGGCTGTGTTTTGGATTTGTGCTGAACACAGGGTTGATGATACAGAGATGTTTTTGTTCTTGCTGAGCAGAGCCAAGGACTTTTCCGCTGTTTCTACTGCCAGGCTGGTGAGGAGGCTGGAGGTGCCTGGGAAACTGGGAGGAGACACAGCCAGGACAGGTGACCCCAACTGAGCAAGGGGATATTCCAGACCATATGACACCATGATCAATATATAAAGTGGAGGGAAGAAGGAAGAAGGGACAGGACATTTGGAGTGATGGTGTTTGTCTTCCCAAGTCACCGTTATGTGTGATGGGGGCCCTGCTCTCCTGGACATGGCTGAGCCCCTGCCTGCCCACGGGAAGCAGTGAACGAATTCCTTGTTTTGCTTTGCTTGTGTGTGCAGGCTTTGCTTTCCCTATTAAACTGTCTTCATCTCAACCTCCTGGTTTTCCTACTTTAATCATTCAGATTCTCTCCCTGATCCCACTGCTGGGGGAGTGAGAGAGCAGCTCTGTGGAGCTTGGCTGCTGTCTGGGGTTAAACCACAACAGATGGAAATGGAGTATTTTTATTTTAGAACAAGTTTCCATTCCGTATATATAAATCTGAACTGAAACAAACATTTTAAAATTATTTTAAAAACCAGTATGTTTACATGGGGCAAATTCTCTCCTCTCCCCTAAATCAAGTTTGATACCTAATGTCACATTTTGAAAAGGGAAATAATAAAATGGTGATATTTCCTTTAACACAGCAAGTCCAGATCTCACTTCGGTTAAGTTCTGAAGGAGGGTAGCTTTAAAAAATTTCTTATTAATGCTCAACAGCTTCAGTAAAGAAGCTTGTTAATCATGAATACAGAGCTACACCTGAAAGACAAACAAAGGAAAGATGTCTTGATGACTAAGTATGCCTGTTACAGAAGGTGTGGGTATAGTAGTCTAGAACCTTTTTTTCCAGACTTTTTCTGTTTTTCACTGTGAAAGATGTTCCCTTTTCATAGCCTTTTACAGAAGTTAATTTAGGGTGAAAGATCAGGCATGTGTCATTCACATAAAACCTTGATACTTCGTTTATAACATAATTTTTTGTTATGACTGGTGAGCAACCACTTTACCTGAAAAACACCCATGAGGTTTCTCAATAGCTTTACTATGGTGATCCTTCCACTTGAGTGCAAGAATAATTCCAGTATGAAATTGTACACTGCGACAAACAAAGAAGGAATAAACCCTCCCTTCCAAGGCTCCTTACCTGGCCCCACACTAACAGATGCTCAGGAAAAAAAGCCATTTGAAATGCAAAAATATTGACCAGGCAGCATCAAAGCACTGTGAATTGTGAGGAAAAAGAAAAATTATAAGAAATTATTTTTTATGCTAATAAGGGGAACCTGAAGCCTTTCAACAGGTCTAAAAAAATGCCCATTCACAATCCTGTCTTATCTGCCCAGGGAGAAAATTCTGTATGTGTGAGTCAGTTGCTAAGAAAGCTCTGACTAATGCAGATACAAGTCTGACTTTTTAAGTTGACATTTCTACTTTTCCAGTGGATCAGAACTGTCAGGAATGTTCCCCAGGCAGACCAGAGGATTGCAGAGCAAAGTTATTCTGTAGCAGTCTGGGTTGTGGCGTAAGTGCTTTGATGGAATTAGTAATGGTGGTTTAAGAAACAGCCTCGGATTCTATTCCCAGCACTAGCAATTACCACTCCCATAACAGAATCAGAACAAAGGAACAAAATCTGATGGAAAAGAGCTGCATATTTTCCTGTGCTGGCAGAGAGCAAATTCCCTTCTGCTGCTGTTTTCACAATGCCTTTAAACAACATCTGGCAGTGGGGCAGGACAGACAACTGGAGACAGGAGCATTTAAAGTGTTGCCACTAGACTTGCCAAGAGCTCAGCTGTATAGAGTCCTTCATGCCTCTTCTGGTTTTCTCACAAGACGTGACGATGATAAACATTTATTCTTCAAAAATTAAAAATGACCAAAAATGGTTTTTTATCAACTACCTCAGCAGAACGTACTGTGCATCTGTAGAGGGATTAAATAAAATTTTGCTAGGTAGTTGGAGAAAAAAGACTTTAAAGATAGCATTTGGCATGGGTTAATCACCTCTTTCATTAAAGGAAGGAATACATACTGAGAACATCTTTCTGCCATCCGATTAAGCAATGAGCCAATACAATTGTAAATCTTCCAGAAATTCCCCATGGTTCAACTCAACAGAGGCAATTCTTTACTTCTCAGACCCTATCCCTCATTTTCAGATAATCATTGCATTAATTGTGTACAAAAACTTTCTATCATGCTGCTAAAAGAAATGGAATGTGACTGTTCCTTGATTCTCCTCGGCAACCTTTGACAGTTAAGAGATTGAATTATTCATACGTATTTTTAATATAATAACAATTTTAAAGCTCGCTCAATAGTCAATTGTTCAAGCAGCATGCAAAACCCAAACTGTTTGATTATAGTATAAACAGTGCAACTGTTCCTTTTCTACTGTTGTGGTGGCTGATACAACTTATATCTCTGTAACGGAGGTAAAAACGATTGAAGGGTACTATTTTATTCCCACAATCATATGCTATAAATTGATTTGCAAGCCATTGGAATTTTTTCTTCCTTGAATAAGGCAGATTTTAAGTCTTGTCTGCCCTTTTTTGTATTAGTTACAGGTATTATTAGTACTAGTTCTGTTCAACAAATATAAGATATAGTTTCACGCAAGTTTGGTGTGTTCATTGAACATGGTTCAATCCAGACAGGTTTTCTCCTCAGTGCTAATAAGCAGCACAACCATGGCATCAAAAATAGAAAGGATGAGATTTGCACTGAGACTAATGACTATTTCTTTCAAGATGGGAAAAAATACAAATGACACGTGCTTTATTTTTAGGCCGAAAAAATGACTGAAAAAATTGAAGACTATCAGAAGGGAAAACATATCCTCTATGAAGGAAAATAAATATACATATGCTAAGACTGTACATTTCGATGCACATTTTATAAACCAAGCTTTTGTTCCCTGTCATAAACTGAACCACAACCAGATAACCTCCATGGGAAGAATGATCTAGTAAGATGGCATTCTATTTTTTTGCTTCAAAGTGTTGTTTTAGATAATGAGAAATTCTATTTAAGCTGTTTTGCTTCTATTTAACATACATTTGAGCTGTCGGTGTAGTTGCATGGCATTATTATTCTCCTAGGCTGCTACAAGACAATACATCTATGGATAGAAATAAAATAGTAATAGTTAGTGACAGATTACATTTAAAATGTTTGATCAGACTGATCAATGGGCCTTTGCTGCAGAAGCTGAGCTGAGGTTCAAGGAAGAAAAAGGTAATGGTTGGTCCAACAGTTTGTATATATTTCAGTCAACTAGAAGGCACTTGGGATGCAGCTCCAGACTTAATAAAGCTGCCACATACAAAAAATGCTTCTTTGCTTCTCAGACTTCCTAGTGGAAATTCACATCTGCCTTTTTCTTTCAAAAAATACTTTTATTAGCATCTATACACTAATCTTACATCTTGGTTTTATTTCAGACTTCAGAAGCCTAATTTTTCTTACCAGTTTTGAAATTATTTTATATTATTTAGGCAGCATCTTGAAAACTTATTAATATTTGACAATGAATATACAGATATCAATAATTATCCATCAGTTACTGTAGATTAACTGTTACAGGCATGGAGATTTATAATTAATCTTTTTTTAACATCTGTTAACACGACTTGAACTCTCTGTGCTACTGGTTTGTTGGTTTGGGTTTTTTTCTCCATTTACACAATTGCCTTTTGGTTTCTGTGTTTTCCTCAAGCTCTTTTTACCCAGAGTACATTCCTCTGAAAGTAATCTCATTCAGGTTGATACAGTTCTCATTTCTGTTCAATTTAAAGTTATTTTCTTTGGCTCACAGCAGAACATCACACAGTCTCTCACTGAGTTATTGAGGATTTTCACCCCATATCAGCAGCTCATCAGCAATTACTTCTCTGCACACAGATCCTTAAAGATCCAGGACATGATGATTTGTTACAATTTCTGTGCTGAAACAATCATGTTCCTTAAACAAGTTTCTACCAGAAAGGGAGTGGGAAGATGAGCACTTCTAATAATGGTAGATCCTTTGCTTCAACCTCAGAAATTGAAAATACTATTATTTTTAGGCACATCTAGGCACTATAAAAGCATACACTTACTGCCTCTATTTTAAATCTTTGGATATATTAAAATCCTCAGCTTGCCTGACCTTAATACTGAGGTCATCCTATAACCTGCTCCATCTGGCTTTTGGATTGGCTTCCTGATATCTGATGTTAGATCTGGTAAAATTTGTCTTTAATTTGTTTCCCACTTTCATTGGAAATTTCAATATAGAATTCTATTTTTGGCAACATAGCAGGATTTGGCAATATATTCACATGATAAGGTGGGAATGTGATATGCAGGATGCATCAAAAAAATTTCAGTTATATTTAGTTCTTGTCTCTTACAAATTTGTTTCAGTGGATACATTATACATGTTTTAACAATTTCTTTACAAGCAGCTCTTCGTCCTAAACAAAATAAGGATTTCTCATATAATTCCTTAATATCACATAGTGCCAGTCAACACGATCTTATTTTTGGGGTGACTATTCAAAAGTAAAATGTCATGTTTCTTTACTACCGTCTTTAAACTTAAGCAGTCCAGTCATTTACACTGAGCCTTCCTGGGGCATACAGAGTGGCTGAAAGTGAGCCTTTACCAGTATATTCTCTTTTTTTTAGGTTAAAGAAAAGCAAATTCATGCTTCCAGTGAGAAAAGACCCCAGCTGTCCTCACCCTTGCTAAGTGTGAGAACAGAAGTGGAGGAAAGCACGCTGCAGAGACATTCACACTCACTGCCACTAACCCAGAGAAAATTTATCTCCCCTAGCCAGCAGACTCTTAAGCCCTGCTAATGCAACATTACAAGGACATAACATCTTGGGTCACAGGTAGCTCTGGGACTTCTTTACCATATTTGCCTGAGCAATGTGGAAAATTTCCCACTATCTGGCAAGCCTCCATCTTCTCAGAGAAGCTGTAATTTCAGAAGGAGCAGGGCTGAAGTCCACAGGTACAACTGTGTTATCAAACCACGTTCTGGGGCAGGTTTGGAGTCAATCCAGTTGTCTCAGGCCTAGTTAATGCAGAGTGGGAATTCTGTATCATGCTGATAGAAGATGCTTTTCCTATTCCATTACTGTTTTCCTACCTAGCAGTCACTGTCCTTAAGTCGTATCCTTTGGAGTTCTTTTCCATCCACTTGGGTAATTCTCTAAAAATATGTTGTTGAATCACTCTCCTGAACTACATTTCTCCTTGACCTGCTGTGTTTTTATTCCTCCAGCATTTACTGGCTGACAGTTAATCTCCACATTAACCCTTCTAAAAGCAGCTGGGATGGCAGTGACTGTACCACCTGCTGTTAGTCCAGGGCTGCTGTGATTTTATTGCATTCAATTCCAGTTTCTGTTTCAAAGTCAGCTTTTGAGTGACTGTTCCCAGTATCACTACCCAGTGTGTTGCAGAACCTTAAATTTTAAATGTGGGAAGTCACATCCATGTCTATAAGCTACGCTGAAAACGCTGTTCTTTTCAGCTGACCCAATTTGCTTGGAGAAACCTTGTGGAATCTGGACAGACAAATCTGCAACATCTTAGCTAGTTTAAGTGTTAGCTCAGATGTCTCTTCATGGCACTGTGCCATGCAGATATTGTCATGTTTTCAGGGGGCTCTGGTTTGCCCTTGTAAGAAGTTTGTCCTCCAGATGCAAAGTCATGACTATACTTGTGGTGTGGATTTTTTCTTATTTCTGTATCCAATATATCACACATCTCTCTCCAGGGAATACCTGAAAGTTCTGTGACTGTCTTTCCCTTTTAATCATAAATATTTCTATGCTTTTATGTAGTGATATGCCATTTCTAAATATTTGCACTTCAACCTTTTCCACTGCTGCTGTTTTCCTTTGAGAAGCACAATTTTCACCCGACCTGCAAATATCAGTTATCCTTTGCAAAGTCCGCTCTTTCTTTTCTCCAATGTTAAATTTTCTTGGATTTAACAATCACTTAGAGGACAAAACACTCAGGTTCAGGCCCATCTGATAATTTTCTTATTCCTGTGACTGCATTGTATTGAATACACACTGATACAACAATCAGCACTCTTACCTATCACTTAGTTTCTTCAAAAAAATGGCCTTCACTTTCTGTAAGGAGAAATGCTGATTAAAAACAAATATTTTTTCCTGCCCCCTTCACGTTTGTGCACATGATGTACAATGTAGAGCTCTACTGCTCCTGGATCTACTGCTTATGGCCATGAGCATATTCTCCCACTTGCCCTTCTCTGCACTCAAATTTTTCCTCACTATCATTTGGTCTAAGAGCTGCCTGAAAAAACACCAACAGGTTCAGAATTTAATGTAATAGGTCCACTTTCTTCAGAAATCCCAGGAAGTTTTGTTCATCCATGTAAACATGGAAGAGAGGGCAGGTATATGAAATTTCTCTTTGCACCTCCTTTGAACTTCACCCCCGCCCCCTCACCCCCCCAAAAAAAAATAAAAGAAAGGAAATCTCACTCTTCCCACTTAAAAGATTCTTTGCCATTTAAAACAAGAACAGCCAGCAGCCTGAGTATTGTGAAACTTCATTACAGAGAAATCTTAGCAGTGTCATCACAACTACTGCTTCACTTCATCATATTCCAATTTATCAGCTTCATTCTCCATTTAGCTTGAGTGCTGGTAAACTTAATTTTGCACATACCCACACTTCAGCACAATATAATGCAAACTCCTACGCTTTCTAACCACCTCTACAATACGGCCATTTACTTCCTTAATACTGCTAAGAAATTAAAAAATAAATGCTGTAAGTGGGAGTAGTTCTACTAATTTATTGCAATGAAATAATATTCTAATGCATTGTAATACATTTTTTAAATGTAATTTTCATATTCATACAGACAATAACTGTCAAGATATTTTAACAGACTCCTGCTCTCTTTTATCACGTTATCTTTTTCAAGATCCACGAACGCAAGCATTCTGGATTTCAGAAGTGGCAACCTGTTTTTGAAACCGTGGGTTTTAAGGACAAAGTGAGACATTTCTTGATCTCAAAAGATCTAAGGCAGCTTCCTTTTTCCTTCTGAGCGCTAAGGAACTAAATGACCCGAAGTTATTTAAGGCTGTTTCCTATCCATGACCTGGAGGTAAGGTGTGCTGGGTTTGGTAGGGATACTTCCTAGCAGCCCATATGGTGCTGTGGTTTGGGTTCGTGACCAAAACCGTGTGGGAAACACATCAGTGCACTGGTTATTGCTAAGCAGTGTCAAGGCCTTCTCTGTTTCTCACTCTGCACCTACAGTGAGAAGGCTGGGGGTGGCCAAGAGGTTGGGAGGGGACACAGCCAGGACTGCTGAGCCAAACCGACCAAGGGGTGTTATTCCATACAATATAGCAGGAAAACTTGGGAGCTGTTTTCCCCAAGCAGGGATTGCTTGGAGACTGCCTGGGCACTGGTTTGCTGGTGGGAGGGGTTGAGTGATTGCCTTTCCATCACCTGGTTTTTTATTTCCATTTCCTTCACTTATCAAACTGTCTTAACCTTGATCCGTAACTTTTTCTCAGGGCAGTGAGTGAGCACAAGAACAAACGTAAGAACCCATTAGTAAGAAACAAAACTGCAACTGAAAGACTTATCCAGGTTATCTGTCCCTACATGTCATACTGTGGGCCTCAAGGAAAGATAAGAGTTGGCCAGATAGCTACTGAGAGTTGTACAGCATAAATGTGAAATCAACAGATCTGACCGACATAAAAAATTAAACTTAACTACATACCTAGGGAGGGCTATTCTAAAAGATCTTTACGGAAAGCCCATTGTGAAAACCAGATTTCTTTCTCATACAGTCTTTTCTTTAAGTGCCAGAAACCTCTCAAATATTCTAAGGCATTTACAAACTATCGCTATTCAGCTCAGGGAGAAAAATAAGAAGATAAAATAAAATCCTGTGCCTCTGTATAACTTCCCCCAAACTTTTCCAGACATAAATTAGTACTTCAATATTTATCTGTATAGTTTTCTTGCATTTTTGCCATTGCTTTTGTTGCTACTTCATAGGTTCGCTACAAGGTATTATCTCATTGAAAGGGTTTATTAAACTCTAAGTAACAGTGAATCTTTAATTTATATGTGTACCTTAGGATGAGGTTAAGTTTGGTCATCATCTACTGTCTGATACCATCTCCACTCAATTATGTAATAGGAAACAGAGCATGTGAAGGTGGAGACGTAAGTCCATCAATCATTGCTATTTCATTTCACATTACTGAAATGTTAATGCTCTCAGTCTTCCCAACAGTACAGCCTGTCTGCCTCCTTGTCTGCATAACTAATCTAAAGCAGGTATGTTCTACTTTCCTTTCTATTGCAAAAAAAGAAACATTATTTTGTTTGCTTCTCTGGCTCATATTTTGTACAAACCTATTCCTTTTGTCTACGTGTAAACACTACATCTTAAATTCTACCGCTTAATAGAATCACTAAATACCCTACAAGAGGTACATTTGTCATTTCCCTCCAATCAGAAATAATCTCAAATTATTTTTGTAACTCACAAGTGCCTCTGCTTGTTTATGTAGATTAGAATCTGAGGCTGAATCGCCACAGATTGGTGTAAATTTGGTTTATACTTAAATTCAATATCCAGAGTTGGCTTTCACAAAACAAGTTAAAGGGTAAATACAGCTAACTAGGAAGGACTCCTATATCTGTAACATCAGAGAGACAGGATTTTCATGCCTGAAAGTACCAGCCTCTTACATGGCAATTCAATCACCATTTAGTTTTCAGTGTTATATTAAGAAATTTCTCTGGACTAATGAATCCTCCTAAACTGATACATGTGACACTGTAACTAAAATCCCATACCTTGTGCACTGTGAATTTCAATCTCCCTCTAAATATCTTTATATTCAGGAAAAAAAAAAGGTTAAGAGTTGTTTTCATGGAGCTGATAGCACAGCTGGGTATCCCCATGGTCACAATGATTTGATTAGGGACATGTCCTCTCTCTAAACTTACACACAGTAGTGCCACCCCCAAGAGGAAGCAAATGCTAAACCTTATGGGCAGCTACTCTACCCAAACACATTTCCACAAGATCACCTGAGGCAACAGGCCTATCAGGGAAGCTCTCAGGAGCTTTGCAAGCTCAGTGCCCTCTCATAACCCTTGCCTAGTGCACCAGTATCTCTGAAAGCTTTCAAGATGATAGTGAGTTACATAAATGCCAAGTGCTCTTACATGTACAAAAATCAAAGGTCATCTAAAGAAACATATTCTGCTGCTGAAGGACGAATAATCCTGAGGCTGGAATATGCTTGCTAATTTTTTACTAGGACAAGAAAGTGCTACCACTTGAAAGCACGGGGGACCTGTACCCATCTATGATTAGCATCAGGGATGTGTCTCATCAAAATCTGGTGTGTCACTTTGTGGCAAACTTATCATGATAATGTCAACACATGATTGTTTTACTATCAACAGACCCAAAAACTCCCCTGTTAAGGTGAAGAGCAGGTATTTTACACTTGCACTTGCCTGACTGAGCAAAACTGTCAGGTAATGCGTGCGCCAGGTACAACTTTCTCTTCCTTTTTATGGTCTGATTACACATTTTTGTATTGACGAGATTGAACACCTCTGATATCAACAGCCATTGTTCAGTTGTACATGTCTCCTCTATAACTCAATATCCTGCTCCATATTTATCTATATTCCCTACTGAATGGGAATATGAGAAGACTGCTGCCATAGCGAGCTGCATAAATGTGGGGGTTTTTTTCAGCCTTCCCTTTATCAACTACCTCTGTGTTTCCACGCTGTGCCCTTTTTCCTATAGACCTGCATTCATATTTATGTCTCTCTGTGTTTATTGCCCACTCAAAATCCTTAAGAAGTTACACCAGTGAAGACAGACTAAAATAACCTATGCTAATTTAAAATAATATCCGCCAGTTCTACATGGTTACACATTGTGCTTCTTCCAAAGGCAGCGATGCAATTATAGGTACTAGGGTGCATAAAGTGATACGGAGGTTTCCATGGCAATTATTCAATTTAATTGAAAATTGTGTTGGGAAAGACTCATTTCAAGTGCAGCCTGCAATTTGAATTTGTTTCTGAAGAATCTGAACTTGCTTAGGTTGGGTTAGTGAATTCCTAATTTTCAGGAAGACACAGTCTTTAAAATTCTATCAGGGGGTGGAAAACCAAGGTAAGGTTGTTAAGCTTGTTAACATTTAAGACCATGTATCCATTTATGCAATACAGCGTTTTTTACTGTAAGGTAAATATTTTATGTTTCAAATTAAAGAGGAAGAGTTCAAAATCAAATTGATGCACAATGTCCTTGAAGCTACAAGGCAGAGGAACCAGAAAAAACACAAGTACCAAAAAGGACAACAGGCAGACAGCATGCTGAAGGAGACAAGTCATCAATGAGACCAAGTCCACGAGATCAAACATTTGTATTTTCATATATTTTAGCTACTCTGTGTTAGAATAATAATGAAGACGAAGTTAATTCCAGCCTTAATATGCTTTAGAGTGACAAAGTATGAATTGGAGGGAAGCAACTGGTTCATCTTGGTTAGATACTAAAACAAAGCTATTACTTAATTTCCCATAGGAAAATGGGATTTCTTTCCTCTCCCAATTTCCATCACCACAATGAGTAAAACATATTTTAGGCCTAAATTTATAAAAAAACCAAAATAATCTACTTAAAGTGATGAAAACCCAGAAACAATCTCTGAACTGTGGTTTCATATTCACTAAATTTATAGCTATGCCATTTATGAAACAAAACTCTATTAAATTTCTATTTGTATCATTTTAAGACTGCATAGGCTATGTGCCAAAAATGTCTCAAGTTAAAAATAGTCCTTGTCTCCTTCATAAATATTAAATAAAAATTAAATTGATGTGAGGGTAGGGATAGAAGTGCTCTTTCCCAGCCACAAAATCCTCCTTAGTGGGAAAAACTGTACCTAAAAACAGGTGGTCATGGCAGTATGTGACCAGAAGCAGAAGAATAATTTTAACAATGTAGCTTTGGTATTAGTGTGTTTGTCTCATTGCATTTCTGTACTTATTCAGAATGTCTAAAACAGAAAAAGGAAGAATGACTCCTAACTTTAATGTCAATGATTGCATCACAGTTGAGAAGAAAGCAAAATGACATGAATGTGTTTTTCATAATATATATGTAATCCATTTTTAATTAACTAGACTCCAATAATTAACCTTTTGTGAAAAGGCATGGGGATGGGAAGCAGAAATTCCGGGTTACCAAGAGACTCTTTTCTTGGCCCATGGCAAGTTCTGTTTTGGTCAGAAAATGTCTCTGCAAGACAAGGGAACCAATTTGCTTGAAAAAGAAGCATGAACATGAAAGGGGTCCCACCAAGGAAAAGCAGCAGAGGGCTTTTCACTACATGGACAATTTGCTCTATTTTTGGACCTCTTCTGCCATATGGTGGTGGTCCCAGGCTAATGGTTGGACTTGATGATCTTAAAGCTCTTTTCTAACCTTGATGATTCCATGATTCTATATGCTGACAGCTCTCAACTCCCTCATCTTTTGCTATACATTCCACTCTTCTTTGAGGGTGTGTTCCTTCATTTTACTACTTGACCCTCTCAAAATTATTAAAATATATAGCAATCAAAGGTTTCTTGAATTTCTTTTTTATGCTTCCGGACATGAAAGAAATGTAGTCTCATTCCCACGTGTGTCATTCGTATAAATAGAAAATAACTTATTGAAGTTAAAAGTAAGAAAATTTCATTTAGTTCTGAATGTGGCAACACCCACAGTTACTCACCTCTGATGGATATAAAGGCTACTGGTGATGCTCCTTGTCTAAGCTTCTGTTTCCCACACAGAATGTAACTCTATACCTATCCAAGCTTTCATCAATTTTTGGGGTTGGAAAAACATGATATTAAACACCAGTGTTCATGGTGTTGAAGGGATAAGTAAGACCTGAAGGTTGGTTTTGGTTAACAATAAGAGACAGGTTTGAAAAGACTCTGGCTGAGGCACTGCTCTCAATAAATTAAATACAATAACTGGATCTAGTAGAAAGCTACTTTTTTGATGACAAAATTATATGCCTGGCTGTGAGAAGTGGGACATGAGGAGAGGGGAAAAAAAAACAACTTTACAGTTTCATTTGCCATCATTTCCTGAGAAAACCACCAAGATATAAGAGTCATAAATCCTCCATTTTGGTTCAATAATGCAAGCATCTAAAGAATGTAAAGGAAATCTCTTTCTTACTTGTAAGAACGTACAGAAAAAAAATTGTCAGTGAAAGCTGTACTTCATTTTCAGAAATGGCAGAATGATTTCCATGCAGGAATTGGATGTACTTTTCACTCCCCTCAGTAGACTCAAGACTGGAAATGTCACACAGAGTGGAAACCTTCACCAGCAGGAGACAGAGTAAATATCTCTGATTGAAGGACCTGAAGTTTTTCTTGACCACAGGAAGACATTTTCCCGTCTAACAGATGCAGAGTAATTCCTCCATAAAATGAATTATCTACTATTCCTTGAAGTCTTGGGAAAAGCTGAAAGTTCAATAAAGAGTGTGGTCCTTTAAATTTACACACTTCAGCTCCTCACATTTCCTGTGGGGAATATAAATTGCTTCTAAGTACTTACTATTCTGCATGCCATTCAAATTCTGTGGCTTCAATTCATTATATTAAAAAGTAATACAAACTTCAATTATTCGTTGTAAAATTACGAATTTAGCTTAAGCACACAGAAAATTCAATTCACACCAAAATGGCTACTATGTTCAAATTAATGTATTTGCAGTCTTCCCACGTCCTTCTCAGCATCCTTTAAAATGTCACTTATTTTTTATAAAGTTATAGATTTTCTGAGTATTGATGTGCTCTATCAACAGACAAGTTCTCTCTGCTTTTAGTTCTGCAGACATTACTCACCCATCCCAAATCACTAATGATTACAGCTAAAATAAAGGGGTCCATATGAGCAGAGGTTACAGCACTAGACTTACAGCTCAAAAGTTTGCACCTTATAAACCTCTCATCCTCAATCCTACATTCAAAAGGTACTTATGATTTCAAAGAAATTGCAAATCAAATGATTACACGCTACAGGAAATTAGATAAAAGAGAAAGGAACCACTTCAACACCATCAAGAGATTCTATTCAGCTATTATATTAATAGTAAAAAAACATATTTTGATTGCAGCTTCTGCAGGTATAAAATGACAGGGTTTAGATTCTCTTTTATTGAAGTGCACAGATCCACAAAGTGTTTTCAGTCCTGCAAGGTGTTTTAGTCTTGTAATCATTCAGCAAAGCATTTGGACAGCAGTTCTTCAATTTTAAGCAGAGTAATAAGTGCACTTGTTAAAATACGTTCTAGAGTATGTAGCACCTTTCAGAATAAATTCAAGCACCAGAATTAAGTATAAAAAAAAAGGTTGAACTTCTGTACCATCGAAATCAACACCAAAGCTTTTACATTTTTAAAGCTAAGTGATGAATTTACCACCCCTAACTTCAGTTTTAATTCTCATGTAACCTTTATGTTAACATCCTATTATGTAAAATGCAATGCTTTTTCAGTTCAAATTAAGATAAACATCTCAAAAATAAAAACCATTGCAGATATAATGACCATCTTTTTGTAAGGAATGGATGTTTTCCTGTCTTTTTTTATGCTCTAATTTAACTAAAGTTAAAAAAAAAAAAATCATTGCATGGAAAAATTGGAAATATCAGGGCACAGAACCCAATTGTTTTTATTAGCTGTTAAGAACACCTACCACAGCAACTGTGCATTGTACTAACATCCACGCTGCAGTACACTTGAAGCTAACAGTGGGATTGTATACATATATATAAAAATATACATAATATAGATATATATGCATACACACTAATAAAAACAAGTCACAAAGTTTATGGGCTACTACTTCTCTTGCCAACCCTTGCCACTCATAAATGCTTTTCCAAGATGTTTTGCAACAATATTTACCAAATTATCTTACAATCAGACTTTCAAATCCTATTCTTTTCCTTTAATAATTTAAATATAATTTTATATGCAAGAGAATACTTCAGTGAGTGCCCCTTCAAAAAAATTAAATTATAAATGAAAAAATACATTCCTAGTAAATATTTTCATATTAGAATATTAAAGAGAAATGGTTTTAAACATTTTTTTCTTACAAAAAATGGTGCAGAAGCATGAGTTGAGGAAACAATTTACCTTTCTTGTCATCGAAGTACAGTGTCTGTTGAGCTGGATTTGACCACTGGAGGGAGGTGTTATCATTTTGATCGACCCTGCAGGTCAAATTTGCTGTTCCCCCTTCAACAACCGTGACGTTCTGTGTAAGTGGAAACTGCCCTTGGCTGCCTGAGGAGGGAGGGGAGGAAGGCAGAAGGGAAGAGAGTAAGAAGAAAAAAAAGAAAATATTTAGGTTGCAGAATTGAATTTATTGAAGCAGCTTCCCACAGATGACAGACCCTGAATTCAACGTGATCTATTCTGACCAAGGTAGCACAATAAACCGAAAAAAATTACATTTACAATATATTCTCTGTATCTGAGAAACAGATAGATGAATTAAGAAATAGGTATTCTTCCCCCCCCCATAAGACATACTATACAGTTACAAAGAAGTGCCCTGCAATTTTATCTCCTCAGACATACCCACAGATGACTCAGTACAGACAATATAGTTAAATCAGTGTTGAAAACATCACTGAAACCATAACATAAAAATCCACACAGAGTTTTTCAAACAGAGGGACAGGGCAACCATGACTCCCTGTTTCTTTTTATACATTTTAAAGGCCTCTCAGGATGACGTTTTCCGTGTCAGGTTTGGAAAGTTGTTGGAGAGCAAATGTAGTGTGAATCTAATACTTGATGCATACTCTGCTGAGGGAATATAACCTGATCTCATATGAAAATGGAAGAGATGATGTAGTAGGTCTCTTTCACATCTGTGATTCTATCCCAGAGCGTTATGAATCACATTAAGTGCTTGCTGAAAAGTCACTGGGAAGATTTCCAAATGCCTCCACACAATACAGGAGCAGTATCACTCAGGTTCTTAAATCACGAGCATTTTCAATGGCATAGTTAGACTAAAGTGTTTATGTGTGGGGAGAATAGCACAGCCCTTGTCAAACAGCACAACACATTCTGACAAACTGTATTGCAAGAAGGGAGCGAGGTAAAAACGTGGAAGAAAAACATGGAAGTCATTTTAATACGGGCGGGGAAAGAAAGAAACCTTCAGTAGTCAGCAAGACACATCATGGATTCTATGATCATTGTCTAGGACATATATTAATTTACTTAAGGATACTGTGCAAAAGAAAGACAATCCAATACTCTAAATCAAACATATGCTTCTTTCTTCCTCTCCTTTTATACAAGTTCTGTTAATGAAAGAAGCACTGAAGAGTAGGTAAAGCTGCTCACATAGGAACCATAATGCCAAGACTGACACTCAAGTGGGATGTGTCAGAAACTAAAAACCTCTCTACAGTCCTACAGGAGCAAAGAAGCTCATAGACATGTCATAAGTACATCAAGGAAATAATATATACAATATTCACTAATCATACCGATACAGAATCACAAATCCAGCACAAAACCTTCACAGAAACATCCTGTTTTAGTGGCTCTCATCCCAGTTGTTCCCAACGAAGTTAAACTGAAGCATATCTTCTACATAAAAGGCATGATAATGAAAATCTATTATCTAGTATACAGGTTTTCAGATGAGCAGAATAATGAAGTACAAATTAAAAGACTAACAACTGAACTTCTATTTGACCTATTGATACTACCAGAGATGTAATTGTAGCCAGATTTCCCTACGGATTGGTTTCCCTATATAAAATAATTATGATGGTCTTAGATGTGGGAAATAACTACCTACATCAGTGAAATAAATATTTCCATCAAAATGCAAATCTGAATAACTGGTATAATTTTTGCATAAATATCAACTTCCTACAGATGTCTAAAGATCAACACTTACTGTGTACTGATATTTACTCAAGACGGTATTTACTATCCATAGGATAACGGATATAGTAAATAAAAAATAAGGAATGTTGAAAACACCATGGATAATTTAAATGCTGCAAACAGAAAACGCTGAAATTCTCATGACATCCTCTGTATCTGACACTTCATTAATCAAACCCTGCTTCCTGAAAGCCACACGTTGAGAAATACTTGATGAGTGAAAAATCATAAACAAGGACGAAAAAAAAAAGAAAACAGAAAAGATTTGTCATTTCCTTCTATTTCCCCTCTTTCAATTCCAATGTGTCAAGGAACCTCAAGATATTGCATAAATTGCTTATCGCTTAAATTAGAATTTTAAAGATCCAAAAAAACGCACACAGTCTGTTATTACTTCCACTAAATTACAAGCAACTTACCAAAGAAATAACCTTCCAAAGTGTGAGTTGTGGATAGGAGGCTATGTGGGCTAAAATACCTTTTGCATACAAAAGCATTAAACAGAACCTACTGCCAGAGATTAGCACAGTGAAATCTGTCATTTACATTAAAGACCTGGAATGGAGGATGGTTTAATAAAAAAACCCGCTGTAATGATTTAGGACCTTATTAACACAATTTAGGAGATCTCCCCATAATTACCCTGATCTCCCCATAATTACCCTATATTCCCTTTCGGATATTACAGTTCTCACCATGAAGGTGTCAGTGTACCTGCAGTCTGTCATGTGCTCATGACTGTGAAGTCACAGACTTATCTGACCAGAAGAGTGGTTAGTATGTAAACTATTCTGATCAACCGGATAAATGGGCAATGGAGATGCCACAATCTGAAGAGGACAAAAGAACTTTCTTTTCTCTGACCACTCTAGTGTGTGCTGATGTTTTGGAAGCAAGAAATAATCTAGCATATAAAAATGAGACCTAAACATTCATCCCATCCCTTACCAACAGAGAAGCTGCGTGGATCTGGGGAACATGCACGGAGCTTCATAGGAAGCTTGGAGTGGAGAAAGAGGTACAGAGAAAATGAGTCATCTAATATGGAGACTAGCCCAAGTGGAAAGAAAGGAGCCCGTGCAGAACAGATTAAAATAGATAAAGTGAGACCACATGAATGGATACTGAACACTTCTCAATAAAGACAAAATCTATCAGCAAGTGGACTGGAGAAGGCTGTAAAACCCTGCATGAAACAGATGAACACTAAAGAAAGCACCAGCATTGTGTGTTTTAAGCATCAAAGAAGTGTTTTTATGCCACTAAAGATTGCATATGGTTCCTGGGGGGACTGACTGTTTTGTGGGAGAGGCCTTGTTTCTGATAAATGGGGAGGTAGCATGTTCCCAGGAAGGATGCCAGGGAAGGTGCCAGTCCATGCAAGTGCTCAGTGAGATGGAGAACCCAGGCCACAGGTGGAGCAGGTTGGAGACCACTGACTGGAATCACATCATTCCCCAAGAGACTTGCTTTGGAAAACCCTTTATGGGGTAACTTATTACCTCTGCCAAAAAAACCATTCGCACTCCCAGCACTGAATAGGCTGGTTCTGATCCATTTGAATAGGCTCATTAAATCAAGGATAGTTGGTGATGAGCCTTCAATAAGAAGGGAAGTCTAAAGGCCCTGCCACATTGGGGCTATCGTAATTTCAACAACCCAACACTACCACTATGATTCTTTAGTATGAACAGTTTTTAATACTGGTACTAAACTCCCATTTCCTAATTTCTTCCTTAAATCTGGAAGCAGAGTTTAAACAAGAAAATGTCCTCTAACAAAAGCATTTCACCTTGACTTAAGAAGTCTAGTAATGGACAATTAATGGCCCCTTTGGTAACTTATTTCAGAGAGCAGCAGTCACCCTTGTTTAAACAAAACCACAGAATTTACTCCTGGTATGTTGCTGTAACACTTAGCTTCCAGTAGCTCTTATATCTTTTACCCTGCTCTGAAGAGCTGTTTCTTATCAAATTTCTCTTGTAGGCACTTAGAGACTGTGATCATATCACCCATTAACCTTCTTTTTGATAATCTAAATAAATTGAGCTCCTAAGTCTTCCTGTCGAAACCGTATTTTTCTAATCCCTTAATTAGTCTGTGGCTCTTCTCTGTGACCTCTGCAATTTGTCATCTTTTTTTCTGAAGTGTGTTCAGGCCCAGACCTGGAAAACCTCACTGCTGCAGTTACAGAAGGAAAAAAATGCAAAGGTGATGCCACTTCTCCACCAGCACTTTGTGTTCTTGTTTGCACACCAAGATGAGTCCCCTGGGCCAGAGGATCAGGCAGGAATCCAACTGTGACTGATGGTCTACTATGATGATGGGAGTTTTCTCTCAGACACCATTCCAAAGACAGGCCCTCCTTCCAGTTCTCCTCCTGTAGCTCTTAGATACACTTCCACACTTCCCTATGTTTCACTGCACTGAACACAGCATTTTAGGTAAGTTCAGTACAATTTATTTCCTACTTTACTATTACCTGAGGTGATTGACAGCTATGATTGAGATAAGGAACACAACTCAGATGATCACCATTGTAAAGACAGGGCTACTCATCCAGCTGACTTGCTTTTCTCACAACAAATGGCTGGCAATGACATTTCTACCCTCCACCAGCAGGTCAAGTCAATCAAACACATATATATCCACCACTGTATATACAATTACATTCTGTTCCATGATCAAACCTTGAGGAAGGACAAACTATTTTCCTGTCTGTATGGAGTACATTACTAAAGAGTAAAAAAAATAAATAAATTACTGATGGCCCATATTACAATTCTTTTCTAACTGAAAAGGAAGTGAGGAGTTTCATTAGAAAACACTACAATGTTATGCAAAGGTAAGCTACAATAAGCAATGAAGCTGTGGCAAAAAGGCAGCTGCATTTAGACATTGCTGTCATCATGTTGTATCCCCAGTCCCTCTGCTCATTTTAGGAAGCTTTTTTAGCACAATTATTTCAAATAGTTTGACTAGATGGAGCTATAGTTAAGTATATTCTACCACAGGTTGTTTCTGCAATGCTTTGTGGAGGACCAATACTGCTCTGCAGTAGAACTGACGGGCTCATATCCCATTAGCCACAAGCTGTTTCCTGTCAAGAAAAGCTTTTATTTGCCCCCCACCACCACCTAGAAATCATGGCTAAACTGCTTCTGTGGATTTTAACATTGATTTTTATCTCAGTATGTGACAAGTCTATGCAGAATAATTATCATTATTTGTTCCAGTTTGGAAACATTCATCATGTAAGTTCATCTCATGTTTGTTTGTTTATGTTTGGGTTAGGTTTTTTGCTTGGTTTTGTGGGTTTGGTGGTTTTTGTGTTTTTTTTTTTACTTTTTTGCAATTACAATGAAAGCTCTTTAATGAGTTCAACACTTCCACTTGATGCTTAGGTGATACATTCTAATCAATTTACCAGGCTAATTATAAATGTGGCTAGATGGGTGTAAGCACTGAGAAAACATAATCCTCTCTTTACTTTTGTTTCTGCAAATATCTGTTCCTGTAGTAAACAGTTATGTTACAAATTAAGAGCATTTCACCGTATAGGTGCAGGAAGCTTTGTCTACTCATGTCACTGTTTACCAGAAAGTCATGAAAAAAAAAAAAAAGTAGTTGTGGATAGAGAGGAGGGCCTGAACAAGAGGTGACAGGAGTGAATTAGCAATGTTTTGACACCTCAGCTCTACCTGCCCAGTGTCCCTATGAGGTAAATTAAGCTTGTCAGCATATAGGAGGGAAAAAGTAGAGTTTACAGTTCTATAGCAGAGATTTATCCTTTTCAGTCTTACACAGAACCACAAAGCCTTTTATTTGATACCTTTATAGCATGAAGTCAGCCAAAACCATAGCCCATAAAAATGCAAAGTTGTATCAGAGGAAATAAAGAAAAAAAATATTGAACAAATTATTTTTCAGAACTGTCTGATTTTTTAATACTGATTTCATTAGGACCAGGCCCTAAAAAAACCACCCCAAAAAACCCAAACAACAGAGCACACGTTTGGTTGAGAAGGCAAGGAACTTACTGCTTCAAATAGCAGCTTGCATCTGTGGAGAGAATACATCAATTCTGGCCTTCTTTCATAGTAAAGAAGCTAAAACATTAGAAACAAAAGCCAGTATGATGAAACATCTAATATATTGAATCACTTTCCTAGCTTTCTCAATTTATATATGAAATAATGCAAACATCTCTCCAAGGAGATGAAGCGTTATTAGCTTGTCTTTATTTAATTAAAAGAGCAATGATACTGTAAACTGCATTTCATCAGGCACAAACTGGGGTCTGCATTACTGTGCAACTAGTGTTTCTTGTAACTTTCTAATAGGAATCCTCTTTCCTATTTTTTTCAGCATGGATACGCAAAGGAAAGTTAGTGTGCTGGAAACATTGAAGAAACAAACTACATAAGTTGTTGCCTCTATTATTTCACTTAACTTCTAAGAAAAGTCTTGAGAGCGTGGTAAAATATTGATGAGACATTAAAGAAGATCAACTCTTGATACAGATCCACCTGCTTTGCATTATTTTAAAAGACAATACAGCAATGTACCTGCATGTTAAACTGTGTTCATACAGCATTTTTAAAGAAAGAGAAATTTGCCTGAGCATAATTGGATAAACAGAGGCCTTGACGGGATGAATTCACCTTTGCTAACTTGCTGTCTTAAATGGCAATAATTTAGTCCTATGTCTGGATAGTACATACTTTTTTAGAGTTTATGGCCAGGGGAATGTTCTGTAAATTGTTTGGTCACTAAAGAAACATTGTTTTAAAAAAAGAAACAAAATATACAAACAAGTTTTGTATTCTAGTAACTGTTCCAAACTCCGGTAACAAAACCATTGCAGAGAACACTGCAATTAATGACACAACTGCAGAAAGTTACTACTGTTACCTCCAGACTGTGCATTCAAGGTCATTTGGCTTTTTTAAAAGGTTAAGCAATTCTACAACAATGCAAAGGACAAGAGTGTGCTGGTACAGCCTCTGATTTCAGACCACAGAATTTATGTTAGACATCAATAAGAGAGAAGCAGGAAGTCTTTGTTCCTTCCTTCATTCCCCGTGTTTCAAGAGTATGTTTCCAAACCAGCAGCTAACTCAAGATATAATTAATTTGGACTATATTAGAGTGAAAGAGATTGCATATATAAATTGGAAAAAATACATAGGAAAGCACATTTATTCCATAATGAAAAACAGGAAAAAGTATGAGAGAGACAATGGAAAAAAAAAGTATGCACAAACAGTGCTGTTTCCTAGGAACCTTGCATAAGTGACTATTTTTACCCTTTTCAGGCTATCACCATGGTATTATTTGTTTGCAAATGGAGACTAGTATCCAGGGATCTTATTTATTTATTTTGAAAGGGGAAAAAAGCATTCCCCTCCACCACCCTAAATTCCTGATGGAAGTTACAGATACAAACATAATTAAAGTGAACCTCATTTTCCCACAACTGTGATAACAAACTGATGAATTTTCTGGTTCTCATAAGTGTAAATATGGCTTAGGGTTTGGTGTCACTTTTCACTTTAAAGTGCTCAACTCTTTGTGCCTCAACAAAGTTCTTTTTCTCTAAAAGCAGGACAGTACCCAACCCTAACATGAAGCATAAGGAATTGGACAATAAGTCCTTTTGGGATCTGGGCCTCATTGTCGCCCCATTTCCATTCCTAATCTTTAATATGAGAATAGTTGCATTTTCTTACTTCACATCAATGCTCCAAGAAGATACCTGTGCTAATCTCCCAAACACTTCAGCAGCACAGTCACAACGTTGCTCCCAATTCTACCCTATTTTAATCTTGGTTTGAAATACTCTGGGCAGATGTGAATGCATTTAACCCTAACATTGGTAGAAGATATTTTGGAAAATAACACATTTACTGAAGATAAGTAATGTTTAAGGAAGATGGAAATTACAAGAAATTCCAAAATAATTGAGAAAATTTTGGCTAGAGAAAAAGTAAAGATGAACTGAAAACATTAGAAATATTCACCTTTCACTAGTGTTAGAACTTTTTTTTCCCGAAAAATCAAAATACTTTGGATTTAATTTTTCAAAATTAAAATTTCCACTGAAAGATAATTATACAATCAAGAAAAATTACATTTGTTGATTCATATTTTTCCTCCTCGTTTTGCCACAACACCTTTAATGATTTCCTTTCTCCACCTGTGAAAAATATCAAACCTACGGGAAAAACTGCTCTCTCAGGCTTTCCAGCTATTGAGTCATTATAAAAGAAAATATACTTCCATCTCTCCAGGAATGCACTTTTCCTCCTTCCTGCATCCTTAAAAACAAATAATGGTGTTTGAAGACCAACATGCTGGTAACCCACCTGGCAAGGACTTTCTTTTTGTCTCTCTGTTTATCTTTGTTCCCTGTCCAACCACTTTTCCACCTTAGCAGAAAACAACCAGGGTTTAAAATCCTTTCACTTTTACTTTTGTCTCACCACCTTCTGAAATGTCATCCAAAAGAGAAGTGAAAAGACAGAAGAAGAGGCAACTATACAAGTCAGATCTGAGTAGTGCTGCTGTTTGAGTGTTTGTAACCTCAAAAAGCATTCAGAAATCAAAAAAGGAAAATCCACCATGACTGAACTTCTTATTTTTAATTACAAATACCCCTGGAAAATGCTCACTCACCAAGTGAAGCCTTCTGTATTTAAATGGAAGCTCGAATGTTTCACTGTACCAAACAGCTGAACATAACTGAAAATTAAAACTGTTCTAGGTTTGCCTTAGCAATAGGAGGTTTTATTCCTGTTAAAATATACAATTAAACATATACCTTGTACATGTTTGCACATATATACCCAAACAAGACAGAGGATGAAGAAGAAGAGAGACAAAATCATCAATAAACCCCCACTTGTTTCTGTAAATTTAACTTCTCTTTACTTCAGACATATAATTTTAATTAGTCTAGAACAGCATATCTAAACCCTGTTCTTCCAACCTCTGGTTTGGAAACAAGTCTAAAACAAGTCATTGCACTAGTACATTGAATAAATCCTTGCTACCTGGACTTCCAACACTTCCACTGTTCAGCTTGCTTCAGGTGACACGTAATTCTCAAAGGTAAATGAAGAAAAAGCAAAGGTAGAAAAATCAGGTTTTGATCAGAGATGCTGTGTGTGGTATTAGTTATCTGTTCTGATTTCCAGATTACCAGTGTCTTTTAGGTGAAATACTCTGTAGTTGTAAATAGTCCCAATAAAACCATCCTAGTGGTAAATTGGGATCAATATCAAGAAGTTGGATCCTTGAGTTCGGTCAACGTAACGAAATATGGACAAATTAAACATACTTTCAAAAAAATCCTCTTCATAAATATATTTACTATAAAAACTATTGTGAAGAATTGTGTGTGTATGTTGCCTTTTAACACACAAAAGGCCATACTGTCTTAAAGGTGGGAAATACGTGCAGATGGTTTTGATCTGAACAGGCACTCCCTTGATGACTTTGTGTTGATCAATACATTGATGCATCCTGGCCAAATGGGAACGTTCCCTGAAGAAAACAGTTCAGATTCTCACAGAGCAGAAGTCAGAATGATAAATAAAACGTTTTCCACTTGTGATCATCTGTATATTCACAAAGTTTTCGTTACTGATGATTTCACCCTCCATGTCAATACTTGGCTTTGATGTTTGACTCTTTTTCTAGTACAGAAGAGATCTCTCAAACACTTCTCTGATGAAGCTAACGAAAGTTCAAATACAAAACAACAGGTTTAAAACTGACTTTGTACTTGATGATTTTTTCCTCTCTTTTGGTTTACACAATAAAACAAGACCAGAAATTTGGTCTGGAGAATGATTGCTGTATACAGTTCCAGTAGCCCTTTTGAGGCTAAGTGGCACCAAACTATAAACAACAAAATTACTTAGGCCAGACAACACTTTTAGGCACCAGAACCCAGGCCTGAACTACAGACATGAAAGGCAGTTTACACCAAGCAAGGATGTATATTCCACTCTGTCTTCTACCCTCATTGCTTCAACACTTGCTCTTTCCTTCTGCTGTGTGTCCTTCCAACAACACTATTTGTGTTTCAGACAGAGGAGTCTTCCTCTAGTGCAAGCTTCTGAGTGAAGAGAATATTTTCTCAGGTGATTGCTTTTTGTCAAATTTCATTTGGGAGCCTCGGTTCCTATTAGCAGATATTAGGAGATCAGGGTTGCATCCTGCTATTCTTTCATGTACCTGTTTCCCTAATGAGTATCACATGCAGATCAGTCGTAGATGTGGCTCTCATTTGGTGCAATTTAGATATCATTTAACGTGAAACTACATTAGACTTCAGTGTACTTTGAAATAAAATCACTTACTCGACTGACTTTCTTTCTTCCTCCCTGTGGTGTATGAAATATCTATTGATATGGCAGTGCTGATCTGCAGCAGTTCTCCCTGCTGACTTAGGCCAGCAAGCTGCTCATGAATCTAGCAGATGCTTCAGTTGTCTAGGCCAATGGAAACCTTATGGACCCTTTTTTCTTCATCTCCTCCCAGGAGCAAATGTTAGTACAGCAGATATCTGGATGTGTGCCATGTAGCAGCAGAGACAGGGAAAAGCTGCTGTGGCTGCGCTGAGCGTGGTGTTGTACAACGATTGTATTTTTTCCCAGTCCTCTTTAAAAGGGTTGTTTATAAATGCCATGTTCCTCAAATATAGCTAAACATAAAATCTGGGGGGTTTAAAAACATATCCCTAGACTTCTCCTGTTGTGCTGCTGAACCTTAGGTTAATACACAGGTGTAAGTTAGAAAGGTCTGTTCATATGTAAGACTTCTGTTTCCCAGACAATACAAATTTAGAAATGCCCAAATGCCAGTTGCATTGAATGGCCTGCCCCCAACAACAGATGGTACAGACTGAGAAAGTGGAAACTGTTAAGGGGATTTAGGAACAAGAACAATTTAAATGTTTTTAAAATTTGATTTAAAAAATGGAATGTTGCTCAGAGAGGCCACAGATATCCCGTCCCTGGAAGTGTCCAAGGCCGTGTGGGATGGGGCTTTGAGCAACCTGGTCTAGTGGAAGGTGTCCCTGTCCATGGTAGAGGGAGTGGAATGAGATTATCTTTAAGGCCCCTTCCAACCCAGGCCAGTCTGTGTTTCTATGATTCCATGATAATTTAAAGGAAATTATATTCCTGAATTCTCCAGCTGCTCTCAAAAACTGCTTTCTGAAAAATTGTTTTTTTGTCACTTGACTTCACTTTCACGGTAAAAGGAAAGAAATGTCTCTTATTCCAGCTCTCCAAGTTCTTATTCTAGAGCCTGTTTCCTTTTTCTTTATTGTGACCACTGGATCCCTTTTATTTGTGAAACTTTAACATGGGGTCTGTCATTTCCGGTGGTCTATGAATAAAACACTTCAACCCCATTATCATATTTATCTGAAATCCTTGCCCTTACTGTTCTTAAAAGTAATGATTTGGTTGAACAAAAGGAATCAGCAGAAAAAAGTTTTCCAAATTTCTTCATTTTATGCATTCATGAGATGCATTTTTAGATTCATTAATCCTCTCTCCTAAGCTGGTTAAACTCTGACTCCTCAGAAAGCACAAAAAGGGACAGGACAGGTGTGAAGGCAGTGGCAGAACTAGGAGCTCAGAACTGACTTCTAAATTTCTGCAAGAGGCATTACCATTATTGACATGATTGTCAATGTCATCTGGACTGAAATCTTTGTTTCTTTTTCACTAAAATAGCCTATGGTACAACAGGCTCAACAGAATAACTTTATTCATCAATTACTTTCAATCAGAAAAACTGCATATTTCTTAGGAAGTAATTCCAGCTCCTCACAGCAACAAGGGTATCAATGCAACAATTCAAATTTTTTTGTCTTCCTTAAAATCATATTTTGGTATGTACTCTTGAAAAAAGAATTCCTTACAGATCTGGAATGAGAATTGCAGTTAAATTAACTGCATTCAAAGGCAAAGAATCAAATTAATCAGCTGCGTATCAATCTAAGCCCTACTTAAAAAAAATATTATTTTTAATTAAAGAAGGTCAGACTCAGAGGCTACAATAGCTATAATTGCTTTAGTATAGAAAAGTTTTAGTGACTTTTATAACATGTGATACACAAGGGCTCTCTGCAATAACACTTTTTTTTAAATCCACTGAAATGTTAGAAATCAGCAAGTATATTGATATGCATTAAAGTAATTTTCTAGATCAGTGACTTGATGTCAGTAATGGTTGACTAGATTCCCTACTTGGCAGTACAAATATTTTAGTTGAAACCTTTTATTTTATAATTTACTGAATTATTCTAAAGGTTATTTGGTACCTAAAAAAATGTTGACTTGAGTGAGTTTCTTCCAGAAAAGAGAAAACATCAATTATTCTGTACATGGCTGAAAAAACATTTGCTTGAGTCAAATTTGCAGGATAGCCAAAAATTCTGCTCCTAATCGCATTACCATATTTCTTGCATTTTACGTAATAAATTGAAGCAAATATGCTATTTTCCAGGATTAAATCATATTATTTTGCCATGACCAAAGGCCAGGAGTGCTAACACATATATCTTTAAAGCCCAGTGAGGTAACTTCCAGCTGTGGAGTGACCACATATCAGAAAAGAAGTGCAGAGCAGCTGAAGGTTTGCTTGCTGAATGACGAGTATCTTTGGAACAAGCTTTAATCTCACTAGTGTGGGCACCAGCACCTCAGGTTGACGTATCCACACGTGGTTATTACCCGAATCAGTGCCACACTCACATGCCCAGATGGAAATGAAACTCTCGAGTTCACCAAGGAGTGCTGCAATGAGAGGCAGGAAGAAAAACGATCCAGGCAGTGAGGGTGAGCAGCCCCCTCTTTAGGGATCATGGAGTTAGAAGCAGCAGCATTCCTGAAAGGAACATATGGGGCAGCCACAGGTGTGCCATTTCCTTAATCGCCCTAAGGTGTGAAATATTTGCAGAACTAACAAAAAAACCCGCTGCTGTGCAATTAGGGAAATGCAAAGAAAAGAAGAGTTTCTCAGTTGTGTCTATTAATGTATCGCTGTCGGCTGAGAAGCTTTGCAGGTTGTGAGCTCCACAAATGCATGCAGCAAAAACGTGATTCTTCTTGGAGTCAGTTCTAGAAAGTGTTAATTATATTAGTACTGACTGTTGACGGTTTTATTCATAAGAGGAAAAGGCAAACAAGCAAGCATGAATTAAAATGCCTTAAAATATACTACAAATTCATTTTGAAAATGTAGGGGGCTTACAAAGCATAAATCTCCCACTCGGTAAGAAATTAATTACATAGCAGAGGAGGATATCTGATAAAATTTACCAGACTGATTTACCAGCTTCATTATAGAGATTTTTAAATTCTTTTTAACAGTTACAATAACTAGACTAAACAGGGAAATATATTTCCCCATTAGGGAAATGTAAATGTCAAAGACCCCATTTGCATATCAGGGGAGGGCAGGAGAGGGGAGGAGGAGACACAATGACTAACATCTGTTGCACAGATTGAGATAACTAGACCTTCTCTGGACAGCAGAGTGCATTTCTCAGGTGAAGAAATGAAAGAGCAATGCAGTGAATTAATGTGTTTTGAAGTGGAGGAATGCAAGTTAAATATTAGTTTCTGAACTTTTGAATTTTAAAGTTAGTTTTTAAAGTACATTGCAAACAACAGACGTTTGGGTTTAGGTCTCAGAAGGAGCATAATTATATTAGTGGCTTTCAATCACAGTATGTTCTGAGTAAAATAAGTAATTTAGTTTTTTTTTCCTAGCTGGTCTTTCTTAGTTTTTTAAACCTACACAGTAGAAAATGCAACATGAATATTTCTAAATCTTGTTGCCTCCTTACATTCAACTGATTTTTTTTCTTTCTGTTTGCACAAAGCACCTCGTTCTTGGCATTCATCCCCTCAGCAATCAGAATCCCAGCTTGAAATACCATATATGAGGGGAAGGTAAGAGAACTGATCTCGCTCACCAAGTGCCTTTGCTTTGAGTATCAAGACTTCTTTATTTTCAAGACTGTGCGCTTGTTTATGTACACTGACAAAGCAAACAAGCAAGTGCTTAGAACACAGTGCATTGTATTAACATTGTTACTGCAAATTTTATACCCACACACATCTACATGTTCGCTGCACAGGCTCCTTTGTCTGCAGCCATTATAGAGTAACTAGTTTTGTTGTGAAGTAGTTAAGAATATAAAGATTTGAGAAACATTTCATTTGGGAAAGAAAGCTGATGATGTAGTGGGCATTTTCTGTGATGAAGTCCTACCAGTTAAAAAACAGTGCATGAAGTTCTATGTCTCTGAGCACAGAGCACATGAAACAACAGAAAAGGTGACTTTGTTCATGATTCAAACCTTTTCTCAGTCAATACTCAGCCTCAAGGCATCTGTCACACTTGGACTCTATTTTTTTTTCTTTTCAGTCTGTAGTCCAGTACTCAGTGCTTTCTCTTCAGAACAGTGGGAAGTAGGTAACTGCTACAGGACCAAGTCCTACAAGGGCTCATACTGTTTCTCCATTTCTGACCTAGCTATCTCCACACTATACCCCAATTTGCAGTGTAACCATCAGTTTTTATTGATCTTCCTGAGTTTCCTCCATAGAAACACAAACAAATTATTGAGATAAACCGTATATCTTCCATACCTGACCTTTGGGCCAAGCAGTTGTGGAGTAGAGATCACTGCCCTCTCCAACATTGTTATATCGCTTTTTTAAACTATCTTAATTTCAATAGTAATGTATCCCCAATTTCAAGAAGGTACAGCAAAATCCATTAACAAGTTCTTTCTAAACCCTTAGTAAAAACCTAGCTTCTCTACAGTCTTCTACCTCTTGATATTACAAGTGCTGTTTTACTCACTTTTAGATGTTGCTCCTTCTGCTTGACTCTGAGAATCAAAGGAACAGAAAGAATGACAGCAATGAAGACATCTTTTACCACCATGCATTGCATAAAAAGCCTCAGCGAGTTCTCCTGAGCACCACAGAATTATAGTCTCATGCACTTATAAATCTTTCTTACAGCATTTGTTGGACTTCCCATTCTTCAGTTCTCCCGGAACAACATCCACTGATCAAAATGGACTTACCAACACAGCAATGCCAATGCAAGTCAAAAGTCAGGAGAAATGTAGCTTGCTACAATATAGAACATGTCTAAAAAATCAGGGGCATAGAAGAGGATTTGATCTTCTCAATTAATCTGATATAAAATTAAATCATGTCTAATTTAGATATCCTTCCACTTCAAATTTATACTTCCTGCCATCAAAAGCAGTTGCCTCGAAGCCTTTTGTCGAGCATGATCTTCTCATGTATGACAGGCTTGGATCAGCCAGTCCACCTTACTCTGCCATTGCCACAGAGTCTAGAGTGTCTCTGCTGCTTTCCTGGAGATGCTTATCTCCCTTGCCAAGTCCTGCTTCCTCCACCCTGTGTGCTGCTGTAGCACTCCAGCTGTCAGACTGGTTGGGTTTCAGCAGTCCCAGCCCGGCTGGCAAACAGCTGAATCCGTGCAACTCAGGTCACGAGGACCGGGAAGAACCTCTCTGATATCAACTTGGAAGAAAGAAAATCATTACCAAACCACACATATCTGTGATTTCCTGTCTGCAAGAGATACTTACATGCAGACAGACACATATAAAGCAAATATGCACTGAATGCAGTATGGATTACAAAAGATGACTCAAAACTCAGCCAGAGTTCTCTTACTTAACGTTACACTGAACTCACTTACAGAAACAGCTTACAACAACATTTCACAAAGGAAGTTTGCATATTTAAAAGGCCAAGAATAACTGGTTGGCTTTTAGTTAAACATAACTCTGCCCTATGTTTTCACAGAAAAAAACAAGGTAACATACAGTCTCCAAACAAGTCCATATTGCAGTGTCTTTTCCACTGAAAGACTCCAGCATTATTTACACTGCTTCTGGGCAATTATTCTGAAATAATAAACTCACTGCAGCTAGTTCATCTCATTCCACATGCATGGAATCTTTCTTTTCTAGGAGTATATACAGGTTCTCAAATGTCCTCTGTAGAAACAGCTTTTAATGGCTTTGCTTTGGGGCAAGAGGGGGAAAAAACCCAAACTAGGCCTTTCTTATGTTTTCAGCAAGAACCACTTATATATAACTCTTGTAGAACTGCACTAGCCTATAAAGAGTTGTTTGTTATGTTTTGTTTTTTAATTCATCTAAGCTTTAAAACAGCAAAACAGCTCTATCCAAATATACTATCAAGAAAAAAAAATCTTTGAAATAAATGAACCTGCTCCAAGAAAGGATGAAAACAAGGTGAGAAAACCAACAACTAAAATTATGAATTGGGATTTGCATAAAGATTTCCAATTTTTTATTCAAACTATATGGGAAAATGTATATATATATATATATATATATATATATAATCCAGTGATTCCAAGAGCTGGAGCTTCAATAAAAGAGAAAACAAATGGAACACCAAACAACATGAGACTTGTCACAGGACAGCGGGAGATAAGAACTTTCTTCTTCAGATACAAATGAAAACGTGAAAGAAACAATTGCATGTTGCATCACTGCTGCACTCTGATTCTTTTGTTCCAAAAACCACACAAGATGCACTAACCTGCTGATACAAGAACAGGAAAAGCATGAAATCTCTATACCAGTCTATATTTGAGAACTGGTACAGTGATACAGAAAACGTCACTGCTCTAACTACTGATGTTACAAATACTCTTGCTTCAGGCTTCATATACAGAAGGACAACATCCCAGGGAAGAAACGAAAAAAAAATAAAAATCAACAAAACCAGCAGCCCCTCTCACCCCCCAAAGCAATATCACATTTGTTCATATATGGGAAGTTCTGTTCCAAAAGCCTGGAACAAAATGTACAGCAAACCCAGAGCTTGCAGAAAGCCCTGCAAGCCTGAGCAGCGCAGACACTCTGTTCACATCCAGCTGACGCAGGACCTCTGGAAAATGAACTGGAGACACATGGGGGTAGGGTATTTCTGCTTTTCCTACCTAAAACAAGGTATGAAAAAGTGTTCAATATGGATAAATGCCAATACAGTTATTGCAAAAGAGATGTTAATTAAATTTTTGCTCCCGAATTATGGAAACCACAGATATCTAATGAAATGTAACACAACATCCTAAGAGCTACGGTGAAACCTTTACAATAAGAAGCTAAGACTCCCTCCCTTCACTGCTGGAAGCAACATTTGCCAGCAAAGAAAAGAAACTTTTTTATTTGTTCTCCCTTATATGCTTACAGATGACTCGACCAAAAGTATTAAAATAACAAATACAGGTAAAAAGTAGAAGGTAACCTTTTTAGCACTCACAGAGCTGCCCAGTGTGGCTGTGCTGTTAAAGATGAGATAGAAAGGCTATACCCATCCTCTAAGCAAACACACTCCTAAGAAGTCAGGAAAAGCTTTGGTGGTGTGTGATCATACACAGATTAATGATTTCAGAAGGTAAGTCAAAGAGATGGTAAGAGCTAGTTCTGCCCCATTCTTCATTTTGCATTCTTGGTGTAAGGCTTCAGTTATTATCCCTTAAAAATAGCTGAGAGACCACATTACATAAAAAAACACCCTCAGCGTTAAAAACATTAAAGTGTAACAGCAGAAAGGAAGGCTGGACTAAAAGGATACTATGTCTTGCAGACAACACCAGAGAAATGGAATCTGGTGAAGTGGGAATCCTAAGGCAGAGAAACAGAGCAACCGAACTGGGCTGAGGACAGAGAGAATATTAAAACATTGCTTTGGGCAGACTACCTGCAGATGACTGAAACCTCAGGAAGGCGGAGAGAAAAAGGTTATGACAAGAAGTCTGAACAGCAATGAGCAATTTTTAATCAGTCTTTAACATACCTAACTCGACATGTTTAGAAGAGGTCTAGTATCCAAAGGGCGGATCTTAGTATTGGCTGAAAAACTGAAAACCTCTAGTCAATTCAAAATTTTTAGATGAAATAGCTTGGGTGTGAAGAAGGCTTTAAAAACAAAGAATGATAACAGGGTAAAGTATAGCAATCACTGGAACTGAAAAAAAAAATCAGTACAGAGAAAACTGGATTAAAAGAAAGTTGAAAGTACAAACTCCATCCGAAGGTCCTTATATGTCAACACCAAAATATGTCCCAGAAATGCACCCATTCTGATGACTTTCTGTTTTAAAAAAAATAACTTTACACTCTGATATGCCAGAGAGGAACGTTGCAAATTTTTATTTAGAAATGCATTTCAGATTGTTGTTTGTCTTTAAATATTGCCTTTTACATTTGATAATTCTTAAAATCACGCATTGCATAAGAAATGCTAAACAAACAAACAACAAAGTATAAAAGAAAACTTTTAAGTTTTAGCAAACTAAAGCATTTTAAAGTGACTTTGTTACAATTTGTTTTGTTTGGGTTTGGTTTGTTTTTTTTTTCTTGATACCTCACTGAACTTGAAGGATGGAATATCCTTCAAATATTTTGAATAAAAAAAAATTCTAATATAGACTATTTTAATGTAAAACTTGACAAAAAAACCCCAAACCCAAACATCACACCTCAATGAGTTCCACAACAATCATTAACATTTATATGTAGTCTCTAGTTGCATCACAGCAATAAAAGAGGGATTCACAAAACAAAAAGTCCATCTACATTTCTCTCTTACAGGTAATAAGAAATAACAATAAATTCTTTAAGTAGAAGCATAGAATAGACTAAACCAATTTTCATTCTCCTTCAAGTTGGGTGTGGAGGGAATTGGCTAATAAAAAGCCTTACACACAAAACCCATTATAGGAAGGCTTACTTCCCCAAAAGTGGGTCAGAAACAATTTCAACCTTGTTAACGGGATGTGGAAACAAAGAGTGTTGAAACAAGCAATGCAAGAAAGAGATTTTTAAGTCTTTTTTTTTTTTTCGTACCCAACCCCTAAGTTTAGCAAACAAAATTTAAGGGATCAAAGCTAGCTTATTATGAAGCATAAAACTATCTCCCCTGAAAACCATAAATTATGTATGGAACAGGCATATTTACTAGTCCTGCTAGTAAGGCAGAACATCTCTGAATGAGCACTGACTGCTGAACGCCTCATGTTCTTTTATGATGAATTACACAGAAAGCCCCAACACCACAACTAAGGTGCTGGATTTCATGTACACCAGTGCTTGAGAGTCACAGAATAAGGGGGAGACAAAAATAATACCTTTTTCCTTTTGGTCAGGTCCAATGTCTTATGAAGAGTAATTGCCACTAACACAAAAACTAACATACTGAAAAAGTCAGATAAAATTGTCTTCTCCACTTCCCATTTTTTTATTTCTCTCCTCACTCCCCTTAGCACATCTCCTTTCTTCAAGTGATGCAGCTGCATAAAACTTTGAAGTACTGATTGCAGTGATGCACTAAATTCCCTGAAGAAGTTAAAGCATTCGAGAATGCAAGAACCAGCATGTTATGCCAATTTGAACATTTCCTCCATCGTGAACAGTTAATTTTCAAAAAAAGAAAGATTTTGCTTGTTTCAGAACAAAGGATGATTTCAAAACAGGTTCATTTATATTAAAGACTCAGAAGAGTTTGAAGTCCTAGTGAAGTGTGGGGAATGTCTATATGGCCCAATGAGGCACAATCCATCAGCTCTTCCCTGCTCCAAACCCCCCACCCATAGCCATTACAAGCCTGCTTGTTTACTTGCTACTTGTGTGGACACATGGCTGTGAGTAGTTTACTATTTCCTAAAACAGAATTATGAAAATCTGTAGACAAGCTATCAAATTCAACTAAAAATATGGGAGAAATATACTTGATATGCAACTTGCCTTAATATAGTACATCAGGAAAATATGAAGTGCTGCTAAACAATGCAATTTCCCCCCAGATACTCAAAGTGGTTCTGATTCCAGCTAAAATATCATAGAATTATACCACAGAAAGGTTTGGGTTGGAAGGGATCTTAAAAATCACTTAATTTCAACAACCCTGCCATAGGCAGGGACACCCTCAGGTTGCTAAAAGCCCCATTCAGCCTGGTCTTTAACACTTCCAGGGATGGAGCATCCACAGCTTCTCTGGGCAACCTGTTCCAACGCCTCACCACCCTCACAATAAAGAACTTTCTCCTAAAGTTCTAATCTAAAACTGCCCTCTTTCAGTTTAAAGCCATTACCAGCTTAGGATTGCCCCAACCCAGGTGTAGGACCTTGCACTTGGCCTCGCTAAACTTCATGAGTTCCACACAGGCACGTGTCTCAAGGCTGACAAGCAGGGCATCCCTTCCCTCCAGTGTGTGTACACTCCAGCACACAGCTTGGTGTCGCTGGCAAACTCACCATGGGTGAGGTGAATCCCACTGTTCTTGTCACTGACCAAGGAGTTAAACAGCACCGGTCCCAGGACTGACCCCCAAGGAAGGTCGTTCCTCACTGGTCTCCACTGGAAGCTGAGCTGTTGACCACAACTCCAGTCAGTCCATCCATCAAATCCACGTCTCTCCAGTTTGGAGAGTGAAGGACAGTATTAAATGCTTTGCACAAGTCCAAGTAGATGTTGTCAGCTGCTCTTCCCTCATCCATCAATGTTGTGACCTTATTGTAGAGGGCCATCAAATTTATCAGGTGTAATTTGCCCCTTAGTGAAGTCCTGCTGTCTGTCAGCAATCACCTCCCTATTCTCCACGTGCCTCAGTAGAGCTACCACAAGGATCTGATCCATGATCTTGCTGGGCACTGAGGTAAGACTGACTGGGCTGTAGTTCCCTGGGTTTTTCTTTTCTTCTTTTTAAAAAATGGGGGTTATATTTCTTTTTTTGCAGTCAGTGGGAACTTTACTGACCGCCACAACTTCTAAAATATAATGGCTTAGCCACTTCATCTGTCAGTACCCTTAGGACCCATGGATATATGAAAGTATTTTTCAGTCCTTGTGCTATTTGAAAAATCTCAAGTCTTTTCTATTTACTTAGACCTATACAGAAGTAAAAATATATAAATTTCTTCTTCTTTTCATACTGAAGACACTGGTTTAGCACTGCATTTTTTTTCAAACTTCTCATTTAAAGCAGGTGGTTTAATTTTCAAATCTTCAGGGAAAAATATCCATCTTGGGCTGAAACTTTATCTGTCTCAATTCAGGAGAGAGGATTCATTTTTTTTCTCCTAAAGAAAGTTATAAACCTCATCTTGAAGTCTTTGAAGATGAAATGTATTTTCCCTATGCTCCTAGCTTCAGCAATGGCCTAGAGATTTAACAGGAAAGTAGGTCATTAGAGTCCCAGATACTTTCTTTGACATAGCTAAATGACATTTCTTCTGGAATCCAAATGTCATTTTTGCCCTTTATTCTTAGAAAAATAGAAGTCAATCCCCACTAGAAAACACTGCAATCATTACTTTTTGATAGAAAATTTAAATCAATGAAAAATAAAATAAGTTTGAGGTACTGCTTCTCTTCAGTTTCTGTTTCATATCAGTTTTCTAGGTTTCCTGAGCTGCCCGAGCCTCTTTCAGCTAGCCAGCATTTTCTGGTCAAGAATGAATCTAGATGTACACAAGGCAGCATGTGTGCATTTTGAAGGCCAGCTCACAGAGTTCACCACCGAAAAAATTCTGCTATGTTTCACCCTGATTTAGAGATAAAGAAAACCTAGCATTTTAGCGAACTTTCATGCTACAATCTAACTTCACATTGTAATGCATTCAACAGCCACACAAAGCATAATGACTACATTACCATAGCGCAGAGAAGTGAACAGCAATGGCTGAAACACAAAGCTCAACAGGTTTCCAGTCTAAATGGGCTAATTTCAATCACAAGCCACACTAGTTGAGAGAACCTTGTCTTTCCTTTCACTGGCATCCTCCTGATGCCAGCCCAGATCTCTCCCCCAGAACAGTGTTTCTTCTCTAAGGATCCCCACTTCTCCCACACACATTTTAAGCACAGCTGTGAAATTTTACAGATTGATTGGCATTTTGTGCTTTTCTATTATGCTCCCCCAGGATACACAATTTATGCCTAATAGAAGCTCACATCACACACTCAAGGAAACAAAGCAGAGAGAAACAGGGAAACAATGTGTTTTCACAAGGCCTTAATACTTAAATGACACAAGTGACAGAACAACACTGAAAATGGGAAAAAAAATTACCCAAAACACCCTAGGGCCTGGTGGGAAGCCAAGGGGATGGCCTACCAGGAAAAATTCTGAAATGCAAATCAGCATGGAAGCTGAAAGATCTGAGCACTAGAAATATGGTTTAGTTTAATTGGTATGTAAAATCTGTGTTCAGCATTTACTTAAAAATCCTCTCCCATTTAACTCAGTGCTTTCTTCCTCCTTTCAGGAGTTTCTTCCTCTCGGCACCCTTCACACAGGTCCCAAGTATATCAAACTCCTGTTTTGCCTTCTTTTCTGTAACGGGTTTGGAGGTTTCAACCTCTGACCCCGGTGTGAAGAAGTGAAACACTGGCATACAGGCTTTGACCAGAAATATGGAAAAGGTTCAGACAACTTCCTCTGTAATTCCAGCAGCACAGAACAGAGAGTACTTACAAACAACTGAACAAGATCCACACAGCCACGTGCACTTGTCTTCTGTATAACTAGGATCCTGCTAATGAAAATGCAGGGAAGTCCCTAAAAAACCTCCTCTTGTTTTCTCATAATGTTCATCTAATAATGTTCCCTCATAACGTTCATCTACTGCATGTTCCAGTGCTGAGCTACTGACCTTCTAGAAACTTATGCTTTCACCTCAAACCAAGAAGGTGAGTCAGTAGCTTTGCAAAGAAATATGCTCTGGCATTAGCACAGCAGATACAAAGATCATGCTGGAATTTCCATTACCCACATCAAGTGTGCTAATGTGGACGTGCTCAAGTGCTTTGCTTTGCTAAAGACAAAACCTCTTCTCAGCTCTGACTGACAGTATCGAGTCCAACTCCTGGCCCTGCACAGGACCACCCCAAGAATCACACCATGTCTCTGAGAGCACTGTCCACACACTTCCTGGACTCAGACAGGCTCGATGCTGTGACCACTTTCCTGTTCCAGTGCCCAACCACTCTTTGGGTGAAGAACCTTTCCCTAATATCCAACCTAAACCTCCCCCGACTCAGCTTCAGGCCATTCCCTCGGGTCCTGTCACTGGTCACCACAGAGCAGAGATCAGTGCCTGCCCCTCCTCTTCTCACAAGGAAGTTGTGACTGCAATGGGCTCTCCCTCAGTCTCCTCTTTTCCAGCTGAACACACCAAGTGTCCTCAGCCTCCCCTCATACGGCTTCTCCTCGTTTTAAGTGTGCTTCCCTGATGTTGGACCTTGCTAACTAGATGGTTTCCCAAACCCCAGAAACTTGTAACTTCTCAATGGAGCTACAAGGCCAACTTTTTCTCCTGAGTTTTTGAAGAGAGAAAAAAAGCCAAAGATCAGAGGAATTACATTATGTCTGCTCTGGAAAAGCATTTTTACTAGTCTGCTTTCTGGGGAATATTTATTGTTTGAGTGGGATGGGTATTTCATTATGATAATCATTACAAAAATTAAATTCTGTAAGAGAAGCCCAACCATGGGAGGCAAACCTATTCATCCTTTTCACTTCTGTACGTAACTTTATCTGAAAAGAATGTTGAATTATTAGCTCATTAGTTTTAAACACTTGTAAATTCCTAAAATGCCAATGGACATCAAGGCAGAGATTGATATTCTCCCTTAATTTCTGAGCTTGGGAAGCATTAGCTGACACACTTTACATTTCCAGAAGTCAGTGACAGATAAACACAATAAGTACTATTACCCAAAACAAATGAAAACTGTTACTTCTGAAAGAAACTATGCCATGAAACAAAGGGATTTCCGATGACAGACATTTTGAATGAAAAGTAAACTACGCGAAAAGCAAAAATTTCAACCTTGAGAAACCCAACTAAAATAAATCCTTTTTCTCCTGATGCACCACACACAGCATGTGTAACGTACACACATAGAAATGAGAATAACTATTAGAAAAACCACACAAATAGAAAAGCCACCCCTCACAAAAGAAGAAGGGTTGCAGTACTCTCAGTAAGAGTTAAGAAAAATGAGGCTGTGGGAAACCAGTGGGATGTATTCCATCATGCACAGGTACTGATATAAATCAGGAATCTAATCTTTGCTTACACCATCTAAACCAGCACGAGGAGGAAAGCCAGGCTTTGGCAAAGTTACAGTGACTTCCAACAGCAGCTCTAAGGCACATGGGGACCTGCAAAGCCTAGGTAGGACCTCTACCCTTGGCTGCTGCAAAGGGTGTTAATTCAGAATCAACAACTTAAGGCAAACACTGCATATTTGTCTCCATCTCTAGTGATCCACCAGATCTTGTGGTCAACAGATCAGCACAAATCATCCCATGATCATTTCAAATCACACCAGATTTTTTGAAATAGCACTGTATGAACAGCACAGGAAAAAAAACCTCACTACAAAGCACTCTGCTCAAGTGTTTTCCACTACCTTTCCCTTACATGCAGTCCATCATTGAAATGTGAGGAAGTCCTTGAAGTTATCAGCCCTTGAAAGAATCCCAGAGTAATGCTGAGCATAATGCCTACTTACAAAGAACTAGAGATCCTTATGGAACTCAGGTAGCACACATGAAAAAGTCTTAGCTGATTGAGGTCTTTATGCTTCAACCAAGAAAGCAAGCTAATATAAAAATAAAGCTACAAATGTTAGCAGTGATAGTGAATCCTCAGCCATTTAAACACCATGTGTTTCACCGACCACTGTCCACTAAAGTGAAATAAATTCTTTGAAGATCTGATGCCATAGAGAGACTTAAGAAACAAATCTTGAGAACTGAGCTAATGTGGAGAATCAGAGTAAGTCCTATGTTGTTCAATAAAGCATTTGAGGGGAAAAAAAATCCTTATATTTAAAGCACTTTCTCCACTTCATTTGGTTGTAAAAGCACTCTGGAACAAAGCCAAGCCCAAAAGAAAACCCTATGCTTTCGAAAGTGTTTATCAACAGAGAAGTAAAAATCAGTGACTATGGATTTACTGTAATCAACTGTTACCTTTTCTCTCCAGTATTTAAGTATAATTGTCAAATTCCTTTTCTCTCTAAGAAATTTTTTCTCAACAAAATTGAAGAATTCAGATATTTGGGACAAAGAGAAGTTGACAACCTGCCTCAGAGCAGTAGCTCCATCCAGCTGCCAGATTTTAGGCAATCGCGCCCAGCAATTCCACAGCACGTTTAAAATATGACAAACACATCTTGGGAGCTCACTATATCCTTTTGATTGTACCTAAATTAACAGTCTGGACTCTGAAGCAGTGTTTTGTCTGGCTGGAATGTGAAAAATTACTTAACTGAGCCAGTGCACAGCAATATGTGTCTGTGTCCTATGTGTTCACGATACTTTCATATGGGAAATGCAACTCAATGCCTACAGAAATTCACTGCAGATAACCATAAGGGCTCAGTGCTTAATACCATGACCAGATTTACAACAGTACCTCCATTCAAATAGCAAATAAAGGAACCACATTTCCAGCAGAGTTCTATTCAAGTATGGCAAGCTCTCCTAATACACTGCTTTTGACAGCCTGGTCTCAAATACTTAACAACCAAATGAGGGCAGACAAATTGAAAAAAAAAAGCAATCAGAATTCATTTTAGCCATTGTGGAGGGAAGAGTGGCCTATCTGAAAGCTGGGGAATAAGAACTGACAAAATGCTTTAGTGGATGATAACCAGGTCCACCTCAAAATGGAACATCCTCCCTGGAGTCCCTCTCCCATAACTGTGCTGCACTTCACAAGCGTGAAAACAAACATTATCTTGCTCCATCCCAACTTCTTCTACACTGCCTAAATAACTATTCAGTCAATAAATGACTGACATATTGGTTCAGTGTAGATGTCTCTCAAATGAAAAGGACACGTCAACAGCAATAGCCTGCTCCTACAGATATTATTTCAGGGAGGCTTTGTACTTTCCTGTGCTATTTCTGTGGTGTTCAAGTGGCTTTGTTCCATGATGACCCGCAACTTTAATGAGTGTGTTGCTTTACCACAACTGTTAATAGTGCTTTTTTACATCTGTTCTGGAAAACATACCAAAATAAAATGCATTAAAAGCAGTAAAGAGGACATATATGCTTGTCAAACTGCTGCTTCCAGTGCTCTCCACCTCAGAAAGGAAAAGCCAATTCATATTTTCACAGCCTCCTTAGCACATAGCAGAACTTGAGACCTTGAATGGGAGAAGGATTCTGGTTGGAACCACAGTGGTGAGCATTTGGGCTCACATGACACCACGTGGAAATCTCAGCTGTCTCAATATTGGAAGTATCTTACAGGTGCTAAGGCCAAGTATTTCCCCAATATAATTGCAAAGGGTGAAGAGCAGTGAGCAACTTTGTTAAGAGCTATTATCATCATTATGATTCCAGTTTTTTCCCTCTGAGGATCATCTGGAGTTTTTAAGGAAAAAAAAAGTATAGAAACATATTTTGTGAATCTTCTAAAAAAACCCCTCTACAACTCAGACAACTGCTTTCTCTCCCAGATTGGCAAATGATATATATAAAATATACTTAAGTAAATATGTATGGTTTTTTTGAGAGTCCAATATAATTATAATGCTTTATGTTATCTGATGGAAATATCTGTGAAAGAACCTATTATCTTGATCTAATGTGAACTTTTGCACTCAAGATTTAAAAAAAAAATAAATCAACAAAACCCAACACAGTGTTACATTTAGAGACTGAACATTAAATTGAAAATACCATATTCTTTTCACCAAAATAGAACAAGAACTGAAGAAACAATAATAATTTCCTACCTAAATTAATTTCTCAAATACCTGCTCCTGTATAAGTGTTGACAGCAAAAGCGTGCAAGGAAGAGCAATGTTTCATATCTGCCTTCACAGTCCCTCTGCACTCTTAATATGTTAATTTTCAAAACTTTTTTTATTTTTCTGCGCACTGTCTTCACAGATAAGCATCAAATTTTGTTCTTCATCACCACTTTCCTCCCCCTCAGAAACACTGAATGTGAGAAAACTGACTCTTAACTTCCATGAGAAATCCTGGAGGAAAACTGTGGCAGACATAGGAATGAAATCCACACATTTCAACCTCACAGGTCTAACCAATGGATAGGATTTAATCACCAGAAAAAAGCACTGGACCTCCTATGTTATACACTGGTAGCAGTGACTAAACTATAGGGGAGGGAATACCAAAGAGACAGTAAAGGAATGGTTATTAAGCCTTCATTAGCTTTGTTGTTCTCTCCAGAAGTACAGTCACTTATAAATACTAAAGGTGCTTTTAATACCTTAAAGTGACATATGAATGTTCTACCTTCAGAAGTTGAAACTGTATTTTGAACAAAAACATCATAAGATTTTACAAAGAAGAGCTCCTCTATTTCTACAGCACTAGCATATCTGAAAAATTTCAATCAGGCTTCAGATCACACTATGCTACTACAACAGTCTTGGCAAGCTTTTTGTAATGACCTTGTAGTAAAGGTGGAATATGACAAGCTTTTATTTTTACATGTCTCAAGGGTGAAAGCTTATAACCATAAATAAATGCTCCTCCAAACTACTGTGAGTTATGGAGTTTCCCCAGACTCTACACTGGATTCACACTTTCAAAATCTATACGCTTCCACTTGTTTTTAATTTTTGCCATAATGTTGCAGCGTGTCATTTTTGCACGATACCCTGAGTTATCCATCCCTCAGTAAAGAAAACACTGCAACAGCAGAGCTAATACCTGACTGAAGTCAATAACTGAATAGCTCAGAAATTTGTGAAAATAATGCAAATAAGACAAATAGCAGTGTTTGTGTCTCCTCTGTGTACATTTATCTCCTCCTGGTCCTAACATGGACAGATGCTGCTGCTCCATGTTACTTGCTTGACTCTATGGTAATTTTACCTTGAGTGAGACATATGCTTGTCTAATTACATGTTCTGAAGAAAGGACCTAAAGTGGTGGGTTTGGACTCTGCATGTCTTCCAGCTGTGTTAATCAGTTCTGGTCAACACAATTTATCTTGGTTTATATGGTTTTCAGTCCAAACAATGGAATTAATGAAACCTATTATTCACCACTATGATTTTCAAATACTTATGTAGAGCAACACAATAAACTTTACCATATGCTGTGAGAAAATCTAAGAGATGGTTGGGTAGGACATGACCATTGATGGAAATCTGGTGAAGTCCAGAGAAACAAATTGATTCCCAACTAAAAGATAAAATGAGTCATTGCACAACTACCCAGGCAATAACAGAGTATATTTGCACAACATCCTTCACATGATCCCTCCTGATTTAAACTTCAAATAAGCTGATACCAATTTCATTGACATAATGAGAACAAACAAAATAAATCAAGTGAATAAAGTCCAGAGCAATCTTTGCCTCCTGGACAAGATGCATTTAGACAGTGTATCAACTGCTACGATGATTTATATTAGAGACTGAGATGTAGGTTTTAAGTAGCGTTGTTAAAGCTAAATTTAATCTTATGTTTAAAGAAGGAGTTTAAACCAGTCTCCTCTTTTAAAAGTAAGGCAGAAACAACATACCTCTGCATTTGTAGAGGAACTGACTGAAAGAAAAAAATGTTTAACCCTGGAACTCAAAGACAAAGACAATTTCTTTGGGATATGGGTGCAGTACAAGTCAAGAAAAAGAGGCATCTCAAAAATCTCCTGGATATTCAACAAGCTAAAAAAATAGTACTGTTAATATCAAACTTGTGAAGGAAGTGAAATAGAGGTAAAGGCATTTAATGTACTTAAAAGTGTAATATTAAAATAGAAGAAAAGTTTAAAGATATCTCCCATCAATAGGACTTCCTCTAGAAACCAGTTGTGGAGAGAGAATACAGTGTTGTCTATATATAGAATGAATGGGTACAAAAGCAGTACTTCATTAGGAGAAGCAGTGGGACTATGATATGAAGGTTATTTCCCACTGAGAAAAATTAAAAACAGAGCTATATAGCTAAGATGGGGGAAAGGAGCACGGCAGAAACAGCTACCAATCCAACAGGTTTTTATATAGATTGGATAGCACAAATCCTGCAAAGTTAAGCCAGTTACATCTTTCCCCAGTCTCCTCTTGAGACTTTGGAATCTTCTTGGAAATGTTACCATTTCCAATCTGTTGGCCTCAGGAGTCTTAAGAACAGGAAGAAATGTTGTCCTTCTCAACATGCACATGATAACTGATCTTTCCGAGGGCTCGTTTTCCCCTCCTACGACAGCAATTGGTCTTTATATTTTTATTTTTCTTTCAGTAGGAGGTTGCCATATTCATCCTCACTGTTCCCAACTAAAAATACCAAACCAAACTAAAAAACCAAACGCAACAACAACAACAAAATCCCAAAACTCACCATGAAACAAACACAAAACCCAGCAACCCCCACAACCAAAATTACCACAGATTCCAATTTGCATTTGGAAGGGTTATAAAGCCAAGTACCTTACTGAGGTTTGGGGCAGCTCTGGAAATAACTTAACAGCAGATGCCACAGAATGTATCAAAGAAATGAAAATGAGGAGCACAGACTCCATTCCTCAAATGATTACATTCAAATGAAGACACTTGGCCCCTCTCTTTCACTTGCTGACTGAAAATTGACACATCATTAGCAGATCTGGTAGGATCACAGAGCCTGGAAACCATTGTCAACTGCTGCCAGAAGATATTTGCAATAATATTGCCCCCAAAATGTCACAATGGCCCTTCATAAAGGGTCAAGCAGTCTTCAAGCCAATGCTTTGCTGAAGGAAATGCTCATTTATAGAGATCAAGTTAAACAAATCTCATCTGGTGCATTAAGAAACAGTCCTTAAAATATTTATGCACTGAAACAATTCTGATAGTCTGAGATTTTCAGGTGGCATCTTCAGTTTCTGCTTCATCAAATTAAGAGCCGTAAATGACCATTTTCACGTTTCATTTTAGCCCCTACCCTTTAAAATCCTTCTGAACTAGACTTCTTGGAAATGTCACAAGTATTCTGTTCAAAACATGACTGTGCTGTGGCAGCACCTGCCCAAAGTGGTCCAAAGCAAGATCCATCCTTCTATGCAAAATCCAAGTATTTACCCTTTCTGGAGAACACAAAAAATCTCATGCTGTTTCTTCTAGGTTTGACAGTCTAAGAAAGAAAACCACGGTAAAACAAAGCAATCATTGTGTGAATCTATCCTGGAGCTGTGAAATCCTTGAGATACTTCAATTTGACTGGAAGGCTCTGAGCAATCAGATTTAAGAGGGTTTTACTTATTCAGTAGTTAGGTCTAGATGACCTGCAGACCAAATGACCTTCCAACCTAAATTGATTCTAAGTGCCACAAAGCAAGGATAAAGTAGAGAGTTCAACAGCTGCTTTACAGCACTTAATACAAGCAGTCTTCAATAAAGTCTGAGAAAATACTTGAAAGGAAATACTATTGAATGCAATGTTTGAGAGCAAGGGTGCCCTCCTTACAGACAATCCCACGAGGAGGGGGAGGGAAGAGGGAGATCGGCAGTTTTCCCATGCTAACAGTGCACAAACAAAAGACAGGTGGTCCCACAGAATATCACCCTCTAATGAGCTCAGGAAAACCTCAGATCTCAGGGCAGGCGTGAGCCCCAGCTGCACCTTGCTGAAAATGGCAGTACAAATTCCAGACTTTCAGGAGGGAAAGATGAAGATCCATAAATAAGATCACAGACATAAAAGAGTGGCAGATTAGATATTGTGAGTACCAAAAGTGAGACTCCTTCTGAGAATTCTCTCAGCTGTGAATTGATGTTTCTGATGCCATGTTAGACACCTGTTTGCCAGTTAAGTGTGATACTTTCAAAGGATGAACAGAACCTTCTTTAATGCTTAGACAGAGCAACAAGAAAAGCAGTAAGACATCATTTACTTTATGTCTTCCATCACAGGAGATTATAAAATAGGTCCTATGCTTTAATTAAAAGATAGAACTATTGCAGGACTGAATTTCTTGTGGGTATTGGGTACCTTCATCACACCAAAGGAAGAGCTGAAGACTTCTTGAAGGCACTGTGCAACTGTGAATATACATGTACATAATGTACATCACAGTGTCAAGCCCAGTTTACCAAATATAGCTTCAGCTGTGTATTCAACATTCGTGTGTGCTTCTGAAATAAGGGTGTGTTAATGTCCACAGATGAGCGGGGCCCATGAGTAATTCTGACTCATTCTATAACTCCAGTGCCTCCAGGGCAGTTTCTGTTTGAATGGCAATGTATGGGTACGTGAAGTGATCACTGAATATGGATGAGATTGTGCTTATTTGTGCTGAAAATTTGCTTCTGTGGATGTGTTTTGGTTTTGCCTTTTTTTTTTCTTTTTTTGTTAATTATGAAGGTCTTAAAGTCTTGACCCACCGTTTTACAGCATCACAGCTGAATATATAACAGTACAGAAAAGAGTAAAGCAAATTTCAAAGCATGCATAGGCAAATACATGAACTCAATTTTATTCACTCCCCTCACTCATGGCATTCAATGCATGCAAAGTTTCTGAGAAAAAAAAAAGCCATGCAAGGGTTTAAAAAAAATAAATCTGAGATGTATTTTAATTATTGATTTAATTATACTAACACATTAACACCATCAATTGGCTGGTTTTTCTGACTATCTTTATTGTTCTACTTCTTAAGCTAAGCAATGTATATAACTAAACTTTATAAACATCCTGAGTATGAGCTCTTAACTTTCAAAATACACACAAACATGCATAGATATTTCCCTTAAAACCTGATGTTTAATTATCAGAAAACTCAATTTTATCTGACAGAAATAACAGAAAAAAATTACATTTTCATGCTTTTCTATGAAAATACATGTTCATACATATAAATACATTTTCATGCATATATATACACAAGCATGTATGGATTTATATGTATATGTAAGTCAAAATACACCCCTCAGGTTACATTTGCTACATCACTGCTTCGTTGAAATTCAGGAAGTGGTTTACAGCACTGCTGACCTTACATGATTAGTTCTGAAAGGTTTATTTCTTTGTCACACTGATTTGTGGCAATCACCTTGCTGCTCTGAAGTCATGAATCTCTGTAGGTAATATAGCATGCCTTCCTATATATTGGTATGCTATCAGAAACAGTGATGATCATTTATACTGGTGTGAAGAGACGGGGAATGCTTAGGAGACATTTAGGAGTTCATTGTTCTCTGTTCAGATATTTATGACTATGATTAGAGATAAAAAATAAAAATTACATTTACATATTTATGAGCATTTTTATGCAATATCTTCATTTCTATTAAAATGCCATAAATATCCCTGCATTGCTATAATGCAAGCCAGAAATCTAACTACAATGCACTTGGTTTTATCTTTTTTCTAAAAACTTCCTAAATTAAAGCAGTGAACAAAATACAGCGTGAGCAGTGCTGATTGATAAAAACAATGAAAATAGTCTGCACTTAGGTGCAATTACAAAATTGTAAAGAACTAATCTATCATACAGTAAGACCTAAAGATATTTTTCTTTGTTTTGAGAAGCAGAAACAACCTCATGGGAAAATGCGTGGGCTGCAGAACCATGCAACACAAATTGAAGAGCGCAGGCAGAAACTCACCTCTAGCTTTGTTCTTTGTAGCAGCCACTGGAAGCAAGGAAAAGATTGCACAAGAAGAAGAGAACAAAGATAGATTAGACAGAAGTTTGAGCAGGTAAGAATACAGAGAAACTTTATCACTATCGATTCAAAGCTAACAAACACAGTTGCTAGGATTATTTGACCTATTTATTAGAGACACTGCAGTGCTATGAGATACTTCAGATCTATGATTCTGTCAGAAACCCTGTGTTGAAAACTTAGAAAATATATCAGAACACGCACTCAAAAAGCATGTCGAGGAGAGCAGAAAAATCATGGATCATTAATCACAAGCAGGTGAGAACATATGTACACACATTTGTGAATTCTAAAACTTAGTGCAATTTGCCCGGCCAAAAGTGCATTCTGAAGTACCTAAATCTTACATCATTCCCTTGCTCCTATTTCTTGAAACATCATTCTTCTGTGAAGCTGATGCAAACAAACATTGGTTAAACTGCAGACACTCCAAGGATTTATAATCTATGTTATATGATCATTGTTTTTCTTCATTGAAGCCTATATCTTCAGGTTGTTCTTGCACCAATGGAGCACGCAAAGCAAAAGGGGCAGGCAATATTTTAATGAACAGTGATCAGTGTTCAAATTCAGAGAAAAAGGGAGAGCCTTTTTCTAAAGTCTTCCTTGAGTATCCTGAAATCACATATTTTCACGCTATTAACCGTGTATGCCCAACAAAGTAAGAAAAACATGAGTAGCAGCTTAAAATGTTCCATTAACCTCTGCCCTACCACCAAAATAAATAGAATCATTATTTTCTGTTTTCCGAGGCTCATAGATAATGCTGTTGATAATTAGGACCCAAAGTTAGAATGGAATCACTCTGTTAGCTAAATTACACAAAAAGATACTATCCACAACTCCCTAAACTATCAAGTGCACTCTGAAAAGGCTTTCATTCAAGAGCATCTCCAGGAAAAAAAGGTACCTCAGAAAAGAAACCCAAGTAATTCCTCTTCTGCTGGCCCTTCTTGTAAGACAGAACTACATTAACAAGTCAAAGGCAGCTACACTTGTGACCAAAAGGCACAAAAGAAAAGGAGAAAGACCCAATTCCCAGTCTGCTCTGTTTGCTTCTCTTGTTCATACCTAAAGGAGTTTGTTTGGTTGGTTGGTTTGGTTTTGGTTATGGTTTTGTTTAGTTTTTTATTTTGTTTTGTTCGTTTTATTTTGGTTTGATTTGGGCTTTTTTTGTCTGCTGTTTAACCAATCAGTCTTTACCAAGACAAAAAAGGAGACATGGCAGTGAAGGCCAATTTGCCACATATATATGAAGAAATTGCTGGAAAACTGAGATTTTTAACAAAAAATGTCAGCTTCTTAGATATTAATTTTTTTTCCTTCACTGATCCCTCCTTTACTTCCAGATGCACCATGCCAAATTGGCATAATTCTCCTGGCAGTGAAAACAAAACAAAAAAAAGCAGTCTCATGATGTCTACACTCAGCATTACTTCATGAAACAGTTCTGCTTTGGGGAGGTACAACGAGTGCAGATGCTCCTGCAGAGCTCTTTCCATAAGGCTATTTAACAAGACACATTCACCTGCAAAACTGCCTGTAAATCTTGCATATGCTAAAAATTGCTTGTGCAGTAAACAAAATTAATGGTGCCGTTCTAATTTCACAAGAAGTGAGTGGTTTCTCCTTCATGCAAATATAAGTTGATAATGAATGCACCGAGTTCATCAACCTGTTCATTTTCTCACGCTTCCCCTTCTTTTTCAGCCCTAAGAATTACATGCACGTGAATGCATTATCACTTCTAGTCAGATTATTCATGTAAACTTAACAAAGGTCTGGAGGAAATACTATCTCCCTCTCCCCACGGGAAATTTAAAAGCAACAGGAAACTTTATACTTACTTAATCCCAATAAAAATGATATATGTGTGAGTATGGATATGTAAATACATACATTAAAATACACATGTACTTGAATTCTTCAGAATAAATATATATACACACATATGCATCTGGAAACGATATAATCTGTGTTTGGGTACCTATATATATGTATATTAGAAGAATCCATGCATTCTATAATTAGACAGCTTTATTTTGAAGCGTGTGCACTAGACAGAGCATTATTACCTATCACGTATCGGTAAATAAAGAAAAGATATAAATGAGATTGTACATTATAATTGGAAGTAGGGCAGGTTACTAGGCTTGTTAGGCCAATTATAACTCTCTGCAAATCCACTAATAGAGGACTAGATGACAGTAACCTTCTTAAAAATGTCATGTTCAATACTTGTAAGTTTTTCCTCTGACAGCACGGTCCAATTACAAGTCAATTCGTAAAGTTCAAATGGCACAACAGCCAAATTAGCTGAAAATGGTCTTTCAAAATATAATTCTGCCTACTGCAGGCAACTAGCTGGAGCTGTGTCCATCAACAAACCATCTTTTTGATACCTAGCATGAGGGAAAATTCCCTTTCACTGTTATCACTGAGGTAGGTATTTCTCTTTCCAAAGGCAAAAAAAAAAAAATTCTCTCTTCCCTCTTTACTCTCCTTGTCATTCTGTGTAAAGAGAATACAACTTTTAGCTATATCCATTATGTTTGAAAATTTTTATCAACTTATCATCATTACATGAAAAGTCATGGAAGAGAAGTGTAGATAAATGTTTCAAACGAGCACCAGCAAGACTGAAATTTAGCAGAGGGAAGGTGAGATCTTGGTTAGAGCACCAGATGTGGGATAACTCAGCTTTTTATGCCACTAAAATCAGTGACAAAAGACCTGTGGGTTTTTACAAACAACGTTACAGTCAAAGGATCCACTTTTGCTCTAAGTCTTCAGCAAGGCAGTTGATTTCTCTGCATTTCACATAACATGTTCTCTTTTTCTCCACCTAGACCTCCTTGCTTGCTGATTAAAGAGACAAAGTCTTCAAGGCAGTGAGTCTCTCCTCAAGGCAGTACACTTGTAGGACATTGATTTGAAACTTCTGTAACACAAGTAAAATGCTTTAGGACTGGTCATTTTGGGGGTACAATGGAACCTAAAAACTAGGATTCGCTGTATGTGGTTGGCACATGCTTTATTTGGCTAAATGAACAAGACAATCAGCAAATGGATAAAAAGGAAGGGAAATGACTTCTGGTACTTCCATATGTTCAGGGATTTCTGTAAAAACCATTTATAAGGGTGTTTTTCTTTAGTTGCTCTGTCTTGTCTTTCTTAGGAAATTGATTCTGGACAGGGAGGTATGCTACAGAAAAGTGTGAACAATGACCTTTGTTGGAATTTAAGGAAAATTTTAAAGACCAGAGAAGAAAGAAAGACGAAGTGGGAAGAAAAGACCATATTTTCAGAAGCCGGGTTGAAAGGCATGACAGAGCTACTAGATTTCTAGGTAAGGCTGAGAAATAAATCTCTTCTACTTTCTCTGTCAAGATTAAACAGCATTGTATTTTCTGAAGGCTCTTCTGGTCACGGAATATGTAAAACAAAAAGGTTGGAAAGGTCTGTAGAGCGAGGGGATCACAGAACAGCAAGAAGTCAAGGTCAGAGATCTCAGGGGAGTCCACCATGAGAGATCCAGAAAGGAGAGGACAACCGTGCCAGGTCCTCAGTCGTGGCAGTTAATTTTCACAGGACTAAGGCTTTCAGGGCATTTTCAAATCAGAAAAGCAATTCTGTTGTAGCTGTGCTGCTGAAAAAATGTTTTTTAGAAATCACTGCCTGAACATAAAAAGCTAGATTCAAATTTCAAACCCCATAATATACCCTTGCTCTCAAATATCAATAATATATTGTGCTTTATTTTCTGTGATATATCTTTCTGACTTCTTGCTTTTTGTATGCCAACAATTGTTAAATTACATTCTTTGATAAATGGTGGCTACAAGTTGTTCAATCTTTTCTCCACACTCAGCTGTCTCTACAGTGTTCAATTTTGTGGACATTTTTAGACAGATTTGATATAGCATTTATTTTATTTTTCTCTCATATGTGATTTATTATTCAATTTGGGGTTTTGTCTTCTGTCTTTGGAAAAAACTGCATCTTTCCAATTACTTCAATAGCTCAATAAAAATAAAAAAAGGGAAAAAGTATTTCCCCCTGATATCCAGCTTACTTAACCTTTTATTTCAAAAGGAGAAAGAAAAAGGAAAGTGAAAGGTTTGAGGTCAGTCTTGTTTTCATTTCACCTATTCCATGCACTAACAATGCAGACAGAGGAAAAACCAGTCTAAGTTCTAAATGTTATAATGACTGTATTCAAGAAAAGAAACAATATGAAAGTCACATTGCACATAATGTCACATAGAGCACATTGCATTGATTTTCTCCTGAATACACTAATGCACATTTCCAGGAAATCTGGAGGTCCTCTCCTCTTCAATAAAAAATTAAGGCATCAACAGTCTACAGGATGGATGTATTTAGTTATCTGTATTTTTGTTCCAGTTCTAAAACCTTTTGTTACCGTGGAATGTGAAAAATGATCAGAGAAGCAGTATACACAAATACCTCCCACCCCCACAAAAAACTCCACAAACACCCACACAACCCTGCTCCCCAACACACCCAATATATAATGCATATAATGCAGATTTTTGGTTTTCAAAATAAAGGTGGCTATTTTCGCACTACCTAAATTTAGAATTTTCTCTTTAATTTTAGGGTGATGATGACAAGAACATTTTTTTTCCCCTTTGGGTAGACTGATGGATTATCACTGATCATTTAGGTCACCTAAATGCCAGCTCTAATTCTCTGACTGGAAAAGCTCCTTTGTGTGACAGAAGGCTTAGTAGGATCATTTTCTCCAGAAAATAATGCAAATTATTAGGTTGCCACAGACTAGAGACCTATTCAAAGCAAAGATACCAGTATATGCTATAATTCATGATGCTTTTCCCCCTCTTTTCCAAAACCAACATTTTCCAAAAGCCACTGGAGGAGAAAGAAACCACTACCATCACCTGAAATTCTTGGTGGGAATTTGAGCCTCCTGCATTCAGGAAGATTTTGCTGCCAAGACTTAGAACAGTGGCTGACAGATGACAGAGAAATCTGGGATTTTAGGAGTTCTTTTAGCTTTGGATACAGTATAAAAAACATAGATACATTATCATAGATAAATTTGTTTACTTCTGGTTTTCTAATCTCTCATATGATTGCCTTTATTGCTATACCTTTGCATTTTATACTGAATATTCTTTTTTATACATAAGTTCTGCACACTCTTCTCATGGAGATTTCTAAAACATCAGTTAGTAAAATTTGCAGATATAATCCGAATCCATATATTCCTAGATAAGCTTTCCTCTATGTATTCATATAACCATTAAAAATCTGTGCAGTCATGCACATGTAATTAAATGGAATCTAAACATGTGACCTTCTATTGTTCTAATTATTCTATATTCTATCTTTGCATCATTCTAACCACAACACAAGTTCCTAAAACAACATCAGCTAATTTTTGTCAGAAAGAGATAAATTTCACTTACTCAACTCATTCATTGATCTTCAAAAAACCAAGAACTTTTTTGGTTCTGAGAATTTAACATATTTTTTCCCTCAGGGTTCAAGAGAAAAACTACAAATGAAGTGAAATGCAACAACAGTATGTGATTTTGCCATGACAAAAATTGATTTTTTTTTAATCACAGCTGTAACATTAAATGTATAAAATATAATACATAATGAATATATGCTATACAGGAGGGATTATGTGTGTATGTAGTAATTTGTAATAATTTTTCCTCTTAGAACATAAAATACAGTCTTGAAGATAGAACTGAAAAAGGGACAAAAATGCTAATTTGGAAGGGTTTATGAAGAGGTCAGCTACTGCATCCTCTGGGCTTGAAGCATCATGAGTTATCTTTGGACTCCTCCTAACGGATTGACAAACATATTGTTAAAACCTGTGATGATGGGGACTTCAAAAGCTCTCCAGGTAACCTCTTTTAGTGCACAGTTGTCCTCTTAATGGTGAATTGTTTTGGTCACATACAACCTAACCATCCTATGTAGGAGACTAGTTCAATTACTTAACCCTTTTCATACCTTCCATGAGTAGAAACAATAGAACACAAACTTCTTTAATGTAACCCTTTGCAAATTAGAACTTTTAATATTTCTCTTCTGTGCCTAAAAAAATCACATTCTTCCACTTCCTTAATAGAACGTTTTTCAACTTCCACTTAATTGTCTTCGTCAGTTTTAAAACCGACGAGATTATCACATGCGGCGACTTTTATTATGTGGCACTAATCACAAAATGTTGAAAAACATGCAGCTCTGTTTTCTTTCTGAAAAGTAGACTATAAATATAGTAATTTTGTTCTCGATGCTCATTACAGCTGGCATGATGGAGATCAGCAGAAGCATCTTATAATCCCAACATCACTAGAGTTCGGGATTCCAGCTGTAGCTGATTCACATCAGCAGCTGGAAACACGTCACACAGTATATGACTGTATAGTGAAAATAGAGGATGAGTGTAATCATGCCCTAAAGGCTCCTCTTAAAGGCACTGAGATAACATGATTTGCCTGTCCCAAAATGCCAACTTTATGCATGTTATAATATAGCTGGACATGTAACTTCTACAAGCAAGGCAAGTTGCAAGTAGGCAATTTTATCAAAAGTTGGGTTTCCGTAAATCATCACAGAAATTTCACTTGCAAATAAATAACACAGTTGATAAACAAGAGTAAATACAATTTTTATATTCCGTTTTATCAAGGTGACAATGTTTTAAGAAGTCTGTATAAAGGCAACTCTGGAGTAGCAGAATGAAGAACTCAGCAAGGCCATAAGCGTGGTTCTGTTGGGCAGAAATACAAGTTCAGCCCTCAGATCTATTTCACAGATGTTCTAAAACTTAAAACAAATATTTGAAAAACTTTGATATTCATTCATCATCTCAGACAAGCTATGAGAATCGTTCATCACACCGAACTGCACCCACACATACTTGCCCAACTTCTGGTATGTCACAAATAGAAAGGAAAAGATCCTACTTAGAAACACTTAGCAAACTATTTAGCTGCAAATTGGCTGTCACCGTGTGACTGTGATTGGTCAGAAGCAGCTGTAAAGCAGTAAGCTTGGGTTTCTTTTCACATCTGCAGATCAAACCATGAAAAGCACCTCAAACTATGCCTTGTCCATTTTGCTCAACCCAGGAGCAACCTGTGACATTCATGTCTCGTATCAGGTTGTTTTTTTTTTTGCTAATGTATATTCCATCTGACTTTATTACAAACAGAAATTTCCTCAGTCTGCTGCGCTTATATACATTAATTTCTAGTCACAGTCCACAGGTCTGATAACCCACAAAGGGCTAATGGTTCCTGATTTGAAAATAAACTCCCAGATAATCTGCATGAAATCAAAGATATTGTAATCCAGAGCAAGGAGCTCGGTAGACAAACAGCCAGGGTTCTCCTTATGTTACCTCTACTTACAATTAAATCATCTACTGTAAGCCCTAAGAAGGTTTTGAAAAGGTAACTGTTTTTTAATTGCATGGTACTTTCCCTATTATTTATTTTTCTCTTTTTTTTTAAATATCACAGCCCTTGGTATCTCTATATAAGAAGTGTTACATCACAACCATAATAGATCATCCCTATAAAGTGCTTCCCTAATAAGGTTAAACTAAGTATTAAGGGCCATTGGGGCACCAGCAATTGAAACATGTGGGAAGCAGCACATATTTGAAAGGACAGAGAATTAAAACCTTAAATAGAAAAATAAGATTTTTTTTAATCCCCAAATATTATCAGTTCATACTTTTCCAGATATTGAGAGATAAACTTGGGTAACTGACAATATTGCTGAAAAAAATACCATAATAAATTCAGTGCAGAGCTCAAACACTTGGATTTTCTTAGGCTTAAATGAACATCAGTGCCTATGTTCTAAACCTAAGCACTTCTTCAGCTGGAGAATGGGAATTTCAGGCGTAACAGCAAACCAACAACAGTATTTTATTAAGACCCCCAAATACCAAAATAAAGCTTACACCAGAATAGTACTATATTAAAAACCGACTTTTGTATTTTTTAATGTCATTTACTGCTGTTTTTTCTATATTTTTCTGACAGTTCAAGGAACAAGGGTAAACTAAAAGAAAAAAAAAAAACCATTAAGACTCTGTACTGTGCCCAAGGTTCAAATATTTGACAGCAATTTATCATCTGCTATTCATAATCATACCAAAAAAAGGCTAACTACTATTTTTTATTTTATATCTGGCTTTACAACAAAGGAGTCCAGTGCTGGAAAAAGAAAAGACTCAGTGCCACTCCATGTTGTCAGCCAATATCAAATTTGATGCCTACTAGTGCTGTTAAGGTGAAAAGCTGCCTTGGCAAGACTTCCTAAATAAGACTTCTTTTTGTATATTGGATGAGATACATAAATGAGGAACTATTTTTATAAGAATGCACTGTCCAGAGATAAATTTCATCCTTACTATCAATCTTTTTGATCTGACACCATCTTTCACTGCATATCTGAAACTTTACCTCACTATATGCATTAATTTAACAATGTAGTCATACTAAAAAAAAAAAAATCATTTCCTGTATATAGTTATAATCTTCTGCTATTGTTTTAAATATATACATGTGTTGAACATGCAAGCAAATACAGTTAAACTAATCAGGTATCCTAGAACTTTCCCGCAGTTACAAGAAATAGAACTGAAAATTCACAAATTGAAGCAATTCACAAATCTAGACTAAAGATTTTACATCCTCCCCCACTCTTTTCGTATAAAGAAACACAAGCCAATAATTCTATATGAGATTAAGACTGGAGGGATGAATACCCAGAAGCTACAATCATATACCCTGATATTCAGAATTTCTAAACTCATAAAAGAGCAATTAAGTTTTTCAGGCAGGAAAGAAAGCAATATTAAATTTAGAATTTAAAACACTGTTTAAAAGGCTTGAAAATGAAAGTTTCAAAAAAGCTGTAATTGTTTCAAATGGTATACTCTTTATACTGCCATGAGCCCCATTTTTGTTTGATCTGAGCATTTAAATGCATTTCTATTCCTATTCATTTCTACAATGAATTATATTGCCACTGTACTGAAATCATTTGCAGGCAAGATTAATTTAAGAATTTATCTATGTTTACAGCAGTTATCATTAGTCCTGGCTCTCCATATCACACTCAGGTTACTACATGCAATCATAGGCCTAAAGTGTTGGCATTTAAAAAGCTGGAAGCACTGTCTGTGAAGGAATATTCAATCTGGAAGCTTTTTGAGGTAATGAAATAAAAAAAAAAATTAATTTATTACTGGGCACTAAGCTGATGGGCTGAAAAGCTCTGCTTAGGTGGTCGGCAATCATAATTAGAAACTACATTGATATTTAAACTCTCTTTAGATTGCATTCCATCTGAATGAGTTTCAGAAGGGGTGGCTGACACCTTGCCAGCCTAACCAGACCATCCACAGACTGCTGACACGAGCTGTTGATGTGGTTTGTCACAGCTTTGTTCTGCACTGGGGCCTTTTACCGTGTGCCCTTTAGCTGTACACATTGGCCATCCCTCAAAACCAGACCAGATACATTTCCTGAACATCTCTGTTCTGTCTCGGAGTCATCAAAATAAGGACTTATTATAGAACATCTTTAGCAGGGTGTGTAGACACAGTAAAACTACAGTCAGCACATGCACCTGGCAAACAGACACACTGATGGTGGTACACGGATCACTGTAGAAGCAGCACCAAACAAAAGCTTCTGAGTGACTGTCAGAAATAGGTGAAGCAAGGAAAACAACATTCTGCAAGTTCTGCCACTTTGGTGGCATGAAAATGAGAAGGCTGAAGCATCGTGGCTCATAGGTAGCACAGGATCTTTAAAAACTGAGCCTAGGAGAGGTAGTAAGTTCACTTATGTATTAGGATTAATTGAAAATTATAGATGACAAAAGAAGAAGTTCTTCGAAGTCAGCAAGAAAAATTAAAAAAAAAACAGCGAGGTAAAAAGGATTAAGGGAGAGGGAAGAGGGGGAAAATAGCCAAGGGTAATTGAAAAGAAGGGGAGAAGACTAAACTCAAAACCAAGATCAGGCAGCTCAGAGAACCAAATGTGTATGAGACATACTACTGGAGAAATCTCAAAATTTTGAACTCCAGTTATCTGCACTCTCAGATAACATTTCAATATTGAGTAAGTGTAAGAGGGACAGGGGCACCCTGTGCTGGGTTAGGAACTGGCTGATGGCCGGGCCCAGAGAGTGGTGGGGAATGGTGCTGCATCCAGATGGGATCCGGTCACTAGTGGTGTCCCCCAGGGATCAGTGTTGGGCCCAGTTCTGTTTAATGTCTTTATTGATGTCTGGATGAGGGGATCAAGTGCACCATTAGCAAATTTGCAGATGACACCAAGCTAGACAGGAGTGTTGATCAGCTGGAAGGCAGGAGGGCTCTGCAGAGGGACAGGAGATAGGTTGGAGAGTTGGGCTGATTCCAACGGGATGAGGTTCAACAAGGCCAAGTGCCAGGTCCTGCACTTTGGCCACAACAACCCCCAGCAGCTCCCAGCTGGGGACAGAGTGGCTGGAGAGCAGCCAGGCAGAAAGGGACCTGGGAGTTTGGATTGACAGGAAGCTGAACAGGAGCCAGCAGTGTGCCCAGGTGGCCAAGAAGGCCAATGGATCCTGGCCTGGATCAGGAACAGTGTGGCCAACAGGTCCAGGGAAGTGATTCTTCCCCTGTACTCAGCACTGGTGAGGCCACACCTCGAGTGCTGTGTCCAGCTCTGGGCCCCTCAGTTCAGGAAGGACATGGAGGGGCTGGAGCAGGTCCAGAGAAGAGCAACAAGGCTGGTGAAGGGACTCAAACACAAGTCCTACAAGGAGAGGCTGAGGGAGCTGGGGTTGTTCAGCCTGGAGAAGAGGAGGCTCAGGGGAGACCTCATCACTCTCTACAACTCCCTGACAGGAGGGTGTAGCCAGGTGGGGGTTGGTCTCTTCTCCCACGCAGCTCTCAGTAAGACAAGAGGGCTGGGTCTTAAGCTCTGCCAGGGGAGGTTTAGGTTGGATATTAGGAAGAAATTCTTTCCCGAGAGAGCAATCAGACATTGGAATGGGCTGCCCAGGGAGGTGGTGGATTCTCCATCCCTGGAGGATTTTAAGATGAGACTGGATGTGGCATCAGTGCCATGGTCTGGTAACCACGGCAGTGTGGGATCAAGGGTTGGATTTGGTGATCTTGGAGTTCTTTTCCAATCCAGTCAATTCTATGATTTTATGATCCTGTATAGCATATAAGGAGATTGGCTTGACTCTACAATAACTGTAAACGAATATTTAGCATAATAACACAACTGGAAAGTCTTCATCTTATTAACAATTACTTCCTTACTATCATTACAATAGTCTCTGCCTGTGCTCCTTCCTTCTAACACTGCCACAAGGTTGTTGCATTACTCACCTTAAAAAACAAACAACTCCCCTTTCTTATATATGGAAAATAAGCACTTTTCTTGCACTTTTAGTTTCTCATATTTATTTTTCCGTTCACTTCAGTAAAAATACTCCCTGTATGCAAAATAATGTAAATGTATACCTATTTTTATATAGAATATATGAATATGATACATGTAATATTTTATATTATATATTGTTTCTATATTGTCTTAATCTATTTTCTACACAAGATAGCCATAGTCTATGTTAAATAAATGTATTAATTCAATATCCCTCGTTTTATATAATATATATAAACCATATATAATTATATATATATTATATAAATATATATTATATTATTATATTCTATAAAAGAGTATAAAGCAATATATGTATGATATTTAAAGTGTGTGTGTCTACACATATTTCAGCCTGTAAAATACAATGTATTTGGGTACATTTGGCCAACAATGAATGAAATCAAGTTAGAGTAATGCATACAGTCAATTGAAAAATGAAAGATGATATCAGTTTCATGGAATACTTTAGAGAAACTTTTGAATAATATTGCTTTAGGAAATTAAAGACACTAAGTATAGTCAGAGTAGTGACTATTTACAGAAAATTATGTGATTCTTGGGGTAATCCTCTCAATTATGACTTATGAAGTAAAATATTCTCACTACTTCTACAATGATAAATGTGTTATGGTAAAGAAATGATCTGTGAACCCTGTACATTTCTGAACTCTACAGTAACTGCATGTTGACTCTTCATAGCATTTTGATTCATAATGCAGGTTTTATAATGTCCTCGAAGAACATATACCAGAAAAATTATTACTCAAGGTATTCCTCAGTAATGCAGCCTGAAACCCTCCTGAAAAACAAGCAACCCCCCCAAAAAAACAGACCCCCTGCACCCCCTGGACACTAAACTAGTCTGCGAGGCAAATAAACAAGTTACTATTGAGTATTTCGAATTCATTCCTTCACATCTCTGCCAACACGCATCTTCTAGACAACATTACCACACAATTACAATGAGCTAAAGAAGCACACAAACCCCCTGTATAGCAGAATGGTGCTTATATATATAGTGTTTAGCTTTAATCACTGCTGGAAATGGAGGAAATGTTTTGAAATACCACCTGTTTGTAGCACAAACATTACACAATAGAAGATACTGAGCAGAAGGTGGCAAAAAGGAGGGCGGTGTTGCTATTTTTGTTTGGCTCTCAGTACACAGCTCAAAGAGATTTGTAGTTCAGTGCAGGAGCACAGAACAAACTCCAGCTGTGAACATGTGCCCTGCAAGAGCCAACCAGGTCCCTAGCAACTAACTGCGTGGCTCAGCAAATTATACAGACATGTTCTTGCCTTGGACACCTCTTGGAGGCTGCCAAAGCAAAGAGTAATAACAGAGCATCCACATTCTTATCCTAGGAAACCAAAGGAACGTTTCAGGACCGTCCCTGAGAGGTTTGCACATGCACCTCTTTCATATTTGGCACAACTCTTGCAGATTAGAAGAAGTTTGCACATGCAGTCAGTCACAGCATATATAGAAACTGGCAACACAACTATGACTACTCCTCCTTAAAAACCTCATAAGCCTTCTCTTCAAAGAGATTTATGAATAATGGGAACTAAATAATTCATGGCACTGCAGATCCAGCCCAAATAGCCTCTTCCTTTTTAAGGTTTCAGTTTGTAGATGTGTGATCAAAAGCCTTCATCAGTCATGATAGTGGCATTTGTACTCAGTCCAAACAAGCAGTATTTGCATCTGAATGTTCTTCATTGAAATGAAAGACGTAATATGCGAGCCAAGTTCCAACTAAAAGGCGTTTTATGCTATTTAAATTCAGTCAAATTAAAGGCTGAATGCAACCTAAAAGGTCTACTCTCAGAACAGTAATTTGACACATCATAAATAAGACGCATGTTTCTGTTACAGTGCCTCAGCACTTGTCTGAAAATTTTACACAGCATCTCAGCAGTGCTGCCTCTCGAGGAATAACAGAGAAAAGTCTCACATATAAAGTAAAAAGGTAAACAGAAAACTAATGCACTGGCAGGTTTGACTTACTTTTTACACAGTTACATGAAACGACAGAATCATTTAGGTTGGAAAAGATGATTTGAGACCATCAAGTCCAAACTTTAAAATCAAGTAGGTTAAAAGCAGTTGCTCTGTGAAGGCAACACTAACATGAAAGAAATTGCCACTACATGTTTAAGCAAATAGATACACACCTTGTACATCAAACCCTCATCCCGTTTTATTAATCCTATTGATTAGTAAAGTGAAGATCATTCTTTGCCATGACCATTGCTTAGATTTACTACTACACTGAAAAGTACCACGAGTCCCTCAAAAAATAACAAACAGAAGAAACCAGTCCATAAAGATCTCAATTGCACAAGGCGGTGCAGGAATGTCATGTCATAAAAGGAAAAAAGTAGTAGGATTAGATTAAAATTCTTGTTCTTGCCAAGGGGAAATAAATACAACCCTCATAAATTGAGGTCAACACTAATTTTAAACAGACTATTATGAACCTAAAATGTCCTTTTCTTATGAACCTTAGTGGGGGTAAACAAGATAATTCTTTATAATTGTCATGGGGGTTTACTGTAAATCCCTTATTTTTCCTTTTTTTTTTCAATTTTAAATTTTGTGAGAAAGTCTTCCTATTGTACTTAGCAGTGACATGAGCTGACAAAAGAAGGAAATTAGATATTATGTATGATCCCATATTGAAACACATCACAGGTCAGTATTTTTATTTCAAGTCCATCTAGGTTGGTTTTTTGTGTGCGTGCTTCATTGGCTTTTCTGATTTTTTTTAAAAATAAACCAAATACATTAGCTTGCTTTGCAGAGATCAGAACCTCATTAATTAGTTATCCAAAGTATATTATATCGAGGTTTTAATTTTAAAGTCCTTAAATTTAATTTAATAATTAGTATATGCACCATACCCGAGAGACACTACGATGATCCCAATGACACTCATATTAATTCATATACAATCCATTTAAATATTTAAGGAATGCATGATTTCAAGGTATTTCACTGATTTTGAAATGGAAAGAAGAGTTTATGTGAACAAATGTTAATAAACAGAAGAGGAACATACTCTAGGACTCAAGGCTACTCCACAGCTCCTCTACAGACCTCTCAGGAAAACAACAGGGAATGGTTTGTGTCAGACTAACACAACACAGCACCAACACCCTGAATGCTAATGAGTAAAGCCAAGGAATAATGCTGGAGCACCATATATTGGAAGATGACACTGATGAGGGCAGATGTAGAAAAATGATTATCAACTTCAGACCCCTAGAGCAGCGTGAATGAAATCACATCCTTGTGTTCTGGGAAATAAAACAGGCAACTTGGATATAAATAAAGGCAGCCTTTAATTATCTAAAAGTAAATTGGGAGCAGCCCACAATAATTCAGAAGTGGCGTTATTATGGAACACAATGCAGAGTTAATTCAGAAATCAGTTTGTTCAAAAGCATCAACAGCTGGGTTTAATAATAGTCACAATGAATCAGAAATGAAGAAAAGCTTGAGACAGAAGATTATTGAGCAATTTCAATCATATTATTAGATTTACAACTAAACAGTGGCAAAGAACCTGTACGCTAGAATTACTTAAGTAAAGGAAAACAATAATTTGGATTGATGAGCTGCAAGAGTGTCAAAAAATGGACTTTTACAACATTATTTTGTCCAGTTGTGTTTCAGACATGTTTTTTTATGCTTTTACCATGGCAAGAGGTAACTCACATTCCTTCATTATTTTTAAAATAAAATAAAAGCTTTCTTGACAGAAGACCAATATAGGATTTGAATGAAAAAAATCCTTTAGCACTAAAAAAGGTTTTAATTATACAATGCTATCTTCTGATATTTCTATTCATATTCAATAAGATTTCCTTCTGCAAATTCTCTTGTGGTTTTTACAATTTTATAGTTTAGGCATATGATGCTTAAATTTCATTGTAATTGGGAAAGCATGGAAAGGGCACAGTCAGACTATGAAATGATTAAAGCCACTACCACTGACAAAGCAAAAATAGTGTCTGACTGCAAGTTTAGTTAGAATGACTGGATAATTTATTAACAGAATTATAAAATTGAACTTGGCAAGAGACATGGTGAAATTTTACATATAAAAAGGAAATGTGCAAAACAAATGCTGTAGTGCCATAACTTGTTCTGCATACACCAGAAATTATCAGCTTTAATTTTTTTTTTTATTTGTTTTGTCTGCTTTTTTAAGGGACGACAATAAGGCTGTGTTGTTCAGGCAAATCCCAGCAACTTTTATATCTTTCTAGTTAGCCACCTAAGCAGTAACCTTTTCAGCTAAAATTAAACTTTTAAAAATGTTCTCTTGTACATATAGATTTCAATTGTCATCTTGGTTGAATTGGTAAGTGACATTTTGTGAACAGGCAAGTAATAATAAGGTGAACAACACACATTAGTATTCTGAATATATACATCAGGTCTGCCTAACAGAAAAGGTAAACTATAAAAATCCCTAAACCAGGTCTGATGACATTGCTCCGAAGTCAGAGAATGGATCAAGACAGACACAGCACCATGACACACTGCCTGCTAACGTGAGAGAGATAAATATTTCTTGTTTCTCTTCTCATTTCACTACAAAGTCTGGCCTACACTGCAGCAGCCACAGTGCTCTGTGGCAGTGCAAAAAAGTGAGATTGAAAATATCCACCTTTGGTTCTGCTGTCAGCTCGCTCACGCCACAACCACGTGATTGCAAAGCCTCCCCTGGAGAACCACAGAAATACTCGGTTAAACTGTCAACCAGCACATCAACAGTAAAATGTATTCTCCTATATGCAGTTATTTTAGTACTGATTTCCAGTAAGAACAAAAGCAGCTCTAGGATGAAAAGCATATCATTGAAAAGACGATGCTTCACAGTACAATTTCTGAAACCTACATAAACATTAGAAGACGACTTTATTTTATTCCATCTTCCTTCTCTCTCTGCTTTCACTCACAATAGAAGTATGCACACAGAAAGAGAGAAATACTATGGTATTTTCTTTGGTTAACCATTATTTTGACAAGTTCAGTTCATAACAATACTTTCAAGAAGACAAACAAAACAGCTGCTACAGTCAGCACATTGTCTACTAAGCAATACCGAGAAGCAAGTACTCTAAGATGAACATTGTTTAAAACTATGATTTGAAATTAGATTATCTTCAAAGAAACAAAAAGAATTTTGGCAAAAAAAGTCACTCTATGTAAAACACTGGTATTAAATCTGTGAGAAGTTGTCAACCCGAGACTAACAAGTATAACTGTTTTGGCTCTAGAACAACTTACTGCAAACATACAAGTGCTAAAAAACCCTATTAGACTCGATTTTTTTTAATTCTGCATTTCTAATAAAGGAACTAGGAACAGAAGTATCATTGGCACGTAGGCAAAACTGCATGACCTTCCATAATTCGTCATATGATAAATAATTCCAAAGATATTTTCAATACCAAGTATTCCTCCTCCTAAGTTGAAACATGTAACATACAGATAAAGTATGTGTCAATGACAGTCTATTAGAAGACTTGTGGGAGGCAGTGAACTAATCCCTCTACAATGAACCATATGAATATACATATTTATTTGTTTAAAATTAACTTTTTAGTCAACACAGGTTTTCCTTCTAGGATTCAGACATATTGTTTCCTTTAATGACAGAAGTTTTCTATTCCTTTTTGTTTTGTCTTCTAAGGAAAAAAACCCACAAAACAGTCTTTCAAGTGATTTTATATTGCTTTCAATCAGAACTGCAATCTGACATTCAAAGAGGGAGGGAGAGAAGGAAAAAGTTTTGGCCTGTGCAGCATAAAGAAATAAAAAGGTATTTTAAGCAAAAGGTATGCATGTAAGAAACAATCCAGGCTAAAAATAAGTCTAACACCCACTGAATATGACAAGGATATTTCTACTGACTTTAACAGGCTATGAATCAAGCAATAATTATACCAGTAGATTACTGAAAGAAAAATAACAGTGATTTAGGAAAAATAAATGGAAAAAAGGAAGCAGCCCTAGAATAATCTGTATAATCTGATATCAACCTTGGCTAGGTGAAATCGCATTTTTCAGCATCCTGTAATGCAGCAATTATCAGAAGTCACATTAGAAGTATATTATTATATACTTATCAGCTAAGATGGATGATTATTGTACATTGCAAACTACTGATAAAATAAATTAACCAAGAAATTTTATCAGGGAGAATATTCACGGCCAATAAAAACAATTTCTTCAAAAGACTTGCTACCTAAAATGATGACTCAGACAATAAGATCCAGGAATCAACATGCAACCAACACTGTCACAGGAAACAGTTACCTCATGAAGTTACTCCAATAAGAAAAAAATAATATGATGTAAACTTGAGAAGCAGATCAAAGAGCCATAAGATGGTCTGTTTCCTGGCAGGTATCATGTGTGGTTGATCTGTTGTTCACATCAATGTGTTGAAAATCAGTTCAACTAAAGGGAACCACTAGGAAGGTGATCACTGGCTGTCAATGCCATGATTTTACTCCCAAAACTGCCACATGCCATTCAATACTTTCACCCTAAAATTCAGGGACATACTCAGAAGCAGCATGTAGCTTTATCAGTTTCTAAGTTTCTAAAAGTTGCATAGTTCATAGTACAGAAAAATAGTTGTTATTCTAGATTTTTAGAAGAGGTAAAGCACCTGCTCCTGAGGAACACAGGGTCTTTTATACAGATATAATTATATGTGGGAAAGACAGATGAAGGTCCTCTTCAAGCTTGATGCCACAGTGAGTAAAGAGTCATCAAAAGTCCAGGAAAAACTGTTTTTACAATAATCCCAGGTAATTTAAAAACATGAAACTCAAAGCACTGGAGAAGACATTAAGGACATAGAAGTATAATAGTAATGAAGAGAATTAAATAGCAGAAGATAATCACCTTGACATCATACATTTTTTTTAACATTAAGCCTTTCTATACTGGGTCCATTTTGAATTACGTGACCATAAATCTAGAGTGAATATTCCTCTCCTCTGTCCAGCCACCAACCACTTGTGCCCCCCCCTCCTCTTTTATGCCAGTACATTTCAAACTACTGGGAGAGTCCGATGGAGGAGCTGATACCACTGGAACTAATTTCTTTGCATCGTTGTTGTGGATTCATTGGACTCGGTTCTCCTATAACTGTTATGTACTTCACCCTCATAAAAAGCCTCTCCTTGCATCTTTAATCTGAAAATATTACATAACATGCATTACAGTTAATATCAGGAACACTAAATAGCTATCAGATATAATCTACACTTTGTCTCGTAAATACAAATTGATGCTAACAGGAGAAACCCAAATGAAAACAGCACATAACTTGAAACTTTCAGCATCCACAGACAGGAGATATTTAAGTTGATGTTATTTAACTCAGTGAATTTGCCAAATTTGATTGAAGGTTAACTTTAAAGTTTTAGCTTTAGAAAAACATACTTTTGAAAGATGATAAAGATGGTATCAGAAATACAGTAAATTATGACAGATCATAAAATTACTATCATTTATAGGCTAATTGTGTATTTAACTTTGGATTGAAATGTTCCAAGGAGAAGGTAAGGGTCTGGGGGGTACAGGGGGATGAAGCCCACCTAATAAATTCAACCAGTCATTTAATTTATCAACTGGAAATAAAGCATAAAAAAATAATGAAGGGCATAGTGAAACTATCCCATTTCTTTTGAACTTCATTCCCTGAGTGTGAAAAATCTGCTTCTATGAAATCATGCTAAACTTTCAACTGCAAAAAGGAGCCAATTTCCAAGGCAGTGTTTAATTAATTTATGGAGTTACTGCTGTGAAAGTTCATTGAGACAAATATTAAAGCTGTTTTTTAAAAGGGCTGGATAATTTTCTGATGATAAACAACAGTGGCAGCTTTGTAAGCAAAGACAATGATGTAAGAGTAATTAAATCTCAAGCTTCAGGGTATAAATAGAATCCCTCCACCCCAAGTACAGCATGAACTATTATTAATAACATTTTCTTCATCCCTCAAATGTAAACTCTTAAATGAGCTGTGGTTTTTGACCACTTGTTAACCTGTTTGCCACTGCCAAGGGCAGCACATGAAACCACAGAAATCCATGGGCTGACCCAGTATGGCAGTGCTTTTGTTTCCATGAAGTGCCACAACACCACGAGAGAAATAAATACAGAACTAAGTCTCGTTCCAGCTACCCACTACAAACACCCTTCATCTAATCTAACTCCTGACCACTGCACCATCACCAGTATCAACCACACAATGTCAAGTCATTTGCATTAAACAAAAGTGAAGATGATAGATTGGCCAATACAAGGAGAACCAGACTGCAAGAACATCACATCTTCCAACCACCTCTTTGAAATTCCTATACAGTTGTTTATTTTTTGACAGTGGAGCTGAGAAGAGAGCAGAGAAAGTACATTATGCAAAAAAGGTGTTGGAAAACATGAAAAATGTACATTGCATTCTATCGGATACTTAATTGCTGAAAAGAATTACAACTTTTTAAAATGTATTTGAGCACAGGCAGCGTAAGGTGTATGCATTATTTCCTGCTGTAATATTTCTAAGACTTCTTCTGTGACAAAACAGTTCAAAAAACTAAAACTTTAGGAAACATGAATAAGAGCGTTGATCTGGCAAAAAAAATAAAATATAATAAGAAGGAGGAAAAGTAGAAGGAAGCACATATATGTGGAAAATCATACAAAATTGTGCAAAATTTGACTATCCTTTCATTATCCACATGTTGAGCAGAAAAATTAACGGTTCCAGACAACACATCTCAAAATACTTCATGCTAAGTCTGTTGTGAAGACAAGAAAAGCCCACAAAGTTTATTAGCATGTCCTTATTTATAAACAACAAAAGAAAAGCTTCAGAATTTTATTGAAGAAATATGATGCCAAATAGATTTACATGTTGATCACTTTTAGGCACCTATTTTCACACACACCATATGTGTATATATACAAAAATTAAAATAGCAAAAGTAGTTTAGCAGCATTGCTTTAAACCACTAAAGCCTATATCTTCCCAAAAATGGCAAACACCACTCCTAAGGGAAACGGTGAGTGAAATAACATGAAGCCAATAAAGGAGGTTAAGTACAGGATCCTGTCATATTTCCCAATGAGAATTTTTCATACATTGCAATACAATAACTCTGAGCCTGCACAGAACTGCGACCCAACGGCAGCTGACCTTCACCTGAAATCCAGGGGGCTGCATTAACCATTCTCTCCTCATCGCCACCGGTAAGGCATTCATCATTAAGGAGTCAAAGCTGAAAATCCCTGGCTACTGAGATGTCACTGGGATTTGTCCAAGAGGCTGCTTCTTTCTTCCCAATTACTGCCCAGAGCAGGCAGGAGAAGCCGAGCCGCACCGCTGGCTGCCCCAGTTCACTCGGAGAGCAAGGGCATGAGCTTCCTCAACCTCTGGCACTCCTCTGCTCTCGCTGACAAGTGACAGCAGCAACACTGACTATAAACAGGTTGCAGAACCCCTATAACAAGGACCTGAGTAAATGCATTTCAAGTTAGATTCAATATTCTCCCGTGCCCCCAGGCTTTCAGGAGTTGCCATCTGCAGCCACATCAGTACAATGTGCCTTTCTGGGTTACTCTGCCTGCAGTTTCTACACTCTATGAATACAAGTTGTATCTATATTCAGAGTTCACATAGGAAAAAAAAAACACATGAAAACCAAAAATACCACCTTCTTCCTGAGGAATTTTCGCCTCAACTATAGAAATGAGACAAAATTAGAAAACTAAACTGAGAGCTTTTCTGAATGAATTCCTTCTATTTTTCACTCCTGAATTCAAACTTATCTTCAGCAACAACAAAAAATCTAAACCCCCACCTCCCCCCCGCTAAAACCTTTGTTTTAATAATGACACTTAGTTAAAATAGATTAATAGTCACCCTATCCATGTGAGTTTAAGAGTGACCTTCAGAATTAACAGAGCCATGATTATAGTAAGACAGTTCAACAGATACCCAGACTCAGAGCTCTGTTCAGTCCATTCACCTGACTGCAACTCATGAACTTGGTCAAAGCATTTTTGTCTTATAGCACCTGACTGCTTCATTTTATTCTAGGGAATCCAAATGATTTTTTAAATGCAGAAAAACCCATACAGACACTTATTTTTAGTGTCTAATTTTTTATACCTCTGACAACAGCTGCACAACTGAACATGTTTTGACCAGGGATTTAGACCAGATGACTCCAGAGGTTTATCCCAATCTAAACTATTCTGTGACTCTGGTTGAGTTCCTGTTACAATGGAAGACAACTTGTTGGTAGAGGCAGAATCTTTTATTAAATACATTTGTAGACATGGAAAAAAGTAACCTGAATTTACCATTAAAAAACCCCCAAAACAACAAAACCTCAAAACAAAAAAAAAACAACAACAACAAAACAAACAAACAAAACCCCAAAACAACAACAAAAAAAAGAAAACATAGGAAAAAAACTCAAATAAACAAACAACCAAAAAACAAAACCCCAGAAAATAAAAGTGGATTAGTAAAGAGGGGTTCAGCTGGGAGTTTCCACTCTTGCTGTTCCAAAGGCTGAGAGGGCTATAAAAAAATAGCCAGTGTGCAGTCAGCAGTGTGGTAGAATATCCAGCCCGTGCTGTGGCTCAGCAGAAAACACTGTCATCCATTCATCTTCACCTTTATAACCCTTTGCAAAATCTTAGCATTACTTCTCTCTTGCACCAAGTGTGACTGCAGACATGCCAGCTTCAAGCCTGGCACTCTAACACCCAGGGCTGGGAAGATGCTCACTGGCCAAGAGCATTGGAATTACCCCTGCTGGTTTTCTTTAAGAAGCTGTACATAATGCCATTGAAGAATCCTTTAAAGAGCAGGAAGCTAGGCACTCCAGGCAATCCTCACCTCAGAAACATCATTATCAGGTCTGCTCTTGCAGCAGGTGGAAAACTTTCTCCACGAGGTGAGGAATTTCAGTTTCTTGGACACACTCAAAACTTGTTCAGTGAAGGCCCACCCAACTTCAGAATTGTTCAGGATGTTGATCATATGATCTCCAGAGGACCCTTCCAGCCTAAGTTACTCCATGGTTAGCTCCATCAAAAATCACTAATTTTACGTGCAATGAGCTCATCTTCAAGTCTGTGGTTCTAAACTTCAGCTTGGGTACTTTATTATAAATGATACGTTGGGTATGTCAAAAGACTAATAGGACTTCTGACCTATTATATCTCACTCTACAGTTACAGTTCTTCTAATATTTATTCAGTGTCCTGATTTGCGAACGTTTAGAGGAAAAAATCTAAAGCCATCCCTGAATTATATTAGGAACTAAAGATATTATTCTTTATGGAATTAAGATTTGAATAGGCACAGAACCTCAGGTCAGGCTACATACAAAAGGATTCCCCTCCCCGGTTGCAAATTAAAAATTTTTACAACCTTTCCTCTTACAGTACAAACAGGTTATTAGACAGATGATACAAATTTCAGTAGACTAGAAAGAACAGTGTTAGCTCCATAAAATTGTAAATATATTCTCATAGTTAGAATTTTTAAATTGCTTATTCATTTTACATGATATTGTAAACTAGTTTATGTGAAAGGTGATTAACAGTGCCAAGCAAACACTAGGGCATCCCAAATCCAAGAGTCTGGCAATCTGAAAAACCAAGAAACTAGAACAGCCTTGCAGTGCTTTTACTATTGAACTATTCCTCAGAGTATCAAAGTATAGAAGCGTGCTAACAAGCCATTTTGGATATTGGCAATGGAGAATTCTGCTAGAAAGATGGTAAAACTCAGCCAGGAAAGCTCTACAGCATACAGAGACCTGAAACAGTTACATTGCATGATACAGTAAATGACAAACAAGGCAAACGCCAACAAAGTTTACCTACTTTCCCTGCTGTAACAGTAAAAACTCCATCATACTTTCACCACAGAATGTATTCTCCACTGTTTCAAATGCCAGACTACCTCAGATACACACAGAGACCAGACTGCTTATTCCATATCAAGACTCTCAGCAAGAGCCCAGAACACAACATTGTTTAACAGTGCCTTTTATTAGCAATTTTCTAAGATGGTATGCTCATCATCAAATCCTTCCATAGCATACATAACACAGACTAAAATATTTTTTAGTGTTGTTGTCAATGCATTTACTAAAACACATCAATGTACTTAATTTCCATAGCCATTTATAAGGTGTATGGTATGGAATGTGTCATGAATTCTCTCCCTTTTGCTCCATTTCTCTATAAAATACACCTGTCTAGCATGTTCTCTCTCAAGTTCCTGACCTTCACGGCTGCAAATTGCCTATTGCATCCCATCACATGTTAGATTACAGGTGCTAAGATTGTCTTTCCATGTAATTGCAACTAAAACAAACAAACAAAAAGTTGCAGTTTTAAAGGAGTTTATAATAGCAAGAACAAAAAGATCGATATCTTACATTTGAGGTTATTAAATTTCTACTAAAGATCCTATTCATCAAAAACATCTACACATGTAGTCTCCCCCTTTTTTAATCTCTTAAGACACGTGCATGAGAAAGTCAGAAAATCAAAGAAAAACACTCCTGCAAATGGTTATGGGTGGCAGCTTAACTCTGATATTGATTAAGCACCAATAATATATTGGAACGTGACAGAAAAGCCTCCTGAGTCCAGGAATCGATGCAAGATGAATCTGCTTAGGCTTTTCTCTGCAGGTTGGGGAACTGCACTGCTGGATGTCAAGACAGGTTTCCAGCTCTGCCACGGGAGGGGAGCACTGCTTTGTGCATTACAAAGCTGCTGGACAACTGGCACTGAGCCCACCCCACATGTTCTGCTTCACCCTTGTCCTGCTTCTCACACATCCTACCAAAAAAGGTGCCTTAGTCAGCGGAAAAGAGGAGGAAGTCTTTGGTTAGGCTTCTTCTCTGACCTGTGTCTTCCTCTATTAATTTATTACAGAATCTCTTAAAATCAGTGTTTATGGCCAGGAGACATGGCTATTGCCCCAAACGTATTTTTGACGTTGAATTAAAGATTTGGGTTTTTTTTAAAGACTCTGAGGACTCTGCCATTCAACAACAATTTATAGGAAAGGAGAGAGAACTTAACAAAAATGTCTGTTGTGTAGTCTCAGTACTACTCCTGAAAATCAAACCATAAAAACGTGCACGTATGCAGCTTAAGAAGTTAGTTAAAATGGGCTGCAATTTTTTAATTGTCTTTAGAGCAGCAAAAAATGGCTAGAATGCACACTGGAATTTGGATGCTCACTTCCAGGCACAGAACAGTGGGGGGTTAAGGGTCTCACTGGGGTTACAGGCCTTGCTGCATTTAACATTACACAAACTCGGGCCCCCAGAGTCCTTGTCCACAGAATAGTTGAAGCTGCTGGACAAGAGAACCAAGTCAGCAAGAAAGTTGTGTAGGCACATGTTGTATGGCTTTACAAGAAAGGAGCAGAATGTATGACCGGAATAACGAAAAAGGTATTTTCGAGGAAAAAAAAAGAGTGAAAAACAGCAGAGGATTGATACAAATCAAAGCAGGAAAAGAACACAAGAAGAGGAAAAAAGGACAAAAGAACAGATTCAAAAGAAAGTAGGATAAATGTGGCTTAGGCTATTCTGGTAAATCAGTTAGAATAAAACAAACAAAGAAAAACAAGCAAACGGCAAAAAAAGAGCCTCAATAGCATCCAGATTCAACAGTGACAAAACAAATAAGAGCAAAAACCCCCCCATCTTTAATGAAATCTTTGACTTGTCTAGAAGCTCCCTTCATGCTCAAACAGCTGTCCCCCTACCTGTGCTGTGAGAAGTGTGAGACTGACTCAAGAGAAGCTTAAAGTCTTCTCTTTATTCTTCTTGGGAGGACAAGGGTGAGAAGGGTAGAAAACAGAGGTCAGACTAATATGAAATAAATTTCCAGACAGCTTTTATTTAGCTTCCTGACAATGTCTTCAGCTCTTATCAGAGGAAGCCAGGGCAGTATCAAAGCACGGAATCACCAATCATCTGTTCAAATATGACCTTTTCTGTGTGTTATTGCAGTGGTTTGGACATATTGCACAAATTAATTCACTGAACAGGGGTCACCACATTCTTGAAAATTCTAAGAAATTGTGTAAAAATAATGAGTACAAGTGTAAGTGATGGTGAATTTCATATTTTCTAAGTTTGTTTTTACCTGACCAGTGTGTTAAGCTTAAAATCCACTATAGCTGGCATGCATTTGGTTAGTTAGGCTGCTACTACAAAATTATCAAAAGCAACAGACACTTATCTGCCCTTTCTTTACTGAAATTCTTAGGCAAAGAATTTTTCATGTATTATTTTATCTTTTTTCTTCCACTCTGCCTGAAAGAGGAATGTTGAGTAGAAACTGGGGAAAACTCAGGAAACAAGTGTCTGTTTTAACTCTGTAGATGTTCTCTCTTATGTAACAAATTGTTTCCTGTGGGAGTGATTTAACCAGCCATTATTTTAAAGAAATACTATTATATTGCAAAGAAATAATATAATAAAGCTATGCAGTAAACACCATAAGTGAGCACAAAACTCCAAGGATAGATTAGCAAGAACAATTTCTACATTTACTGGGGAACAAGCAAATGACTGACCAGCATCACCTCTTTGGGAGGGGAAAGAGGCCAGTATAGTCTTACACTGCAAACAGAACTGCACCAACACATCCAAGGTGTGCTCAGCAGGAAGAATAAACTCAGGAAGAATACTCTCTTTTTCTGCCCATTTAAAAAAATATCCTGTTAAAGAAAGGTAGAAGTGTTTTTGTGACTTAACTTAGACTTCCTGAAAAACGTTTTTTTTAATTTTAGTCAATGTGCAACTCATTTTTATATCTTCACATAATGAAAACTAAAAAGCTAAGAAAAAAAACCCTAAAAAAAAAACCCTAAAAAAACCCTAAAAAAAAAAAAACCCTAAAAAAAAAAGTACACAATTCTGCGTTAATAAAAATTTTCACGTGCACAAAAATATAGTTTTGGGCAGAGTGGGAATCATTTTCACCCCATGAAAGTTGTTTTTTCCAAAGTGATACTTATTCTTAATTAAAAAACCCAAACAAATGAAAAAAAACTTTCCCAAAAGTTTAAAAGCAAGGGGGAGGGAAGGATATTGTTCCAGTTCAACTAAAACTAACGTTTGTTCGTTTGTTTTTTCCTGAGATAAACCTTCACAGTTCTTTTGCTGTAGTAAAAAGCTTTACATCACTTGGGAGCTTTAATAGCCCCATAATGACCAGAATCCATGGGAACAGACTACAGTGGACTTTTATGGAGTCAAAATTATTAGTGTTGACAGGAGCACCATTGTCTTACACATGGCACTGCAATCTGTGCTCAGCAGCACCTCTGCAGCCTCCTGTCAAGTTAGGAGGCAGAGGAAACACCTCCTTGCAAAGGCCTACAGAGGTGCACCCTTAGACTGGACAAAAATCACTAGTCCTGGGATTAAGAACTGTTAAATATAAGCAGCCCTCCATTCTGTTGGCTGCACTTCCTTTACTGCACAGCCAGCCCAGAGGTTAGAAATCAATACATGCATGAATAAACCTTAAGACGTTTTCCAAGTAGCACATAATAGGGACAAAAGGAAAAGTACGCTTGTTCCAGAAATGCACAGCACTTTATATGGATTTTTAATTTAAATATTTGTTCTATCAAAAAAAAAAAAAAAAGTAAGCCAACAAAGGCCAGGATTATCAAACAGCTCTCCTTTTCGTTCAGCTTCTTTGTAAGGGGTTTGTCAGTTTGTTATTTTATACTCACTCCTCTTTATACTCCTACTTGTATTATTTAATTTTTCTGCTGGCCTGGAGATAACAAATCTGTTGTCAGCCTGTCTGTATATGTCCATCAGATATGCACAGGGAATAAAATGGTTAGAACAGGAGACAAAGGGCCATCCCTTTACTCCTGCCTGACAAAAATCAGATTCACTAGAAGATGAAGCCAGCTATACCACTTGCAGTAGCAGCAGGTTGAAGAATGCTTTCTATTTACAAATATTATTTGTAGCATGGAGGGACATGTACTGCATGATGAATCTCTAACTGTACAGTGGCTAAAATAAGGTGTTGCACTTTGAAAAACATAATTTGCTGATTCTGATATTTTAACTATTCACAAGAAGGAAAGCAAAATATACGTGTAGAAAAAAAAAATTAGTGAAATTCAAAATACATTACAAAAACACCCTTGGATATTTTGCAGTTCTTTAAAGGGCATCTCCTTCAATGACTGCTTTGCAGAGCATACAAGATGGAGACATCTGCAACCTCTTCTTTATAAGGAAGAACAGATTACCACACTTCATGAAATCCATTGAACATCCAGTGACTAAAACACCAATGCACACATTAGATATCCCTGGAACTTTACAGGTAGAAGCCACTCTGACTTCACCTGCAGCACTCAGCGGGCAAGATTCAAGCAAAAGCTCACATAAATATGCTTGCAATGACACTCAGCTTCGTGCTTTTCTATTAGTTTATTTCCCAGATTAATCAGCATTTTTGATGCACTTCTGACACTTGCATGAGCACAGCACACTGAAATAATGCTGATCGTGATTGATATTTCTTCATATGTATTTGCTATTAGTGCAATTATTTATTCATGTTATACTCTTATGAAAAACACTATTTCATGTATGAACAGCTCTAAATGATTCCCATATGCAGTAGTAATTATTTATGATATTTTGAAGTATTATTTAATATCCGCACTTAGCCAACTCGTTTTTAAGAGACAAAACTCAACGCAAGATGCAAAAAGCAGTTTGATTTGTTAACTACACTTAAATAATTTGCAAACTACAATAACAAAGATATTAGCCAACAAAAATGGAATATTCAGGGCTGTTTAATCTGAGGAAAATAGTACATATTCATGCACACAAATTAACAAATGTCTACAAAACAACTAGCAGGTATAAGTAAGTGGCATAAATAAATGCCATTCGGAAAGGCAGTAAAAGTTTATCTACCCAGGAAAAGAAATCCATCACGGGACCACTAATTTTCAGACTCCAAAGATTTGCAATTTCAAGCAATTCTTACTTCCTTAAAACAATATGATCCAGAATATATCTTCACCACACTTAAGGGAGTGAACAAGGATATCGTTCTGTATCTTTCAATAAATAGGGGGAAAATGTATTACCCTCAGAATAATTATCGCCAGCAATATTTATGAAACCATATTCTAGGTTGGAGATAATACCAAAAGCTTTTCATGAAAGTAAAAAAAAAAAAAAAAAAAAAGAAAAGAAAGAATTAATTGAGTGGCTATCATCACAATAAGTACCAAATTCCATCGTTTCATAATGTATCCTTTTCTGAAAGAGGAGAGTTCCAGTTTCCTCAGAAAAATGTAGACACACATTATAGGAGAGGTGAACTATAGAGAAGCAATTTGAGGAAAAAAAATAAAACACGCTGCAGTGCCAGGACCGTCAACCTTAAAACAACAGTAGGAACATCAGCAAAGCACAGAGTCAGTCACAGAGGTTGCAGCCCACAGCCAGATGGAGATTGAGAAGCCTCTTTCAGAGATGACAGTATGGAAGTGTTCCACAAGGGGAAGGAATGGGTGTCCCTCTCCCGTCTGACCGACAGAGGACAGCTTTAGGCAGGAGCTTAAGAAACAGCACTTTAAACAGTGCTGACAGTACCTCAGCCAAGGGAGAAGAGGAGGAGCAAGAGCTGTTAATGCATGATCTGACTGTCACCAAAACCATTTCTAGTCCGTGCTGACAAAGCACTGGCAGAAGGAGCTCCACACCCCTGGAGCTGAGCCCAGGAAAGGGAAGATGCTGAAAGCAGCTCGTGTCAGAGCTAAAGGACTGAACAGCTGACCTGGGAGAAACAGTCAGCACCAATTCCCTGAAGCAGGAAAAACACTTGCTGCTATCGTCTGTAAGTCATGGGACCCAGTGGTCCCACTGTGCTACAGAAGCAAACAAAAGACCAAAGGACTGGCTGAGAACAAAGAATCACAGAGAACTTGAGACGTGTAAGGATCCACTGAACTTTAAACACTTCAGAAGCCATCTAAAGCTCTTCATTTATATATTTGGACACTGGAAAGTAGGGCATGAGATACAAAGGACCTTGTCCTTAACAGCAGAAGTCCTTGAGAAGAGACAGAAAATATTAAAAGCTTATCCTCCACAGAAAACAACAAATTGATCAAGGAAAAATTTCTTTGCTGAAACTGTCATAACCTATCACGTCATCCAGATGATCTGACAATTCACATTTGTAACAGTTTAGCCCCTTTGTTATAAGCATTTCAAACACAAGTTCAGGGTTGTTTTTTTCTCCTCTCTTGCTAGATTATGGTAGTCTCAGTCCACTGATACTAAACTCCAGAGCTGCCTTTTGCGTGGAATGGCTGGAGAGCTGGATGGAAAAGACACATTAGACATTATGGCTCTCACATGAAGTCTTGTCAGACATTCTCATCAGAGAATATCACAGACAGCAAAATGGGGCTTGAGGAACTAGGTACCAAGTTCACATCCCTCACTCTGTGCCTAAATCTTCAGTCTAGCTCAGGTCTGCTGAAATCTGTGCTCAGCTACACTGGGTGTTTCCACCTCCAGGGCGTTTGTGGCTGTTCCACGATAATTCCACCATGCAACAAGGGGAAAAACTCTGTTTGCCCAGATTTAAGCAGCTGTCTCGATTTTTACATGATATTTTAGTCTTATTTCAACACCTCCTAAGAAAGAACAAAAAGAGCTTTTAAAAGTTTGTTCCATTCCTTTAGTCTTTTTTTTTCCCCAAACTGATTTTCAGTATATTAAATTTGAAAAATAGTAGCTCTGCATCACTGAAGATAGGACACTGAGAATTTAGACAGGAAATTTTATGGGTTTTATCAAAGGCAGGACATTAATCAGCATAATGATGACATTTATTCAAACAAATGACCATAATACAAGGCAAATGTATTAGCTACCTTAACGAGTAAGATGAAGGACACCACCAGATAACCAAAGATACACTTTGTTCTTAAATATGACTGCAGGATAAACTGTTCTCAAAGGAAAAGACGGATGGATTTTTCAGATTATGACACTATGAACATCTTTTATACCCCCTATCTGAGGAACAGTGTGGTGGGTTGACCCCACACAAGCACCTAAGCTTCCATCCAGTTGCTGGCTCACACTTCCCCAGCAGGATGGGGGAGAGAAAAGGAAGGACAAAAGCACCACACAGTCTGCTATGAGGAAAAGTAACTCCACCTCAAGCAGACTCAGTATAATTGTCTATCACTACTCAAACTATAAATCTTTTCTCAGGAAAAACCTTAAATCGAACTATGAATAACTAAAACTGATAAAATATCAGAGCCCTAACAGCTAAGGCCCCAGTGAAACTCCTCTAACAACAAAATGACAGCAAGCAAATTAACAGCTTGGAAAGCGATTTCACCAGGTAAAATTTACCAAGGGAACAGGCTATGGAGGAGTTTTACAAAAGAGAGGAGGATCTCTCTTTTGTAGAGCTGGTAATAAGTGATCTGCCATAGTTCCACCCCAAAAATTCTGAATGGGGAAACCACAGTGTGTATTTTCTGCAATGGTTACTAGAGTAAAATTAGGGCAGAACCCAAACATATTCATTACTGGAAATAAGGTGAAAGATAACGATACACAAATTGAATGTAACAAATCAAATTACTTACTGGCTTTGCTCCTGTAAAGTGTAAAGAGAAGGAAGACGAGAATATAATGGAAACTTAAGGTAGCAATGGTTTACTACTTCACAAGTTAGTTGCTACATGGTATAAATCCCATACTAGTAAGAAATATGATAAGGTGATGGCATAATTGTCTAATATTTCTCTTCACATTTAAAGTTTGAATATGTTTCCCATGAAGTCAGAGACTGACAATAAAAGAGCCCAAAATCACTTTGCATTAATCAGATGGCTTTTCATTTAGCACAATGCATCAGTGTTGAAAAATGGCACAGAGGGGTGATAACAGTCTTCTTAATAAAGACTGTTGGGCTCAGAATATTAATTCCACTGTTTGCTTTGACACTCAGTGACATAAGAAAAACAGAAAGCATGACCATTTTCCAATGGCAGTATCTACACTCTGCTTGCAGCACACCTTAGTACAGAAACTTCTCTTTCTCTTAAGGGCAAAGCCTCCTGCCAGATGTGTGAAATCTAATCTTAATAAATGCTTACATCAATCTCATAGTTAGGTTGCCTGTTTCTCATTCAAGATCTCACAGAAATTTGCTTCTTATTGCAGCTCCTTACCCAATGCTTCCCAATATCTTCTGCCTATAAAATTCCACTATTCTCTTCTGGCTTTTCTTTGATGCTATCCATTCGTGCCTATCCCAGGACTCCTGACCCTTGGTACCACCTTGCTCCACAGCCCTTTAAATTTTTTATTAAACCAAACCTTTATGAGACCTACTAATGAACTGAAATATCTTTTTCAGCAACCAATACCTCTCATCTTCCTGGTCACCACATTTTTTTGTTGCTATGAGTTCTTCTTCTTGTAGTAACAGGTCAGACAAAAAAAAAGAGAGACTTTTGTCCACTTGTGCTCCTGGAACACCACCAGCAGCAACAAGTCACCAGTTGCAACAGTCTGAGTAGAATTTCACTGAGTATAAAATACATTACAAGCTTAAAGTTAGTCAAAAGGTGATATTAAATGGTTTCTGGCAAGGGATCTTTACATATAATATATAATTGGTCTTTTTTTTTTCCTGAAGGAGACCCTAGATTCAAAGCAGATTTAATAATAATACAAAGTCTTTGACAACTATTTGCTGAGGATAACCACAGGATTTAACAAAGATTGTAATATTATAGTATGCTATGAATTATCCAAATTTTTTTTCTCAGGAAATTGACTGCTGATGTAAGAGCTGTAGTCACTTCACAGTTTATTCTGTAACATAACTACTGAATCCTGAGAGTACAATTATCATCAGGACCTAAATCAATTTTCAATTAACTTTACTTTTAAAATATATTTCTACAGAGTGATGCAAAAATATTTTTGAGAACATAACAAAACAAAGGGTTAGCCACAAATATTCTCACAATACCAGTCAAGGAAATTCAAACTCTAATTTGCGTTGGCACTGTCATCTGTGGTTGATACCAGGAAACCCAATTACACTTCAAGAAATAAAATTCATTTCTACCAAAGACCCCATTTGATGGCCCTTTCTTTTCATACTGCATTAGTTCACACTATAACAGGCTTGGCTAATAGCTACAGGAACTCTGGATCCAAAAATATCAGATGCACTTGTTAGAGCACCTACAGGAAAGAAGTTTGCTTTTCTCTCTGACATCAACATCAACAGGCATCAGACTTTTCTGGCTAAGCCTGACATTCCTGCTCAGGCATCTAAAGCAAACTTTTCAAAAAACCCCCAAAAAACACTGATTGAGGATACTCTCAGAAAAAAAAAAATATTTATGAGTGACAGGAAGCTGACTGCTGAAAACATAAATCACACTCTCATCTATATGCAAACACTTCAGAAGCTAGAGGGAAGCTACAAAACCTACTTTGGGTATTAATTTTATGTTTTCTTCTGAAAACAACCCCTTGCAGCAAGCTTAAGATAACAAGTAGGATATTTTTTTTCTGCTTGCTTTATGGTAGCCCAGCATGCGGGGTCCTGGCCAGGCTGGGGCTGAGGGGTCACACACGGTCACCACCTGCCACTGGCCCACTAACCAAAGGGCATTTTGCATTCCTCAGTGGTCTTGTCCTGAGATCTAACAAATGCACTTCAGAAGCGTTATTTTTTTAATAGAAGACTTTGAATTTCATACTCGAAACTAACCAAGGATTTTCAGTGTAAAAATTTCAATTACCTGAAAAGTTTCCATAGCCAGTTTGCACTTCCACTAACTGAAATAGGAATATTTCACTGCCACAGTAATACAAAATGCATTTTAATGAACTCCTGGAGGAATGAATCATAGCTCCTCTCTTTGTTTTTCTCCTCCAAGTAGGAGAAAATAATTGTCTTGGAGCAGATCTATTTTTGTCCACTGACAGAGGAAAACACAACTATGGGCAAAGAAATCAGGCAAATATTCATCACAGTGAAAGAGCAAATCACTGCAGTTGCAGCAGTGGTTCAAGTCTCCCTTCCCTACCAATGGAACAGCACTGCCAGGCTCAGGCTTGGAACCCCTGGCATTCAGCACTGGCCCGTATGTGAGATTGCTCTCCCTGTGTTAAGTGAACAAAACTAGAAAAGTCATCTAAATTAATGTTGTATCTTAATCACACCATGTTTATTAATGAAAAATGGGGTTTTTTTCTGATGGAAGGAAAAACTGACATTTCCAGCTCCGCTAAGAAACAATTGGACGTAACGAGGAAATTATGATTTGCCTCAAGACAGCATTAGAAGATGTAGTAATTATCATGCTCACAAATGAAACTTAATTTGCAAATGAAGGAATAAATTATAAAAACAGCTACAAAACAAGGAATCTTGGTGACCTGACAATATGATAATGGTGACCCTAAACTACTGAAACAGCTGTAAAGCAAAACACCACGTTTGAGAAAGGGCGAGGTTCTTAGTAGGGAAAGTGTCTCAGAAACAGGTTTTGACCATTTTATAGATATTATTTAAAACTCACAATTTACTCATATTACCATTAATATATTAAGCCAAACAATTGCTTTAAAAAACAGCAAATCTGCCTCAGCAACTCTGATGCAAAATTGCTATAAAAATCTCAGGTAAACAACCCTAGACACTGTTATCTTGTATGAAGAGCAGGAGTTTTCAGAAGAACCAGGCTTACATAATGCAAGTTGTATTGGGGTGGTGGGAAATATTTATCATCACCAAATTTGATATAATCATACCTGTTGTCTTTCTTCGAGACATGTTTTGGACACATTACCACAACTTATTCAATTAAGTGCATATTAAAAGTTCAATCACTGTCATACTTCAAAGTACTTTTTGCTGACAGACGAGAACTACAGACATGCTACATTTATTCATTATTTCAGCTTTGTCTTCTAAAATTCTCACTTTTTAATATCTGAAGCATTCCAGGTGACAATGCTGAAACATTCACATTTATGAGGAAAGTATTAGACCCCAAAAGTTATTTTTCTGTGCAGTCTTTGTCTTTTGAATGTGACACAGTTTTACACATATACATATATGCACATATGCGTGTTACATATAAATTCTGTGTGTACATAAACATTTTTACATATGTATTTTGCCCTCATGTAAAGACTAGCAGTTTTGAGATTTTAAGAGCTTAGAGAATAGTGGGTGGTAAATTCGTAGCTGAACCCTCAAGAAATACTTTACAAAACGAATTTTGGAGTTCATTATTATTGATGGGTTTTATAAATCCCATTAAAAAGTGAATAGGGAAAAACAGATGAAAACATTTTTTTAAAGTATGCTTTATATGTATAACCTATTAGGTATCATATGGACTTGCACATAAATTGGCAAAGCTTTGTGAAAATAGATTTTAAAAGGTTATTTAAAACAATGTAATGGGAAAACAAGCCATTATTAGTCATAGCCAAGTTACTTAGAGAAATCTTTTTATTATATAAGCAAGATTCTTTACAAGCAGTTAGAAAGGCTATGTATAAAACATGCTGCTAATAAAAATAATTATGGAAATTTATTATAAGAATACAAATATTAAATTCAGAATAATCATTTTGCTTCCTGAATTAAAAAGTACAAAACTTCCTACTAATTCCACAAAAAAATTCTTTTTTGACAGGGCCTTCATTCCTTATACATTTATTTTCAATGCAGAGGGCCACTGAAGAGCTCTAATTCCTGTCTCTGGAAAAGAATATTTTGCATCTGAAGTCTTCACAGAAAAAAATTCTAAGATAGCTGCTCTGTCTCTCTCACCTCTCAAACTTCCTTTTGTCCTTCCAAACACTTTAAAGAACAAATTACAAACATTCTCAATTGCAGTGACTTAGCCAACTACTATCACTTCCCACTTGGTTTTAATTCCAGCTGTGCCACTTTTCTCCACGTTTTTGAAGTCTAAATTTTGGATTTTTTTCTTTAAACCTTGTGCCACCCCTTGTTTTTAAATGGCTTCATTTCCTTTCGTGTTCTAATTTTTCTTCCAGTGACCTTCAGCAGAGCCTCCTCCTTTCACCCCGGTGCTCTGCAAGGTTCTTCAAGAACCCTGTCCTTGATGTGGGTCTCACAACTTCATATTCCCACCCACAAACTCAAATAACACATGTGAAGGGAAGAGCTTTAAGCACCTGTCTCACCAAGCTACTTCTTTATTCGAGTTCTATTCTACCATGTCCAAATTAAAATCTCATTAGCCTCTTCCTCTGGCCTTTTCTTATGGATGTCTAGCATGCATTTCAGGTATATCACAGCTCAACTGAAGCTCTTCCTTCTTCACCCTCCCTTCCCTCCCCCTCTCCCCTTTTTAAAATCTCTTGCATGAATACTTCCAAGAGTAACAACCATCTGCAGCTCAGCCTTCTAAACTTGACTTAAATCACTCTACTGTTATACCCTCTGCTAACTCCTTGTCTATTTTGATCCACAGATACCTTTTGCATGGTATCTTTTAATACAGAGAAAAAGAAAAGGAGGAGAAAAAAATAGGCAAAAAAAGGAAAAAAAAAGGCCAAAAAAGGCCAAAAAAGGCCAAAAAAGGCCAAAAAGGGCAAAAAAAAAGGTAAAAAAGGGCAAAAATAAAGGCAAAAAAGGGCAAAAATAAGAGAAGAAAAGAAAAAAAGAAAAAAGAAAAAAGGAAAAAGAAAAAAGAAAAAAGAAAAAAGAAAAAAAGAAAGAAAAAGAAAAAAGAAAAAAGAAAAAAGAAAAAAGAAAAAAGAAAAAAAGAAAAAAAAAGAAAAAAAGAGGCAAAAAAAGGCAAAAAACCCACAAACAAACAAACATAAAACCCCTCATCCTGGCTTTTGCATGGCTGCAGTCCTTGTTTAGGCACAAATAAATGCAATTTTGCACCGCTCAAACCCATTCCAAATGTGGCTACTATTGGGCTACCACCAAAGAAAGGTTTATCCGTGAAGATGTTCACACTGCAGTATTCCATTAGCAATGGCTGCTACAATATGGATCCTCTGGGTCATTGTAGGGAAGCAGTGCACTGTCACACAATTTAAAAATGTTTCCATTCTTCTCATTGTAAACCCCAGTACAACCATATAAAGCCCCAAGGAATCTTGCCTGTACTCCATCAGCACTTTTTTAAAGCCATTTACATGATTTTTTTTATTGCATAAACATCAGCTTTCTTCATTTTCACCCTTTTACCCTTCTTGTCCTATCCCATTCCCAACCTCAGCATTATGATACCTATTTGTATTTCTCAACCCAGGCTGGAAGCCTCCAAAACCCATTTAATGGAAAGGACGATTCCACCAGCTGGCAATCCTAAAAGTGTTAGTCTTCCTGAAACAGCCCCTTAAAATTCACCTTCCTTGTGCTGCCAGGATCACAACAAAGGCTGTTACAGCACTGAAACTGCAGTAACCCACTGTGCCAACCAGGGTTGTGACACCATCCCACTGATTCTATTTCTCTGCTTGATTCTGGTTTCTGCTTTGTATTTGGCTTTTCTGTTCTTGCAAGATGTGGACCTTCTATTGCCTCTGTGTTTATAGATCAAGTAGTACAGCACAGCCTCATTCACACAAAGTGAATGAGTGGGAAATACTAATGTAAATGAATTGTAACTAAAACCTCACTGTGACTACATCTTTTTTAATCTCAATGAAAGACAGCTAGTCCAGGAAACAGCTACATCATGACTCACATTTTACAACCACCTTTTTAAAAAGAGGAGTTATATCAAATTATTAGGTACACCTATATCAGAGAGAGGCAGGGGAGGGCAGGAAGGGGCAGAGGGAAGAGTTTTATACAATCAGCATTCTTCTGTAGCAAAATGGTTCCTAAATATTTTCGCTTAAAAGCTACATCTCGCTGGCAATGTAATCAACAGTTAATATTTATGCTCATATGAGAAACTTCTAAACCAAGACACAAAAAATTTTCCATCATGTGTTTTATATTCTGGTCTCATGATTATTTAGACATTCAGCATCCGTAAACAAGCAGTTTATCCATGAGATCAGCTATGTGACACCAAAATTAATAGACCCTTGAAAAACACCCTTCACAAAACAAACAAACAAACAAAAAACAGCAAAAAAAGAAAGTTGATTAGCATGCTTATACTTGGCTTAAAGGAAAGCAGACAAATTATGCAAAAACACAAACGTCTCTTAAGGCCTCAGTTTCTGCAATCATATGGATAAAAGCAACATTGTGTATTTTTTGTAAATTTGCTGCTTCATAAAGTACTGCTCATTAAGATACAAGCTTATGTCTGATTCCAGTGACAAAGGCATTATTTCAAGTGTAGTAACTGAAAAAGAAACGAAAATAACGCAGCAACTTAAAGCAGGAAAGGACAAATTGTTTCATCAGCCAAAATACTCCGTAATATATCATGACGCAATTTTCAGTTGGCAATGCTACCCTTTTATGTGTCTAACTATAGAGAGATCTAAAAATGTATCTTTAGCCAAACTATTTCTCAAGTCACAGTCGTTTAAAACAGCAAACATGCAAAGCCCTTGCAGCACACTCACCCTTTCAGCTTGTCCTAACTCTGCAGCCCAGTGTTTTTTATGCCAAATGGAACATGGCTTTGCTTTCAAGAGATACTTACTGATTCTTTTTACTTTCCTGCAGATTTGCTGCTAGAATTTATAACTAGCACTTCAAGCCTTCTCTCCCCCTCGTCCACACTGGTTTAACTTCTTTATGATGGCAGATAATTGTTTTGGCCTTAGGCAAGGAATGTGCTCTCTGCTTAGGAAGATGGCTGCACAGCATCTTTATAAGGGAGCCAAATGAGGAAAAATGAGATAGTTGCAGAACATTACATTTTTTTTATCTTATCAATTATTGAAGAAAGAGTCTTCTATTTAGTATGGTGAGAATACTAATAAGAGGTCAAACTATAACACTAGGCCCTTGGTATTATTGGTAATAAGAGTCATGGTGAATAGCAATTCAAAATAAACATTATTTAATGAATATGATAGCAACACTATGATTGAACTACTCAAACTACAGAAAACAAGCATTGTTATTAAAAGAATAAAAGAAAGCAAAAATATATCTAAGTACTTGAAAAACTGAGGGAAGTCCATTTTCTGTACAATCTATATCCACTGTCTTACTGAACCATAAATATATTTTATTTTTACTGGAATGAGTATAATCTGAGATGCTACAACCAGAAATAAGTTCATAACACGTATAATGTGCATCTATACTAAAACTGTGCCATTCACTAACAAGGACAATAATCTAATTCCTTCTCCAAGTTCTGTGGATCTGAAAAGGCAGGCTCAAAGATTTTTTTAACAGAGGCAAAGACATACTGGATCATTTCCCACTTAGAGAACAGAAAAAGCAGATGCTTAAAACCTTCTTTCTCAACTGAAACTGAAGGTGGATTTTTGAAAGACTAAAGGGTGGGGCCTCTGTAGGTGCCCAGAGTTGTATACTACTTTATTTTGCTTCCTCATTCTCTTTTTAATATGATATCAATAATTACCAGATCAAGTGGATTTTTTTTTTTCTGTGTTGGGCCCAGAATGAAGAAAAAAAAATGTTGGTCACAAAGCTAACATGTAGAAATAAAAAATCCCTACAAGACTTAAAGCACTGGAAAAAAAGCAAAGGCAAAGATAGTCCTTCTCATCACCTTAAGCAGTTCTATCATAACAGCTATAATTCTTTTTTCTATTTCCCATATAAGTCTACACCTCCCAAGGACAGCAAATATCATTACAACAATACTTGGGGGAAATCTCTCCACTGATACTAATGTGTTCATTCTGTAGTGGAAACATCAACCCCTAAACTTTGCAATGGTACATTAGAACACACACAGCCTTTAGCTTTCCTCTATTTCCATTATTTTGCAGTTCCTTTTTTTCGTTTTTTTCTTCTCCTTTCCCTCAGCACTTTGAGCCCTTAAAGTTACTAAAGAAAAAAAAAATCAGTTTGAATTTAGCCATAATCACAGCACTAACACAGATGCTTCAAATTACATGTTTCAAACTTATTACCCAGTTTGTTAAAAGTAATTATGAATAATGGTCTTCATGAAAAGGCTAGTTAAAAATTCATAGTATTGTCAAACATTTAAATGGTAGAGGCTATTCTTAAATCTCTCAAATGCTCATTAAAAGCCTGCCCTTTTTACTCTGTTTTTAGGTTTCTAATGCAGAAGTCTTTAAATCTAAAAGAGGGAGGCTTGCTTGTCCACAGAATAGAACCCAAACTGGTTATTGTTAACATCAGCTCTTCTTCCAGCATCCTTTCTGAACCTTTCCTGTAGAGGCAAACTCAAAAATACCACGCTGGCAGCAGCTGAGGAAGAAAACATGAGTTATCCTTTGGAGATTTCTGCTGGCAGCTGACTGCTGGATCTATTTCCCACTGGTGTTAAGAGTACAATATGGCAGCAACAAAACAAAAAAGTCAAAGATGTGGCTTTGCTGATATTTCATACTTTAGATTCAGTTTGGAAATTAGGGGTTTTTTTTCCAAGGAAGTTTGGTTCACAAGTTTCAGACTGATATTTAAATAAATATCTCTCTTTTAGCTCCCGAGAAACAAACAAAGATACACAAAATTCATGCAGTTCAAACTTCAGATATCTTCTCAATCACATACATCACAACTATGATATGCCTGGAGTATTTTAATTAAGAAGAGTTTACATGGTTTTCATTAATTCCTGAATGACTACATGGTAGCTCTAGTATTTAACAAAGGTATGCAGTGAAATCCAAGTGGCTGACATATAAACCTCCAGAGGGAGCACTAACCTGAGGCTGGCAAGAATCTTCTCTTCTGCTTTGGTTGAATGACCTTTTACTTGACCTACAAGCCTGAGTATCACTGAGGAATATCAATGAGAAACACAAGTAGCCAGCTCTCTCCTACACAGGTTCCCTGGACAGTCACTGGTACAGAAGGTAATGTCAAACCCAAAGTTTGGGCTTTTTTTTCCTGGATATTTGCATTTGTTCTTCCTAAAAAATGGACAGATTTATTCCCTTCTGCCTTACTTCCCTCTCTCTCCTCCAGGCCTTCTTTTTTGAAGTTAGTTTTTTCTAAAACTGCTGCACAGAGAAACAAAATATTGACATGGCTGCCTGATTGCCATGGAATTATTCCACAGAGGAGAATTCTGAATTAACATGCAACATCATTTTAGCTTTCATATTTTGTGGTTCAGTCACTAGACCTTGCAGTTTATTGCGTCTGTGAACTGCATTTGCTTCTGCCAGAAAATAACCTTCTATTTAAGGCACTTGAGGTTAGGGGAAAAAAAATATCCTCAAACAGATTTCATTAATTCAGGCAAGAGAAAGTTAATATCCCATGGCACAGCCGATTTGTTTGTAGGGGTGTTAAATGCATCATTTCCCTAATAAACTGAACCACTAGAGGAATGTGTACAAGTTGGTGTTCCTTCCCTCAACCCATAAAAAAGGCAGCAGTGTCTGCCAGGTGAACTCTGAGGAAAAGTACTGAAGGGATCCCACACTGGTAGGGCATTTCTAAGTGAGGTCAATGGATTGACATACTTACCTTGCTATCAGAAAGAAAATATTCTGTCTGAAAACTTTTGAATCGTCTCTTTTTCAAGACCCAGAAGCATAGTCCATTTATATATATATATATATATATATATATATATATATTCCACTTATATATATATAGTCCATTTATATAGATGTAGTCCATTTATATGTATATAGTCCATTTATATATATATAGTCCATCTATATATAGTTCATATATTCTTTCAAAAGCAAAAGCCTGTTCTACCAGTGCATCACCTGCATTGCAGTTTGAGCATCCAGACTAAGTACTCCAAGTCCCTGCATGTTTAGAGGCATCGCTTTAGAAAGAATCGTTTTCATTTTGCTGATCTTCATGAAGTTCCAACTTGTCATCTGATCAACTCTACAAAGAAAACGAAGCCAGCCATCTGAATAGCACAGATATATGGCATCATTAATTCAGCTTTTTAAAAAGTGGAATAGATACAGCTGATAACATTTGCAGAAAAGAATACACATTTACTTGCCTTAAGTGCAGGAGACACGCTCTCTTCACCTTCACATAAGCCCCAGTAAAACAGTTTAGGTTCTTACTCCACAAACCCTTCAATTTAAGAAGCATATCCCGTCTTACATGCCATGGAACTCACTACTGAACTATCTTTGCTGTCCCAAAGGAGTTAGAAAGCCTACAAAGGTTTCAAAAGTTCCTCAGCTGCTTCTGTTGTGTATCAGATTCAGTGAGAGCTGGCTCTATCAGCCTTCTGGGATGGAAGGACAAACACATTTGCTGGAAACAAACAAGAAAACCCTACAAACCAAAAGCCTCCCAGACTGTCCACTTCCCAACTGCTTTCCCAAACCTAAGTCTTTAGTCCTTTTAATTTGAACAGTACGTTGTCACAATGGGAAGATCATAGTCCTACAGAATAGCTGAATATACAGAAGATGAAAGCTAAATATTTTTGACATGTCAAGATATATTTGAAACATATCATCAAGCAAGACAATTGCCTAATGGATCACCATAAATGTTAACATTGTGTAGTGGTTTGAACTAGGTTTTCCCCCTGAAACTAAGAAAGTGGTAACCCCCAGGGAGTGGTGACCCTTGGGGCTTGACCAATCAATGCTCCTGTAAAATATAAACATATCTCTGGAGACCGGAAAAGAAGCAGTGGTACTTGTTGTTAGAAGAAGAGGTGGCCATGTTGTAGAGGCCACGAGGAGAAGGGGCTCCGGCCCCTTAGGGGGCTTTGCCCCCCCCAGCCCCCGGTTGGGGGGCTGCAGGGACTCGGAATGGTGTTGAAGTTGGGCTGAGTGCCTGCGGCTAGGAACTGGGGGAGTTTTCTCCCCTGTAAGTAGAAGTGGGAGACGCTGGGAGCAGCGACGGAGCAGCAGCGGAGACAGCAGCGTCCGAAGAGCAGTGGCAAAGAGCCAACTGATAAGGACCAAAAGGAGCAACACAAGCCAGTATACAACTAAGGCAGACACAGAGGTGTCTGAGGAGAAGGAAAAGCAGCAACAGGACAAGAGAACCAAGCCAGCAGCAAGAACAGAGTTTCGCGGGGTAAGAACTGGATAAACCAAAACCCCCAAACTCGCTAGAGACCCCTCCGAGAAAGAGGAGGGGGTGGTGGACTGAGAAGAGTCTTAAAGTGCAGTATGCACTGCTGAGAGGAGCTAAGAAGCTCATGGCCTCCTGAGAGATAAGCCAGGACGGCCGAAGGAATGTGTGTGTGTGGGAGGTGACCTTGGCCCCCCCTGCTCCAGCTTCAGAGAAGCTGGCAGCCATCTTTGAGGCAGAGCATGGGAGCTCTGCACAGGGGCTTGATTTCCCCTGAAGATACCAGACTGTCACGAAGACCCCCGTGCTTCGTGATATGACCGTGGTAGAACGACCTTGTCTGGGGTTACGTAGTCCACGGAAAGACCCCCGTTTGAAGACGGAGGGCCGAGGGGCTTGGAGACCCCCCTCGTGTGTGCTGGCAGAGAGCCAGCAACTGCTTCTGCTGCCTGGAAGAAAAAAAGAGAGCCTGCTGCCTAGAGAGAGCCTGCTGCTGACAGACTGGAAGGGGTCTTTTCTTCTTCTTCTCTCCTGGACTTTTATTTGGAGGGAGAAGAGATTTGGCCCATTGTAAATATTACTGTCATGGTAGAGATAGATATAGAGTTAAGATTGTATACAATGTATTATAGTATTTATTTACTATATAGTCTTTATAATATATTCCTTCCCCCATATTGAGTCTCGTGTTTTTGTCTGGAAAACCCATCTCACATGGAGTTGAAATGTGGGTGGGGGGCTAAGAATCAGAATTGGATTTTGGGTCTGCTCAAACCATGACACATTGTCACTCAGAAAAATCTCTGCATACATCAGTATGGGAAATACCAAGCTTTCTGTTTTCATCCATCCGTTTTTGTCTAGGGAAATATGACACAAAAACAATCAGCCCTCCTACAGTCTTTTGCAGTATCTTCTGCTCTCTACTGAATAAACAAGAAAACAAGACCCTTAGATTTTGCTGAACAACAGCAAAAACACGAATGTAACTTCCTAGCCAACTCTCACACATTTTAAACAAGCATGGGTCACTGCAAATGCCTATGAAGACCAAAATCTTCTGCCCTAACTAGTTCTTACAATACCTCTCAGAGGAGTAGATCACTGGTCTCAAAGAAACAAATAATTTTCTATTAGGGAAGATTAGACTTGGAAACTGTTTAGATTCAGACACTGGAATGGGCATATTGCTCAAAAGCCAAGGGACTTTCATCCATAATATTATTAAGTTCCACATGTCCAGACTCCTGGGTCAATGTGCATGATAATAATCTTGCACAAATAAATTTGTAGGGAGCTTGACTGAAAGTGTTTACAAGTGAAATAACAGAAAGATAGATGCATTAAAAATAAAATAAAATAAAAAACAAACAAACAAAAACAAAGAAGGAAAATATTAGAAACATTCCCACTCATTCCAGTTTAACTGGTGCTTCAGAGATGCTTCATATGGACTTTTTGCATTACTTGTGTGATGGTCACAGTCAGCAATTTATTTCCACCAACATCACCAGATGTATTCGCTGGCAGCAGCACCAAATACCCAACTTCAACTGAGAACAAGGAAGATTTTCCTCCAGTGTGTCAAAATGTTTTTCAGTGGGCCAGTATCCCAGTGCTGAGACCTTCATGGGCAGTGTTGATACCACGTGTAGATACACAGGAATTCTGTGCCTGCTCAGGTGCCAGCTAACACCCCTCACTGTGCATGGATAGAGGGGCATTTTAACCCCATATCATTTGACTCAAATGTTTGGAAGATCTTTGCATTGCACTGGTATTTCAGCCAAATGGCACAAGGTTTTGTACAGTTATTTCCTCTGCGATAGTTTGGTCAGGGAAGTACCAGTGACCTGGCTGCTGTGTCACTTACTTTTGACCATTTAAGACATTTTCATTACAATGCCCATATCATTCACTGTCTCTGAAGGCCTTCAACTTGCAGCAAGGCTCATAAAATAGTGATAATCCACGAGAAACACAGTTGTGATTTCCATTCGGATCTTAGGCCATGCAAGGGTATGACAAGAATTAATTCACCCAGCTCCAGTTCACCCCCCCCATGAGAACTCCAAACTATCAGCACAGAGCCACCTCATGTCCTGTGGGATGACAAGGATCACAACCAACAGACATCTAAGTTGTCATTTCAGTCCTCAAACTTGGCAGGCCAGGGATTTTCACTCAAATTTACAAATGTCATCATATTCAAGAGAACCAGGAATTTTTGTCTTTCACTCTGCAAGGTAATTAACTGAACCAAGTGATTTTGGCATCTCATGATTGCAGGGATGGGACAGATGCTTGTATCCACATGTTGAACAAGCATTTTATTTTAAAAATATATATTTATACATACTTTATAAGCAATAGCTATGATCTGCATCTAATCTTACTCTAGCTGTATGTATCCTCCTTTCACCTAGATGACAATGAAAAGAATAAATTTATCAATGGTATTGCAAACCAATACACATTCTGAAAGGGTTGAATTATTTAGCTGAACCATAACATAGTTGCCCATGAAAAGTGTTTGACATAATTGTATGATCTGCAGGGCAGCAATCTAACTTTTAATACTGCTCTGTTACCAAAGCCATAAATATTTTTCTGACACTGTCTGGTTTTACATTCAGCACTGCTATAATTTCTGCCCTAATCCATGAAGAGTTTAAAGGATTTGTAGTCTCTTAATATTTCATCTGCTGTAATTACAGTTATTTTAATGTGCTATGTCCGTTCCTGCAATACAGGAGGGTCCTGGTTCTCCAGTAAAAAAATAAACCACAACAAAATTTTCACAGAACAATCTAAATGCAATTTAAAGTGCAAATCAAAACTGCTACATAAATAAAAATTAATTATACAACTCTGCTGCTCAAACAAAAGAGGATAATCAAAACTTGGAAAAAATAGTTCAGCTCCATGATTATTTCAATAACCACTATTTATCTGACAGACTACTACACTACTACAGGCTGTATACTGTGTAAAAATAATGGCAATTAAACGGGAAGAAACGCATCAGACCAACAAGCTTAATTGAAAGTGAGGAGATGGAAAAATCTAATTAACTTTGTAAACTAGTTTTGCCTTTGTCAATTACCTTAATTGTGCAATTGGAGTACAGGTTACGATCCTCACTGAAATTTGAATCACAAGAACATGTCTGAAATCGCTGAAAGAAAAACAACTTCTGAACGCTTCTTAATTATGGCAACACGCAGTGTGAAGCAGCATCACATCTGTTGAGGCACAATGCTTCTAAGGTTAAAACCTCTTAGACTTTTATCTACCTATTCAACTGCTGCAAATACTGAAATTTTGGGATGTCATTAATAATAAGTATTCTCTCGCAAATAGGAGTTTGGCATTCCCTTAAACCTGCATTGTTTATCAAAGAGGAATCTTATTTCACAAAGGATTCCCAGTGAAACAACAGAACAGCCAGGGAAAAGGTACAAGGGATGTGCCACAGCACTACTATAGCAGTAACTGAGGGCCAGCAAGAACAGATCAGACCTTTTTGCAAGTAAAATTTTATGGCTGCAGCCACAGTTGTGCTGACAATGGTTAATTTTCTGGAGGGTGACTCAAGTTTACAATGTGAAATTCATATTCATAACGTACTGGAATCAAAAAAAGTTGGACTTCCTCGGGAGAGGAACCTTGGACTTCCCATCCACATAAGCTCTGTCCCTTTTTCAGAGCTTGGCAGGTGTCATTTAGGGATGGGACATAGAAGTATAGAATGTTAAGGGTTGGAAGGGACCTTAGAGATGATCTACTCCCAACCCCTGCTGCCATGGGCAGGGGCACCTCCCAGTACACCAGGTTGCTCGAGGCCTTATCCAACCTGGCCTTGAACACTGCCAGGGTTGGGGAATCCACAACCTCCTTGAGCAACCAGTTCCAGTATTTCATTACTCTCACAGAAGTTATCATGGAATAGATTCTAAGGCATAGAACAGTTATTTTGCTTCCAAATTCAGCTCCTGACAGTACCTACAGTCTTCTTCCCTAACATTATCAATCCTTGTCCTCAAGGCCTGTGAAAGACTACCTCTTTCCCTTCCATAATTTCACAGGAGGCTGACCCTGGCCAGCAGCCAAACACCCACCTCTTGCTCATTCTGCTCTTTTTTTTAGGGAGAAAATAGAAGGCAGGCAAGAAGACTCATGGATTGAGATAATGGCGGTTTAAAAAGAGAAAAGCAAAAGCTGCATGTGCAAGAACAGCAAAATCCCCTGCTTCCCATCAGGAGGCAGATGTTCAGCCCCCTCCCAGGCAAGCAGGGACTCAGTGCACATTCATGACTGCTTGGGAAAACAAACCCCATAACCCTGAACTGCCCCTTCTTCTTCCTCCTGTCCCTGAGGTTTCATGGCTGAGCACACCACCACCATGTGGTACGGGATACCCCCTTGGTGAGTTGGGAACTGCTGTCGCTGTGTCTCCTCCCAACCTTTTGCCCATCCCCAGCCTACCAGTCTTTGTGGGGTTAGAAAAAAAACCCTCCAAGGTTTTTGCACTATTTGCTGTGTTACTATAACTGGTTTAGCCACAAATGCAAAGCACAGCACCATCCAGGCTGCTATGAGGAATAATTCTACAAGACTGAGTGCAAACAATGTAACTCAAGAGTAAAAACTGTAAGCAGTTGGAAATGTAAGCAAATGAAAAGATTAAAAACCCTAACCAAGAGAAAACACCAAGCAGCAAACATAGTTTTGAAAATGAAAGTTTCAGTTACATATTCTCTATCCTTGTCGTCAAAACAATACCTTCTGGTTTTTGACAATGCATATTTTTATGAAATGTTGCTGTCTACCATCATGACACTTCCAAGCCAAAAAAACTAAACTCCTCATCCCTTAACTGAAAACTCAGTTTTCTGTAACTAAAATCAGCCTTGACAGCAACAAAGTTACGAGAGATCCACCGCCTTTGCATAGAAAAATGGAAATTGTTTTCTCCTTGTTCCTTTAAGAACCTCAGATGAAAATTATGAAGTCTAATTTTCCTCTTCTAATGGTATGAATTCTATCAGCTTGAGGTTCCAGCTATCAGGAGCCTAAATTGAATATTGGATGGGACATCAGAGAGATCACCTTAAGCCCTCCCATATCTCAGCACACATCGTATAATCCCATTCACAGAGCTATCGACCACCATCTTTGCTTGTCAAGGATTCCTGCCACTTCTGTTCCTCTTAAGATCTGCCTCCTTCAACAGCACAATTTAGCTGAAGGTAAATAAACAAATTGTGTGGCCTCTCTTCAGTACAATGAGGAAAAAGGCTTCCTGACCAGCAAATGCAGGAAAAGGAGATATGTACCTAACAGCAGGTTGAGTCTGCAGGAGGAAAGGAATCAGGGAAAGATAAGCACGGTGCAGTTCTTGAGAGCTCAAGAAAAAGTAAATAAAGCTTCTGATAAAAAAATATACAACAGTTCATTTAATAGCCTATTCAAGTTTGAAAGCCCAAGAGTAATGTTTAAAGCTACTGGAGTCCCCCTGAGAAAGGAAAATTTTATGGATTAAATAGTTAATCCAAAAGAGAAATAGATCAGCTGCCATACCACAACCTTGCAGCCTGAGGCAGAAATACTCAGTATATTAAACTGCTATATAAACAACCCATGTCTGAAAAGAAAGTGCCCTAAAAACTAAAGGAAAAAAAAATCAATTGAAAGGAGCATCCATTTTTTTTTCCCACAACTTTCCTAGAATATACTCTGAAATGTAGACTATACAAGGGATCCATTTGTCTTTCAGAAGTACAAACACAATGAAGATTCAGTTTGCTTTAATTAGTGTTTCACACTTAGCATTTAAGAGCAGAATTGGGTTCCCTAAATATCAGCATTTCTGCAATACTCTATACCATAATATTACCAGGTTTATCTCTCTAGTCTACTGTTTAATTACGAAGTATTTTTTATTTTTAAGATATTGGCACAGCAGTTCCAGGAAAAAAAATCCCAGTATCTTACACTCTGTTCTGAATTTGTTTTAAATCTCTTGCTTTTCAATAAAGCTACCTCCAAAAAGTGCAGATTTTAAGGTACTTCAATGGGATTACAGCTGGCCTGCTAATTCTGTCATTAAATTAATTCAGAGAAGCTCTCCACTGCAGTTACTTCTGTAACAAATAAGACTCAAGTATAAAAGATGCATTAAAACGTGTCTTGGTCACAATGCAAATGCAGAGAGCATTACAGCTACCTAATCTCAAGGAGAAGACAGACAAGGAAGACTGTAACAAACTGCACACTGGAAATACCACTCACATTTATTTTTGGCCTCGTGCATATAAAAATCTCATACTTTTCATTTGATTTATGTATCTAGAGGGGCATCTATTCTAGCATTTTAGCTTACAGATGTATTTATTTTTTCATCAGGAACTCAAAGCTCAATAAGGTGAAAGAACAAAATCCCTGTTCCACAGAAAGGAAAAACAGAAATTAAGCACAGGTAAATGTCCCGCAGACAGTAGGTAACAGAGATGAAAACTGAACTCTCACCCTGTCAAGACTGCTCTCCCTTTTCAACTTTGCCTGCACTATTACAGCACGTACATCAATTAGATAATTTACTTTATTGCAGAATCACATGCACAACTTTCACCTTTTAATAACTCTGTAACAACACTGAAGAATTCCACGAGAGAAGAGTAGTACTGGTAATGAAAATTCAGGTTGTCTGGGTCATGCATATCCTAAATAACTCTAAGCAGCTACTCACAACACGTTTATTTCACAGTTTTTTGCTTATCCAGCATTGCTTTCACTGAAGTATCAGTGTTGGGGTGCTGAAGAGCTAAGTACTGTAAGCAATGATCCTCTTCCCCTAATACAGAACAGTGTGTAGAGAAGAGACATTTCCCCTCCCCCATCATTTAAACAGCATAAACTGTAATTTTAGTAAATCAAGCAAAGAGCTAATCAAGTTTTGATTTGCTAATTACTTCTCAATTTGATTAGAGCTGGCAGCTAATCATCTCTGGAAACGTAAAGTCAATCTTTCACTCACATTTGCAAATCAGGACTTTAGTGTAAAGAAACTGATATTGTGCATTACATGCTCATAATTTTTTTCATATTTCAGTGCTTTTAACAACAACCCTAATTTTTATTATTGTGGCAGCTCTCTGAATAAATACTCTGTAGAACTGTATGTGGCCCTGAGAGTGAGCCATTGACAGAAGCTTTGGTATTACTAACACTAAAGCTCAAGGAGTATGGAATGCTACATTAAACAAATACAATGCAATTTAAAAGTATTCACACAGGAAAAAAAAGTGGTATCAGCAAAGGATAAACAAAATTTTAAAAACCAACATATTCAGAATAAACTAGTAGGAGTTTACTCCCTAAAAAAAAAAAAAAGAAATAATTATTACCTTATGTAGAATAAATAAGCTCATCAGAAATTAAGAAATTAAGACTGTAGTTTCATTTTGTTCTGAAGTAATAGTGAAGTGGGAAAGAGAATGGAGTTATACTTATTTTGTTTCTGTTTCTGTGAAGAATTCTTAGCATAGAGTATCTACCCATATTTTACTTCACCTGACTTGAGGACAAACAGCCTTCTACAACCACTAACTCTGCTGCTCCTCACTGCCTGGCTTCTGCAGTGTCTTCCTACACTGGTTGCACTAAGGGACAGATGGAAATTTAATTTCCTGAGAAACGTGTCGTTACAGAAACAACAGCAGCAGTTTCAGACCGGAGTGAAGCCCAAGTATACTTTGGTGGACAAAACTCAAATTAGGCATCTCCCTGCACACTCTCCTGGATATCCCTTTCCTACAGAAGAAAGCAAAAGGGAGCCTGATATCTCCCCCATCCAGGCAGTGTCCCACGTGCACAGCATTGTCCTGGCCCTACATTTTCCTGATCCTCAAGCTCTTCTTACCCGCAATAGAGTCCCCGCTTCCTTATTTATATTTCTTTAGGCTTAAGTTGAATACTGCAGCCACCAGACTGACATCATTCAGGGCATCCACAGTCTTCAAGGATTATCACTGCAGATTCCCATGTCCCATCATATCCAGTTCCTTGTGTTATGCAGATTATTTTCAGTTCCAACACTACCCAGACACGCAGGGAGAGCATGAGCAGGGAAGCATCAGCAAAGAATAAACAGCAGGAAGCAGCTCTGAGGATTGCTTGAAAACATTTGGGAGGCATCGTGGGAAAGGGCACAGACATGTTCAGTGAAGTGAAATCCTGAGTACAGCTTCCCTCCTTCCTTTCTGGCTTAACACTTCAAGACCTGCAGATCTGCACCATGGCACAAACACAGCTGTGGGGAAGCCAGGAAAGGACAAAGTGGTCCAGGACGACACTCCTTCAACTCCATTGTAGCAATGGATTTATGGAAAAAGTCCTGCCAAAGATGGACCGGTGAATCAGAAGTTTTTAATGTTGTTTAAACATGTGTTAAGATGGCTTTTTGCAGAGTCACTGCTCCTTCTTCCCGACACCCTCTGTAAAGAGTCCTTATCTCTCAGGCAGGAGTGTCCTGGGAAGATGTCCTAAGGTGCTCTCATTGGTCTTTTGTTAACCCCTTCCTTATTTGGCTGTTAACTCCCTACCTGATTGTTTTTTTGTAAGACCCCTCACCTTAAATGGTCCCCTTTGACCCTCCCAAGAGCTTTATAAACCCCTACCCCACAATAAACTTCCTCTTTCCTCCGTCTCTCCCTGGTGGTCTGGTGAGTGCTCCTTTGCGGGGTCACAGGACCACGTGGGTAGGGGGGAGGGTGGAAGAGCATGTACCGTAACTCCATAAAACAGGGAAAGGGACACACCAACAGCCATTAACGCCTGATTTACTAAAAAGCTGTCTTGCCTTAATACCCTATTGATGATTCTGGGACAGAAAAAAGGAGTCAGAAACAACTGAAGAGGAGTCTTAAATAAAGTGCAGCTTAAGCAAAAAAAAAAAAAAATCGATGGCTCAATTTTAGAGAAAACACATTTCAAATTATAAACACACTCAGAGCCTGTTAAAAACATTTTACTTGGAGTTTTTCCCTACAAAACTACTTGGCTTTTTTTTCTTTTAACATTACTTCTCATTTAACATTTTAAAAACATCTCGTATTTTTATTATAGACTTTTGAAAGACAAGATTAAAACAAAAACCTTACTATGATTCTTTGAAAATGAATTTTAAATACTTCGTCATTTATCTTTCATTTGATGAGGAATTTCAAATGATTAAGCTTTGTTACAAACTTGAATTGTTCTTATAGATCCTCCCCAAAATAAATTATCTAGCATTCTGTATCTAGCAAACAAAAATAGCTGGTATTAGGAAAGGGTGTAAAAAGCGTCTCTACTGTCTATAATCTTTGTGTCTATAAAAGTTTCCTCAAAGTTGCTGATTTAATTCAATTGCTATCAACACGTATTTTCCCCTCCCCAGAAAGGCTGCCACCCATCCATGCTGCTTTCCAGTTGAATGGTGGAACATTAGAAGAGGAAGTTTTTTAACTGAGGAGAGTGAATACTAAAGACACTTTGTAACAGTGCTGTCAATTCTTAGGTGCTACAGATTTCAAATTTTGAGTAGTGTCATTGCTTTAGAGTATCTCATTACAAAAATGACTGATTACTCATAACTGTTATTACTGTCAAAATTCTAAATTCATCATAATATAGTCATCATACATAACTGTAGCTTCAATAATACAGTATTTGTTATGTTTTAATAATTATCTGAATGTAAAAGGTGAAGAAATCTCTATTCTCTCTACCAGTTGCTATGAAATCATAGCAAACAGATCTCTATTTGCCTGTTCTCCACTTTTCCCTCTGTAAAAAAAACTTGCAGAAGACATTTTCTTAATTATCCTCAAATTGACTTTGGGACAAGAAACTAATAAAGGTAACTACGAAACTTTCCAAAATGTGGAAATGCAGATTTTGTGACATTTGACTTATATTATAATCTACGGGAAAACCCAAGATATACCCTGGTTTCAGATGCAAGTGAAATGAATTAAACATTTTCCCTCTAAAACAACATTATAGGTGTTGCCCAATATGGAGTATTGAATATGAAATGTATTTTTAATTGAGGATGTGTTTTCTATCTCCAGTTCAGAACACAGACACCAGAAGCTTTCCAAAACATCCTTAAAAACACGAGATTAAAGGACTTTGGAACCCATACCATAACTCCACTGAAATCTTTAATTTTGCTGTTATCACAGGCACAGTCTGAACTTGGCTATTTGTGATTTTGGCAGTTATTTCAAAAGCACAGCTAGAAAATTATTTAGGTATTTTAATGAGAGAGCACCGCTTATATTTGCCAACAACTCTCTTCAAGAAATGTTCCTATAAACTCCTTTGCTGTGATTCCATTGATGAAACATTCTGCATTCAACCTAACTGCCAAGTCTCAAGACTACCAATAAAATGTGCATTTTCAAATTTAAGTTATGGTATAACTTAGATATATACTTACAGTATAACTTGAAAACTTACTGTTTACTGAAGTAAAACTTCAGTGAGAAATACATTTTCCACGGAGAGGAACACTTAAAATTTTCAAAGCACTTGAAACATGCAGCTGAGATGATATCTATTAAACTAGCTACTTTTCAAACCAAAGATTATATCTGTATGGAATTAGAACACTACCACTCTTTTCCATCAAAGAGGAAAACAACTCTGCAATTCAGTTTGAGTATTAAGTGATCAAGTGCCAAGGACCAATGGTTCAAACGAGTCCATCTATTTGATCTCTGCAACTTTATTCCTTCTTAAAAAAAAAAAAGAATGTGTTATGAAAACCAAGGACTTAATCCACACCAAGAAAAAAAATAAAAAGAAGAAAAAAAGAAAATCTGGTGACAAATTAGCAAACCAGTAACAGATAGGGTTTAGGTTCTTTTTCTTATGGAAATCTAGAACACAACAGAAAGTCATGGGTTGCATTATTTGGGGAAAGGAATTTTTCTAGCCAATTCAATTTATTTGTTGAGGAAAAGAGTTCTCTCAGTCTTTGTTCCAGCCACTGTTCCAATAATTACCTCTTCCAGTTCACGTAAAAAAATCACTGGAATGATTCATATCTATAATTTAATAAAAAAATCATAACTTAAATAATCTGAGGAATTAGGATGTTGACAAGCTCACTTCGTGAAGAGCAAAGAAATTATGCTAAGGCAAGATATGAATTTCAGACCCTTTGTTATGAATCATACATGAGATTTCACCGGAAATTCAGAAGTTATGAAGCCTACTATCATTCCCTTACCTTCAAATGAATACTCTACTTACTAGCAATCAAATTGTAGTGACTAAGATTTTGCTAATTTTTATGCAACTGTGATCATAAAAATCATGGTGGAATGGTTGTTAATGTTCCTGAGCATTTGTTAGGTGGGTATCTCTGGTGGTTCTGAGAGTTCGGTTGCATTTAAAAAAACAAAAAATCAAATTCTTCAGTGCATCCTGTACTTTCTCACATTACTCTCCCCTTAAGCACCTGCACGTCCCTTGAGGCAAAGTGACTTCTTCAATTTTTCAAATAAAAAAATTTCAAATTTTGAAATCATTGCTTTCTGATGAATCTTTGTCAAATCCACAGTTAGTTAACAACCAATTTAGTGTTATTTCTAGTTCAATATATATATATTTGGAATATAAAGCCAAGAGAAGTATGGAACATACAAGAAATTCATACAAAACCTTTACATTTAATTTGTAATATTTCACTTGGGGAACTTAGAGGAGAAACCAGGGCATGGAGTTCAAAAAAACTTAGACACAAAGAGTCTCAGTCATTCAATAGCAGTCAAATTTATAACAATCAAGTTAATCAAATTAGAGTAAGATTTGAAGAGAGGTAAATTAACACTCCTGCTTTTATTAGGTTGTGGGGTTTTTTTCCACACATGGCAGTTCTAATCAGAAATCACAGGTTCACTGTAGCAGGAAATTAGGAAGAAAACTTTAAATAGTTTTACTTCAAGTGAAGCAGCTATTTTCCAATAAGACTTCATTCTGCTCTTGCTTACCTGTTATATAGTGTGGCAGAACAGGATGACGTGATACTGGAAGCAAGCTAAGGATCTCCTCCTTAAACAGATGTTTACCTCCTTTCCAAATTATTTTTTTTCACCACACTTGTTAACATATTGTTAACTTGTTAACAATTCTCAGTAGCTGTATAAAGTGCTTGCTCACATGCATGTTAATCTTTCAAGTATCTAGCGAGAGGTCTCATGTCAAAACAATTTGCTCATATAATTAATTCCTGATCAAAAATATTACTGAAAATTATCACAAATATTTTAACTTGACAAAAAATATCATGTCTTTGTTTTCCATTTAAAAAACACACAAGGATCTGTGTAATCATACTACAATAAAATAACTGTCCTAATTAACATGTGTCAAGATATTCTGAGTTGAAACCTGCTGTAATTATTCCTCTGTATACATACTGTGTAAACAGTTATTGAGTCATAAATCAAGGGAATGAGAAGTTACTCCACATTAGGAGTAACAACAATTTCTGCTTCATTGATTTTTATCTGCAAGCATGTAAAACTTTTAAGTGGAGATAGATCACCCAAGCTCAACATACTTGAAAACACAAAAGCTAGGGCACACTTCTAAGGGAACAGAGATTATGAATTCTGAATAGCTGTAGGAAAGTGAAACCTGAAATTTTGTTTTAAATTGTGCTGTCCATTTGAGAAAAATGTATCTTTCAATCCTGACTAAAATTCTCCCAGCCATAACTCTTTGCAAGTGTTGTATATGTTTAAGATAAGACACAGATACCAAGGAATTGTAAGCACAGACTTCTTTCAGATGTAAAACTAAGTACAGTGTCTATGACCTGATCAGTCTTACTTTGTCTTACTCCTTCCTCTTAGGTTTCCATATAAACACCTTGAATTATAAAATACTTCTAGGGAACCTGTTTGTGGTGACCAGTCTTTTCAAGACAGAAAAATAAGACTTATTTGAGCAGGAAATTGTTCTTGAACTGCAGACAGAACTATAAAGAACATTGGTTTCCAAACACAGAGGTATGAACTGTTCACCTTAAGTAAGGGATGCATTACTGCACTGCCTAGGGTCTAATCCTGGCTAGACTGAAGTATTCACAGGAAGGGCCTACAAATAGGTTATAAATGGACAAAAACCCAAAAAATAACTACACGAACAAAGATGCAAACTGAAATCTCATTTTAACATTGAGCATCAGTAAAAAAATTCTGTCACAGACTATCCTGGCAATCCCACTGAAGCCTATACTTTCAATAGAGAGGTATTTAAGTGCCTTCTTAAAATTTAACATGAATATCAAAACTTATTAGTGCAGTGCTGTCAAATATACCTTACATTATTTCTGTTTACATTTGGGATCAGCAACTGAAAATAAACTGCCATGTTCAATTATGGATTTATGAAGTGAATGGTTTTCAGTGAATAGCAGTGTAAATACAACATTTTAAAATCAGACTGAAGAGACATAAAAGTTCTTTCAAGGACTTTCAATGGAAATATCACTAAACCACCTATTCTGTATTTTATCTCCCCTTCTCTAAAACTGAGATACTACCATTAATTTCTTCTCAGTTTTGTTGTTGGTTTGTTGTGGGGTTTCTTTTCTTGATTAAGAAGCAGAGATCTTTTAGAGCAGTGTGTGGAGGATCACGAGAGCATTCATCACTCAGATGCCATTCCAGGATCACAGCATGTGAGGTGATCTCAGTAAAACCAGTCTTGCTTATCAAGAATGTTTTGAAGGATAGGTGAAATATAGTTTCTTAGTTCATCATTCAATTATTTATATTTTTCATTAATTTTACACTTGTCCTTCTCTAGCTGGCACAAATTTTGTAATGTAAAACTGGTCTGGTGGCTTAACAGGCTATTATGAACAATAATATAGCAACCTAAAGTCAAAGTTGCTTTTCTTCTTCCAAATGTGTCAGAAAACAATACATGCCTCAGGAATAAATGTTCCTCCACATCAATACAGTTTCACATGTGACACTGGCGTTCATATATTTTAGATAAATTAGCAGAAAGAACCATTAAAGCTTTGAGGCTTTATGAGAAAATTATACCACTTTTAAATTATTCTCATCCCCAAATAGCCAGGCTATAATGAAAGTGTTATGAATTGTCTATGAAAAAAAAAAAACATCAGGAAGGCAATTAAAGCTGGATGCACAGCATTTACTAAAAGACAAGAAGCAGGAAAAGCTGCAAAGTGTTAATCAAAGTTAAGTTTCTTTCCCATGTCCTTATAAGTTCCAGAGGGAGACATAAACCTTAAAGCTTTTCTGAAGGAAAGAAAAAGCTTCACATAGGAATGAGGCAACCACAGATGTTTAAATTGTTAACAAATAGCAATTTGATAATGTATGGTTGACTCACTTGTTTAGAAACAGAAAGTTTGGAGTTATAAGATGCAAGACTTTTTTTTTATTTTTTAATTTATTAGACCTCATTGCCCTTTAGGCAGCACTTGAACAAAAACCACCAAGTCAGTTGCTGAACCACCACATCCAATTAAAAGGTTTGCCACTCATGCTACTTCTATATACATTGTTCTTCTGGCTGGATAAACTGTGAAAATCCTGAGAGAGGAATGATGTACCAAGAAAACTTGGAATGTATTATCGAGGGAACCTGGTTTATTTGTGCTGGAAATCTGTTTAGAAATAAAAAAGTAAAAGTTTAGGTTGCTCATTTTAACAATAACATAGTTTTAAAAGTTCTGTTATCAGTTTTCCGTATCCAATATGATTTTAGTATGCTTAAAAATAATGAAATGTACATATATAGTACATATAGAAGTAGCACCTGTTACTTCACAAGTATGGAAACTTATTTCACAAGAAGGAAATCTAGGATGGAACAATAGTTGAGAAATGGAAGATGATCATATGGGTGACATATTTGATTCATTTCACTGAGATTAATTACCTTTGATTGTAAATTATACTGTTTATTTCAATATTTTGAGTACCAAGTGTAGGAAGGGACACTTGGGAAGACCTAAAAGAGATAGTTAAAACTATCAGTGAATGACAGGAATTTAATACTGTGTTTATAATTATTTCATTGGGTGAGTTGTTACTTGGGTATAATCTGATCTCTTCTACTGTTTCTGACCTCTTCTTCCTAACAGAAGGCACATTACAGGCACCTCAAAGAATGTTTTTGCAAGAACCTTTTTTTGTTGTGTTTTTCAATCTTTGTTTTTGTTACAAAAGCCCAAGGTCAATATTATCAAGGCAAATATATGAAAATCAAGTCTTAAAAAGACTGTTATCAGATCCCTCCCCTCCATTCACAGAGAAAGGCAAATTTAAAGCTGAATATATTTGTTTTTCTTTCTCGTGCAACAAAACTGTATTATAAATTACAAATGACAGCTGAACACCCTAAAGAATCTCTCTGGGTGCATGACAGCTGAGTTACATATTAGCCAAATATGATAGAATTAAGTGTCACTTTATATTACTTTCAATAAAACTGATGAATAGATTAAATTAAACAAAATGCAAAATCTCTTGTGAAGTTTTCATTTAAATTGACCAAAGGAAGAAATGCAATGCTGAGGATGTTAGTCTACTCATTTTTTTTCAATATTGCTTCTTCCAAATATTGAAAAACTACTTCAAAGTGCATAGCAAAATTTAAATAGTAATTTGTTTAGCACAGGATGCAAACATGTTTATTCTGTAAGGACACACACTGTACAGTTAAAAATATAAATGTTACCTGACTACAGTGTCCCCCTAAACAGCAAATCCCTGTAAGGAAAGTGAAAACACAGCCTGACAATCATCCTGGATTCTGAGGTAATCAAAGAGCTTCTTGGTTACTCAGGTCTAAGAAAACCCACAATTGACAAGGGTTACCTAAAGTTTATAAAAAATGTGCTGTAACAAAAGCAAATGAGGTGCCAGATTAAAGGAAGTTTTTGGCAACTCTTTTAGAGAAATGTAGACTAAAAACCTGTTAGATTCGGAGTTAAAACTACTTAGACTGATTTAGAATTTTATATTTTGTAGAAGAAATCTAATAAAATGTTTTGCTAAAATATGAAGCAGCATGCAAAATGTTCTAATTGCCCTGCAGTGGAAGGAAAAGGCATCATTCTGTTTATTTTATACAATTTTTTTGCCTTTGTGTATTTCTTACCCTTGAAAGAATGATTGCCACACAGAGAAATCCTTAGAGCTTATCAGGCCCTCCCAAACTGTTTGAAAACTTTCACTGGCAAATAAATAAAGACAACAAAAAACAGAATCAGTGAAAGGTCTGAAAGCCAGGTAGTTCTCAAGTTCTTCACGTGTTTTTGTGTCCTGGAAACGCTTAAGCTTGTGCTGACACAAAATGTTTCAGTGGAAAAATTAATATAACAGTAACAATAAAACTGCTAAGTGTGAAATATCTGGTTCGTGTGAGAAATAAGCTAATGGATGTCACTAACAAGTTTTTCATTGCACTTCCTAGATTCCAAAAATTGCTGGGAATATAACACCAGAGGGAGAGAAGCAGTCTTTCCAGAAGGACAATCGAGCTGATATAGGTCAAAACTGACCTGTCAAACTCCACTTGGAACTCAGCTGCTGCCAACAGCCCGTGCAGAATGCAAGGCTGGTGTGTCCCAGCCATGAACTGTCACACAGTCATTACTCTACTCGAGCATTTCCTACCCTGCAATGAGAAAGGGTGAACGACACGTGACTGCAAAAGGCTTTTAAAAAGCTTAAGAGACTACTCTGTTTCAACACAGGCAAGAGAAGTTAAAGTTGAAACAGTGTTTGGAGTCTCTTGAAAATAAAGCATGAAGAGCTCAGTGACTTCCATGGTTTCAGGGGTCACACACATCAGCCCAACAGCTGCACTTTAGTCACCAGCATCACCCAAAGATTTACTGGGCTCACCTCATATTTATCCATCTATGGATGAGGGCTGTTTGTTTTCCCAGGATAGTTTTCACACTGAACAAAGAGTTTTTACATTTGGGAAGAGGCACCAAGAAATCTTAAAACCCCTCTTAAATACCTCTTTAATCGTATTTATTCGAATTCCAGAGGTTTCAGTACGAAATAACAGCTAATTAGGTCACATATAAACAAATGCTTTCCTAGGTTAGAGAATCTGTACTCTTTAAGGTGGCATCTCCAATGACACAAATAGAAATGCAAACAACAGTGACAGTCTGTAACACTGTCACAAGATGGGAAGCTCTAACAGAGACACAGCAGGAGTTTGAAGTAGCTTTTTTACTTACATACACCTGCTAAGGTGGCTGGACAGGAGCTCATTTTAACTACTTAGATATACAACACCTGGATATGTCAATACTACCTGTTGACCTGCAATACATCTCCAACTCTGGTGCTGCTCCAACCATACTGACTCATACTGAGTCATGATTCCTGTATGGAATTGAATCCAAACCAGAAATCTGGCTCAGTTGTATGTAAGGTACACATGTATAAGGAAAAAGCTCATAGTAAGAAATTAGATTGGTTTAAAGAGGCTCCTAGAGCCAGGAATTTTACTACAACTAATTTTGCACAGAATTGTCACCTGTATATAGAAAACCAGTGCTTTGCCTTTTTCATCCCTGAAAAATTACTATTAGAATAAGCATTTATTTTACAGGGAGTGAGAAAGGCTCCTTTAAAATTAGAAAGTGTCTATAAAGACTAACATGCATATGTGGCTAGTTTAAGAGTCCAACATCTATCAAAATTCCCATATTAAAAACAGTTAGCCTGCAAAATATAGGCTCAGGGACAGCTAAACTATGGTGCAGAACACTATAAAACAGTTTTTTTGGTATGTTTATCAGAAGGCAGTGGCACCACCGAGGCAAATGATTTGGACTTCCTTAAATATGGCCATCATTCATAGCCTGAAATACCATATGCTAAGATCTTTTTTGCACAAATTATTCTCTTTGTTTCAACATTCATACAGTTTCCCACAACTGGCTATGACAGAACATATATCCTCGCCACAAAAAGAGGGCAAAAATAGGAGTTCCATTGTTTGATAAAGCATTCTCTTCCAATAAAAGAATAAAAGAGCATTTTGAAGCCATCATGACCAAGACTAATAAAACAAAAAGACTACAATAATTTAAATTGGTGAAAGTTATTTTATACCTTAAAGGTTAGAAAAATAGGCAAGATGCTTGTTGATACATATCCATGCTACACAGACGGTGTGCTTTTTGATCAGGCAGTTAAAGTTTGGAATTGAGTTTATTGAAACAGCAACCAGCATTTGTTCAAACAAGAAATTCCAAATTCAGTAGGCTGGCACTTGCACCAGTCAAGACAGAATTACTGAAGTAGTGGAAGAAGGCTTAAATCAGCCTTCAACATTTTTTATTTTTGGCTTTCCTGACTGCCTAACTACCATATGCAACAAAATATGTATAAAACCCTTTCCTTTTGTCAGCTTTTGACCAACACAGAGCAGACATTTTATTCTTTCTATCTGAGGTTTTGTGGTATTCCTTGAAGAACACACAACACTGTCTAAACACAAACATAAACCTACCTAGGGAAAAAGCTTTCCAAGTACATGTGGGTGGAAATGTATGATTTGCAACAAAAGTTTACAGAAAACCTGGATTTTTGTGTCTCATCAAATGCTTGCTTTCTGGGCTGATCATGTGTTCCCAATAGACAACACATACATACATCCCAATATACAGCAGGGTGAGAATGTTTGCTCAATACTTCCCCCTGTCCTCTGCTGGAGGGCACAAAGACATGGACTCGCTTTTCAAGGAAAGAGTCACATTTGACTATCAGGGAGGCATGGAAAGGAAAATGCATTTATAAAGGAACTAGAGCAATCAAACAGATGATCTGAACCTGCTGTGCAATCTCTCTTACTGAATGTTCTTGAAAACCAATATGCAGGTTCCATGTCTAGGCAGGGCTCTAAGATAAGTAAACACTTAAACCCCATCCAATCCTTTATCATTTGTGATTCAGGAAGAGTTCACATGTTTGGAAAAAAAAATCCCAGATAACACCAACACATTTACACCTAAAATACCAATAATCTCTGTTGTAAGAAAAATGACTGTTAATTAGCCTTCTACCTATATATATATCAGGATTAAAATATTCAATAAGCTAACTTTGCTATTACTGTGAAAAATGCAGCTGGAGAAAACTCAAAACATTGCTTTTGTTGGTTTTACTTAGATATTTTGCACCTTTGCTTTTTTCCAGACTGAATCATCCACACTTGCAATTAGAATTCCTTTTGTGTTTCAGTTGCTTCATAGTGTGCTTATGTCTCACCTTGTTGTTTACAGCATATAAAAAAGATGAGGCAGGTGTTGCACATAAGGCTGACACTCTGTCAGCCATAAGCTGCTCTCCGGTCAGCATCTGTTTTTATATATGCATGAGGTAAAGTATTACTGTTAGAAGAGGTTTCCAAAGAGATTCAGAAGTAAATTAAAGAAACTACCCAGCTGGTGATTTTAATGAACAGGTAAAAAATAATGAGGGGGGAAAAAAAATCATCAGACACAGAAAATGATGTCACTGGAAGTATTTTCTGATTTTCTTTAGCAAATAAAGTAAGCATTTTTAATGTTAAATAACAAACTGGTGTCCAGCATGAACTTAAAAGTAATTTACTGCTCCTGTGATCTAAAACAGAACACACTATAATGCTGTTACTGGGGTAGAGAAATATTAAAAAAATAAAATAAAAATCTCACATACCTGCAGGTGATGTTTCTAGAATGTAAAGTGTGTTCTACCAATAAACCGACAGCATGAAACTTATCAGAAATCTAATTCAAACAAGTGGAATGTGCAAAATTAAAAACAAGAAATACAAAGTCTGTCCAAGCTTCTCTTCACCAAATTAAATAGGAAAAATACCAGAACTGACTAGCATTTATTATTATTTCCTGTGTAAGAACAGCATGAGCTATTTTTTTTCATTTTGAGAATTCTCATTGCAGTTAAATTATACCCAAACCCACAGCACCTTATTGAAGAAAAAGGGATCTGGGTCCCTAGAGGACATGTCAAAGGGGGCCAGCAGTGGGTCTTTGCAGCCAAAGCCTGGACTGTACTGGCACCAGCGCAGCCTGCTGGGTTAGGGAAGAGAACCCTCTTCCCTCTTCTTCAGCCTCACAGATGCCTCCCACAGATACTGTTTCAGGGTCTTTGTGTGGTGGTTTTTGGTTTTGTTTTTGTTTTTAGTTTGTTTAAACCATGAGAGTAGTTAAATACTGGAACAGGTTAACCCAAAGAGGTTGTGCAATCTCCATCCTCTGAGCTGTTCACAAGTTTACCAAACGAGACCCCTGAGCAACCCAACATAACGAGTCATAATGGGAGCAGGTACTTGGGCTACTGGACCTCTAGAGGTTCCTTCCAACTTAAATTATGACTCTACTATTCTACAAAGGAAACATTCGAACACAATTTTCCAGAGCGTTCCAATTCACTAAGGGTTTAAACAAGTTTTCTTTGAACAGAAAAATCTTACTTCTTCCTATATATTTGTCTTTCTTCCTCACTAAATTCCTCTCTCCAGCAGAGAAATTCCCACATCCCTGTCATGAAACAGCCACTGGACAAGAGATCCAACACATACCACGTTTAGCAGGTGTTGTTTTCTAGCTGGTATATTTGTACTGACCAGTGAGTCACCTGCTTTCAAATGGAACACAAATAATGGTTCTTTCCCCTCGACTAATAGACAGCTACTACAATTCTCTTGCCCCTGCTGCTTTCATGGAATTCCGGACACTTGATGTCTTAAAGTCCATCTGTTTTTTTGATTTTTCTAATTTTTATAAGTTTTATAAGTAGTTGTATAGTAGAAGTAGATTTAGAAGCAGCAGCATTTCATTCCTTTACCCTTAACACAGAAGCTACATGGATTACCAGTCCTCTAACCCCATTCTACGCTCCCCATATCAATTCTACCCCCTGAATTCCAGTAGAAATGTTTAGTCTCTCTTTAAGATAGGCCTGTTCTGTTTGGAGAATGCTTGTATCTTAGCCTAAACCGCAGAGTACAGTCAAACTCTGGGTAACCATGTGACCCCTGTACTCTGAAGAAGATGAAGACTGATGAAGAGAGGGTCCCAAAAAGACCCCCACCTCAATTCCCCCAGGGGTGGGGTGGAGGTGGATTGGGGCAAAAGCCACAGGGTGGGAAAACCTCGGATTGGACAAGCAGTGTTATAAATTGTAACATCTGAGACACGGGGGCGCTCATCTTGTAGTCTTATGCCAAGGCACAAATTAAAACCCTTTCCTTGTCTCACCTTCAAAACTAATTTGCCTCAGAGTTTTTTTCTTCCTGAATTTTCTTTTAAGCATCACACTGAATATTTTTGAAGACCTCTAACCTTTTGACAAATGTTTCTGGAGCTGTTGGCTCACGAATTGCCAGCAACAGTGAAGAGACAGACAGACAGTGCACACAACCTCTTCGGAAGCCACGTTCAGAATCACTGCTGGCCACTACACAGGGCAGGCCACAGCTTGAACCACAGCTCCACTTACTCCTTGTACTTCCTGACAAAGCTGAGTAGCAGCTTTGATTCAGCAACTCAGAAAGCACTCTGTGTTTCCACACAGGAAAAAGATGTCCAAGGATTACATGTTTCCTAAGTCTTTCTTTCGCTCCTGTTAAACGGCAGAAGCAAATCCCTGAACACCAAGATCTGTCTTTCACAGTCAAGTTAGATCAGGAATCACATAGACAGCATTACCAAGACTGCTTTAGCAACAAACACCCATTCAAACCAGATCACACTAAATCACTAACTTTAAACAAATTATTTTTTCCATAGTGGAGGCAGTGAGAGTCTCTAGGATTACCAAAGGATTGGACAGACAGAGGTGAATCAGCCTACTGCAGATCAAAATGTATAAACCTGGGGAAAATTCTGTGTTCTTCTAGAATATTCTTGCTATTTCATACTTACAGAGTTATATTTACATATATATCATATAAATGTATACTAAAATAAGTATTATATAGTTACATTTACATATATATTTGTCTATTTTCCATGTATGGATGGTACTGTTACATGAGAGTCCCTGACTGGAGAGCAGTTTGCTTCTTCAGTATTTTGAAAGAGCACAAAAACCTTTTTCTTAGGAATTCATCTCCATCAGCAAAGACAGACTTTCTGAAAGAAATATGATATCTCCTTTTTGCTTTTAATGTTTAACTTGCATTTTTATTGCTCCCTGTAATATTGGTGCATTTCTTTGCATTCCCAGTTTGAAGAAAGTAACTTATTAGGTAAATTTTATGTAAAATCCCCACACTTTCCAAGATCCTCATTTAGATGTGAGACTCATTTTAAAACTGAGAACTGTTCACTGAACTGGAGATAAAAATCTTTTCAGACTTCTCCACTGGTCATAGAACAGCTTTGCTTTGCTTTCCCCAGAAGAGGCAAAGAGACACAGATAATTCATCTGGCAGCTGGTCTCCCTGTGGGCAGTATGCTGTTCAGACATTTTATCATCAGGCTAAATGAATATATTTAACTTTCTCATAAAGAAAATTGCCATTTCAGAAATAACCACTGACTAATATTATTTTATTTAATAAAAACCCTTAAAATAATCAAGAGTAGCCACAAAAGAAAAAAAGACATGCAAAAAACCCACCTAAAGTATGGGCACCATATTTGAAAAACATAGAAGCATAAACTCTTAACAAGTCTCCATTTTTCCTGACACGATATTTGAAGCATATGTGATGATTCTAAAATTAACTTTTTTAGATATTCACATTTATTTTTTATTAATCTGTCTTTGCTTCTGACCACAGTTGTGTCTAAGCTTGTTTCCTAGTGCCACAGCCATCCCTCTGCAGCTGGGATTACTTTTCACATACACACACAGAGCCAATCTAACAGGGCAAGTAAGCAGATCAATCTTACCAAAAGAACAACAAGATTTCTCAGTGCCATTCACGAAAATACCTTAAATTCAGAAACTGAGACTTTCCAAAAACTAGAGAAAATGGACTAGAGTATCTTTTTTTTCTTAGTGTCATAAAGCTTATGAAGAAAATGCAGATTTTTGATTTTTTTACCCCCTTACAAGCTGCCATTCCATTTCCTGGTGCTGGAATTGAGGAGTAAGCCAGGTTGGTAATACTTATTTGTTGCATTACTGATATACTAGTAATTTGCCAAAAGTTATTACTTGTTCAATAATTATTTTTACCTGCAACAGTTCTGTTGGGTTTTTTTTCTAAGCACGTTGTGAATCCAACAACACACAAATTCTGAACCCTGTATGTGGTAGCTGGGTACAGACAGCATAACTATAGCTGAAAAAAAGATACAGGAGAATTAAATCTAAAACTTCAAAATGGTTTTTGGGATTCAAAGTGCATTTGATACACATGATGAGGCAATTGACACTTGCAATTACATGAATATCTGCTGGCTACTAATTTTTTAAGATTTATTCAAAAGAAAGAATGAATTTTAAAATGGTGTAGAAGTGATTATTAGTGCAAAAGAGGAAACAATACTCACTGGAGGATGAAAAGGTTTTGATGTGTCAAAATGAAAAACTTTACATTTGCCACATTTTTGTTTTGATGTAAGTCAGCATACTAATATTGGTGATTGTACCTATTTTATTCCCCCAGTACATGCTATTCTAATAATTTCAACCTTAGTATCCTTGATCTTGTTGCAATTATATTATGGGTGATTTGCTGAGCAAGCTCAAAATTTGTGTACAGGGCCATATTTCTCTTGCCAGATTGCTTTTTAATGCTGGTTTTACACTTTTCAATTATTTTCAAAGACTGAAGAACCATCAGGATCTCCTAATATCTTCTTATTTAAAATTCTTCAGGATTTTTATGTTGTTAAAATGTATTCTGATGTTCATCCATGAACAGAGATCTGTCCACTACAAGCAAACAGTATTTTTGCTTGATTTTAATTTGTGCAATACAAAATTTGGGTAGTGGCTATCACAGACCACAGATTACACTGAAAACCACCTCTGTCTTTGTGTAGATATTGGCTCCTTAGCACCCTTCCCATTCCTCCACCCTCTCAAACACTCTGTCAGCAAAATGAACAAGTAATGTCAAGGGAGGGTTGCCTGATGATGATGATTCAAGGCAGAGAAGAATCAAAGTGATACCATCCTACTGAGTGATGACATCATGCACCAAAAAATGAAAATTCATCTACTGGAACAGTTGTCTAAATTATGCTTCTTCCGCATTTAATGGAAGGGGACAATTCATCATTCACTACTGAGTACTTTCAAATGCAGTGAGATTATTAAATGTCTGTTTCCAGTTCTAATTACTTGTATTTTTTGTTTTTGTTTTTTTAAAGGAGTCCACTTTACATCCTTCTTTATATTATTGTTATTTTATTTGTGTGCAGAACTCTACGTATTATAAATGCATGTAACACACATAAGAGCACTTACATGCTTCTCTATTCAGACTACAGAAGTTTTTCATTTAGCACCATCTCTCCTTCCCACAACTGTAAGTAGGTAGACATAATAATAAGTTAAGGCTTTTACTGTGATAATTAAATGGAAGAGGTGGGTCAACAGGAAATCATAAGCTAGTTATATTAGATAGCTCTTTAAAAAGAATCAGATTATTCCTTTTAACTCTTACTTATTAGATGGACCTAATAGTAAATATCTGTTCATCCAGGTTATCTGTTCATAGTCATTATACTTTCACAAATTTAGAACGTGGGTTTCCTAAAAGCAATGATCATGTTAGAACTTACATTAAAAACAGTATCAAAAAATTTACATTTATGCACTTCTTATAAAGAAGTTGTTGACAGTTAAAAGCCACTAAGGAAACCCGAACCCAGAGTTTTTAGTTTGATTTGTATCTTGTTATTCAAAAAAAAAAAAAAAAAAGTACAGTCTCTAACATAACATTATTGAAAGCAATGAATAATCAGTTTTAGGATTTAAGTAATAAAGCTGCTGTCAGATCCACCACTAAGTAATTGCATCCTCTAAAAATCAAGAATAAACATGAGGGCAAGTCTCATCCCCCCGAGACATAACATCTTTCTACCCCTATGACTGCATTAGACTCATTCTCTTACACTTCTTTTCAAGCTCCTACAGCAAAGCTTCCTGCCTTTTTATGATTTTCATGCTGAAGCTTAAGGAGCAGAGATAAGAGGTTTGAGGCAGAGATAACACCAAAAAGCAGTTTCATGGGAGGAGAGGGGAAAGGGAACCCCTTGGGGTTGAAATATATTCTTGGCTGGAGCATTCAGAACAAGCCTTTTACCACTGTACCATTGGTAAACTACATATAATTTTCTCATCTTTTAGCTGTTCTGTTATGAAGATCATCCCTCACACTTCTGATTTCATGAAAGACTGTAATCCCATATGGATGAACAGAGTGCTCCCCCCAGAACTTGACTCTCAAAGGAAGTCAGAAAACAGTCTGCAGACCCCAACAATTTCATACAGTAAGATCCACATCTCAGTAGAGATAATGTTGGGGTCTATATGCATTTTTTTTGTTTTTTAACTGGATTTTTCTTGGTTTGTTTTTATTTGTGGGGGTTTTTTTATGTAAGCATTAAAATTTGAAATTCTAAATTTGAATTTCTAAAGACTGTATACATACACAATTAATATATACACATTATATACATATATTAAACATTGATAAGACCAAAAGAAGACCAAAAAACTTCTAATGAAACAAATGGAAATGCTAGCTCTTCAGAGCCTCAAAGCAGTGACTTAAAGCTTTCAATACAAATGCCAAGGTCTAATATAACTATACAATTTTTCATTTGTTTAAATGAAGAAAGGGGCAAGCATAAATTTACTTGAAACAGGCACTTTCTAAGTGGCTTTCTCTCTTTGGAATGTCATTTCCATCACACACATTTTCCACATCCTGTACTGGCAAGAGTAACAGCCAGTTAGAAGCAAGTCATCACTAAGCTACCAATAGGTTGCTGTTAATAAGATTCCCAATGCATGAAGTTGCACATGTTGCTAAATTATCTTACAATAAAGACATTCATTTCCTGAAATGAAAAAAAAAACAACAAAAAAAACCACCAACCAAACAAAAACAAACAAACAAAACAAAACCAAAACCAAACCAAACCAAACCAAAACAAAACACCAAACAAACCTGGATATTAGTCAGAATGGAGTCAAAATACCAAATTTTAAACTTGTATTTCCAGAGGCCTTATAGATCACATGGAATTGTATCTTCCTCCTCTTCTGTTGCAGTTCTCATTTTCTCCTTGATGAGCTGTCCAGTATCTGGCAGCTCATCCCCATCCCTGCCCCTGCAGCTCAGAAAGCTGATCTAATTCAGAAGCATAAAGAAAGCCCAACACAGTGGCTCTGGGAAAGAAAAGGAAGGTCAATGGCTGTGTGACAGATACAATCATCAGGTTTTTGTATTTTTTTTTTTCCCCTGAATAGCATCATTCAGATAAAATGGCAAAACAAATTTGGTATGCAAGTCTGAAAGAACATGTAGTAGTTAGAGATTTGCTGGGTGACCAGTGGAAAGGGTCAGAAAGGTAATCCAACATTGAAATACCAGCTCAAATAGTATGCTGTGGAAGTTGGTACTCCCTTCCTCCTTTATTTCACAGAATGTATAAATAAGTGAAGCAAATATATTAAAAATAACTTTTTTCCATTTCAGTCCTCATCTAAAATTCCTCTCCCGCTCTCAAACCTTTTCTTACTTCATATGCAGCTTTAATTACAGTGCAACTATTGGCACTTCCTCCATAATCTTAATACTGTTGCAGTAGTATAAACAGCCAAAGCGTCAAAGGGCTTGAGGAGATTTTGGCCAAGACCTGTCAAAGAAAATTAGAAGCTGAAATGAAAATTCTACAAAAGCATATTGCCTATTTGAGATTGCATCTAGACAGTTTCCAATATACTGAGCAACACAGATTAAAAAGAAAAAAAAGTCCAAGTTAATATTTAAATTATCTGTTTAATAATGCAATATTGACAGGCTTTTGCAAGTCATCTGATTATACAGATACTATGCTGGTGCCCCTGAGAAAAATGATGTATACTTTTAAGCATCAGTAAAATGAATTATCCAATCTTTTTCTCATCAACAATCTATTATCTTCAGCTTCTGAAACAGGAACATGTTTACATGAATCAGCATAGAAATCAACTCTTTCAGTAAGAGACAAGAGTTTTTATATAAACCAAATTCATTTTTCAGAACACTCAAGTTTCACCTCCTCTAATTACTGCGAGCTCTTTTATACCATTAGTGGTAACGTATCAGCTCAAGACATTCATGTCTTACAGGAAAGTGAAGGCTTTAGAATATTAGTTACACTGACATCTGAAACGAATGCTGCTTCTAACAAGCCATCTCTGCACTTACATTTCATCTGTTATCCAAACTTTACTTCATCAGACAGGAGCTGCAAGTTGAGTGTGCTTCAGAGATGTCAATTGATTTGCCACCCAAGCTTTGTGCTGATATTTTCATCTAAATTTAAACTGCCTTCAGTGTGGATAAGCAGGACTCATTAGTATTTTTCAGACTTCCTTGTCTAGATTTTTCATAGGAGAGTTCTCAAGACACTCACAGTTGAGCCAAACAAAGATTAGACAAAGTAAGAACAAACTCAGTTAATATTAAAGGATTGCCACTGACGACCTTACTAGAATTTCCGAATTTACATTTAAAGGTTGTAAACACAGCATCAACAAAATTGGTTTCTCCAGTCTCTTTGCTCCCTGCATATCCTCTTAAGACATTACAAAGATAAGGAAATTTTAAATGAATTTGACTCCTGATTTTCACAGTGACAACGGGAAAATTGCAGCCAATAGTCACACTAAAAAGAGCACATTATTGCTCCCTGATAGCTAGTCTGAAATATTTGCAGTTCTTGGAAGTTACTCCTTGCAAACAGGTGCAATGAGAGCTAGCAGCCTTCCCCTAGAAGGCTGAGGGACCAACTATCATGATTTTATCTTGATCAAGACACTTCCTGACTGGGGGTGAGCCAGATCTCTGGCAGTTTCCACAAAGTACATTAACTGGAATCAAACCCTTTCCCTTGCTAGCAGGCACTGTGCTACAGTTCTTGCAGATGTCTTATCTATTCTAGATTATAAGAAGCCTTTTCACCAGTTAGGCAGGGTAGCAATTTGGAAGCTCCTCAAAAGCTTGAACTCTTAGACCTACTAAATAAGGCTTAATGTTTATAAATGACATGTCTGAGTAACTCAAAAGCTTCTTGAAGAAGCTTTCCTGTCTTTTCGTTAGAAGGACTGTCTTCTTGGTGCCTGGATACACAGGAAAAAAAAAAAAAGGATCAATTGACTTTACAACCTGGAATGGTTATGAAGAGGGGTTGTAGCACAGGACAAAACCTCAAATACATGCTTTTATTTTAAACACAAACCCCAAGTGTTTTTTGCCACTCTGCTTGGGTTATTCCCTCAGAGATACTCTCAAAAAAAGTAAAACACAACATCTTAAAACTGTCACTGAATTCAAATGTGTCTTCTGGGGACCACAGACCTTTGGCAACCTACCTTTGGAAAACAGTTTTTACTTGCATGTTATTGACAAGAAAAATAACAGTAAAGCAGAACCAGGACCAAGCCTAAGTCTATATTTCTGTCAGCAAATTGTTACAGCTCCTGAGATATTTCCTTTGATAAAAAGCTAATTTGCTCCTTTCTAAGTTGAAATCAACATTTTAGTATACAAATAGTTGGAACTGTAGACTATCATGAACCCATTAACATCCTTGAAGTGTGGTGTGAGGTAACAAGGTTGCTCTGTCTTGTGTTCAACATCATGTGACTGCAAGGTTTTTGGACAGGAGATGGATAAACACCTACCTCTACAGAGCTCATATAGACTCATGATACACCACATCAAAAAGAAGCAACTCACCATTCTTTCCTGTACCTAACCAATTCTGGTCCTCAGGTTTACACAAACAAACAAATGAAAAGAGCTAGAACTGTCTATTTTGGTTATTATGCCACACTTTTAATTACTATTTTATTATCCCTGTGTTAGGAAAAAAGCACTGACAACTGATGAAAAATATTAATGAAAATTGTCCCCAGAAGATAAAAGTCATTAGTCTTGCACAATATATTGTAAAGACTTAGCTTTCATCAGCCAACATATTATGAAAAAGACCCAAAAAATATAGTTTACTCACTGGTAACGAATTTATTATATTTTTCAGTATGGGAGGAGTGTGATTTCCAAGACTCCTGCGCTCCAACTTATGAATATGAAACACTGAGTTCCTTCTACCTGACTCTACTGTTGCTAAAGATATTTCACAGTTAGTATTTGTTAGTGCTAGAGGCTCACTCTCTACCACAACATGCACATTCTGCCCAAATTCCTGTCACCTCTAATGCTGAATCTGCTTTTACAAGTCATCTTCCATTTTTCCCCATCTTTTTGTGTACTAGGTACAAAAACATTACCCAAATTATTTGCCACTGTTTGGTTATTTGAGAGAGATTTCTTTATTTAAGCATGTGCTGATAGATGGTAACTAAGCTGACTTTAGTGAGTTCAGCAGTCGACTACTTATAGTTACACAGGAATTAAGTCATTAAAAACCCAGACAAAAGACCCTGTGCTGACCTGGTCACAGAAACAAGCCAGGCTTTTGTGGTTTGCCCAGGAGCAATGGTGAAGAAATAAAGGGAAGAGCTTACTAGTGTCACACACTCAACTTTGACCAAGGAAGTTCCCAGCGTTGTTCTTTGCATTTTCTGTTTGAGTAATGAAACTCATTCCACCAAAAACATGAGCACAGTTCTGTGAGCATCATCTGTGCTGACTGGCCCAGACTGACAGGTCTGCAGCTTATGCCATCAATGGCACTGAAATTCTGCCTAGGCCACCCTGGGTTTTATGATGCTTTACCAAAGCCACTGTTGAAAAGGCGTAACATTCTACAGAACACAAGGTCAGTACAACACATTTTCACTTATTTTCCCTCTGTTTCTATAAGCTATTTGATCTGAGTTTAGCATTTGGATGGGACATACAATCAATTTCAATTCAAAGATTAGAAAGCAATTACAAAGCATAAATTACTGTTTTGTAGAAGACAGGGATAATACCCTAAGCAGGACAATACTACACAGTGCCTCGGGTTACCTCTAATGAGGTGCCATCACAGGCAGAAGGCAGACAGAATTCCTAGAAAGAGTGAAGTAGATGTGAATGGTCTAAATGGCTATACCAGGGCTGTACTTCTAAAGGACTTTCAAAAGATATACTGACAACAACAAAAGGACCCTGTGATTGTTTGTGGCCAGGATTAGCTGGCTTTACTCACAATAGGATACCCAAAGAAAGGTGGTCATGCCCAACACATCCCAAGAGTTTTTAGAAATAAAACTGCCTCGTTTGTGTGCTTGCATGCATATGGGTGTTTGTTAGGTTTGAAGGGTTTTCAAAAGAGAAAGGCACGTCATAAGCTTATAACATGCCTTCAAAATTCTACTGCCCACCAAAGGGCATAACCCATTTCTCTGTATCTCCTTTAGTTATCTTCAGTAGTCCAGGTGTCACATCAATTGCCTGAGACTTTCTATATCTGTATTCCTGGTACAGTATCTTGAAAATGAGGTATAGGTGCACTTCCTCTTCTCTTTTTTTTTTTTGGAAAATGTGCCCATAAACTAACTCCAGAGTTGCTGGATGAGGAGATTATTGAATAGATAAAAATACACATGCAAGTAAATCTAGTGGTGATTAAACTGAAGAAACAGAATCTTCTCTAGCAGATTTACTGTTCCAACTATCAGAAGCTTTATAAACATGCTCTGCCTCTCCTTGCTGGTTTGGAGCAAGAACCAAAAGAGGAAAACAGAAGGTGAAGTTCATTAACACATTGGATAGATGCTCTTTGCTGCTGCTTTTTCAAATTGTTTGGTTTAATTCTTTGTCTTGAACTGGTACTGAATGCAAAGTTGCAGAAGTTACTATGGATTCAGTCTGATCCCTCTTATTTTCTCACAGAATAGGTAAAATATTGTCCATAGTAGTATGATCTTTCTGTCATCCACATAACTATCTCTACATAAACATTCTGAGGTAATTTATAGACACAGCATTCTTCATGTTTCAGTGTAACAAGCTATCCTAGGCTAGATTAATTTAAGAACACAAGTGCCAATAGCAGTTTTCTTTAAGGGGCACAGACTCCAGCACTGGATGAATCCATCCCAGTTCTTGCCAGAGCAAGTCAGCCCAGACTGAATGTTTTCTGCTCTAGTTAGATGAATATTTGTACTCAAATAGCTCAGTGACACATATATCACACTTCAAACAGTTTATGGGCACCTTTTATTTGGTGCCCATTAACATTTCTGAGCTCAGCTTTCAACGAAGCTGCTTTCCAGCGTTAGATAACTGATTAACTGTATTTAGATAAATCTCAAATCTCAAAATAGTCAAGTTAGGAAACTTCAAAAACCAACTAAAGCACTTGCATGCTTGTTACATGTTTCATGGCTCACCTTACTAAGTTCCAAAATAGATTGAAATTGATATTTGCAGATTAATGTACTCAGTAAGACTTCTAAAATATTTGTATTACTCCACTTAAACAGACAAGCAACCTTCTCCTGCTGTACTGTGTTTCTTTGTGCTGAAATGCTCGAAGTGGCTAGAAATTATTTCTGCTTTTATAGGAATACTTACTGGTCATATTCAATAATAATAATCAGTATCACTATTAAACAAATAAAAGCATAATAGAAATCAGTGAGTTGTAAAAAATAAAGGGTTAGCTATCAGCTTTAGGTTGTCTAAATACACAGTAAAGACAACTGGGAAATTATTGTCAAAATTAAGGTTACATTAAACAGAAAACTGAATTCACTTTCATGAGTTCAGAAGCTTTACCTTGCTGCAGGTTTTGGTGTTTTGTTTGGGTTTTTTATTATTTGTTTGTTTTTGTTGTTGTTGCTTGTTTGGTTTTATATTAAAAGTTTCTTAATGCTTTAGGATGTTTTGACAGCTTTTGAAAGGACTTGAGTAAATAACAAAAAGCCACAGAACAAAAATAAAGCAATAGTGTTCCCACAGACACTCTGTGAAACTCTGAATAGCAGTGTATTGTTTTTCAAACAAGAAATTCTTTGGTCCCAATATGACTCTGACCTCAGCTTTCTGTAGCATGCTTCACTCACCATACATGCAGAATGCACTTTAATTTCATCCTTGGGTTGTATACACACATTCCTGGTATTTTTAGCAGCACTTTAAAAGTATAAAATCTATTCCCTATGCCCTCATCAATTTGAAATTACCATTTTAAGGCTGATTAAATAAGGATTAGTGCCAATGTTCTACTTATTAGTCTGTGTCTTCAGCTGGAACTGATGATGTAGTATTTGTCAATAACTAGTTCACAGCCTTAAATTCCATAAAAAAAAAAAAAAAAAGAAACCTCTGCAAGACAGTCCATCTGTCAGAAGATTTTGTAGCAGGCTCCCATGTAGAAGAAAACCATCTATTATAGGATGATACAAGCTTAAAGTGGCATGTATCACAGCTGTTTGATTACTACCAGGAAGATGACTTGCATCCCCCCTTCCAGCCCTGTATCAGAATCCAACAGTGATGGATGGAATTCCCCTTGCTTTAGTGGGATGATGGATCACCTCAGCGGTATGGGTAGGAAAGGTAAAGTCTGGTCCAAAATTAACATAATGACTAAAAGATGCCGGTCTAAGTTGTGATTTCCAGCATCTCTGAATAGCAAATGAATCGTTTTAAAGGAGGTTTAAAAAGTCTAAACTATGAGATTGCAATGTGGGAAGCCTCCAAAGTGATAAAGACCCTTATTACACAAGTACCTGGAAGACATGGATCAGGCAGCAGGTCCAAAAATTTAATCAGTTTGTTCACGAGGTCTGAACTCAAACATGTTCTTCTGTCAGCAACACACCATTTCAGTCACTTCATACAAACGCTATGCTCCAACTAACAAAACATCATGCTATGAAATGAGATCTAAATTACCCTGCTGGTCTATCCAGTGGAAAAAAAAAAGTATTGAATCAAGTTTGTTAACTCAGTGTTACTACAGACTAAAAGAGAAAGAAGAAAATGCCCAAAGAATTAAAGTTTGCACTGAAATGTCTCATTTTGACAAAATTATTGGCAAGTACTAGTATTTCCCATATAAATACCTCCACTTCATACGTTCCTTAAACACAATTTTGACAGCAGCATATTTTTAAGCATTTTGTATTTTTTCTTTACATTTTGAGTTTCTCATTGCAATGGACCCACATATGTTGTAGCAACACAGAAAACTTTGACTGGACTCCATTCACGTAGCACTTGCAAGTCATTGAACACAATTAGGTAATTAAAAATCTCCTTAAAAATGTATTGCAACATATTTTGTATTTTGATTTGTTATAGCATTTTATGGTAGCTACCAAAATTTTGAGGTAAATCTCAAAGAACAGGGAACATAGCAACATAAATTAAAAGGGTTTTAAATAACAGTATTTTATTTAAATTCCCAGCTGTACTCAGTTAGACAAATTTACCTTTCTACCTAGAGCAGATGTATGCCTATGCTTCAATAAAAGCCTAAACTGAAACCCTTTAATGGTAATTTTTAAGTTTGAGTATATTGAAGTTTTTATACAAAGCAGCTGAAAAAAGAGGATCTGAAATTTTGTCCTACTGACAGTTTATCTTGACAGGGTCTGGAGTGAAGAGGATTGTTTTGGTTAAGCTGTGTTCCAGCTTCAGGTGATCCTTTGCTATCATTAACTTCTGATTTAATTAACAGAGTTCCCTATATATATAGGTGTGAATATGGAGCTAGAGGAAATTTACTAATAACTTAATATGCCCTTTGACTGAGGAAAATTTTTACATAAAAAAGGCATTTAAGCAGCTCTTAAAACTGCACAATAACTTCCATACCCAGCTATACCTGGTAGTCAGCTACACCCAGCATGCTGCCAAACATATTTTCAGAAGTCTGGAAAGAAAAGGTTAATACTTAAAAATTATTTACTGCCTTGCATACTCCTGTGGTAGGGTATGATAGCCCTGGGCTAATAAAGTCTCATGAAAAGCATCCAGGTATGGAAACCTTGTCTGGAAAAGCTTTAACAGAACTATGTTAAACAACCTATGTCCCACTAAGCAGGAGGTATAAACAGGCAAGAAGTCAAAAGCTAATGGACATTTGAACTGTTCCAATGCATTGAACAAATCTTTCTGACAAAAGAGAAGGGTTAATGAAGAGAGTACTACTAAGAAATTGCATGCTTGAGTCCAAGAAAGTATTTTCCCATTTATCAGGATTTATTTTTAAATCTGAACACAAATTCAGTATTCATAACAAGTAGTTTTGTACACAGCAAACCTAATGAAGTCTGGTTTTCTATGCATTATACTCTATAACTCCAAATTAACAGAGAGTGAATATTTTTATTTTTTCTTAGGTCATTTCTACTATTCCTCTTCATCTGTAATAGTAGAGCTAACAGCTTCAAATAATACAAAAGCAAATTTCAACCAGTCAGCTGATCTGTACTGTCACTTTTTTCCTCTCTTTCACAAAAGTATTAAGTCTTCTGCCAAAACCAACTCAGTTGGCATACCAGGTCCAACTCTGAAAGGCCAGCCTGCAGCTCTGCACAGTTTTCAGGATTGCATTGTGGAGGCTTTCTTACTCCAGCCCGTTGGTGGACAGACAGTGCAACATGAGCTGATCTGGGACAGCAACAAGGCCTGGAAAAAAATTATCTCTGTAGGTTCATCCTTCCCTCTTTTGCATCTCATTTCCTGTGCTCACCTCTGAAATGAAGAGGTTCTGGATCTGCTTTGTGGGGCAGCCCACACGCATTTCCCAGTACCAATGGATGTGTTAAGATTCATATCTAGATTCATATCACTGGTAATTCTAACACAGGAAAAGACGAGAAAATCTCTCCCTGAAGGAAGAAGTCATATGTGTTAAGCACTACCATCCGATTTTTGGACATGCACAGCCAGCAAAAGTTGATCATTAAAACGTGGTGAAGACGTGAGCTTAGAGTGCATCTCAGTAGGCCTATGATACATGAGAGGTTCAAATCTTGCTTTCATCTCCTGAAGATGTTTTTGGAAAAAAAAAGAAAGAAAAAAAAGAAAGAAAAAAAAGAATAATTTGTTTTAAAATACATTTCACTTACCTTGAATATTTACATTTCCAGACACGAAAAAATCCTTGGCATCTTATCTATGCTTTCCTCACTTCTATTCAATTATTTCATTTCCATATCTTCTTATCCTCAGAAATTAAATGCCTTTTGAATCCATCAATGCTTTAGGCTTCAATAAACTTTCCAATAATTTTTTCCATACATTTATTACTCTATGTGTAAAAATGTTTCACTCAAGCTTTTTCTCAACCTTTCCTAATCTGTTGTGATTCCCCCCTTTTCTTTCTGCATTTATAAAGAGCTCATTTAACACTAGCCATCCTCTCCTCAAATAAATAATTTTCACTAAAATCACCATAAAATATATTCTTCTTCTTCTTCACTCAAAGTAAGCGTCTTAATCTTTCCCCATAAATTAAATCTTTGAAACTGGGTATAATTTTTGTTTCTCCTCTTTGGCCACTGAAGACAAATTATCTAAGAATCATGCTGAAAACTTCAGCCTGGGATTCAGTCTAAATATTCCTTCCAAAAAGCTAAAAATTGTCTTTGGAGTGTGGATAAGGCTCAAGAGCATTTTTTATCTAGTCACAGTGCTATCTTCTTTATTTTGATTTTGCACTGTAACAGGCAGCCAAAAAAAAAACACACCAAAAAAACAAAAACCAAAACACTGCCATTTTCTTCAAAACTGCTGCAGCCCATTACCTCTCAGTTAACTATCTTTCAGTAAAGAAAATTTTTAAAACAAATATTCATCGTAATTCTCCACCCTGCCAAAACCAGTATTTTATTTTTTTTCTTATGGGAACCTTTGTTTTCAACATTTCATACAGCTTTATTTCAACTTCAAGGAAGTTTCTGTATTCCAAGTCTCTTCTACAGAATGTAAATAATACTCTTTAAAAAGCCATAATGTAGCTTGGTTAACCTAGAAGCAGTTCTAACATGACACGATTTCCCTGGAGCTTTAATTTGATGACACTGAATTAGAAGTTCCAGTTGAGAAACAGTTAAGAGCAAAGAAATTGTGTTTATGTGCATGTTAGTACAACAGGTCTTTGATTGTGATCAAGCCCATGGGCACTATCATTACATAAATATTAAATTGCATCCACAAAATCATATAAAGAAACTGTTGCTAAGCAAAATATTCAAAAGGAGGAAATGCCACACTCAAGGAAGCCTGCAAAACCCAAATTTTCTATATTATGACACAATTCGTAATTGAAGAGTAAAATATTAGCTTTCACCATCAGAGTTCCTCCATATTGGAGTGGAAGAGTTCACTACAAACTTATTTGCATCCTCATGTTCACCGTATAGCCCTATACATTAAAACACAAGCCAGTATATAACTATTATCTGGTATACAAAATAATAATTTTCTTTGTGAAGATTTCTACCGTGTTCTACCAATGTATTTAAGACCTTCAAACAACCCACAAATTTATTTTGAAATTCCCTTTATGCAATTATATATTCTTTAATCAGTGTTACAGTGTCAGTGTCTGGCAGCCACGTGGAGCACCCATAGGGTGTCCTGCTTTCATCTGGGATGGAGTTAATTTTCTTCTTAGTAGCTGGTACGGTGCTGTGTTCTGAATTTGGTACAAGAATAATGCGGATAACACACTGATATTCTAGTTATTACTTAGGAGAGCTTAATCTAAAGACAAAGGCTTTTCAGTTTGCCATGCTCTGCCAGCAAAGAGGGGCACAAGAAGCTGGGAGAGCACGGCCAGGACAGCTGAACCTTCCGGGAGGGAGGAACAAGTGGCTGCAAGGTACATGATTGCTGGCTGTGGTTAAATCACTACACAGGGAAATCCACCTTAATCCAAAACTCTCAAGTCTAGGTCTACTCAGGACTACAAACCTTCCTTATGAGCCACAGCCATCAAAACTAGAAAGCCTCCATGTCAGTGCCTCTAAGACACCTGCATGATTAACTGCTTGCACACGTTGATTACCTCATTTTGCCTTCATTCTTTTTCTATCTCACAATTTAATTGCAATGCCATGGATGATTTGCTCTTGTTTTAAATCAAATACCAGAAAACAAAATAATTTCAAACGCAGAACATTGAATTTATATGAATGTGTTATTGGTCTCTTCTCCCAGGCAACTATCAGCAAGACAAGAGGGCACGGTCTTAAGCTCTGCCAGGGGAGGTTTAGATATCAGGAAGAAATTCTTTACAGAAAGGGTAATCAGGCATTGGAATGGGATGCCCAAGGAGGTGGTGGATTCTCCATCCCTGGAGGTTTTTAAGATGAGACTGGATGTGGCATCAGTGCCATGGTCTGAGAACCGCGGTGGTATCAGATCAAGGGTTGGATTTGATGATTTCGGAGATCCCTTCCAACCCAGCTGATTCCATGATTGTTTTTTCACTAACCAGAATATAACTACAACAGAGCTCTGCCTTTATTTTTCAAAGGACTCCCTTTCCAATGATTTTGAAATATTTTTAAGCTTTACTGGGCCACTCTTCAAGACATAGCTGCAGAGATAGTATACCACCTTTTTAATCAAGCATAAAAGAAGTATAAACACGTGGCATCAGCTTCCACCACACCCTACCATTGTAACTGACATTATTCTAACACTTGGCTTTGCTTCAATCATATTTCTATTTGCAGGCTGCTGTTATGCTGACAACACACCAACACCACACAAACAGAACCATCTACTGCCTGTACTAGAGTTTGTCAATTTTCCTACCGTTTTTTAATTAATAATTAATTAATAATTTCAAAAGGGCCTAACATGTAACGTTGATGTTCTGTTCAAACAGTTTTCATTTTCACCTTTGCTCATATATCACAAAAAAAAACCCCAAACCAAAACGCACTTATGGGAACATTGCAACAAATCAGTTACTGTTGGAAAGTAGCCAACAGTTCTAAACTAAAAGGAGGTAAATTCCATAAAGGTGATTAAATAACTGAGATTTGGCTGGTTGATAGCACTTTACTGCCTGCTAATAGTGTTATGCATTCACAGACATTTAAAACACATGAACAGAAATAAACCAAATGGCATTACTTTTCAATGCACAATGAACTTACTGAAAGACATTCTCATCTTCCATTACCTCTTCCCCACAATGCCCTCAGTTTTTATACAGATTCTGAGAATCTCATTTGTGTGACTGAAAGTGTTACTGCTCACAGCTATCTTGAAGAAAACTTGGAGGAACATGACTGTCACAACTGAGCAGGCAGTAGTAGGCAACATGAATCTGATTCTCAAAGCACCATTCTTTGGTATATTAAATTGGATTATCCAGCATGATCCCTCGTGGCAGTAACTCCCAGGAAACAGCTACCAGGACATGGTGGCATTTCACATCATCGCCCCTAGAGCCAGAAGAATTCTGAATCTTTAATCATGGTAACAAAAGCCAAAAAGGGCTGCCATGGTTTAACCCGAGCCAGTAACCAGGTACCATACAACCACTTGCTCGCTCCTCCACCAGCAGAATCAAGGAGAGAATCAGAAGGGTAAAAGCTGGAAAACTCATGGGTTGGCAGTTTAACAGGAAAGCAAAAATTCCACCCACAAGCCATGCAAAACAAGGAATTAAGTCACTGCTTCCCATGAGCAGGCAGGTGTTCGGCCATCTCCAAGAAAGCAGGGCCCCATCATGCAATGGTTGCTTGGGAAGACAACATAGTTCACTTCCCTGTGATCAGAGAAGGCAGCATCAGGTCCTAATGGCACTGCACCAAACTTTGAGAGTCTGGGTTCTGTGCTTGGATCAGATCATAACTTCCACCACAACTACAGCCAGGGAGCTTTGCTTCACTTTGGGATTGGTTTCATTATCTGTCCCTCAGTCTTTGTGGTTTAGATGGGTTCAGCCATTGTGTAGTTATTGTTCTAGAAAACATCTTATGAACATGTTTTGGTGAGTAAAATGGATCACAGTTATAGTGGGCAAAACTAGCAGAATTTCAATGGTGTGGGGAACTGCCAGGTGATCCATGAGGAAGGAGGTTATGAGCCACTCTGTATGAGTCATAACCAGCTCCATCACTGGGATAAACACACCAGTGTGGGCTGAACTGCTGCCCATGGCACCACAGCACTCACGTATGTGAGCAACAACAGCCACCACAGGGCAGGAGACGGGTGGGAAAAGGTTCTTGGGGAGAAAAATCCAAACAGACACTCTGAAAGATGTTCCTGGAGACACACAGAGGGAAAAACTTCAGTTAAAGGAGACACCTCAGGATATCTAAGAGATTCCCAGCGTACACAAGAGATAACAAAAGAGACTCCAGAAGAGAAAAAGCAAATGGACATGCCCAGGGGACCCTGCAGCCCTGTAATCAGGCTGAGAATATTAAGGCAGAAATCCTTATGCTGACACACACAACTTCTCTGCCAGACCACCATTTCTCCTGCAAGGCACAGAAATCCTTTAACTTCAAGGAATCAGCATATGCAACTAAAGTGTTTTGGCATCAGTCTCCACTTAATGTCTGTATTATCAATGTCTTAAACCACAACAGCAGCACACACTCCAAAATACACAGAAGGTCATCTTTTAGTTGGTGAGTCTACTTCTAGATTTTCACTGCCATCCTCATTAGAAAATGAGAAGGTATAACTTTAACCCGCCTTAATGAGTTACTCTTTCCTGAAATACACCTTTGTCCGTATGGTAAAGGCAGAATTTATGTACTGCAAAGGCCTTTGCTCTGACACGATCATCATCCTGATGTCTTAGGGGCTTGGGGTGCATTTCAGATACAAATATCTGGCAAGATTCAGTTTTCTCCTGACAGAGATCCTGCTGGCACTGTCATGCAGCTAACATGGGTGTATTCCCTCTGGATTTCAAGTTGTCTCTGGAGATCAGTGTGCTTGTAAGCTTCACTGTTTAATATTATCACTCAGTGAGACAGACTTTTTGCAGACTCTTTCAGTCTGTAGAACCAAAATGTGAATATAGTGCCTACCTGAAAGATGCTCAAGCTGAAGACTGCCTGCATACTGTATTTTCAGATACAAATTTTACACTTTTCTCAGAGAAAATTCCTGTATTGAAAGATGTAATTGGAATAAACCCCATTCTTCCTAAATGCTTGTGGGTGATCCACTGAAGAAGATTGATTTTAAACTTTCCCAGTATTATCTCTTCTCAAAAAGAAGCCTAGTCCAATGCTACTGTTATGTCACAGATCAGTGACAGAGTCCTATAATCAGAGGAAATAGTTTCCCATCACACTGAGGCCCTAAGGAATATCCCCCTTTCATAATCTGAAACCTGTGTCACACATTGCTTGGAACAGTCCTGCCTGAACCCAGTTTCTGCCCCTGGGATAGGGAAATTGGGAGCAAATTCTTCTCCATAATCACATATTTGCTGTTTCTACAAGTCTTGCTGTAGCCAGAAGTGGATGTAGAACATAGGAAGTGGCAGAGCAGCCAAAAGCCTCTCCTCTCTAATCATGCCCTAAGCAAACTGACACAGAGTGCAGGGGTAGCACTTTGGCTTTATCTAGTTACCCTGCTTTGAGATTTGATTCTTACTCAAGGGGTAAAAAAAAAAAAAAAATCAAAATAAACCACAAACAAAACCAAATAAGAAACTACTAGACAAAGAAGCATGAAGCTACAGCACACATTCCCCTCTACGGGGGGAAAATCATTATATTAAGTAAAGAGGGAGAGAAATAGGGAAGGGAGAAAGCCAAGACTCAAAATAGCAAACGGGAAAAAGAGTAGTATGTAAATTCAAGTTATTAAAAGTTTAGAAACGCAAGGGGAAAGATAAACCTCTGATTTTAGCAGGCAGGAGGAGTGGTTCCCCAATTCCATCAGGGCTGTGAAAGTAAAGCCCCCAGAACATCTGACACAGGGCCAGTCAACCACCAGGACAGTTTTCTGGCAGTTGAAACTGCAGCAGATGGGGAAAGGGCAACATCTCTCAGAACTCAGGACAAGCCTCTTGAGTCAACAAGAGTTCACAGCTGACTTGGGCAAAGTCAGGCTTACATCCTTTGCTCTGAGCTTCCTCTGCTAACTGCTCACTAAAAGCGTTAAAAAGATTAGTACAATTCTTATAGAGGTGGTAAGTTTATCTAGCTGGGCTGACAAAACTCCCTGTTTACGAGAAGTTGGTTGTTATTAGAACACAGACTTTGGTTAGAACCCAATTTCACACATACCTGTCTCTGGGTGGGTCCTATGCAACTATGATAGTTTATATGAGCAGCATTTTCTTACAAAAAATCTGATCATTCCCATTTATAACGCTTTGCTTCACATCTTTCAGCAGTCTTGAAAGGCACAAATAGATCATTTCCAGGTGAAACTAAACTAGAGGTACTCCAAGAACACCTGCAGTGCTCTCTAACCCTCAGACAGATGCTCCAGTCTTCAAAACTAAAGCTAATACAGAACCAAGATTTCACAAAGACACACAGCCTTTTTGGGTCCTGAGTACCAGCACAATCAGCTGCCCCTTTCCTCCAATACCACTCTACTTGCTCGTGCAGAGATGGCCTTTGATTTCACAGCAATAATGTGTGTATATTTTTAGTTTGGTCTCTCCTGCACGGTGCCAGAGAAAAGCTTTCCAATTTCCACCTCCTCACTTAAAACACATATCCTGTACATTACAGTTATTAAAGTATATAGTACTGGAAAAATGGAGATATGGGCTTCATCATCACCAAAGGAAGGTCGATTCCCCCAAATTAAACTAGGACATTATCCAAAAAGGACTTGCTAATAAAACTGATTTGCCTTTGCTTGTATTGAAAATATATTTTTCTTAAATTTCTATTTGGGCATTTTCTCATAATACATTCAGCAAAATTTGATTTTTAAATAGAACATAGGACAAGCTATGAAAAGGCTGTTCTAACTACTGTGCATCAAAACACATGAATATAAAACAAATTATTTAAATGAGCTTGAGTGTTTAGGAAACTGGGAAATATCTTAAATTCTGGCAGCCCCTCCAACTTCAGTTACATGACTGTTTTAAACTATTTATGCCAGTTACAACCTAAGAAAATTGCCCCCCCCTTTTTCTCCAAGAAGATCCTTTCCAACTGTTGCCCAATGACAATCTTCCTGTTCTTGAACTGTTTCATATTAAAAAAAAAAAAATGTTCCAGGTTCTGTTGTCTGGAGTCCACAAGTGCTGTGCTGTACTTAAGACTGGCACAAATCAAACCATGCCCATCATGACCCCAAGATAACTATGCTGAAATTGGTATTACTACTAACACATGTTCCATTAGTAAGTTACTGATAAAGTCAACCTACCTGACTTGGGCAGCAGTTTAAGTGATCAAACATTAACTTCTCACTAAGAAACAAAGAGATTGAAGACTCAAAGAAAACAACAATAAATAAAAAAAACCCCTCCACCACACCATAAGACTGAACGCATAGATTGTATTCAGGAGGATAAGAAAGCAAATCTGAATCGCTCTTCCTTATGCTTTGCAACCACTGTTTTTTATATTCTCATGCATATTTTCATTAGGAAAGCTAACTGATTTTTATTGATAATCTAGATCCTGTAATTTCCATTTTTTAATAAACATCCCACTGATGTTCTTTGATAATTTCTTTTGCATACAGCTAAAACAGGAACCAAACAAAATTCAGTAAAAAATTCCTTACAAGAAAGTTGTCTAGAGACCCACTATTATCTTCTCTCCTATCTTACCAGGTATAAATGTCAGACCAAAGACATATTTATAATAGCAGCCTGAAGTAAATACAAATGTGCCATTAGATGGACAAATACGCGAGGCAGAGCTGACAACCATTCCTTCATTAAAAACAAACCTGCATTTTGCTTTTTTTATATAATACATGAAGAGATGGTTACTTCCAGCTCATCATCTGCCCTTTGTTGCTACGGTGTCAAACAAAGACAGGAAGCACCTCAGCCAGCAAGGAACCATTTAAAATTCCACAGGTTTCAGGCAACATCTTGAAGAGGCAGACAGAAATTACAAGCACTGGCTTCCAGTGATGCAGTTCATCAGGTCTATTTGGAAAACATGGCTAAATAAAGGAGAATTCATTACCTGCATTTTCATACTTACTATGGTAAAAAAGAAAATCTAGATGCAAAAAAATAAAATCTAGAGGCTGAGCAGGTTTAAATATTTCTCTCAGAGAGTTTATGAGTTTTCCATATTAAAAAAAATAATAATTCCATTCTACACTGTTTACTTTTCTTAGATTTGCTTTCCTGACATAAATGTTTAATCCCTCACATCTAGAAATATTACCCATTAGCCATCTCAATTTGCAAAGTGCTTGAATACTACTGTTTACAAATGCCTGTAACAACCATCCAAAGGATGCATCAAGCTAATATGGTGTATACATCATTTGCCCATTGCATTTGAGAGTAAAGGCAGCAAACAACTGAAAAACTTTACAGGAAATTGTAGCAGCAACAGTATTTCTTCCTGCTGTAAGGTCACACTACACATCTGCTAATTCACAAGTGTCTGGGGAAAAAATGGTGTTCTCCATTCAGATCACCTGGTAAAGCATAACTGGAAAAAACCATAAATCTTTAAATCAACTCTCAACTTCAAAGAACTTTTTGAAGAATGACAAAATGGAAACAACTCCACAAGATGTCAAAAAATAGTTTATATACAGTCTTCAGTAAAGATTATTTCTTGCTAAGCAATTTTTACTTTCCTTGTGCTTCATATTCCCATTAGAATGTCATTACCCACACTGGGAGATGAACAGCCACGGGTGTTCACAGAATTGTGTGTTCTTTGCCTCAGAGTTCCCCCAGCTGCTTGAGTTCCTTTACTAAAACATGTTTACCTATATCAGAATGCAGGGGTTTCGCTGACAATCAACTGACAGGTAACAGCTTGAGAAGACAAAGATGCCTCCTTCAACCAGCTGTGCTTCAAGGTATTTTGTGTGTGTCAAACTACAGTTTCAGACAGAATAAGGTAGGCACACAGCAGTTTGTTCTTTTTTTTCCAGTAACTTCTGTCCATGCAATCCCTGGAAGTAGTTGAATATGTCTACATTTCAGAAGTAAAAAGCTAATACTTGTTTTCAGCAGACTATTGCAGCATTTTCTTTTTAATTTGAAGAGCTGTACGACTGGTAAAAGATGCATCTTTACTCAGCTCCTCTGAATACATTTGTCATTTCTCAGAGGAAAACACTGTAAGAATCATAGGACTTTAACAAATCACCCAGAAGGTACTTTGTGCTTCTGAAGGATACGTTTTCAGGCTCTCAAAGGAAACTTCCAAGACACTGAAACAAACTGGCACTACAGAAACGGGAAAAAAAAACCCCACCAAACAACTCGTTCTGTATATAGAGTATTGCTCTTAATATTTTCAGTCTCTTAAAAACTGGCTATTATGGCCCTATTAATTCAATTTCTGAACTGTAGATAAAGTGTGGAGGACAGAAGTGGATCTTCTGATTTTATAGTTGACATTCTGCTGTCAAAGACAGAAAGAATCATTTGTGTTTGGCCGTGATGAAAACTACAGTAAGTGTAACAGCTTGAACAGAACACCACAGACACTCTCAGATCGCTGCCCAGAGCACATACCCCAACATCTTAAAACTTCACCACTCACTTGTGTGTCATTTTCAGAAGCTTTAGAAAAAACATCAGAATTTTCCATCTCCCGCACCCACAGTTTATAAGTGATTCCAAATGGATGAGAGTCTCAGCCTCTTTCTTTGTTTACAGAGAACACCGCGACAGTAAATTAATTGAGGATGGAGAGAAGCAGAAGCTGAAAAGGAATGATGAGAGGGGATTCAACTTGGAAAATCCTATGGACCAGTAATGAAGCCAGGCACCTGACAGGTCACACAGACAAACTGAAACCTGTTTTCTCACAGAATAAGAGCCTGAATTTAGTACAAAAAATGTCCATGGTTCAGGAAAACATAACACGTAACAGCACTCTGATGTGAGTCTCTGCATTTTACCAGAGAGCAAAAATAATTCTTTAGACCAGTGAGTAGGATCCTACCAGGGATTGTGCACTTGACCTCTGGCTGCACCTACATCACCTCTCCATTTTGTCAGCCAGAACAGGAAAGCTGCAGATAGACCATATTTCATCTTTCCCCCCACCCTCCCAAGAGTGCAGCTCTTTCCTCTCTTAAGCAAATCAAAACTAGTTAGAGTGCAAGATCAGCGCTGATTTATGGCTCTCAGGGGGGAATTTTGTCGGGATAAAATAATTGTTCCTCCAAGGACATCAAGAAAGGGAGGCAGCAGCAGATCCTAACCCCTCTTTGTACCAGGGGGTGTCAGGTACTGATCCCACAACTGCTGTGCAGGAAGATTGCCTGGGGAGAGCAAAGGAAGAGAGACACCATTAGCCTTTGCTGCAATGTACAGAAAACTCACTTCTGCTGCCCAACATCACTAGTTTGTGAAAAAAAAAAAAAAGAAACAAAACATTAAAATAACCCATCCTAAAAACATACACACAAGTATTAAAAACATACAAAGACCTATTGTACTGACATGTTCTGCAGTCACAGTGCCTGAAACTCCAGCCCTTTCTATGTAGTGCTCACTCCAGTAATACAGGTGGATTTTTTTCTCCATAACAATTTTTCAATAAAATTTAAAAAAAGCATTTATGTAAAACTACACACAGAGTGGGTCCAAACACCAAATGTGTAAAGATATGTGTATCATAAAAGGCTTTCTAGTACCAATTTTGACTACAGAAGGGAAAAAAAAAAGCCATATCCTATAATTGATACTGCAGTTTAAAAAAAAACAACAAACCACACCACCAACAACAAAAACACCAAAAAACCACACAAAACCAGCAGCCAAACCAACCCTATAATACTGTCTTTTTATGTGAAACTCAGAACAGTGACAAGGGCAAACATCTATGCCAAGGTTGTGGGACAGTTCAGAGCAACATTAGGCAAAGAAATGAGAGCTTAACTAAAGCTCATTTCAGGTTTTCTGTATTTCATGGCATGGGCAATTTATTTTTAGTGTCTTAATTCTCTCTAGAGAGAGAAAGACCAAGCCCACAGTAAGTCTTCCACTTACTCCAGCCATGAAGGACATTAATACTAAGAGCTCCTGACCAGACCACAGCTTGTGATGTTAAATTTCCTTTAAATTTGAAGCTCATTCTCCTTAACAACTAATAGAACAGTTCCAAAAGAAGAAAAGCTGAATAGATTTGTTAGTGCTGCTTTTCTGCTTGGGGTGGGGGTTTTGTGCTTTTATGTCTCAGTAACTATATTCCTATAATATGCATAAAATCATAGTGGGAGAAATCTGTTCTCCAGCAAAGCAATTTTCCAATAGTGTTGCAGTGCTATGGTTATGTACAAACACAGGCATTCATGTAGTGTTGGTGGATTTATTATTTCCTTTCCTGATACCTCAATTTCTTTCAGCATAAAGGAGATAATATTCTTCAAATAGGACTTCATTTTCATCCACATAGAAAGCTAAGTTGATTTAACAAAATCTACTTAATCAAAAGCTAAATTATTCAGAAGGGCAAAAGAATATACAGTGTTCAGGGTCTATTCCTACACCAGCAGCAACTGCACCTCCAACAAGGTCACAGAATACTGCTTCAGAAAACAGAAGCTATGTGCTAAACCACTTTCTGAGAGTACAGATTATTACAGACAAACCCAGCATCAATAAAGCGTGTGATACCAACTTAATTTTCTTTACCAGTGATGTTGTCAGAAATGGAAAGGCAGTTCAATAAATGAAACTAAGCCGTTGAGGAGAGTTTGTGGCACAAAATAAAAACTATCTTTTTTTTAAAAAAAAATAATAATTTCAGCACTTATTTGGTCCTGCTTCCTTATGTTGCTGGCTTGGATAATTCTGCCCTTAGGATTTTCTTCCATGGATGATGCTTGGTCTTTTACTGGAGCCAGCAGGCATGTGATGCATTTGGTAGGTATACGATTCTTCCCTGGCATCCCAATATTATGGGTTTCCTGATCCTTCCTTGGCAAATATTTATTTTGTTTGGCATTTTAGCACGAGTTGAAACAGTATAATCTTCTCACAGGCCCCCAAGTCTTTGTGATACTCGTGGTCCTTTTGCCACTGTGTCTTTGAACCTCATGCAGACATGAACTCAAAATGTTACAGATAAGATTTAATCCTTTTTAGAAAGGGATGAACTTTTGGTTTCCTCTATCCCTTTGAACAGTGGCAGACCAGAATACAGCTCAAAAATTCCTTCTCCTACAGATTACAGAGCTTTAGCTATTAAATATTTGTTCTACTAAATAAGACAGGTTACCTGCTCCTCCTTTGTATCCTATGTTTCCTCACTTAACTGAAGTCAAATTTAGAGACCTGCATTCTCCTAAAAACAGTTGAGAGTAGCCTTAGAATATTGGAGGCTCAAGCCATTAAAGTTTATTTCCACATCATCACAGGATAATAGAAGAGAAAGAAAGCAAAACCATCTTTGCTAAGCCACAAATGCAAAAAAACCCATGACACAGAAATGAGCTGTAAGTAACTCAACCTCACTTTCCCCGAGGCTCATTTTCTACTGTGGGGAAATAGTTGTTCATCTATTTGGAATTCATTGGAAGCTTAGGGCCAAAACACTCCACAGCTAAGACAGGAATGCTAATTCTATCCAACTCTTATATATCATGCACAGTTAGCAATTGTTTCTTTGGCCTTTACAAACAGGCCTGGCTACAAAATGAAAAAAGATGATTTGAATGAAAAATGAAGAAAATTACTTTCTGGCAAACATTTTATACCCAGGAGAACCAGTTTATTTTGATAAAATGAAATTTTAAAGACCACCTCTTTCCAAAAATGAATTGGTTTGTATGAAGGCAACATACCTAGAGGGATGCCCTTGAAAGGACAAGATATACAGATATGGGTAAAGATACCATCTGTACACCACATGAGACATTGTAAAAATTTTGGATTTTAATTGCATATTTTACTGCAGATACTAAAAATAAAGACATTATACAGAATACTAAGCCTACTGAAACAGAAGAACAATTCTATTTAATCCAATCATATCTTTTACATATTGTATTTTGCTTTCTCCAGAAATGCTCATAAAAACCATATTCTCCTAAAGGTGAAAAAAAAAAAACCCAAAACAACCCAAAAGCTATATCAGAGACTCTATATCATACAAATCCTACCTGTTTAAAATGCACTGATCTTGTGCAATGATACCTTTTGAAGTGAAACTTCCACTTTTGCCTTTCCACAGTGTTTGGAGAGCAGACACACAGACCCGGAAAAGCAAGGAACAGTGAATAGCGAACTCCAAGACACTACAGTGCAAGTTAGTTGGAAGTGATCTGTCTTCCTGCCTTCCACATACTCCATAACTTCATGGAAGTTTGCCCAATCAAAGCCCAGGAGCACTGCACACATCCTAAGGCTTTCAATAATTCAGCATCTAGCTCACAGAAAGACCTTACCAAGAGTCATGAATTTGGGGTGTCCTACCCATTCCTCTTAAACAGTTCAGTCTACAATGTAAAAATGCTTTTTACAGATCAACCTCAACAGGCTTTGCTCTTCTACAAAGCAGGAAAACTTTCCATTTCTATCCCAAACACTGCTACGGCCAGTTCATCTGGCTTGTTAATAATGGCCAGTCTTCGTGAACGAAGATTTGGGGAAAGGTCTTTTTACCTTTCCAGCCTGCGCAATGGATTTTTTAGGTGAGACACAGCCTGCGCTGAACTGAGCCCACCCTTTAATCCTAAGGTTCATCTGCCGGGGCCAAGCAAGCTTGGACAATGGCAGTGAGGTCCTCAGGACGTAGGTTTGTTTAGAGTGACCTTCTCATAGATGGATGGCCTCACAGGGCTAACGGGCTCCATCTGCCCGGGGGACTGGCTGGGATTCGAACCTGGGTCGCAGAGGTGAGAGTCCTGCATGCTAACCACTAGGCCACCAGGGGTCCCTACTGGCTTGTTAAAATATATGTTAAAATACTCAAATAAAACAGATACCTAGACCTTGGTGCAGCAATAGATATCCAGGTTCTCACCATGCTGGCTGCACAGCTTAAGGGGTGACCTTTACAATATTTTTTGTCTTTCTCCCTTCTGATCCCATGACCCTTGAATTTAGAGAAGCCACTTGCTTGGCCTCAGTCCAGTAGTACCCGTAATATCTGTTAAGCCATGAATCCTGGATGTTTCACCCCACCAACTATTGGGATGTTATAACAGAAAGAGATGTAAAGATCATCTCTTTTGTGTTTAAGAAAAGCAACTGACCAACCAAACCCTCAGATCACAGGCAGCAATAACATAAAAGCTCTTTGTCAGTGGATCATTCCATCCTGAGAGTCCTGAGTGGATAAAGGTACAACCAATAACACAAAACCACATCCCAAGGGAAGGGCTGTGCACAGAACTTTCCTGCCTGTTGATTTTACCTTTCCAAGGGCTTAAGAGTGGGAGACATTAAACCACAGGGACATTCCCAGCCCTGAGTCTTCCCTTATATGACCTAGACATTTTTATCTTGTTTGCTTGGTTTACTTTAATGCTAAGATAGTGTGTCAGTAATACCATACTGTGAAGCAAGAGCAAAAAACTGTGGGACAGATTACAAACTTCTCTCCAATGACGTGTTGGATTATGCTCTTGATTTACAGTCTAGAAAAGTACTCTAAATTTATTTGACAAGGAATGTGTGTTACAGAACATGGATACAGAAAATAAAAAAAATACTTTGAAATAAGTAACAAAAAACCAGCCTAAATCACACTTATCTTCTGCATTGTTTCCCTCCCCCCTACCCCCCAAGATTCACATGATTCATGCAGGCAGAAGCATATTACAGAACTACATGAGGATTAGAAAACCAGTAGTACCAACCAAACAAACCAGGCATATTTCTTCAACAGTGATGAAGTATATTCATGAATAAAAACCCTGCTTCATTGGACTAAGTATGTTCTTGGAAACTAGGTCAGAATTCAGTCATATGGACATAGAGCAGCAATTTTCTAAGGCTGGAAATGCCAATGCTTATCTTGATTTGTAAATCTCCAGGTAAACTTCTATGCATAAAGAGGTATCAAGGCCTCTGTGTGAACTGCAGAGCTCCCAGGAATTGAGCAGCAGCAGTGACATATTCCAGCAGGTAAATGAAAAAGTTGAACTAATACGTTTCAGTTATGTGTATCTGCCATTGTGACTTTTGTGTAAGGGACAATATGTTACATATATTGTCAACAGAGTATAAAATAATAAAAAGTAATGTTTCTATCAGTTTTGGACTTCACTGCTTGAGGACACACATTATAACATTATAACCTGTTCGTACTTCTATATGTTTGTAAGCATGAACATACAAACAGGAAGTGAAAAGGGAAAATGCATCACTGTACTCCTGCTTACAGTCTAATAAGCTTGCCTCACCTCCCACCTTATTTCCTACTATTTTTCAACATCCCCTACCCTGCAAACTGCTTTCAATATTTTTTTTTCCTTTGCTATTGCTTTGCTTTCCTAGTAAATGCTCTGACGGTTTACAAAATAGAATATCAGGTTCCAAGAGTAGTCACTTCATGTTACATCTTAATTTGGAGCACTCACAATAAAACTGGTTTTCTTTCTAGAAAACATTTCAAATAGGGGGTAGGCAAAGAATCAGTTTGGACACCCTCCCAAAACAGGGGGGAGTAGGTAGGATTCGTCAATACAAGCTTCCAGCACAAACATTACAGGAACAAGAGGGTGCCTAATTTCACCTTACTTGTGATTCACCTGGAAAAAGAGATACGGGGCAGAGCAAGGAGAAACAACTGCAGAATGTTTAAGTAAAATTTCCTGGCTGACATACTTTGATAAATACATGTGCCCACTGCATTATTTCAGGGGAAGGTTAGAAAGACTGCTAAGTGTGCAAGAAAGAAAAGTTTTCAAAATCCATTACCTCAGGCAGTATATAATAATTAAGGACATTTAATCAAGCAAAGAAAGTGGTAGCTACAGATTTTTTTCTTTCAGAAGCAGGAAAATCCACACACTCTTCTGTAGAACTCTAATTTCAATGTAGGTTGCTTATGCATTCATAAACTGAGATTTCCTACAAAGTAAAATCTTAATCACTTTAGTAGTTCCTGTGTTTAAGTGCATTCCAGTACATTTAAACAGTATTTCCATAAAGAATAAATTACATCCATTAGCTGACTTTACTGGACATACTTGAAAGATAATATGATTGCTATAATTGATTCTTTCTTTTTTTGCACTGTTTCCATGAAAGCCAATTTAGTATTGAACTCTCTCTAAAAGAACTTCCTGGTTTTAATAGTGCACACTTTGATAATTTTAAAAGAAGTAGTCATTAAGTCCATTTATCTAAGAATTTAATAAAATATGAGGGACTAGTATATCAGCATGATTTATGTTCATTGCACTGTGATTTGCATTCTGGCCATATCTACAATGCAAGATTCATATTTATATTCAATAGCAAGTATATTCTGTAAGGCTGCATAGATCTACCCACTCATTACAGACAAAGCCTTAGCATAGAACACATTTTAAAGGGGGAAAAAAAAAAGCCATAGGATCTGCTTCTGTCCCTAACATTCCAGGTGTAAAAGTAACAGTAAATGACAAACAAAATGAAAATTAGAAAAAGCCATGGGAATAGAAAAAAGCACTGTATGTTGCATTTGTAAAATAAAGACCACTTTGTAACAACATCAATACAAAATACATGAGGTTAAGTTCCATCAGCAGAACATGCCACATCTCCTTCAGAGTCTCTCAAGAAATGAGCGAAATGAAAATAGAAATACCACACGTGGTATCGCGGTGATCCTAAACTCTCAGGATTCACAGAGGATAAAGTTGGATAGGTAAGACATTATACATAATGTCACAGTTGGATTCTTCCTCCTTATCTAGCTACCACCACTTTTAAGGCTTAGAAGTTCCCTTTGGTTAGAAACAACATGGGAGAGTTTCTCAGGCAACAAACTACCCTTCATTTACAGGCCTGGATGGAAATCCAGTGAAGACACAGCAGACAATGTAATCCCAAAGTCAGTGACAGAACTAACAGCCTCAGTTTAAAACAAATAAATAAATAAATTTTAAAAAAGATCCCTCAACACACAGACATGCAGCAAACCAGAAAAAACTCCCAAAGCCTTTTAAGCACATGTGAGCCTTGCTACTTAGAATTGCACAGGTCTGCTGTCTTCCACATAATGCTTTTATTCTGTAACTTAGCTTGTCAAGCTGACAGAGACTTGTTTTACGCTGTGCTTCTGCTAAATTAGAGTTGGAGAAATATATTCTACCCTCATAATACTTAAATCTGTAAGCAAAGCCAGCTGAGAAAAGAAAAAAAAAACCACAACTTTTGCCAGTATTTCGTTGTTCAGCAGCTGAATGGCCTATAGCTGAAATGGGAGCTGTCAATTTTTGCTCCTGTGTTGTTGGACATAAACACCAGTACTTTAAATTGATGAAGCTCATTGTAATCAATTTTCAGCTCCTATCAGTCACATCTGGAGCTGCACTAGTGTGCTGCTGGGCACTGAAGTGTAGCAAATATCTTGAGATAGTCAGAGCGTAAAAATATTTACTGAACCAATATGAACAATTGGTCAAGCGATCAGTAACATCCCAACAAGCCTAGGCCTTGGGTTTTCATTGAAAAAATAAAGAATTTAAAATTTTTGAAAACTTTCTGATTTTTTTTTAATCATTTAACACTATACATTTTAACACTAAACGAAATGCTAAGTTCTGTTTTAATATGCATGGAAACTCTTCAGTATAACAAGCAGGTTAAATGTTTGGGGTTGTTGGTTTTTTTTGCTGTTTTCTGTTGTTTGGTTTGTTTTTTTTTTCCACCTACCACACAAGCCAACTGAGACCTGATTTATTAAAATTCTCTTCTGTGTACTGTGCTATCAAACCTGGAAGTGCAATTCCAAAACACATTCTGTTTCTCCATGGCTTCCCCCCCCCTCAATTTTTCCTTTACACAATTAAAGTTTACAGGAGCTGAAAAATACATTGAGGGAAAACAAAATAATTGGCTTATTCACTCAATATCGCGCTGAGAAAAATGGCCTGAAAGAATTGGCTACCAGATTACGTCCTGTGAGTGCACACAGCTCTGATCAGGTCTGTATCTTTATCGTGCTAATAAGAGTAGAAACACAGACTTATCCATTGAATGGCCTATGACGTGTTGTAACAGTGGTACATGGCAAGTGGTCATCAACAAACACAGGGAATGCAGAAGGAAGGACAGGTTAGTGAGCAAGGACAGGAAGGCAAAGCAGTTATCATCCTCAGTTTTGCCTAAAATTGCCACAGACATAAGTAGGTCAGAGAGAAAAGAGAAAGGGAGGGGACGTTTGGAAGCTCAGATGACAGGTTCACATGGGAAATTATAGCACGGGGAAAACAAAGCCCTCCTAGATTGGGAGGGCAAGGAAGGGCGTGACATAGAAGAAAATGCCATGGAAAGTGGTGTCAGCAGTTGTGTGTGTCGGATGAGATGTGCAAGTGGACAATCAGGCCGGAGAAACATAGAAGCAAAGCCTGTGGAAACGAGGTTAAAAGCACTCAATCAAAACCGTCGCTGCTAAGCAGAGAAGCAATGAGAGAGCTCCTGGAAACCAGAAAATGAGGAGACACATGTAGATAGAAGCAAGGGCTTGAGTATCAAGCCCAAAATTTTCCTGTTTTTTTCAGGTTGTGAAGGAATCCCTGTTTCAGGCAAATTTCAGTTGCATTGGTAAACTCTGTTAGTCAACAACACCAGACCCTTTTAGGCTCAGCTTTGGATCTCCTTGAAGCATTCTGGGGTGAGCATAAGCCAGCAGGTAGCAGATAGCCAGATTCCAAATAATGCCTGTGTCCCCAGTATAAAGGATATCCTGGCCATTACTCAGACCTATCTTTGTCACTAGACATGAGTTATTAAAAAAAAAAGTCATTTAAATATAAGAGTGAGCTACAAGAAAAAGGCATAAACAACACATTAACACCATAATTAAAGACTATGCTTAACTACAACACTCAACAAAGACACACTTAGCACCTCCAGCAGTGACTTCGCCCAGTAGCAGTACATCTTGAAGAGCTCTTAGAGCTCTGTCTTTGCAGAAAGGGAGCACAAAAGAAAAAACAAAAAAGAAAAAAAATTCAGCCATACAAAGCAATTGCTTTTAATGGCCTAACAGCCTGCCCTGCTTAGCGTGAGGGAACAGACTTTGCAAGCTCCAAGATCTCTAAAATGGGAAACAGAAACATCACAAGTAATTTCCACTTGGCTCCAACTCCAGGCTCAAAATTGTAAAATTGGTAATCGAGTATTATACCACAAGATTAGTACATACTCTTGATTTTGAAAAGGTGCTTTCCTTTATTTACACATACCTTAAACCAGCAGTTTTAATTAACATCACACCTCATTTCGCAAACAAAAGGCTCTAAATTATTTGTAAAGCTTGATACAAAAACTTTTCAACATTTATGACACTTCAACATTTATAAACCTTAGTTTGTTACAAGCTTTTTGCCTCAAGTCCAAACACTAAGGTATCACTTTGCAAAACCATACAGTTCATACTGCCCCTTCCTCTCACTTTTCCACACAGAATCCACGGGCAGGTCTTGGCAGCACAGGCAGCCCTGCCTCCCTGTGCATGCTGTGAATGACAGCTAGCAGGAGAGGAGAGGAAAAAAAGTTTATTGTTTAGAAATTAGGCCTTTTATTTGTTGGGTTAGTATTTTTATTTACACCCACATTTGATAGTTCGCCTACATCATCTGTAGTTAATTAGACTCGTTTTGTGCCCAAGCTGAGCACACAAAATCTCTGCATACATCTCTAAATATACACCAATCTATATTTAAAAAAAAAAATCATAACTTGTCATCTATTGCTCCTTCTTTCTTTATTTTTGGTATAAGTAGTAACTCGTCAGTTCAACATACAGCATACAACTTTGGCTGAACTCCTACAGTATATAATGTATTCCTCTATCATAATCATAACTGTCAGCACCAGAACATACAGTAATGATGCCTTGTTACTTTATCACTGTATTGGAGGATTTTTCTGCCCTCCTTGTGTCAGCAAAATCCCTGTCCACAACAGTTAAAACATTGTTGTGGGCAGTTTTGATGTTTCTACTATGTTAAACACAGGTAAACTAAAACATGAACTAGTCTTTATTAACAGACAAACACACAAGTAACTCAAAAACACTGATGTGGATAATTATTCTTTAACAAGCTCATTGATCGCAGCAGACAGATTCAGCTAATTACCAAAAGAAGGAGGCCAATTGCAGAATAGAAAATAAAATATCTGCCGCAAAATTCTTCTGCTTTCAATGCTGTTGCATAAAAGTTTGATAGTATAAATTGCTTTAACCCACATGCACTGCTGTGTCCCAGCTTGCTTAATAAAAAAAATGCTTCTATCCAAGCCTTACCTTTGGTAGTCATTTCTAAAATGAAATGGAAACCCATTTCATTAATCTTGCAACAGGTGCCAAAGATTGAAACCCAGCTACTACAGATTTCAGCCCCTGTGAAAATGCTGTGATAGTCTGGATGAAAGCATTCTTCTTGTCTTTGGGGGGATACTGGCCTACTTCACAAATGTTTTGCGGAGGTTTGGGTTTTTTTTTCCCCTAAAGTAAGGGGCACACACTGTTTCTTTTCAAAGAAATCACAGCTAATTTTAAGTAGGTTATTTGCAACAATATAGCTCTCATTTACACAGCTATGAGTGAGACTAACATTTGGACACAGGCAGACAAAAAAGGAAGGGCAATCTACCCACATTTCAGAAAGCTGAAATTAGAGACAACTCTACAGGTGAACATGGTTGCTATGGAGAGGGTCTAGGTGCTAAGAACTAAAGAATAAAAATTGGAAGACAGTATAAACAGGGGTTAAAGAAATATAGAGCGGAGAATCTTAAGGTCTACTTTTTCTTGTTCTTGGTGGACAGACACATAAGCCCCTTTCAGAATAACTGGCTGCATCTCAGTTTTTCCTCCATGTGCACAAGGAACTGTCAGTTCAACAGTAGCAAGCAAATAAAAGAGGAGAGGGCTGTAATAATAGCATGGCCTCCTGTAGCTTTCACAAAGTCTTAAGTCTAAGGATTCCCCAAATAAAAGGACCCTTTTTTTTATGCTGAGAAACCCTTGAGAAGTTTTTATTTCCATTACCTGTTTTATATTTTTTCCAATGCATCCAGATTTTGGCTATGCACAACACACTACAGCAACAAGTTGTGACAGTTTTGCTTTTAATAATCTGAAAACAAGGTACTTCCTTTTGTTTTTTTCCTAATCTACCAATTTCCTAAGGTACCAACAAATCATCATTCAGCACCTATAGAACTGTACCATAAAGTTTAATTCTAACTCTATTATTTTTTCTTAAGGACTCATTATTTTAATATCCCTCCATTTTAGCAATCTATATTAAATTCCTCCCTCAGTCATCTTTCATTTCCAGCCCACTCCCCAGAAAAGATATTTGCCAAGTATTTTCCTCATTTTACAGCTTCCTCACCCATAACCCACCTAAATCTATAATTTCACTTACCAAGCACTACGTCTCCAGAACACACAGATTGATTGCAGGAAAACTCTTCAGAGGACAACTGGCTAAGCCCTTAGCTCACTATAGATGAAGGAGCTGTGAAAAGGAACTAAGGAGCCTCTTTTAGGAGGGCACACACCTTTTTGTACTGACCCTTACAAGGCACTAAGCCTGAGGGAACAGTCCTCTCAGGTGCTCTACATCACATCAGCGTCTCCAAGCTGTTGGAATTCCCCCCACCAGGCTGTACTGGAATACACAGGTACTTCCTATTTAACTTCAAGAGGCACAGGATTAAAGTTGTAAAGACCTCTCGCCCTTGCCTTTCTACTTCCTCCTCGTGCTGAGTTTTGTTGAATGACACATCCTGTAAATGGCATATGATATAATTGGGCAACTTAACTCTGTGTTAATGAAAGTGGGTTTTAGGATTTTGCCTGGGTATTTTTGACAAGCATGTCAGAGAACTTCCACAGAGGAAGTTTTTGCCCTGTTTTGGGGAGGATGGCTCTGATCCAACTAAGAGTCAGCTTGAGGCAACTGAAAAAAAAATGTGAAGATGACCTCCATTATTATTTTTTCTTTCAAGCTCCATGCAGGGACTACTGTAGCAGCCCAGACCCCCACCTGTCAGCAAAAAGAGCTTGGTCAATTTAAACCATAAACCCTGGAAAACAAGGGCTGACAAGAATCTCATGATCTAAAGACGTTGGACCTTACTTACAAGACTTGTTGGTGTACAACCCCGGGATTTAGCCTGGCTCCAGCAGAATTAAAAAAGCAGCAGAATTAAAAAAGGACTATTTGAGATGATTGTTTGAGACCATGTCTGAACCCCTGTAATCCTTCCCCCTCCTGTGTAATCCAGCTTGAAGAAAAATTAACTATTTGGAAACTGCAGTAAAACTTATGTAACTCCCTAACTAACATAACTCATCCTCCCCATTAACATGTCCAGCCCCTGAGGTCCTTAAAATTGTGTTCTTGTGTTCAATAAACTATTCCAGTAATACCCCATCCTGGAATCGTGTTTAGTCTTTCAGACTGCCACTGACTACCTTTCCAAGGTATTACCACCATAATTTAGCTGCTAATCTATCCATCTGAGGTAAAACGAAACCAACCCAGCCCCCAAAATATTTAAGACACAGCAGACTGCGTCTAATCCTGGGTTGACTTCCTATCTAGTGTTTTTGGAATAGGATGGGAACAATCCTAATACAATCTGGCATTCTAAATATAGAAAAACAATGCCAAAACATTACAAACAGAGAGAAGAAAAAATCTAATTATGTGATTTCATGATGAAATCATGTAAATAGTAATATGGAATGGCAACATTGGCTTCAGGTCATGAAGCTGCTGTGGAACTCCCTAACCCAGTGAAGTTGACACCACCGATGGGTGACTCTGCAAAGCCTCAAGACAGGGATATGTCAGCTTTTGTCTAGGTTTGTTTTAGGCTGGCCTAGAGCACTATTTTAGCATAATGAGCTGTAATAGCAACTGTCTAATTATCAGGTAACTCCCACCTGACTTGATTTGGTTTGGCTCTGAACAGTGGTGTGGTGTAAACTTGACTGTTATTTGAATTTTAAAGCATTTTTTTTAACTGACGCAAAATAGTAGAGGGTTGTTATTCTGCATCTAGCAAGCTATCTATGAATAATATGCATAAAAATGCAGATAGAGGAGTGCAGTCATGAAATTACAGCAGTGGCTTTCAAAGTACAGACAGCACACCCAGGACTGAGAAAGATCTTCAGTAGCCAATTACTGGTCACCAAAGGATGTGACCTTGGGAGATGCTCCCTAAGAGAAAAATGAACAAGCATCCAACATTTGTAAAACACATCATCTAGGATGTAATGTGGGATTTAAATCAGTGAAAAAATAGCAAAGTGGAGAGCATGTTACAGCAAGATGTCAAATCAGCCTCAAAGGAACTGTAGAGTGAGGGGTAAATAAAGCATTTATGACATACTTGTCCTAGTAAAGAACTTAGAATGTTGGTGAAAATGCAACCCACTCTTACCTCCATCCCTGCTTGAGCACAGCTGAATCTGTCAAGGCCCCAGAGAGAAAATGGATGGTATATAGTGGAGAAATATAACAACAGAGCAAAGCAGAAGATGTCAGGGAGTGTATGTAATGATTTTACATGTATTACTACTGAGACTTTATCTATAAATTATTTGTCTCTTTTATTTGTACGTAGCAGAGCTTAAATAATATAACTATTTGATTAAGCTGATAAGATTTCAGCCAGACTAACAACAAACTCCTTGCTTTGCACACAAGGTGTGGGATTGTGATCCACATGAACTGCAAAGACTGCAATGCAAAACTGTTCCAACAAATTGGTGGAGTTGATCTTGATTTAGATACAACTGCTGGCAACTCCACTGCATCTCACATGCTTCCAAGAGCAGGATAAGTCCATTTCCTCTTTCCTCTCTACCTTTTAAACAATTCTAGGTTCTCTTCAGTATGCATTTGCCTTGAAGCTGAGCCATAGGATAAACCATTTTCATTTTAGCTAAACATCTCAGATTGAATCAAGTATGTATAAGGTCAGAACACTCAATGCTTCAATCCCAATGAAAAACAATGAAATAAAAAACATCTTGTTACACACGAGGGTTATATTCAAGTGCCAGGACAGCTGACAGCTACCATGAATCCATACTATGACTCTGCTGGGCAATACTTTTATTTTAATAGCATTATACATATGTCTTGAGAAACACTGTCTATATCTGCAATCATTTAACAATTCAAAATTAGAAATAATATGTTTGGGGGCTTGTTCTTTCTTTAGATTTTTTTTTTTTTTAGTTTTGTTTATACACATTTTGCTACTGCTGTTCTGAATCTGGTCACATCTTGAGCAAGTGCAGTGAAACAGATTTATGAAAACAATACAAAATATAACTCACTTCTTCTCGTTGGGTAGCCACTGCAGGGATGAACTAAAGCCATCTGTTTGTTGCTATTCCTGCCATTGTGAGACCATGTACAAACTTTATTGTTTCCCATGTACAAAAGCACAAAATTATCAGACACTCTGCAGCACCCATTTCTTCTTCTGCAGAAGATCAGGCAAGCAGGCACAAAAATTCTCTATTAGAACAGGGCATGTGTGGGATCAGCAGTGGAACAACATGAGCACAGTTGTGTGGTCTATGCCCTACCTGGCATGTGGAATGAAAAGGCCCCTCATTTTTCATCAGTGTCTTAATCTTCACAAGTACAATTACAGCATTCCTCAGTAAATGGTAAATACAAATTATACTGCTCTGCAAGACAAAGATAAGCTCATTTTTATGTTTCAACAAAAATGAATGCATGATTGGAATAACAAGATATTTATCCCTGCTTAAATGTTAGGATTATATAACAACTTTTGAAATACCTGCACAGAAATTCAATGTTTTCCAGTTCAGCATCTTAAAAGTCATCTCATAAAACTACAATGGAGACAAAAAGATGCTTTTTCTTTCTTACAATACTCTTTAGAGGCTACAAGAGATCAGTCATAAGTCATTCATACAGGTTTTTTTCCTTATAACCTATCCTTTGGTTACAGACAATTGTTTAAAGGACACCTGTCATATAATTTACCATTACACAACCAACACCTTGATGAAGTCTTCAGTGTGATTTGAAAGTGTGCGTTAAAGAAAATGAATTACAATCTATTTACTAACTTAATTATTTGAATAGTTCACCTCATATGTTCTTGGTTAATTACAGCCTCCTATACCACTGTGTAATTGAAAAGATAAAGAAATATCCAAAGTATCTGAAATCACCATGTTATGGATTGGAAGCCTTTTGTACTCAAGACAGAGCAGCCTGTTGCTTAATAGTTTTTTTTTATAAACAGCATGAGTTTATTACTGCAGACCCGGCTAGCAAGTGAGAAACTTCTGAATTTGAAACTCTTGAGTGTCATGCTTCCTTCCAGAATTATTTAAATGGAGATTTGTAACAGTTTACAGTTTATAAACTAAATCCCAGGGAGTCATACCTAATCCTCATATTTTTTTCTCCTGTAGCTAGCAAACAAGTTTCAGTCGAGGTAATGTGGTTACAATCCATTTGTATATATTGTTTATCACAACAAATGGCATTTATAACAATGCACAGAGCAGGAAAAATACATTTTGCACTAGTTTTATATGTTTATTCTTCCTGAGACAGAGAGTCATTTACTCTGCCTTGCAGAACATTTAATCCTTTTTACCATTCAGATCCAATAGGATTTGAAGATGTACCACACCTCATGGGGCAGGGCCTCAGTGTATTCCAAGAAAAATCCTATCTTAACCAGCTTTACAACCCCAGCAAGGCTCCACTTCTGGAATGATTTTATCTGTTATTTTTAGAACTGATAATTATTTATTTTGACATACAATTTTTAACAACTGGCAAAGAAAACTGACAAGTTTATGAAATCTTGTATTAAAAATTAGGAGAGGGATATGATTCCTTCCTCTTATTTTCTGACAGTGTAACAGAGTAGGACTGTTTTGTACAGAGGACAGTATTTCTTCACATTCACCAGCTCAAACTGTCAGAGCTATACATATATATATATATATAATTTGCCCTTGGTGTACTTATTCCTTCTTCCTCTGCACATTAAATGCCTTGCAAGTTTTTAGGAGGTAGATATATTGGCAAGGGAAATGGTGCTTTTCCTTTAGAACAACAACAAAACAAAACAAAAAAACAAACTAAACAAAAAACAAACTACAAAACCCCAGCACCCAATTAAAAAAAAAAATCCAATTTACCTGTGTGGGTTGTGGGTTTACTGAATTTGATATCAGCCACCTACTGTGCACCTCCTGTTTCAAAGCTTTGGTATAGGTGTTAGTTAATTCTCCCTTTTGTGTGCAGTTTAAGACAATATTTTGTTTGGATTTGTTATTTAGTTTTGTATTCAGTTTTCTAAACCACAGCACCCTGTACATTTAATTTATCCTTATTTTAATTTGTCTAAGAAACAGATGTTTAGTAGGCACGGGCTGTCTCACAAGGAGGGGAAAGGAGGACAGCCAAAGTAGTTTTAGGTTCCCTTGTTGAACCAAACAACACACACACAAAAAAAGAACTAAGCTAAAATATGGAGAAAAAAATCAAAGTAAAAATCCTAGCGTAGCCTCAGTAAATCAGCAGGTGCTTAATTGCTTAAAAAGAATTAGGAGGTGACAGACAACAGGTTTATACTAGACTTTCCCAGCATGGTGCTGAATTTTGAAGAACACCTTGATCAATTCTCTTGTGTTGGGAGGGCCAGCGTGAAAAGGGAGAGTGTTAAAATCTGAGCAGATGCCAAAGGAATCCACAAAGCCTACTCTTTCAAAATGTACTTTGCTGTAGCAGGAGCATGCTGTTGCATCTCCAGCCCATAAAGATTATCACATCACAGCCTGAGCAGTGTGAGGTCTGGACCTTGTCACATATTTGCTACTGGGGAGGTATTTGCAAAGAGGGGAATATGAGGAAAGAGAGCAGGAAAAGGGATCTTCTCCTGCCCACACACAAGAGGCCTGTGCTCTCTTGCTTATCCTAGAAAACCATACTGTGCTTGTCCTAATCTCTAAAAGGCTAGGGTTGGAAATCTAGAAGTGACATGTTTCCAGCCACTCACTGATTATTGCTAAACAGTTCATACAAAAGGGTTCAACACACACTGCTCATCTTACACTGTACTGAAATTCTTTCAGATTTAGAAGTATAAATCTGCTTCTTTGGAAAAAAAAAAGAATCTGTTTGGCTAAGAAGACTTTTCATTCCTACCTTCCTGCTTTGTTTGCTCATCACATTAAAATTTCTATTTTTTTTTTTTACATAGAAAGCCAAAAACAAAGCATAAAAGATATTTACATAATACTTTACATAACAAGCTCCTTTTGAGAAATGAGAATATTAAAATTTCAAAAGTACAGTCACAGCAAGTGGTAGGCGAGCAACGAAGATAAATCAAATCCTATTTCTTGCCATGCTGTGAAAAGACGGCTGGCTTTTAATCATCATGATGTGCCATATGTAAATTCCATCAAAGAAGAAGTTTGGTAAATGTTATATTTCATAACCACGGGGAAGGAAGCTATTTATAAACATCAATTAAGTGATATAATATAGTCTAAAGCCATTAATAATAAAACTATTAATCTAGGTAGACATTACTTTCATATGAAATAGTTTTTGAAATACACTTTTTTGAATGCATATTTAACTAAGAAAATATTACATTTTTTCCACTCAAGGTCATTCTAACTTGTCTCATATTTCCGGTGATATGAGTAAGTAAATTGTTCCAGAAAGGAAATAATACAAAAAGCACTCAAACATAGAATCGCTTTCTCAAAAATCCTGAGAATGTTTCAATCAGCACCTATAATTTATATGTGGTCAGAAATCTACATATGTATGTATGAAGGTTAAATGCTAATTCATGTTGTGCTTTGCCACAGGAAACACTTGGAGATGCAAATTTCTTCAAAAGGAGATAGTAGTGAGGCCCAACACCATGAGACATCTATTTGCAAGCCTCCAAAGGAGTAAAGAACCCACCACAGTAACACTATTGCACTAAAATGGTACCTCAATCGCATTAGAAGAATGCAAACTAATCTGAAAACACTGAAAATCATAATGTTTCACAAAATACCTAGAAAAGCTGTAATCACCTACGCCATAGCAACTAAAGTTTTGGCATAGAATAGTTTATCTGCCCTGTCTCAAAGGAGTATGGTTAACTGAAACCTGGTCTTTAAGCTTTAAATGTCGAACTAACACTTAAAAATATGGTTTTCTCCCAGAGAAGATGCTGAACTCAACAGGTTTTAAACAGAATTCTCCACCAAAGCATGAGGGATAGCTAATGACTGCTGGGAAAAGCCTTCTTGCAGTAATGGAACTGACAGGCTACCCACTGGATGCCCCAGGGAAGACACAAGGATACAATATTTTACTTTTCTATGTAATGAAGGCATGAAGGATTTTATTTCTTCTTAATAGGCATCAGGCTTCAGACACAAAATTTCTAAGAGACCAGAGGAAAGGATACACTTAAAAACCTGAACAAAACAAACCAACCCCAAATCAACCAACCCCCTCCGTCAAGCCCCCACACTTTCCAGATGTTCTGTACTTAATTTATATTTTCCTTTATCTACAGAAAACTCAAATCTAGTTCACAATCTCATCAGAAAATTAATAGAACTCTGTGTTTGTTTTCTGTGACACAGGAACAAACGTTTTCAGTAACACATTTAAAACCAAAGCTTTTATTCTGATGAGTTTTGTGGAGGGAGTAAAATATCTCCATATTTTTAGCACACTCAGCAGTGTCTGTGTGCATAAACTGAGACCTGTCATATCTGCCTTGTGATTAGGATAAATTTAATGCTTCACCTCTTTGTGATGATTGTTGTTTTGTTATAACTGGTGTGTAGATTGAATGGCAGGTGACATTTCGTAAGATTTAAATAAGGAAAGAAATTAATCAAATTAATATATTCATTTTCCAAAGTATAATGAGTCATTTGCATACAAAATGCAAGAGTCTGTAAATACACCATGAACTCCATTTCTTAATTTTTTTAACATATATATATATTTTTAAATATATATAATATATATTTATGCACACACACCTCTATTGCAGAGACAGCTTTTAAAACTCTGAAACTCTCATTAATATATAAAGCAGTTTGGACTGTGGAAGTGATAATTTTTACCCCCTACATGCATCACAGCATGTAAGATACCACACTGCAACGTTCTATAGGGGATCTTCAGAGCTACTTATATGTCAGCTGCAAAGGCAGGCTCTGATCTGTCCTTCTAGAAAAGAAATATTCACTTACAATGCCCAAATTTTATTCCAAGGGTAAGGTCTGATTCTGTAAAAGGAGTTAGACAGATCCTTATTCATACATGGAATGCCGTGGAGATCAATGAAAACCTGGTGGAGGGGACGAGGTCTTGCCCCGTGGTTGCTTTGCAGAACTACAGTCTGACTGAAATGTAAGGCAACCATGACATGGAGCTTCATATAGAAAAGAAAGAGACAGCAAATTAACAGACCTACCAAGAATAAAGAATAAAACACTGTCCAGGCTGCATTAAAAAACTACCATAGGAAAGTTGCACTTAAAAATTAAGCATCAGGAGTTTCAGTGCTGCAGGCTAAGTCCTATTTATTGATTTTGCCAGTGTATGCAACAATACAGTGAAACAAAATAAGCTGGTTTTGTTGGTCAATAATTGAAAATCTTATGTCTAAAATTGATTTACAGCGTAACAGGACTCAGCTACTGAAATTTGCTCCTGTCTAAGAAAGGACAGCCTTTTATTTATGAATTGGAGAGAGCTAAAACTTACTAAAGATGCAACATAAAGCTGAAAAATAGAAACTAACATATGGTATGAATTCACATAAATACAGGCATTTCAGCCAGCTGGAGCTGAGCTATAGTGCTAACTGCACAGGTTTGGCTTTGCACAGGGGATTCAAGAATTATTGGTATTTTAGTTCACATGCATATGGCCATTCACACAGTATGTGCATATCTTCTTTTGTAAGCCAGAATTCTACTATCAGAAAGAGAAAGGAAAGAGCTAAGAAATGCTACAGAGAGGTATAAAAATAGTTATAATTTAAAAAAGGTAGGCTTTAATTGGAAGAATAGTAGGCAGTGCCTAAAACCACAGGCTACCTGCAGGAAACCTGGACTTTCAACATCACTTGCAGGTCTTAAAAAATATTCCCTATTTTCTTCACATCTGCATGCACCACTTGTTGTGTGTACACTCTATGTTAACAATCTGCTTAAAAGTAAGACCTGAGTCTATATAACAACTTGTCCCACTATTCCTCTGCTTAAAAAAAAGGAGTGAAGCTCATTGTTATTTACACATGAAAAACTCTTTTCTGAACGCAAGAGGAATCTTAGATTTGGTCTTGAGGAAGCACGACCATATCAGGAAATTAACTTGAAGAATTCTTTTAATCCACTTACAGTAACAAGTGTTTCTGTGACACTTTGCCACTCTTCTTTGCCAGGTCTTTTTCACTTCTTTCCCATAATTTACAAGTCTCTTTTAACATTTGCCTCTACATTTCCATATTATCCCACTGTTACCTCCTCTTATTTCAGCTATCTCCTCTACAGTAAAGATCAATTTAATTTCAGGTTTCTTTTCAATGAGAGATGACTGACTCTATACTCTGGGATGTATGAGGAACGTTTATTCTTTGCCTTTGTCATTACTACTTTCATCCTATTCCTACAAGTACACACAACTTTGCATTCTGCTTGCTCTCACAGAGCTGTCCTTGAAGACTTCAAATTCCTCTTTCATTTTTAAGCATCACTATTCCACGCCCTTGCCTCTGAAAGCAAAAATATTTCCTATTATGATTTTAATTCCTACAAGAGATATACAGCAACTCAAGTGTATCTCTATTAATCCAAGGAAAAAGACATTTGATGGAAAGAAGTGAGTGTAAACGGGGTGTCTGTGAAGAGACAGGGGGAGGAAAATAGTTACATGTCAGCACAATGGGAATAGGAGCTACAACTCTATTAAACTCTTAATAGAGGTATTTAAATTAAAATACCCCTTCGAGTGAAATTCTGCACTAATGTATGTTACCTTAGACGTCCCCTGTCTCCTTTCTCTCATCCTACCAAAGAACCCCGGGAAACATTTTAACCTCCTGCAGTGTAGTCAGCAATCCATCCCACAACTGATGGACCCACATCACGATGGCAGCAGACCCTGTGGGGTCAGCAGCGTGCAGCAAAGGGAGCGATGAAGCCCTGAATCTGCACTTGATAAGGAGACAAGGAGACGAGGTAAAAGATTAGAGACAGATAAGGTGAATAATGGGCTCAGCTTCCGCCACCTCTTCTTGTGAACATTCTCAAACTGAAATATTGTTAAGAGCTCTTTCCCGTTAATTAAATGGGAGCTGAGGGGATATATAACCTGTCAAGGTCTGAATAGCTCAACCTCCAACACTTTCTCCAGCAGAAAAGCCTCCCTGAGAAAATGAGGTAAACATTCTTATTAAGCAGGCTCCTGTTTCCTTCTTCACCCCCCTTTCCCCCACGCACTCGGAAGGAGCTCATAAGTATCACCCATTCTGGATCCTTCAACAAGTAGTTTAGTCTCACAGTGAAAAACAAAGAACCCTTAAGAACAAAAAACATTTATTTCCATCAGAGGACTTTTCACTGCAGGAGTCACTTTGTTTTCCTGAACAGACACGCTAAATCTACTATTACAAAGTCATATCGTTTTTCCGGAGAACAAAGTTGCTGCTTAAGCTGCACACACCTATGTTTCTTTGATTGCTCGCTTTCAGTTTGCTTTTATAATTAACACCTGGTGCCAGCCTTAACAGAGAAACAAATGACTTAGTGAATGAGAACTGAATGTTATAAAAAAGGCAAAGTATTCAGCTGTGCTAAAAATTAATGTACATGCACACTTCAGAGCAGGAGAGTATCCAGCTTCTTACAGTACCAATTGTCAAAGGAGCAGAGTCTGACCAATAAAACACAGCTCAATGAATGTCTGCGTCCTCCTGCATGTGCCCATGGGCACTTCATAGGCACTTCTTAGGCAATGAAAGAAATTGGCAGTAAAAGTAGAAAATATAAAACTAATTTTCCTTGTAAACCACAAAATTATTACCAAATTATTACCTATTACCAAAGCTAGGACTTGCAATGCACTAAATGCTCTGCATGTGAATAATTGATTTCTTCAGTATCTCCAGAAATGGAAGGGAGTTCCTCAGGTCACAGAGGGAAAGCAACATCAACAAGTCCGGCAACCAGAATTACAAGATACCTGACCTCTGTTAAAGCCAAACAAAGGTATTTACTAAAAAAAGCCAGATTATCAGCCAACTCTTGAAGTTTTCATTGATTTGAGTAATGAAAAAAATTGCTTGCATGAAACCTATGATTGAAGCAAAGTCTGTTTCTATAAATGTGAGATGTACGTTGTATTCAGGATACATCACATTTTCACTTATTTTCACGAGAAACAATTAATTAAGGGAGTTTAATGAACGTCACTCTACTTTTTATCAAGCTTTAGCTCGGGGGGGGGTAGGGGGAGAATGTTTCACCACAGGCACTTAGCCACCAGGTACTCAGTGGCAAATCCCAGTAAGCAGGATCTCTTAAGTTCTTTTCTTCAGAATTACATATCTGCAAACAAGAGTGACCTAAATACTTTACAATTTCTCAGAAATTATAGCCTAGTTTTCATGTTAATATATGCTTACCTTGTAGTTGCCCACTATTGTAATAAACCACAAATTACAGGTAATAATCTCAACTGAGAAACACCACAAGATGCAGACAGTGAACACTGCAGTTTTATAGATTCATAGTATGTAACCACCTCTCTCACAGCTTATTAAGTAAAATAAAATAAAGGAGCATCAGAGGAATCTCCTGTTTACTTCATCTTCAGGGCAACAAATTATAGACCTGTATTTTTGTCTACTGATGTTTGTAATACCTGACTTAATTTTAAATTAAAAGTTCAAAACATCAACAATACTGAGCGTGCAGTACGACGAATGATCCGCCCATTTTTATACAGAGTGCTGGAATAAAAGTTGCTTCATCAGAATAGCTGTGCCATGCCTTGTGCTGCCACTCATTCTCCAGCTTCATTTAAGCTGTGCCAATTAATAATAAATGAGATTTTGGCCTTCTGCACTGTTTATGATACGCACTTGGCAGAAGCAACAGCATTCCAAAAACCTACCGGGACTTTTTTGTAGAAATATACAAATGTATAAATTGGATACAAAATAGTGTTTATGATTTTATATTGAATTAAGAAGACTTGCAAAGGTAACAAAATTATCATTTAATACACTAGTTAAACTATGATTTTTTTTCTCTCAAAAACTTTTAAATGAAAAGGATTAACTTTTTAAAGAACACCCCAAGGAACAGCAGCTTTTTGTGCAATTTAAGTTGTATGATACATATGACACAAAAGTAAGTGTGGATGACAGAGCAAATTATCATATTTTCATATGTATAGATCTCTTTAAAAAGAACATTATTCTTTTGACAGACTTGCATACTCGGGTCTCCTACTGTTCCCAAAGGCTCACTCCCTCTTTTAAGATAGCTGCAGATTTGGCAAAGCCTCCAGGTTTTGGCAGAGGTTTATTTTCTCCTCCAAGGAAACTAAGGAGCTAAAAACCAGAATAAATGGAAATCTGGGGGTCTCTGAGGGAAATCAGAGAGCAGTTCATGTCACAGGGAGTTGAACACTCCTGGAAGACTGGGGTTGCAGAGACACTGGTTTATAAACAGGCACGGGGCAAGTGCTGCTGAAGAGATGTTCTCCCACTGTGACTGTGGATCTGGCACCATCCTTGGTTTCTAACAACAAATTATGTGATTGCTGAGGACAGAAGTGCAAGGTACAGTGTGACACAACCACCCAGTGTATTTGGGACATTCCCAAATAGACTTCCCTGCATGTACACGTATAAACTGACCACCACTGAATGAAATACAGAGGACAGAAGATGTCACATGAAGAACCTGCCTTAGTAATGGTAATGGTTAACAGAATATGCTTTTTTGCAGCATCCTGCTTTTCAAATAAAACCATATATTAATGTCCTTTGAAATTCGGCATCACAAAAAGACAATCTGTATTTCTTTGTCTTCTCTAACTTTGATTGTTTTTCATTGCTGATTCTTCCTACAGTTAAGTCTGAAAGTCAAGGCACTTTGCCAAAGTGCATATTACACCTGAATCAATTTAGATGCATATTCAATTTAAATAGAGCACCTGAGGTATTTTGGTGTACTATCTTTACACAGATTATTATTATTTGAATTCTTTATGTAACTGTTAAAAGATACTTAGAAGAGAATCAAAAAATGGGTCATAACAAACACTTTTCAAGTGCAGACAAATGTGGATCTAATATATCACTCAGGAGAAAACAAGTCATTTGGTTCCTGGCATAGGCCTTTTTTACTCATCTAGAAAATCAAGTTTCAAAAATAAGTGTTAAAAATAACTAAATATCCAGATAACGACAGGTAATGACAAAGAGAAGGATCTCTGATTACAGGGTTATATACTAACCTTTTTTTAATCTTTTTCTGAATATCACAAACTATGCTACTGTGTTTACTGTGAACACCTTTCAGCCTCTGATGGTTTGCATGGTAATCAAAAACTTTACTTCCCTTCTACCTGTTATTACTAAACTGGATCACAGCAAAATTAAAATGACAGGAAAAGATAGATTTAAGAATGCAATATGCAAACATCTGCCACGCTCAGGAAAGAACAGTGAGGGCCACAGAACTAAAAAGGAAGAAATACAATTTTATTACCTATCTCTGAAACAGGAGATAGTAATTAAGTTATACAAAAAAGATAAAACATAGATAATATACCTACAGACATATTAGCCAATCATTGTTATGTGAGGTATATTGAGACTATGTGGCCATAAAAAGTAAATGCAAACAAACCTGGAATGGATCGAATGGACCCTGTAAAAACCCTCTAAAAACCCCACCTCATCACCTCTGGTGATTCAAGAAGCCTACTGTAAAAATGTAAACTTAAATAACTGGTGGTTGAATTTAAAATGTGGCAGGTCAGTGCCAGACTGCCTCATCTTCCAAAGACTTGCCCTCTGGCAGGACAAGATGACGCCTGCAAGGTGTTGGACTGAATGATCCCTGTGAGTCCCTTCCAGCTCAAGATATTCTATGATTCTCTAATCTTATACTGACCTGCTGAAGCTCATGACTTATAAAGCAAAGGTTTTAATTCCATCCTCACTATCAGCCTGTAACTCAGAGAAGCTCTTCAGAACACACCTCCATCGATTCAGTGAACATCCAAACAGGTTGAAGTCTTCCATGACTTCAAGCAGTTACTTTTATGGGATTAAGTACATGCTAAAATGAATTCCTGCAGCAGGGCCTGCATGAAGAATGTAAAACACAACAGGAGAAACCTGGAGATTTCTTGAAGAGTTTTCCTTCACAAGTTTGATGTTGCCACCTCGATGGAGTGAAAGGTAATTAGACTGATTAACTGAAAATCATTGAGGAGCTGTCATTGGCTCCTCTGTCGGTGCTGCACAGTGCCAGGATCGTTCTGCTTTGCAAACACCAACGAAGAATACTTAATGAAGAAAGGTGACTAGAGGGTGAAACTATTTTGGGATTTTTTGCACCATAATAAGGAACATTTGCTATTAATTCCCAATGCACGTTTTTCATTTTAAGGAGTAGTTGCCACCTTCCAAGTTTCAATTCCTTGATATTTCATATTTTGCCAGAATTGAATTTTTTTTTGAAGAGTTCTTTCCAAAGATAAATGAACAAATGAACAGCATTTCACAGAATAGTTTTCGGCAGTGAGTCTTCCTGTGATTTTTAGAGTAGTACATAAGAGAAAAAAAAAATCCCTTTTATTCTTCAAGTGATAATATCAATCAATTAACTAATCAGAATTTCTTCTAAATATAAAAGAATTACTGGTAGGTTTTCTTGGAGCCTGATATATTTCTGGTCAATAAATGAAATATTTGGCAAATTTTTCAACAAAAATAGCAAGAATATTCTGGGGAAAAAAGCTCTGGGTATGTTGACTTACATACTGAAATATAAAATTAAAAAGTTATGGGTTGGGTGTCTTACAGCATTTAATTCATTTACTTGTTTGCAAGTGATTTTATTCTCCAGTTCATCTTCCCCATGAGTAACAATAATTGTAAAGAAAAACATCCTTAGACAACACTGCTAAAATATTTTCTGTATTCATTCACAAATTATTTTTATTGATCTAAAACCAAAAATCCCAAATAATCATGGGAACCTCACTGAACTTGACTATCTCTAAGTGATTACATCAGAACCTACTGCTACCAAGACTAAGCAGTTGAGATCTCACAAAAAAATAAAAAAAAATTCCTTTGAGGGAACTGTTCTGAACTGTCTATTTATATTTAGGCATGAATTTAAGCTTCATTCATTATAAAGAGACATGAGCTTATTCCCTATATCTTCCTGCACTGATTCATGAGAAGGCAGGCAAAACGTTTGGTGGCAAGACAAAGAAGCCTAAGACAACTGTGGGTTAGCACTAATTGAATACAGAACAACTGCAAAACCAAAAAATAACAGTATTTTCATTTAGCTTAAGAGTCTTCTTTTAACCTTCAGACACACAGGAATTTTTGGATTCCTACCAAAGTTCTCACATTTATACCTCTATCCAATTCTAGGCATTTGGCAACAACTTCTGTAATAAGTCAGAAGAAGACAATAAATGTCAGGGCCTAAATGAGTCTTGTTGGTTTTTAAGAAATCTGTTAAGTGGACAAAAGAAATCTAGACTTTCTCTTCCCCTACTTCAAAAGGACTTTGATAGGAGAAAATAAGGCATCCCACAGAAAGAATTTCTCATCACTAATGTACAGTTTTTAGACGGGAATGTTACATTATTGACTTACATGGCTGCAGTCAACATGATTGACTTTATGGGAACATCCACACAGGTAAATGAACGTGTGGTGTCGAGGTGATTATGCCTTTTCAAATGTTAACCAGCAACAGAAGGTGCAGGCACAGACTTTTAGCATGAGCAAACCATCACCATTCCACCTCAGAGTGTTTGGCTTAAATGGTTTCATCAGAGATTTGTGCCTTCATTCCTACTTTCACCTGGGTGGGACCATATAAGCAACGACCTGCTGTTCCACCCAGCAAGAACCAGAACACCCTGCAGTACTGCTCTTTTCTATACTGAACTTCGTCAAGCCAAGGCTTAAAAAAAAGAAGGAAAAAAAAAAAGAAAAAAGAAAAAAAACCTCTCCAAATATATTTTCCACGACTGGGTGACAGCAATGGAATGAAAAATGCAAAAAAAAAAAAAAAAAAAAAAAGGAATTTTTGAATAGTCAAATCAAGGGGAACAAAAAGAGCACTGATGAAAAGTTGAATGACTCAGATGAGGAAAAATTAGTTGACTGTGTTCCACCAGAACTTGCTTTTTCATTTGAAACCCTATGATCTGGAAAGCAACATATTTGCATTTACTTTTTAATGCATTAATAGCAGCTTAATTTTGAAGGTTTCTTCTTAAATAATCTAGTTAAAAATTAATTGGCATTTGATTGGTATAAAAACAGTTTTGATTTAGCTTTCTAGCTTTATTTCTACTAAACTTGTATGATTTAAAAAGTAATATATTTTCTTTAATTATTATCATAACAGTACAGTAGTTTTGTTGACTTTTCTACTGAATAATTTGATCACTTATAGAAGTGAGCTTTGCTTCAGCTTGCTATTGATTTGTGTGTACATGCATTAAGATTTTTTAGTCATTCATTATGAGTTAAATTATAATATAATAATGTGTCCCATGTCCAGGACAATGCAATGTGGCATTGCTTTTGGAGGAATTCTGGACAAGGATTTTGGGTTACTATGCCAGCAATCTAAGGGGTAGACAGATAATTTCAGATTACTGCCTATCATAGCATATAAAGCCACAGCATAAGCAAATGTGCAACAAAGCCTCTGTGAAAAAAAAGATTTTCACTTTCATATTCTAATAATATAATTTGAATCAGAACTGCAGAAGATCCTATGTTGCCCAAGAGAAAAGATTAATTACTTATTAAAGCTACATAATAATTACTAAATATACTTTTGAAGGATATAATTATTTTTTTCTCATTGTACATGATATCATAAGCAATTTGGAACTTTGTTCTTCCTTTCTAATCGTTCATCTATTGTAAGAAAATCTTAAATTTGTTGATTGTTTTAAGAAACATGCACAGAAACTATCACACAAGAATGTTAAATTTGGAAAAGTGAAGTACAAAAAAATAAAATCTTGCAAAAGGAACACCACGTTTTCTACACAATCTTTTATGTGATTACACGTGCATATTTAATACAAGTGCATGCTTTAACAATTTTATCTTAGTGTTTCTGCACAACTCTCTCTTCATTCATGACATTAGACAGTTTCCAGCGGGGGAAAATATCAGTGTGCTTTTAATCTGATAAATCTACTTATAGTAGTCCTGAGTTCCATTTAAGCTTTGCAGTGGTAAGGAATCTTATAGACTGAAGGTGTTTTATTTTACTGGCGAAGACAATTCTTACATTTAAAGACATGTCCTAAACTAGGGATACAGCGTAAAAGGAAGGATTATCCATTATCCCTACCCATTTTTATCACAAAGAGACCATACCTCCATTCACAACAGGTGCAGAGACAAAGTTGCCCTAATGTAACCTCACATATAAAACTGCTGCTTATAACAGGGTTGTATGTGAAAATTATATGAAACCCTAAGAATCTCTGCAATCCATACAATAGTTTACAGCACATGCTGTTGTCACAACTTAAAAGCGACTCAAAATTGCCTTGGAAATGATGGCTAATGGATTATAATAGCTTTTGTCACAAATTACCAAGAGTAGTTTGGGTTAAGCATCACGTAGCTTTATATAACACGATACTGCATTAATGTGTTATTTCATCAAACTGCTCAGAAACCTCTATTAATCTTAATGGACCTCCCCAGAAATAGATCTCTTAAGAACTTTGATAACCTCTCTTTCAATACAGGTGCGCTGGTTTTGGCTGGGATAGAGTTAATTTTCTTCGCAGCAGCAGCACAGGGCTGTGTTTTGGATTTGTGCTGGAAGCAGTGTTGATAATTCAGGGATGTTTTCCCTGCTGCTGAGCAGGGCTGGCACAGAGCCAAGGCCTTTTCTGCTTCTCACCCAACCCCAACAGCGAGTGGGCTGGGGAGGGGCACCAGGAGCTGGGAGAGGACACAGCCAGGACCCCCATGGACCACAGGGCTGTTCCATACCATATGGCATCATGTTCAGCATATAGAGCTGGGGAAGGGGTTGACAGGGGGAAAAACGCTGCTCTTGGTTATTTTCCTTTTATTTACAAATTATGTTGATTATTATTATTATATTATTTCAACTGTTAAACCGTTGTTATCTCCACCAATGAGTTTTCTGGCTTTTGCCCTTTTGATTCCCTCCTTTCATCCTGCTGGGAGGCACTGATGGGAGTGGTTGGGTGGTGCTTAGTTGCTGGCTGGTGTTAAACCATGACAGAAGGTCTGACAGACCACTATTTAGCCCAAGAAGTTACACCTTATTACATAAAATAAACAGATACTTGACAGAGAAGCAGAGTTAATGTGTGTCAAAGAAAACCCCACATGGAGCCTGAACTGAGCTATCTACAGTCAAAGAAATTCCAGAATTTCCTACTTCCTCATAGAACCCTAAGAAAGATAAAATTTTCAAAACAGGTATTGCAAATACACTGACCTGAAATCTCAGGGTGAAGATAGAGACGAGGAAAAGGAGCTGCTAAGCTGCCTTTTATAACTTCCTAAGTTCTTTTTGGGCAAAACACAATCATGCAGAGTTGTTAATGCTAACAACTCTTCAGTTATTAAAAGATTCAAACAGAAACGTAACTTCAGGTTGCACGATGGTGAAACAGCCACCAACATGCCAACAAACAGCTATAACCACCCTCATTTTTTTGTCTGTGCTTGTATGGAGAATTCTAACAGCATTCAGCAGATGTTGTCATTACATGGGACTCTCTTGACTGCTGTAGCTCTGCAACAGAAGCCAGGATTTGCATACAGGTAGTAGAATGCCACTCCTTGAAAGAAGGAAATGGTATTTACAAGTGGACTTGTTAACAGCAAGAAATATGGGATGCCTGCTCTGCAAACATATTTAAGAGCATTGCATTGTACAGTATTCTGGTTTTAATGTTCTTGCTAGAAAAAGAGCATTTTTTACCAAAAACTTTCCTTTGACTACAGAAATGCTTGATATCACCCCCATTTTATTTATCTTAAATAAAATATGTGCTATCATGTATTTATAGTAGGACACAGTGACTGCCTTAAAATTATCTTGGTTTAGACTGCTCGCCAGTACCTATACATGCAAAGTCAATTAAGTTATGGATTTCAGCACTCTCATTAAAACTCTTCATTCAGGTGTGAAAGGGAAAAACAGTGACAAACTTTGGGAACGTCTTGCAGTTCTGAGAAGATGCTTGTCTACGCAGTTTCATTAATTCACCAGGAAGAGAAAAGAATGGAAGGGAGAGAAGGAAAAAAAAAAGAAGACAAAAGCATGAATTCCCCTCCAGTCATAAGAATTTGGGGAATAAATCAGAAACTGTTCCAGCTGCCATCCTTATCAAACTTAATGATGTTTTACACAATATGCAGATATCGATTTGACCAGAGATAGACAATTCATGGCTCCAAAACCTGCACTGCAACTTTACTACCATTCATCTGCTACAGGTAACGTGGTCCAAGATTAAAACAAATAGCATATTACACTTAAAGGAAGAGCATCTGCTGGAAGTACACTGCAGAACAACAGATGTTGCCACATCAAATAACTATCAATCTTAAGCTGATCCAGTGGCACAGGCGAGGCATTCAAAATGCAGCTGGACAAGGAAAGGCTCACCCATCCCAATGTTATTCACAGAAGAACTCTGGGTGATTTAGCAAAATAATCTTGAAATCTCTGGACATCAGTTAAACCTTACCTTTAAAAAGCCATTTAGATTCACCACAGCATTCTGTCTAGCAGTAAAGGATTTACGCTGTTTACTTGCCTTTGTGTATCTGTAGGATTTTATCCCAGTATCCAACAGTCCAGATACTGGCTCAAAAAATATCAGTTGCTCAAATGTGAATACAACACTATTAAGGACACATCAGTCATTATAAAATCATTATAAAGTAGCATTTTAAAGGCAGGATGCAACAAATGAAAGAAATTACTTCTATAAGTGTTCTGACTGTTTGCAAGATGCTACACACTACTCTTGCTGGAAAACTACCATATCAAGGGTCACAAGAGTACAGATTATTTTTGAGGAGGAAAACACACAACAGTTTTAATTAAATTTTGCAGGAAAATCTTAGAAAGCTGGAGATTATAGATATTCTAGTACTGAATCTTGTCTGAAACTACTTAGCTCATGGAATCCATTCTATTTTACTTCAATGATCACACTGATAAATGAGGTCCAGTTGTCTACTCAAAATACAAGACTCTTACAGAAGTTACACCCGTAAATGTTGACTAACATCACGGATGTAAAAGGAAAAGAACATTTTTGTTAGTTTGTTTTTAAAGTTGCTCATATTCACTATTAACTTATAATCAAAGAAAAAAATCAAGTTGGATGAAGAGCTGTTTTAGCACAGAAAACTCTAATGGACACAAGAAACAAGATTTTTTTTTGAGACTTAATAGGTTATAACCTATTTGGTATTTCAGAATCTTTCTACTTTAATCTTAATATTGAGAACTACATATGCATCTCCATACTTTCTTACCATTTGCATCAAACTGTTTTTATTTCTTCCCATTTTCCTTCATTTATTAAATAACCTCACCGAGTGACCATATCGTTGTCTTAGTCTTTGCAAACATACAGACATACAAAATACATCCAGTATGGTAACAACATGAACTAAACAGTTTTCACACAAGAAAAGTAGAACATAACCCAGTGAGATCATAGCACAGAATATAATTTTTTCTATCATGTTTTCAAGGCTTGCTAAAGATTTGCTAAAGTTGGCTACTTTTCCTTCAGAAATCAAATGTTTTACTGATTCAGACACTTTCCATATGCAAGACAATCTGATGTTCACATACATACATACACAATTATAGTCCCATCATAGGCTTCAGATACCTGAAATCTGTTACCTTGATGTAGCCGGATTACAGTGTGAAACCCGATATTCTCTTACCTGGAACACAAAAGAGAAATTGTTTTAGATTAATTCATAGCATTGTTCAAGTTATATATTTTGCAAATTAAAGAAGACTGAACTACACACAACCAACAAATTAGGTTTAGGCTATTGGGTTGCAAAATGGTCTTCAGTATTAAATCAATCCAAGATATTTGACAGCATCTTCTATCACAGCTTTGTCATTTCATCTCCTTGGATGAATATAAACTGAATCTTTTTTATCATGTAAGGTCATAATTTGCAAAAAAAATCCAAGTTCCATGTTTGTCCATATCTTGGTACGATTCAGGTTCCCATCTTTCAAAGGCAGTTTTTATACACCTCACCCTACACTGATTTTTTGTTTCTAAGGATACTACCCAAGCACTTTGGTGTTATTTCGTCTTACACTTTCTTTTCCAACAGCCAGCCAACAATGACAAATGTAGCATGAGCTTTTGTCAGCAGCACCTTAAAGCTCGAGGAAGGTCTGAAGAAGTAGTGGCGCCTTCTGTTTATGAAGTGTATAAACTAAGAAATAAGTGTGTTTTCAAACCACCTACCCTTTAAATGGTATACATCCTTTTAAGCAAAGTAACTAATGATGCCAGCAACAGAGCAGTTACATGTTCTTCCAATTGTTTGTTGAAGAATATCTATCTATCTATATATATGGATACTGAAAGTTTGTTCCTATAAGCTGTTTAGTAACACTTGTGTGGATTACTGGGGCCTCAACCACAACTACAATTGTTCATTTTTCACCAGGTTCACCTCATGAGAAAAGTAAAACAGAGTATCTCATAACACAGAGCTGCAGCCATAAACCATCAGGTCTCACTGTGCTATAAACTACATTTTTTAGGTGAGAGGGATTGGAAAACACAAAAAAACCTATAAAGTGCTATCATATTTATGATTTTGCAACAACTTCAAGAAATCCTATCGAAGTTCTGAATTTAGTTTACCTTCTTATGAGCAACACAGCAAGAATGAATACATAAACAGCCAACTTAGTATTGTCTTCAATATGCAAATGCTTAGAGATAAGTTGAAATCCACCAGTACAATACCTCTTTCAGGTCTTTTGTGGTCTGCTAGGAAAACTACTTCAACATTTTTCTTTTCATTCACATTAGCATTACCCTTCCATTTAAACTAGCTTCAGTGACACAGTGAAATCCTGTCCACCTACGACTGCCTTGGTGGTAATTTTCAGTTCTGATCACCTCTCTCCTTCTGCATTACATAGTGTCTCTGCCTTTTACCACTTACAAAATGTTGACTAACTGCTTGATCTGAGGGCTTTTAATCCTTCCCTGTCCAGCAGCACATGGTAGAAGTGTCTTTAAGTACCCTGTGAAATTATTACTACCTCTCATTCAAACAAGCACTGTCATGTTTTAAGACCATGTTGACAGTGTGGATACTAAATGAACTCGGACACGAAACCACTTTAATCACCGATGTGTGTGCAGTTCTATAAATTACACGACCTGCATGTCCCACAGGAGCAATGGCACAGCTGGGGAGGAAGGGCAAGTGGGCCAGCTCGGAGGCTCTGGCTCTGCTGGCTTTGGACAGCCCAGGGATAGGACCACTTGGCCCCCTGGATGCATCCTTCAGGTCCTCTCTTCTTGAAACTTTTGGGTTCTCTTTCGTTTACCCTGTGAGTCTCTCATACAACCAAAACCCTGTATCTGCTTATTTCTTTCTCCCCACAGGTGCTACAGTTTCTTCATGCTCTGTTTACGTAGCCATGCACTGACCCAGAACTGCTTTGTGATGCTCCCCACTCCAAACTTCAAATCACTTAAACTCGAACACAGTTTTCGGTTTTCTTCTCAAACTGGATCATTTAGACAGATCTGGGTTAGTTTCTGGTAACAGCAATGCTTGAAACGACACAACAGAGATTGTGATAACTCTCAGTAGGGAAGGGAAACTAGTTTTGCTGGCAGAGCATCCCAACCTTTCCTTTAACCTAGTTCTGTTTATTCATTAGGCAACCTAACTGATTTTCTCAGTGAATGGCTATGGGGCAGGAAAGCTAACATTTTTTTCTCCCTGTTACTGAAACCTGTGGAACAGAACTCTTTAAAATTACTTTTTTCCCCTGATCCCTTCGTTAAGTTCATAATTCTTTAGTAACTGACTTAGGTTAGATTTTCCTTAATAATTGTTACTCGGGATGAGTGATGGTCATGGAGGGGGAGAGGAGAATGAAAAAAAAGAAAGGACACATTCCCAATGGTAAATGGTTTCTTGTGTTTGTTTCTCTGATTTTATTCTAGAGAAAAGCTGTTTGGCTTTATCCCCACAACTTCCAATAAGGGTTTTATTACTCTTGAAGAACTACAGAAAATTCTGGCAAGAATACCAACTATTAGGGTTTTTTAAACAAAAAAGTATTTAAATTTTAAATGTCAATGTGTTTCATCTGGAGGTTGCTAAATACCTTGCAGAAGGATGCAAAAGTGCTACAATCTGAAAATATTTCAAGATAAAAATTTGGGCTTCCATCCAGACAAGCCAAGCAGGCTTTGAGAAAGGGAGACTTTGCCAAATGGACGTCCTGCTACTGCAACTGTTGTGATAGTTCTACACATCTTCCCTATACAGTGGTCATTACATTTGTCTAAGACAAAAAAAGAAGAGCTCAGATAGCTCAGACTCTTTCTGTTGCATCCTTCCACCCTTTTATACTCCTCTTATCAAACAGTAGAATCTAAAACATGTTTATCTTAGGATTTATGTGTATTATTCTGTTTCTTTTAATGACTGTCGAAACTGCAGCCATCAGCACTGTCTCATGTCGTGTGAGAGAAAGTTTAAAAAGATGTTTGGAAAAGAGTAACAGATTCTAGGAGTATATACAGGGATTTATTGCTTCCATCTGAAATACCAAAACAACACCTGTAAGTTTTAGTAGCCAGGACATGTTTTATAGAAAGAAAGGAAAAAAAAAAAGAAAACAAGCATGGAATAGAGTATTATACCCTGTATTTTCAGCTGTAAAACTGAGCAGCAGATGTCGGTGAGCAGCAAGTAATTTCAATTTAACAATTAATAAAGGAAGTGCTTTAGTGTGGGACAGCAAAATGGCACTGACATGCTCTGATCTGACACAGTCAAAGGGAACAAAAAAAACTAGACCAAGGGAGAATTCTGTGGGACATGAACTTAAGAAACAGGAAGTGGCATAAGGAAAAAGCATCACTGGAGACTTTTATAAAGCTTTGGAGTTCATTTCCAAATGATTTGAAGAGATCAGAGCCTTACAACTGAGGTGTAAATTGGAAGTTACAGGTTTTATGACCAGTGATCCAGGAATAAGCCAAGTTCAACAAATTGACCAGTCAGCAATCAACAGCAGTCCTTATGGCACGGCACAGTATAAATTAGTAGCCTTGAATAAACAGATACACTGTTCTTAAAACACAGTTGGGAAGTCCATTATAAAATAATCCACAGTAACAAAAAAAACCCATGATTTTTAGTTGTGGTCACTACTGATGAGTCAAACTACTAAATTATCATCCCTTGAGACAAATTACTTATTTAAAATCTTACAACCAGCAGTTTTATATATCCAGTCTTAGCAACCTCCTTGTTAATTTCTCACTATAGGTTAATCCTTTGAGCTCAAACCCAAAATACAAAAAAAATAATATTTTCATCTTCACCACAGTTCTGCAGACTGCACAGAGTACAAGACTTGCTCACAGCTCTCAAGGTAATCAGGCCTGCTTGCATCCTATGAATTCTCCTTGAGCTCGACTTTAAGCTGACTTTGAAGTCTATGAGCTGAAAAGCAGATAAATTTAGCAGAACAAAACAAGCAAATGACAGCTAGAGAAGCATTAGACCCAAGTCTATCCATTCAATTAACTTGCAGTTTTACCCACTCTTCTGTTTAACTGCTTTGACAGAAGTACCATATGATTCAATCTATCTGATGCAAAACAATAGGATAAATACCTGAAATAAAGACAAAATAGCTAATTCAGTACAACAATACCCAGTAAAAAATAAACTCTCATTCAAATTCTTGCCATTTTATTTGACTTTTAAATGTATGCATTTCGTCCTTACAGGCAATTTTAAATGTTGTTATTTTAAACAGAAAGAAATGAAATAAAACTCAAAGAGGCAGTAGAATATTCAAGAACTGAGATAAGGAACAAATGTATAAATTATAGAAGCCTTCAAGAGAAAAAGGCATAGGACACTCACAGGAAACTGGCAGTTCTTTTGTTTCTTTATCCTATCTGATAGAATTCCTCAACCCAAATAACATATGAACCCCATTAAGATATGAAATCAGTCCTAAATAGGATAAAGTGATTTCTCTTTCGGGTCCAGTAGCTTCATCCTCAATTACTTCAAAGAACCCCCACCCACCTTCTCAACCTGTTTCCACTTTAAACGTTGCTTGAGATAGACATGGAGCAAATAAGAACACAAATCAAAGATCGATGTGGAAGCTACAGAACCCTTTTATTTTCAGACAGAATTTTTTTTTCTTTATTATGAATATGTAAGTTCTGAGTACAGAACTACTGTAACTGAACTTTTCTAACAAAAGACTGTGAAAGCCCCCTTCTCACTTCACAAATGAGAGCAGAAGCAGGAAGACAAAATGTGTTGGGTAAGTTTAAAGATGATGATAATAATCCTTCAGGAGTATGTTTATATAGAAGAGTGATGGTCAGTCTTGAGTCCTCTAGACACAAATACACTTCGCTCTTCACCTGTTTTATTCTTTTTCCCCAGAAAGAAGGAGTGTTTATACAGGGTGCATTGTAAATTTACCCAGGCCAGGGGGACCCTACAGCCCTACTTCTGCAGCTGGATTACCACTGTCAGGGTGAATCTACTCCGTGTGTCTGGTTTGCCTCTATCTATGGTGAAGACAAAACACAAACAAAAAAGTGATTTGCATCATCACTGTGCATCTGCTTTAGTAAACACTTTCTACTCATGTCCCCACAGAGTTCCTCATTGTTGTGGAGAGATTCTTCCAGCAATGAAGCTGGCTTAGTAAAAAATACAGCTTGGCACTTTCTGAAAATCAGATGTGAAGTATGTTAGTTTTTTATCCTAGTTGATATGTCTACATGCACTGCACTTCCAACACAAAAACTACTGAGCTTGAGTTAGAGAATTTCCAACAAACCCATCGAGGTGCTAATTTTCTCAGAGTCATTATATCCATACCAGGTCTGGACAGATACTTATGGTGATAATAAAATATGTCTTTTGATCCAAATGCAGTTCCACTCCTGTTGCCTAAATTACAGAAACATTGGAACAATTCAAAGAAAACAATGAGAAAAATTGTGTTATATCAGCAATCTTATTCTCAAAATAGCTGACTACACATTCCATTAACTTTATTTATTTTAATGTGATCAAGGTCATTAAAGTTTGCTGAGCACTTCACGTACACAGTATTACAAAGCACATGCAATAACCAAGTCTTGTTTTCCACAATTTAAATGTAAGCATTAACAGAAGTAATTCTTCTTTAGAAAATGATTTTCTGATGAGTTTTGAAAGCTTGGATGCAGATGTACTTATCTGTCCTCTAAAGCCAAGATAAACAATAGCACAAGCTTTTTTTTGCATGCGTGGTTGCTTTTCAAATCATGCCTTCAGACAAACTAATAATTATATATAACTAGAAACATAGGAAAATGTCCCTAATTCACACTACTGACAGGAAAACCACTGCTAATGCCTAAATCAGAGGAAGAGCAAAAATACATTAAGAACACCCCAAACAGCACAGATATATGCATCACAAAAAAATGGTTTGTACCTACAGTTTTCCTTCAGTCTAACTTCCTTTACTTAGAGCAATACTTCACTACTGTATTAACCAACTCACTATGCCACAGTCTTGTAAGAAGTGTTAGTAGTTATCAGAAGCACATATTCTTTGCTAAAGGACTAAACAAACAAAAAAATTAGTTGGCAGTGTTTTAAATGCCTATGTCAAGTTTAAAAAAAAATAGTGGGGTTAAACTAAAACATCTAATTTGACTGAAATACTGAGATTTTTCTCCATCTGAATTTCACAGTTGTTCTATTACATAGATTTTATGTCCTGAAGGACAGGCTTGTAGCTTTGTCTCTCAAAGCCTTGAAAGATCAGATGTAGACTCCCAAATGCAATTTGGGGTAACAACCTAATTTACACCTTTAGAGATATCAAAAGCTTATCTGTTAACTCCAAATTCTGGAGTAGGATTTCCATTATTTTCATGCTTAAATTGTAAGGTAGGCAGATCAGAAAACTACAGGTTAGGAAAGCTCTGATATTCTGGGTAAGTAATCACATATTAGGTCCTATGTCATGAGTTTCTTTTGAAATTATGTAGAAATTAAAACAGTGATAATTACTGTGTGTCACACACCATTTCACAAAACTGCAACAAGTTACTTTAATATATAGCAGCTACAAAGTCTGAATATTATTCTGCATTACACACTATACCTTACATTTAGTGTAAATGTAAACACTTGGAAAATAATAAGAGGAAAATATGTGTGTGCCAGATATAGGCCTGGATCAAGATGCTATATCACGACAAAAAATCCCCAAAAACACAGAGAAGCAGTGGTGGGGTGACCTTGGCTGGTTGCCAGACACCCACCCAGCTCTCACTCCCCTTTAGCAACAGGACAAGGTGAAGAGAGTAAGATGACAATGCTCTTTTTTTTTTTTTTTAATTGAAGTCACCAACAAAATAAGCTCGACTTGGGAAAAATTAATTTAATTTATTGCCAGGTAAAAACAGAGTTGGATGGTGAGAAACAGAAACAAAAAACCAAAACACTTTCACTTCTTCAACCCCAAGCCCTCTGCCTCCCTCTGTACCTGAGCAGAGGAATGAGGGCAAGGGGCAGCTCTGGCTGCTCCTCACAGAGGGCACCCGGCAGCCCCTGCCAGACCTTGGGCACCTGTACCCTGCACAGAGCCACAAACTGGCCTCATAACCAGGATTGTCAAGGCTGCAAATTCCCTGGGGAAGCTGGGCAACGCAGTCAGCTGCAATTTGTCAACAAGCAGATGTGCCCCATCTTAATTTCCCTGTCAGTCTCTGTGCTCAAGGTAGGTACTCTGAGTTAGTGCTGTGGCTACTCCTGCAGCATAGAAAAAGGCTAACTCTTGCTGTTTATAAAGGATTTTGCTTTAAGTAGACCTCTGAGTCAATTACAAAAGTATGTGTATGTGAAATTTCTATCAATAATACTAAACAGATAAAGGAAGAACTAAACACTATGGGGGACATAAGAACTGTTTTGTTATTGACATACACAGTAATTGATTAGGTTTCTCAGCTTCTGTTGCTAGAAATTCTGATGTATTCCACTTAGGATTACTAGTTAGCTTTCATTTCCTTTCAACTTTTGCCTCTGGATAAGCTCAACTATTCCCAAGAAGAAACACTGATCAAGTACATTTGTCATGCGAACAACTATAATAAGGTAATTCATCATAGTCTGTCAGGCTCTTATTCCAGGAAGACTGCTGCATTTTTATCCTTACTTAAAAATCTGCTGTCACTCCTGCTGGAAATTTTGGTAGACACTTTGGACATGTTTAAAAGCCCTTCCAAACTGATAGTGGCAGATAATTAAGTTATCACCTATCAAAGTCTTTTTTCACTCTCTGCAATGTTTATGACATCATGAACCTTTCTGTCTGGTTTAATCTGACCTGTTCAGAACGTGTGATCCCGTATTCCTTCCCTTTTCCTTTCCTAATGGTAGCTAGTGACCAATGTAATTCACTACAACAAATGAAGCTCTTCTGAAGAGTCTAATTGAGCAATTCTGTTCTCTTTTCAAGGTCTGAACTCAACCACATCCCACAATCTATTCTTCAGCACTGCAGTGGCAAAAGATTTACTTGAAGGCAAAGCAAGCTAGACTTTAGGTTTCCAAAGGGAAGAAGAATAAACCAACACTGGCTCAGAGTTGTGTGTGGGTGAAAGTGGGAGCTGTTTTTTAGGCTGTCAGTAATGCTTAATGTTTTTGTATATTCTCTAGTCAAAGCTGAACATTTTTATTTGGTTTTTTGCAAGCTTGGTAATTCACCTGTATGTTAGGTGCAAAATTTCATGTACTCTTCCTGTATTTTTTCTTACATTTCTCTTACAGTGTTCTGTGGATATAAATAATCTCTTTCCAAAAAATTCTGCTTTTTGTCACAAAAAAAATAGGGCATGAAGTTTTAGCACCGGTGAACAATCTCACAAATGGAAATGCACTGAAGAAAAAATACTGGTGAAGAAGCAGGTTCTATTTTCATCTTCCAGACCAGCATTAACAATAGCAAGGAGAAAATAAACTCAATCTTGCAGATCTATTGCCTCACATACGAACACAAAATCGGGGCATAGTTTTAATCCTTGCACCTTGTCCATCAGCCCCTTTTATCTGTGGCTTTTCACCATAGCAATGCAAGCCTAATGACAAAGTGATCTTAAAAGGTGGAATCGATTTCCACTTCAGTCACGGCTGTCAAAAAGGTAGGGAGAGAAGTTAGATCTGATAAGCAAAATTAAAAGTAACATCAGTTAAACCCACCAGTAGATACACAAGGTAGACTGCTGGCAGTGCCACCCAATCTGTGTGCACTTGGTTTATTAACAGCATTTCATTTAGGAGAGACGAAGTAGAGTGACATAAGATTTATCCTGAAGCAAGGCTTCATCAAGTGTGAAAGATGAGGATTCACCACCAGAAGATAAATGAGCACTATTCCTAACACTGTGGAAAAGGGAAGGAGCTCTGATAGCTCTAGGTGAAGCAAGGACCATTCTTAATGCTTACTTCACTTCTAGTAATAGTCTTTGATAAAAATGACATATATTACAAATAAGAAGTCTAAGTATGCAAGGAGCCAAGTCAGTAATATTTCAGTCTGCAAAATACCACCTTCCTAGCATTGTTTGTATTTGTCTCATATGGAAGAGACAGAACGAATTTTAAAAAGACAGAAATAGACTCATACACTCAAAGATTCTCATGCATTCAGAATTAAGAACATTTGTAACTATCTCACACTTGGATTTAGAGTTTCTACAGTTTGGTCCCTGAGAAGGGAGATTCGGGAGCTAAAGTAAACACCATTTTCAAAACCAATATTTAAGTAGTATCATGCTCAGCTCTTTTTCCTAGTCTTTTCACTTTAGCTAAAAAGCTACAGAAACAAGATTTCCAGTGAAGATCCTGAAACAATTACTCACTGACGAACGCGGCTCATGTTGCTGACATTAATTCCAAATCAATCTCACTGCACCCTCCAGCACTTACAGTTGGAGGGGCACACTTTTTACCTCAGACTATCAGCAGAACTTGGTAGTTTTGGCCATATATTTTGCCTCATCCGGTTTCATCTCCTTTGAAGCAGCGCTAAAAGGTGAGAAGAACTCACAGACCTCTTGGTTAGAATTCCTCACCTTGAGGAACCCCGAGCTGAGACAGACCTGCACCGTCAGCCAGTGTGATTAGGTGCTCTTCACAGGAAGAGCTGCTTATCACACAGCTGCTTCTATCTGATGTATACACTGTATAGATTACTTAGGAACAGTACTATGACTGTCTAACTGTCCTACTCTCATGCTAAGTTCTCCCTTTCCACCACCACCCGTGTTCTCCTACCACAAGCTCCACAGCTGGATCTCTGTGGCTCCAGGGTTGAAGCAAACAGATGTGCCAGGCAAGCAGATGTTCTAAAAGCCTTGGCTGTAAATTGTAGTTTTTCCCTGTCCCCTGATCAAATACAGCCCCTGACTGTGTGTAAATGGCCTTTCCCCAGCATACCCACCTAAAAATGGCAGAATCTCTCATTTTCAGTTCATAGGGGTTTTTTTTGGTAGTTTTTATTAATCTAATTGCCCCTATCAGTCACAACTCGCCTGAGCTACAAGCAGGGCTAAGAAACTGAAACCTTTCCCTGAAATTATGGATTCTGAGACTAAAAAGAAGAGCTGAGTGCTCATATTCCACTTGAAGACAATATCTTATTCTAATGTCTTCATATTCTGAATAGAAAATCTGGTGCCTGCTCTGTTGCAACTATTTAGTATTTGGAAAAACCGTATTACTCATATGGCTGTTATGAAAATCTGCCAAGAATGCAATGAAGGTAAAGCTGATGGAGTACATACGAGTCAGAATTGCAAACAATCCCAATTGTTTTAAAATAACATTAAATTTTGATCCAGAAGCCATATCAACGTTACAGCACAGAGAAGCATAGTTCTTATTGCCAAAGGGACCTGGGGACCATTACAACAAATTTCAGGATGCTGGATTTTAAACTGGAGGCACTCCTATCACAAAACAGTCATTCTATCCAGGGAGTTATAAAGACAGCCTAAGCAATGCAAGGCCATAAAATGTTTGACCTCTTTCCCATAAGCCGATAAATCAGGGTGCCAAAGAAGCACAACACCATCAAACTAATAAAACCATAAGGCTGGTGAGAAGGAGTTAAAATTCAACTGGGAAGCATTTCATTTCAGATTTCCAGGGGGAATTCTTGATACCAGATAGGCTGAATTTCTACTCAACGTTTCTCTGTGTGTGGCCATCATTAGTTTTAATTATTTCTGACATTTTGTCTATCATACTGGATCCTTGGAGAAAAGTAATGAGTCTCCTCATGTGAAAGGTGGAAAGAATGAAGATCATATTAAGATCCTACAAATAATTAGATGATCTTAGAACTATAAACCCCATAAAGGATCTCATTAAACCACTTGGAACTATCAGTGTGACTACAGAAATCTCTTCATTAGCTATAAAAGCCAACCAGCAATATCTTAATTCCAGCATTTCAGTTTCATTAGTTGATTGTGCATGCTTGTTTCAGATTTAATATCAGCAATTGTCAATTGTCTGATAACAATGAGCATGTCAGAAACAGACAATTAATGAGGGCTATTTACCTGAGAAGCTGAGCCCAGCCATTTTTAACTGTTTCTTTTTGAGTGGTTGGGAAAGTAGTTTGTTAAAGTTATCTTTAACCTTTTCCTGAAGGTCATGTTTGTACTGCAATAAAACTTACTCAGCTTTCTGGAAAGAATATACCAATCAGTTCAAATCAAAAGCTCTGGGAAGTACAAATTACATTCTCTCTCTTCCCAGCTTACTGAGAGAAACACTGTGTGATAGTCTCGAGTAAAATTAAGCAAAGAAGTCTAACAGTCTGTATTTTCTTATCTTAATAGAATTTTACAACGGCAATGAATGCTTCAGAAATACTACTAAGGAGAAAAGCTAATTGGCAGAAGATTATAAATTATATTTCCATATTCAACCAAATAAGTACAAGATAATTTATTATTATATTCAAAACTATAACTCAGTGGGTAGAGGCAGAATACTTCAAAAAATAATTTAAAATACTTTCCTCTGAAAAACATTGTTTTATGAACTATTAATGTATTGATACATTCCATAAAAAAACCCACTTATACATTAAAATAGTCTATTTTTGCCCTAATTCTACACATAGTGCATTTACTAAGCAATGCTGTGGATATATGCACCCGTCTATATATGCAAAGTAGCACACAATAAGTAAATATGTTCTCAAATTTCTACTTTAGGAAGTAAATTGTCTGCCTTCTGCTGACAATGATCATACAACACTTCTTTTCTAAGGTGCATAAGCACACATCTAAATGTAACACCTTAAGCAGTTCCACTGACTGGTAAATCAAGTTGATTGTACAAGTCTTAACTGATGAGTCCGATTACTTCAATCTTGTGCCAGAAATGATAAAAGATGGGCAAGAAATAAAATGTTACAGTAAACATTCTCATATTTCTAGATGACAAAAGCTTCAGAATCCCAAGAGTGCCAAGTTCCATTTTCCTTGATCTTTTACCACCTTTTACATTCCCAAGTTTCTTTAGAGGAACTCCTGTGGCTCTTTGTGTCAGAAGAATATATTAAGCAAATTAATTGCTTACGTTTCTCCTGGGGCCACCAGTTACAGCACACATTAAAAAGGGGTGATTGTGTTGCCGCTTTGTTATTGCCAGACTTTGAATGAAGTGTTATTTGACATATGCTTTCATAACTGTTTGTTAAAACGAATTACAATAAGAGACAGTGAAATACAGGCAGTAGCACAGTGGTGACTTCATGGGCTAATTGTCGCTGCAGCTCCCTTATTGGTGCTTAGAACTGCTGATATAAATTTTTGAGATAAATTTTACTACAGCTGTCAGACATAAAAGACAACTTGTCATCCAATTTGGATGAGCAATTAATGCAATACAGGCAAACATGAAATAAAACTCCAAGGTATTTTATATCTTCCTATCTTCTTATTCCCTTCAGTTGTCAATGGACGCTTGACCTAAACGTTTAGAAGTAATTATTTAGCCAACACTGGAAGCAGTTTATAGTAATCTATAGAGTCCATAACTATGGAAATCAATCCATCAATCAGAGGAGTTATTCTGCAAATTCTCATGTAGAGGACCAGCAGGGAACTGTAGAGTAATTTTACTACAAAACCAGAAATGTGCAAAAGGCTTGGACCTGTATAAATAGTTCTGACCATGAAAAAACACACCATATATTTTTGTCTAGACAAGTTCAGCAGAAGAGGCAAGAGTTCAGCAGTAAGTTCCGAGCACACAAGCACAAAAATCTGATGCTTATACTAAAATGCATCTGTTTCCTTCCAGTACTCTTAGAGTATAACAAAAAAAGACACATATATAAAAGTGAAAGATCAGCAAACAGGAAGAAAATAAGCCATTGAGAATATATTTGAATTTAATATCATGTCTAGTAATTGCTACAGCGCTTATCAAATACTGTTAGAGTAGTACAGTCATGAGCCATAATTTTGCAAAATTTCCCTTTCAAGATCTTTATTGAAACTGAAGACAAAATCCTTCTTACTTTACACTGACACAATCTCATCTCGGGGATAGCAAGCACATTCTTTGTTGCACTAACCTCATACTTACACAGCTCCTAAATTTCACCCTGAAGAAAGAAGGAGCAGCTATTTCAAGACTAATAAGTACTGCTGCCATTGAATGTGGTGGTGGTGGCATAGGATATTCATTACAATGTCTCTCATCATATATAAGTGCCAAACAATTAGTATTTTTGTCATCTGCAGTTATTTAACTTCATATTCACCATCACAGAAGCTAATGCTTAACTTTAAACTGGTTTAAAATATTTCTTTAAAAACAAAGACCTTCTCTTAATTTTTTTTTTCTTTTTACAGTTTCACACATTTGGGAACTGCATTTTACTTATTAAACTGCCCTTGGTGTTATTTCTGAAACAGGTATTCTGAGAAAATAAATGAAATAGATATCTTAGGCTTTCATATATCAGTATATATGTATGAAAGCAAGAAGAGTATTGCCTTCTCATCTTTGAGACTTACCATTAAGAAATACTTCAGAAGAAATCAAGAATAAAAACAAGACCATGCCCTAGTTATTACAAAGTACATCACTTTAAGATGTGGAGTGGTAGTTAACAAGAACAGAAAGAAACCCTGCAACATAGTTTTTTAGTATGAATAAAAATCTAAGTGATTGGATTGGAAAAATTATCAAGTATCTGCATTGTCTAGACTTTCTTCTTATAGAACAGACTTCCAGAAATAGCATTCTTATTGAGCTATATTTTAAGATCAGAAAGATATTTATTCTCCTAATTGCAATTTAAGATAAAGAAAATACCAGAAACAACCCACTCACCTGTAAAGATACTGTACACCACACGCTGTTTTATCCTGTCCCTGATATTTTATCATCTGTGCTCCAAACATAGAATATTGGAAGAGTCATAAATCATCAGAGTCATAGATTTGCAGGAAGCCATCTAAGGTCCCTTCATGGGTTGGAAGGGACCTTAAAGGCCATCTAGTTCCAGCCCCCTGCCATGGACAGGGACACCTTTCACTAGACCAGGTTGCTCAGAGCTCCATCCAACGTGGCCTCAAACACTTCCAGGGATGGGGTATCTGCAACTTCTCTGGGCAACCTGTTCCAGTACCTCACCACCCCCACAGTAAGCAATTTCTTCCTGAGAGCCAATCTAAACCTACTCCATTTCAGTTTAAAAGGAAGAATAATGGTGGCTTTTGAACACAAATACTCATTAAAGACTTAGACTTTCTTAAAATGAATCAGTGGTCAATGGGAACAGTGTGGCTTTACCAACTCTTTCTTTGCACCAACTGGCAAAATGCAATTCTACCATTTTGTAGAAATAACATATAGTTGCTGCTGTAGTGATTAATGGAAAAGGGACTGCTTCTCTGTTCTGATGGTTGATTTATCCTTCTAAATGAACCGAATACCACAAGGGTCTCACTTTGCTTACTAAGCTGAGAATTCCTGTCCTTTCACAGCACAGAAAATAAGATCACCATCTGTTTCTTTGCAAATACTTTATCTGAAGAGATTGTTGTAAAAGCAAAATAAGTTTTGAGAGTAAAATGGGGAAAATGTAATTTGAAATCGTCACAATAAAAATAAATAGAAGATGAAGACGGATGATGGTGGGTGGTCTGGCAGCCTGTCTAAAAACATATGGCCTGATCTAAGACCCAAGATTTAAGTTAGGAGAGCTTTCTGGTTTCCTAAGGAGACTTCAGTTACAAACAAGGACCTACGTAAGTCATTAAAACTGAAGAAACAGAGTCATATTGTTACCGCTGCTTATGGGGTTTTTTTTGTTATTTATGAGCACGGAAGTTTGTTATTTAAATATTGTGACATTTGCAAATACATTGTACGTTACCATAAACTCCAATTTATAGCAAAACAAACTGCTTCAAGCTGTGCTAGATGTAGCAAATGGAAGCTCCAGGTGTCTGAGGAGTAAATGGATGCCAGCTTGTTAGCTGAGGTAAGAGGCTGAGGCGATGAACACTGTGAACTTGCATAATGAAGAGCAGGTTTCAGGGAAGGCTGAAATTCAGCAGGCAGATGAGAAAAGGGAGCAGAAGCAAAGGTGATTTGTGGTTTTGAGAGGGCCTGGATATATTAAGGTAAAACAGGAGCTTATGGTAAGAAACTGGGTTTATGAAGGCACTGAAGGAGGATAACTAGAACTGTTGAGTAATCTGGCAGTAGCCAAACACCTTGGAAAGATTTGGAGATGGTTTGGACAGCAGACAATAAGGATTCATGGACGACCACCAGTACCAGATTGCCAGACCGCAGAACAAGCACATTTTCAGAGTCCTTTTTAAGAAGAGAGAGAGAAAAAAGGAGCGCTAACAATACACTAATTACTGTACTAACAACCATTTTAGTGTGATTGCTGAAACGGTGCTTCCCCAATTAACTCCTCAAAAGGAGTCGCTGTTTCTGTTTCTTCTTGCCCTCATAACACCACTTACTTTGTATCAAAATGGGCACTTGTGTGGCTGCACACTGAATACCGGGGAACTAATTCAGCTGAAAAGCAACTTTGAATTCTGCTCACAGTCTCACCTTGAGTTAGACTGAGCATCTACGAGGTAAGTCGTTAATCAGGGCTTTAGTGCCTGAGGCAGCAACCACTTTCCATGGGACATGAATACAGTGAACAAGTAGGTGTGCAATGGCGTGGAAAAGAGAAAAAAAAGTCTAAAGGAGTCGAGCCCTCTCTGCTAGCAGAGACTGTACCTTCTTCAGGACTGAAGCAGAAGTCACCACAGAGATTCAGTGATTTCCATTTCTACTAAATATTATTCACAACACAGGCTTTCTGAAAATTGTCTATTAACTAGAAAATTACCATAATGAGATTCAAGGACCTATCCACAATCACCTCTAGAGGAAGCTCTCGAATTTTTTGTTCTATATTTCTCCGTGTATAATTCATGGACCAAAATTAAAGGGGAACTTCCATGCAGCAAGAGGCACCGGGTTTAGCAGGGGAAGTTACATTTCCCCCTTAAAATACAATGCAGTCATAAATCTTTGTTTCAAACTTGTGTGATCTTATACATCAGGAAATCTCCATTATAAAAAGTGTGAGCAATTTTCAGATACATGAGCCTGTTTTACTACCCTACCATTAACATTTTACCACTTACACAGTTCTATTCATAGGATCTTTGAAGCTGGCATTATGAACAGTAGGAAGAAACACATGCAAAACAAGCTCTTTCTTTGGCTCTTGCCCAGCTAAGTCACAGAAATCCAGGAGCTCACAGTCCAGGTTTGTCAGATTTTTTCCACAGGTAAAATGTGTTCTTTCCTCTCGCTTCACTTTTTAGTTGTGAACACTGTCACATGTGCAGTGCAACACCATATCAATAACAGGAGACAAAATGAACTTGGCAACACCTTTTAGAATTTCACTTTCATTCACGTGTTTTTTTCAATGAAAAATTTCATTGGTGGAAAGATATTGCTGGCACTATAAAGCAGCCTTAAGAAAAGGGGAGAAAAACCTCAGTTTGCTTACAAAAGAAATCAGATCTTAGTTCAAATATATTAACTCTCCCTCACTTGAACTAAAAATAAACTTGAGGTCTAAGCTGATGATATCTTTGAGAGAAATTAATGTCATCTTTATCATGTGGCCATTAACCACTCAGTCAACGGTGACTGGAACTTTCTTGAACTTTAGTTGTACGTAGTGTCAGCTATAACACAAGTTCATGTAATGAAAGTGCCCCCTTGTTCTACAAGAGCAGACTGTGCCAAAAAGTTATATACATATATATATATATATAGACATCTCACTGTCCTTGCCATTTGTCACTGTCACCAAAAAGCATCATTGCATTTGGCATCAATACTCCAGTGAATTACATCATTGTGTTCTTATTTATAATTGACAAAAAAGCGAGGCAGAGAAATACAAAATACAGGGCCCGAAGCTGAATTCCTAAATCCTTGTGCTGTCAACTGCATATCAACAGACTGACCACCTGCAGCTCTAGTTTGTTAAAATGCACCCTGATTGGCACCTCAAATTCTCCTCTCCAGCCCCAACCCAAAAAGACCACAAACCCTTTAAAATTATCAGGTTTCTAATTCCAATGACTAATTTCAGCTACTTAAATTTTCAAGTGCTGACCAAAGCACTTTAAACACTATAAGGAGGCAGTGTGCATTATTAAATTAGTGGCATGACACAGCCCTTCTCGGAATGAAGGATCTGGACGAATTAGTGGCTACATAATTAGACCACGAAAGGAAGATCAAGACAGAGGTCCCAGAATAGCAAGTCTATACAGGGCTGCTGGAAATTATTTGTCCTGCTCTGGAAGCAGTCTGGCCACATTAACATGCTGCTGTGTTATGCCAATAAACCTTTTGAGGTTAGAATGCCCTGAGTGAAACTGGATAAAATAAGTGACTCAGCTCAGGCTGGAAATCGACAGCTCTTAAATCTTGCATTTCTGAACACTCTGTTCCAGAACTGAAACAAGCAGCTTAATTCTGCTTCTGCCTGACATTAGTTCTAGTAAAGCTTTTCTGTGATCAAATCTGGTTGTGCTGCTATGCCTATATCCCAGACAGGATCCAGTTATTGCTAAGCTTCCTCAGTGTGAAAAGAGATCAGATGCAGTCTCTGACACTAGGTTTTCTAAAAAGCCTTCTAGGAAGAAATTGTCTTGGGAAAGGATTCCACAAAAAAATTGAGTTTTCAGATTCTCACAGTATGGGGGGGAGGGAAAGGAATGGCAATAGCTATTCTGGACTCCCTGTATTTTCTCACAAGTCCCAGCTACCTAAGCACCATAAATCAGAGCTCTAGGTTTGTAGCGAAACTTTTCTAAGCCTCTGCTGAAGCAAAAGAGAGTAATTTCTTAGAATTTATTTGAATTGCGCTTAATGCAGCCCTACCATTCAGACCGGTCAAACCATAACACATCCCTAAGTGCTTCCTTGGTGTGACTCATTAGCCTTGATTGCAGTGCAGTGTGTGGTCAATATGGCTCAGCACGCTCTCTCTCCTCACCCTGGTGCAGATCCTGGCTTCTCTTTTAAGACAGGAGGCTCTCTCGGTGCCTGTGCTTGTGTCCAACATTCTGCCCTCCCCGAACTGCCCGTGTCCAGTCCCTGTCAAATAACCTGGCAATCAGTTTTGTCAGAATGCCTTTTGTCAAAATTCTAGATGATCCCTCAGCTGGTCACCAGCCCACTTGGCAAAGCTGCTCTCGTGCCTGGCCAGCTTCTTTAGTATATCCACGATGCTGCCCAAGTGGACCCATTAAAATGCCAATGAGCTTTTTTTAATCTTTCCACTGGCCTTAACCAGTTATTGCCTGTCATAAACAATGCCCATGGAAATAGTGAGTACCACGGGTAAAACCTTTACCCTTGGAAGTCAGTCAAGAAGCAACACAACAAAATAATCAGGTAAACCAAACCACAGTATTTCATAAAACTAATGCAAAAAAAATATTCTCTTTTGGTTTTGAGCCTTTGGTTATACGCAAGGATAAAAATGACAAAAATCTGACAATGTTATTCTGTTACAGAAAACCCAGAAGGCTTTCTGTGCCCTGGAATAAAGGAAGACATAAAACTTCCACATAAACTCCTGGGATACTATAAAAAAGCGAGTTTTCAAATTCTGACCCTGAACACTGTCAGTAAGTATGCCCTGCTTTTTCAGCCTATAAATTTTCAAGGTTATTTGGAAAGTGAAGGAAAAAAAAAAAGTGCTTCTCATGAGGAAAAACTCCTTCATATCAACAAGGAAGGGATTTCTTTTTTTTAACTCCTCCAAACATTATTACCTATACAACTCAAAAGTTAAATAGGTTAAGGCATGTTGTATTTTTTCATACATTTAAAATTCAGTTTGATTACAGTCCAGCATGCAATTTTTTTAGGATATAGCCATAGCTTCTCTTGTAGTTTTGAAAGATGCTGCTAGATATGAGCTATGGAACCAATTAGAGCACCAGTTCTGTCTAAGGAAAAATGAGTCTCCAGAAATAGAGTACTTGTATCACATAAAAGAAAAAGTAGACATACCTATAAACCCAAACTAGAATATCACAAAAATAAAACCCAAATTAGAATATTCACAAAAATGAAACTGAATTTTCTGGGAAATATGACATAGCCAAATGAAATACCTGCAAACGTATTGTACAGAGGATTTTATGCTGAGCATTTCAATTATCCAACATAGGCATGCCAGTAGCTACTTTACACTAGAAAAATACAACTGAACGATTTGGTAGCAGTATAAAAATGAAATTCATATCTCTCTCAAATCCGTTTCCCTCCTTTAGGGACTCAAACCATTCAAATATTTGACCTATACAGACTTCTCTGCTTATATGCAACCCATTTTAAAGAAAAAATGACAACAGAAAAGAGGGGCAAAAACATTGAATCAAAATATGGGTTTTGTTGTTTCTGAAAATACAACAATGTGATGGTGCCACAGTGAACACAAGAAACAAAAATTAAAATGGTGATGGGAAACCATTCAGACTTACTTGTGACTGAATGTCTGTTCCTAATTCAATTCCCAGTTACATCACTTCCCTCAGAGTTATGAAATGTTATGGTGCCCCTTATACTTTCATCAGTTGTAGCACTCCAGCATGCTACAAAGACAGAAGAGTCATTGATGTTCTAATCTCTACTTACTTTTTTGGTTAGCATTTTTAATCCTTTCCAGCTTCTTTTGAGGTACAACTTCCTTCCACCTCCCAAAGAGGCCTAATGACATCAATAGGTTGCTCATGAGGGCACTTGCAAAGAAATCTTTGCATAAGAATTCCAGTGCTTTTGTAATAATTCAGTATTTTTCAGACAAGACTGAACTAGTTTTATCCCTCCCCCCCTCACTCCCCCACTTCCAATGCAATAGAAAAAGAAATACACACACACACACACACCCCTTTTTGTTGTGGCTTTCTGAAACATTATAAAGCAAAATCTCTTGCTTGTCTTTGTGTTGATCAGTAAGAATGAAAAATACTTGCACCAAGTTGGAAACAAGTCAAAATGCCCTTTCTGACTTGTTAATGAAATCCTTCTGCTGTACAAAAGGCATTTATTCACCACCTTAATAGTCACACTGCAAGTAGATTTTATCTGGCAAGAGACTCATTTATTTCAATGAGAAACTAATCTCTTTTGTGGGATTCACATAAAGGATTTGAATTTAAAAATAAATAAAAGGAATTGTTTACCTGCAGTAGCTAATAATACCTTTGGAAATGCCATCTATGGGTATTGACTACTGAATCATGAAGCATTAGTCTGGCACACTAAAAGAGTTCACGCTATAAAATTATAATGAGCCTATGTTCTAGACCAGCACATAACAAAATGAAGACAAAGCTAAAATTAGATTCCGACCTCACTCAGAAAAATTAATGGAAAACTGTGGAAAATATTTTCAGAGAACAGGTTAGAAAAGGTATGTAAAATGCTTCTGCTTGAAGCTCTGCAAATTGCATTTGAAGGGACTGACCTGACATAAGGTTGGCAATGGATGCAACTGGAGCTTTAATTGAATAAGCCCGGACATCTGTCTCAACTGTCAATCCTCCTAACAATAAGATTGATAGATGCAAGCTAATCGCCAATTAGAGGGAGCTCTTGCAGATACAGGCTGTGAGTCGAGAAGCTGCATGAACTCGCTCTGAGGTGGATGAAACGAGTGTGCAGAAATGAGAGAGAGACAGAGAGAGAGAGAGTCCTGTCTGCTTCTTTCCAGACAGAGACCATGAGATCTTCTTAGGCTGAATCCACAGAGCAAAGAATCGCTGGCACAATAATGAAGGTGAGGGAGAAACGCTGGCTCCACAACTGTGTGACCAACCTCTCTCTCATCCTAAGGCATTTTTAAGCAATACCCAGTACAGTTTTACTTACATAGTCATTAGCATCCCTTTCCTTTTAGAATGCAGAAAATTTCAGCATTACCTAATGGGACTGCATTAGCTGTCTGTTGTTCTTCCTCCCCCAATCACAAATACATTATCTAGTCCTCGTATCTCTTCCACATCCTTCTTAACAGACTACTATTTGTAACAAAAATCATTAGGATTCCTTTTGCTCCTAATATATTTAAGCTCTTTCTGGACTGTCTTTGCTGGCTGCTGGTTAAATATTATGTTCTCATTTTCTCTATCAATTTTCTACCATTCCTTTGGATATATAGGAATAACCTCCTTTTTCTTCCTAGTATAGCAACCGATTTTTTTTCATTGGCCCAGACTTTTAAAAATCTTGTCTCTTCTCTCCTTCTTCAAGGTTGTGGAATTGTGTCTTTGTGAATGCAGTTTCTGGTTTTCATAGTTTAGAGTTATCCATACTTGGGTTTCACATGTAATGCCACCATGATATACCATAACTGCCCTTTAAAGAAGTATAATTATTTTTGGGACACAAAAATAGCACAGTGAATTTATTCTTCTCTCTTCTTCTCTCTACAGTATTAAAAGTTTGTTCTTCTCAAGACACTAATTTCTTTAAATACCACTTTTGTAAGCACATCTGCATAAGTATTTCAATTCGGACTTATGTGCTTGTAGAGCAAAATTGATAAGAAATGTGGTGGCTATCGGGAGCAAATATTTGTTTCATTTCTCGTTTCTGTCTCTATTAGGTCTCATACTAATGGGAAAGCTGAGGTTATACCAGCTGCTGCCAGGTTTAAGAAAGAACACCTGGCAGCACAAAACCTCCAGCATGGCATAGACAGATCTACCACCTAATAGTTTAGTGGTTTTTTTCCCTGACTACCCACAAATGTTTTCTGGTGCAATTTAGTAGCTTGAAGTAGACACTAACAGGTACACCACATTGAATTTTCCCTAATAAGCTTTCAAGATAACCTACTTCTAATTTGCCTATGACTTGGAAACATACAGTCATATTAACCACATCCAGAATAAAAAGATTTTCTGGATGGCTCACAGGGATGATGCTCCCTTTTGACCAAGGCAGTTACGCCTTTTTCTGTACCAAATGTTTCTTAGGCACCTCAACACAGCCAAGTTTCACTGTTCAGTGTAGTTCACAGAAAAATATCTGAATTCATTATGCAGTACTTAATAGGACACCAGTACCTTTGGCAAGGGGGGGGGAAGGAGGAAGTAAAAGAACTTAGGCTTGCATTTTTATATCTCAGCAGACAAAGAAGTTTCCACCTACCTAAAAAGCCCAGGAAGTGACTTCCAGATACTTATGCCTGCACCAAACAAATCCTATCTCTGCCATACAGATATTTTGCAGTGGAAGTTGGCTGTGCTGCTGATTGCTGGTAATGGAAATGCCAGAGATACCTGAAGTCCCAAGGGTTAACTCATTTCTGTAACAACAATGATCAAGCCATTAAATGTACATGAATATTTAATTTCAGCTGCACTTAGTTCCAGCCTTAATTGTCAAAACCACTTTGCTAAAAATATGCAAATAAATTATCTATTCTCCTCATTTATGCAACATCTTCACCAGATTTAGGACAAGAAGTTAAATCCACCAGGAAGCCGTTTTAGTGGCTTGTTTTGTCAATTTGTCAAGAACTAGGACCAAGCACAGCTGTGGCATCATCCATTCTCCTTCCCCAGCCTTTCTTTTTAGGCTTTTTTTCACAGCTTTCTCATGATCTATTGAAAATAATTCCTGCACAATGAATTGGTTTTCTCACTAATGCTTTTTACTTGATCCAGAAAAAAAAAACAAACAACAAACTCTGCTGTCCAACTTTAGGCTTTTAAAACGTCCTTACATTCAAAGTACAGGAATAAGTCAGGGTTAAAATGTGATGTGTGGAGAGTAATTTGCTTTAAATATAAAATTCTTTTAATGGCACTATTGAAAGTGCCCTTAAGCATTCTCCAGAAGCTATTAAGCCATTCAATGCATCCTGCAGTGTTGCAAACTCCACATACTCTGTCCCAATGACAACTCCATGTGGATCTTTTATCTAGAAGAGCTATATAGGTATGAGAAACAGCAGTGGCTGGCATATCACAATTTCAAAAAAAAAAAAAAAGGCTTCTTTTTAATTAGCTTTCTAAATGTCTGTTCTTCTGGTAGGTTTACTTTGTGGGGACGAAAGACATATAATGATATTACTTAAACAACTGGAAGATTAAAACCAAGCAAATAAAGCTGGACAATTAACAACTATTGGAAACAAAACCTAAAAAAACCCCCAAACTTGAAGTAGTATACCACAGCCATTACCAAAGAAAGGATTAAGTGACCGATATAGGGCAAGTGTCCTCAGAGGCAGAAAAAATGCATTCCTAATAGTTATGCCTTTAGGCAAAAAGTCTTAATTCATGGAGTTACAAATCCATTTTCCAGTGTCATATGCTAGAGGCCACCCAGCCAAAGAATGTTTTCACATACTTTTTCATAAACTGGCAGTGCAGCTGACTGCTCCAATTAAGTGCGTTTCAGCAGTGTGAATGAAATTGTTTTTCTGTCATTGGGAGAAGGTGAACTTTGCAAAGCCTAATTATTTAAGAAACAGTAGCTATGTTTCATACAGCATGTTCCAAAAGATGCTTAAATTTTAAAAGAAAGTGCTGGTGCAGATGATGGTATAGCAAGCTAGCTGAATCCTTTGCATGGAAGATCGATTGTACACAATGTGGTTTTATTATATTTGAAAGATTGAATCAGGTTGAATCAGTACCAAAAAATTATTTTATTCAGCTGGCTTAGAACTGTGATCAACTCTGGACTAATATCTTCGAGGTATAGTGTGTGTCCTAAAAGGAAGATGAGGAGATCAGCCCCTTTCACCCTCATCCCACACACCTACTAAAACGAACAGCATGTGGGAGATGCTTCAAAAGGAACAATGTTGAAGGGAAAGGTGGAAAAAAATACAGCCCTAGAACATATTTGTGAATATGGGAGTGTGAAAGTTGAGTCTAAGAAAATCTGTCTGTACATTAATTCAATGACAGACAGTACAAGAAGGATTTTTCAGGAATACTGAACTTTTCACAATTTCCATTATGTTAATATATATGTTTAATTGGTACAAGGGTACACTATCACTATCTTTTTCTTTTCAATCTAGGACACAAAGTGAAGTTAATTCAACAAAGAAACATACAATGCCATGAATTATTCCCTCATTTGTAGTCTAATCTTCCTCTAAAGTAAAACAGGAACAGAAAAAGATATTCCCAGGTTATCCAACTAATGCATTATTCCAATGGAAATACTTCTCAGCATTGTCATAAAGTGTATGCAGAATTACTGTGCCCTATTTGCCTAAAACTTCCTGCAGCAGATTACATACATGTAATCGAGCTTTGAGACACTGTGGCACTGACTGTCCTCTTTTCAAAAACATATCAAAATGTAAGCATGGAAAATCAGTTCTGGACCAAGCCATTACATTTCAACATTTTATCTTTTCAAGTTGTAAAAGGATAGAACATTATTTATGACTCTCAGTGAGCACTCAGATTTTTCAGATGTTTAACATTCCTGGTGAAGAGGTTAACAAAAATGAAAGGTAGATTTGTCACAAGTTATTATATAACTTCAGAGAAAAAGTCAAAGGAGCTGCTATGAGCTCTGGCCTGAACAATCAGATCTTTTTTTTTCCCCCTTTTGTTAAGAGTTTCCGAAGTTTTGCAACACACACTGTGTTAAGTAAATGCCATTAATACCAGAAATCAACATTTTCTAGAGAATGCAGTTTGTTGCCATATAATCACTATTATTCAGAAGCCTCAATATAAATACTCAGTACATAACTCTTGGGATCTATGTATTGTTATGTATTTTACAAGTAGTATTTTTGAAAAAAAAATAACATGTTTTCTAGAAAATGCTACTAATGAACACTTCCTATGAAATGCAGCTTACCTGCTGTAGCTCTATTAATGCAGAGAATGAATACCCAAAATTTTATAAAAATTTTGGGAATTATGTGAGAAGGAAGTGAAAGAATGGTAACATTTCTAATTTCCTCCACTGGCATCACACACACTTATATTTGGGAAAAATAAAATATATTAAAAAAAAATAAAAGAAAAAAGAAAGAAGAAAAGGAGAGGGAGCAAAAAAATATTCAGGCATATGTTCCTTTCCTCCATTTTTGTTTTATATAGCAGGCAGTAAACGAGAATTAAAAAACTCTCCAAGCAAGTTACTTTAAAATGGCAAAAACACTCTGATGACCAAACTAGAATCAAGTTCACTCATGTTGGATCCTACAAAGGGCTATTATAGGTGAATCCCTTTTTTCATGTTAACTAGAGCTCAAGGACTTGAAAGTTACACCACTTCATATTTCTTACTATGTAGATACATGACTCTGTTGCTCAGTGAGAAGAAAAAAGGGTCCTAGGGTTGGATCCTGCTTGTCAATGCTCTTAGTCACAAACACCTCAATGAAAAATAAACACATACATTCACTGAAGCAGGACTGGGAATCAGGATTCCTGTCACTCCCAAAGGAAGACAATTCACAGCAGGTCACAAAAGGAAATGCTCTCTGTTCTCCCTCTCACCCTGCAAAACTTCCTGCAGAGTGGTCTGGATTCAGTAGCAGAGAGTAGAAGAGCCCAACCCAAGCCTCACTTAGCTACCCTGGCCTGCAGGCTGAGCTTGGGCTCCTCTTGGGGCTGGGCTTGGACTGCATGACCTCCAGAGGTCCCTTCCAATGCTAACAATTGTGTGATTCTGCAATTTGAATTTATAACCTGCTTGCAAATATGTGCGTTATGAAATATTTAATGCAGAAATGTCCAACCACCCTCTGAAGTGAGAGGTAGGATTCAAAAGCAAGGAGGCAGAAGAGGAACACAACTGCAGTCTGCCATTGAGCAGCACACACAGGAGTACCAGTCATTTTGTAGCAGCACCTCAACATGACTTTTTCTCCTCTTTCCTCTCATCTTCTTGTCACCCCGACCCCAGGGTAACTCTCTCTTACCCTCTACACTCTGGGATTAGACTACTGACTGCTCAACAGCTGATTCCAGCACCAGGGGTGTGAAATCCCACCTACTGCCCTAAAACACCTGAGACTGGGAACTCTGCAGATGCCCCCAGGCAAGTTAAACTGTGCCCTAGCCCCACTCAGGAAAGGTTATTTACACTGATCCTGCCTTGCAAGGAAAGTCCACTCCTTGAGCACATTATCAAGATCCCTGACAACAAACTGCAAGTCTTCAAGTTGACACTTAGGCCAGCAAGGGAGAAAAACATCAGAACCTTCTCCATTTTCCTTTTTTCCTATTCCTCTCACCTCTTTTTCATATTCTTCTCTTCAACACACAGATTTGTCAGTGTTATCCACCAACTTCAAGGTGTACTTCATTGCTCAGCACGTTGCTTCCTTGCATTTGACTTTGTACTGTCCAACTTCCCTGTTTAATGTTATGGAACTTAGAATATCTTTATGTGGCAAAGTACAAATATATTTAATGCCAGAATTCTCTAAGGCTAGACATGCACTTTAGCCTTGATATGTTCTATTTTCTGATTTAAGATATCCTGACACAGAATATGAGTGACTATTAAGTTAGTCCAGTGTTCAAAGTGATCTCATGCCATCCTTAGACCCTTCTCATCACCCATTCCAGTGATTTCCCTTACTTTATTCACGAAGAGCAAATGCACTGTGCAGCAGGAATAGCAAAGTAAAAAGTGAGGTCAAAGAAAGTGAGGCCTGTGACTACATAAAAAGGAAAATCTATTTCTAAAAGACTAAGATTTTTCATATTCTAAATGTGTCCTATTAACACATAACCCATACTCGAAAACACAGAAAGAATAAATATGAGTAGAGAGTCAATTCTGCACACACAGAATTCACAACTCCTTGTACAGTTATCAGTTTTAAAACACTGTGTAAGTCAATCCTGGTAATGAATAAGTAATGCAGATCACATGTGCTATGTTATCTGCAATTAATGGAACTCTACCACTGCACTAAGAAAGAAGCTACAATATAAACTTCCCAAGTATCTGTTAATTTTAAACTATATCACCCTGCAGTTCATAGCATTGTATCAGAGGAAGGAAGAAAGGGAGAAACAAACAAACCAGAACAAAAAAACCCCACAACCACAAAAAATACCCAGAAAACTGGCCAAAGTCTCTCCAACCCAACTCACAACAAGGTGAAGGAAAGGTTGTATTCATTTATCCAACCACAAAGACTCTCCTGCTGCTATCAAGGCACCAAGAAGAAATACCCAAATTGTTTCCTCTAATAACAGCAGACAATTCATATGAGTAAAAAATCCATAAAAATTAAAATAAAAGGCATAGACTCTAAATCACGCTGACAGAAGGCAACTCCTAATGATAAGCACTGATCCTGTGTATGCTGTGAATAAAGATCCTCCAGATTCACTGGAATAAACTTCAGTTCAATGTTCACTGTTTCTAACGTTTCTTATAGTTGCTTGTGAAGGGGAAAAAAAACACCCGAGTGATTCTGAACATCTCATTCATTAAAGAAAAAAGTATCCTAAAATTATGGGGGATGAATGCTAAGGGAAAAAAGGACTCTTCTTGTTTAGTATATTCTGTTATGTTTACATGTTCCACTCAAAATTTTACATCAAGATTCATTTCTATGTGTCTTTTTGCACAAAAAGAAAAAAGCACCTTGCTTTGAAAAGCAGACTATTCTGACAATAACTACAGGGAACGTATAGATATGGAAATATGCAGCAAAGCAAGAAAGGAAATGCTTCGTAGAATGCTGGCCTCCTCCTTCTCTTCACATATATTTATATATCATATAAATCATATCATTTTTATATATATATATATATATTTATATATCATATATTTATATATCATATATATATCATTTATATAACATCAATCTCCCCCTCACCATTGTCTTCTGCCTCCACAAAGCAAGGTTAGAAAGCCTTTCCTTCTCACATAATGAGCATGAAGCTGAAGGAAAAAGACTTTTTTGTTGGTTTTTTGGCAGGATTTATGTTATACCCTACTCCCCTGCTTCTCCATACATGTGAAAACTTTCCTGTGCAACGAGTAGTAATTGAGATTGGGGAATTAGAAAGTTAATACAAGCTGATTCGAGGAACAGAAGTACACATGTTTCCAAAAGGAAAAAACCAAACCAAACTAATAACGATGGGATAAAGTGCATTAAAAAAAGAAGTGCCAAGAAGAACAAATCCAGTTTTTATTTCAGTGTGAGCACCTGAAGTTCTGAATACATTTGGATAGAATGCCAGATAATTTCCCTTGAAATCAAAAATCTTCATCAACATGAAGCTGTTGAATACATCTTTGATTTCTGTAGGCACTCAGTATAATTTCTAAGGTTATTAATTTCTGAGTGAGCAACTGCCTAACTCCTCACACTCCTCAGACTAATTTTTCTTAAGCATGGTATCCTTACACTAAAGGCGAACACATTTCTGCAGCAACTGAGCTAAGGTTAGTTTCCATGCTTCCCTGGATCCTACACACATTTCCTTCCCACAGTAGATGGAGGAATTTCCAAAGCTGAAAGCTATTTTGAGCAGCTTCCAGAGCCTCTCTTTGTAACACCTTCTTGACTGTGATTTCCTAATCACTATGCAGAAGATTTCACTGCCTAATTAAAGGACTGGTGCAGTGATGAAGATAAAGAATACAGAGCAGGGCTGCAAGCTAATCTACAAGCAAAACACAGGAGCTACTTGTCAAGAGTAAGGGCATATTTTATCGACAGCTGTGTCCAATAAGGATGAGTTATGTAGTGAAGGTTTAATATTAATGCATTTCAGTCTTTCCCATTACTTACTCGTTATACATACCTAGGGCATTTCCAATTCTCTCACTCTCCCTTCTTATTGTAATGTAATTAACATTTTAACCCCCCTGAAAATCCTTGTTTTTACATCATCTCAGACTTCTACAGACAGCGCTTGACAGAGCTGTAGGTCTCAGCAGTTACATTTTTGGCCCGTAAAATGCAGGTGGGGTGTGTAAGTCTTGGTGATGAGTGAATCTGCAGGCCAAATCCATTATTTGCACCTGTGAAACTTTCTGTTCCTTTACATGTCTCTGCCTATCTATGTATATATGGTGAAGTATGCATGTCTACTTATATCCAAAAGGATATAAATAATGAAACAGTTACAGATCACTAATATTATACACTGAAAACATTACTTACTGTTACATAAGACAACTATTTTTAAATAATATGTGGTTATCAATTTAAATATTGTTCCTTTGTACGATCGTGGTTCAGCTTCCTTGAGAGCTGGACTATCTCTGTCCAAGCCATCCATTCCCTCCATGGAATCCTGCCCATTTATAGAAGAACTGTCACCTGAGAAAGACTGTCCCTCTACCATCGATATAGGAGCTCATTGCTGTCCAGTGAGGAGGAAAGAAGCAAAAACCATAAAAGAATAATATTACAGCTGAAACCATCAGTCTATTCTACAGTGTATACACTGTCATCAAAAAGTATGAAATCAAATTCCTCCTCGTGGCTACTAATTGTCTGTTCCTTATTTGGAGGCAACTAATTTGAGACATGTGGGACATAATCTGCAGACACAAGCCTTCAAAATACCACAAACAAAGAGTGCTGCTATCAGCACATAAACATCTCCACAACTATACCCAAGGCATGTCAAACTGAAGACCCAACTGATGCTTTTAAATTGTTGGACACACATTGTCCAAGCCTGGGTTTACCCTATACAACTTAAGAATAATAGTAATAGGGCTTGTAATCACAGAGGTGTTTTAAAAGTGAATTTGTCATACGGATTATATATATCTATATTTTACAATAAAATTCTGCTTCACCACAAGCTATGAGGTGCTCATGATCTCACCTCTCCCTCCTTCTGACACTTGTGGGAAGGGAGCTGCCAGGACCTCAAGCACATCTTGCCTCCTGGGGCTTTGGCTAGCTGGACTCAAGGCCAACTAAAAGCACAGCTGCAACCTTGAAGACAGACATTGTAAAGAAAGTGAGAAGAAACCTCAGTTGGGACTGACTGCTCCTCCTTCCCTTGGGAGCTGCTTTTGTGCAGAGCCTCTCATCCTAGATCCCTGTCTGAGCTGTGCTGTTGCTGTGCTGCAGTCCTGTCAGTGCTGAGCTGGACACCAGCCTGACCCAGCCTTGACCCTCGTGGTTCCTACAGCCACAGCAGATGATCAGGACCCCTGGCTGAATGTGCTTACCATCATCCCCAGGCCTGCCTGGCTTGCTGCTGTGGGGTGGGGCTGTTCTTGTTGAGAGTACTGCCCTGCCTCCTGTGCTGCCCTCAGAAGTTTTCCCCAACCCCAGCACCATCAGGCTTGACTCCAAGCCTCCCCCAGACCCCACTCCCCAGTCCACCCACAGCTCTGTTGCTGTTCCCCACTACTGTATCTACCCCAGCTTGGGCTGCAAGTGACACCCAGCCCAGCCCAGGTTTAGCAGTGGTCTCTGGTGACCCCTGGCAGGGTTGCCACTTCAACATCACTTGGTCAGTAGTGACAAAACTATTCCCAAAAGACTGTATTTGCAGGTATGAAAGCTCACTCAAAAAAAAAAAGGTGAGAAGTAAACCTAGGTGTCCCACAGTTTGAGTATCTAACTGGGAGCCAGAATGTAAGGGGCGAGCAAGAGGACAAAGGTTTTACCACCACAACAGGAAAAAAAGACAGAATCACTCTCCTTTCCTGCAGAAATAGAATCACAGAATGTTAAGGGTTGGAAGGGACCTTAAAGATCATCCTAATCCCAAACTCCACTGCCATGGCCAGAGACACCTATCACCGGGCTAGGCTGCCCAAGGCCTTATCCAACCTGGCACTGAACACCACCAAGGCTGAGCTATCCACAGTCTCCCTGGAAAACCTGTCACATAAATAAAGAAAGACTTCATGTAATATGCCCTGGTTGTGTTTTCTCACAGTGGCAAAAGGCCCCTGTGTTCAGACCTGACACGTACAAGCACCCCTTACACATACAAACATCCACGGTCAGCCTGTGCAGGGATGGATTTGCCTCCCGACTGCCAGATTGGGCACCAGAAGCTATAACTTAGGGTGGTAGAGTAAGTTAGACACGTGCTGAAACACCTGCACTACTGCAAGCATTCATGTCATCTAAACCAAGCCCAGGATTCCCTGTTCTGCAGAAAAGCCTGCAGCAGCAATACCCTGAGGCGCCCGCACGCTGGAAAGGGAATTTCAGTCGAGATTGTAGGAGCTAAGCTGAGAGACAGACACCTACAAATTAGGCATCACAATGCTAAACAGTAAAATACCTGTGTCCCTTTGAGGATCTAGTCATAAGATATAACAGCTGAAATTCCTGGAAAAAAGCACACGAGGAAATCAATAATTCCATCTGTGTTCAGTGTGAAGACTGGACCGTGTGCTGTAAATATCACATGCAGGATGGGAATGGGGAAGTTGGAAGGAAATACTGAAGAGCTGCTCGCTCAGTACTCAGCAGAAGTTTGTGTGGTAATACCAGTCTGTGAGCAGGTAATTAAAGACTGTATTAGTGCACCTGCCTGAAGGGGACAAATCAGTGTTGCACAGGCAATCTTCATCACAGCGTTTCCTAGGCTGCAAGAGCTTGCCTTGCCACCTTGAAGTAGCCTTGGCATATGTTAATTTTCATTCCTTTTAATGTCATATTATATAAACAATCCCTGTGTAAAGATTGACTTCAGATATTTGTATTAAAAAAAAAAAAAGGAATTATCCTCTTTGTTTTATTTGAAGGATACATTATAACACCTTCCCCACTCAAAGGACACACTCTAATTAAAGATTGAATTTTCTCAGGATTTTAACTAAATCTGTCACTTAGCTTATGAATTAAAAATAATTAAACATGGGGTCTCATAAGAATTGTAGTTCTGCACTTGCTCACTTCTCTCTGGTTCCTTTCACTAACAAATTGCTAGTTTTCCAGTGTTTGTGCTCTCTGCGTAATTTGAAATAATGAACGCACATGGGAAAATTATAATTAAAAATATTTTTCCCCATTATAGTCAGAAGTTTGCCTTTCTTAGAAATAATAGTTATTTTGCTCCTGTCCATGGTCAAGGAAGGCAATAGTTTCTCTACAGGCAATTTTGTCGGGGACCAGCTGGTCCCTACCAGAAGATGACACCCTCTTTGTTTGTCCTAATACCTCAGAAGACACGCAGAGTTTTTGGGGAAGATGGCAGCTGCTTCATTGAAGCTTGGTGTGGTGTGTGTGCTACCTGTGAGCAGCAAGAGCTGATATTCCCACTTCTGGGAGCGAGACTGCTCTGGAAGGTGGGCCACCATTTCATTAAAAGGTTTCACTGAACAGCTCATATGTTAAACACTTCTCTCATTTCACAAAATACACGAAACATAGAAGTTCTGAGTTTTACTATGTACTGTAAATAACATAAAACAGACCAATGCAATACCTGCCCTAGACATTTTCTTACTGTGTGAATGAAATCCAGTTTCCACATCTATTCTACAGAAATTTCAGCATATTTAACCCAGATATTTGCTGTCCCAGTTACCTCCTACCAGCAGGATTAGCAAATGACCTTATTTCACCCATCCACGTCATAAGCCTCAGCTCCTCTTGGCTGCTACTTTTTCCCTTTCAAATCTCAAATATCCCAAGCATTTTATGATTGATTACTTTACCAACTAATAGCAAAAATGAAACTGTGACAAGAGAAGAAAAAAATTCAGATGTTTCATACAATTCCTTCAACCTCTGGAGGTCATCTGATCCAACTCCTTCCCTCAAGCAGTGCCACGTAGGGCTAGTTGCTCAGGATGGCTTTTTTAATCAAGATGGCTTTTGACTGTCCCCAAAGTTTGAGACTCTACAAACTCCCAAGGAATTTCAGCTTTGCTTATGAAAAAAGGAAAGAAAAAAAAAGATAAGGGAGCATGCTGGCCACACATTAATTAAAACATTTAACCTGTGCATACAATGTCAATTCTGATGATTTATCAGTGTCTATAAGGCTGAAATTCAGCCGCGTGTTTTTCTGCAAAAGAAGAAGTGCTAATGTCAGGTATAGATGCGGGAGTACAACATAAATGCAGTCTCTACTTCTTCACAGATATTAATCTCAAAATTGCTTATTTATAAAGAGTAGTTAAAGATTCATAACCACTTGTGGCTCCATTTCTCCCCAGCTGACAGCAAAAATTAAATACGAAATGTAATTCTTGCTCAATTTTAAAGATTAATCCATACGTCTGCCATCATCCAAAGTATGCAATTAGGAAAATATGGAATTCTGAGTGTTTCAAAAGAGATACCGCTCTTCAAAAATTGAATTTATTTTTCTGTCAAGTGCTGCCTTAGTTTAGAAATGCAGTTCATAAAAAAGTCATCCTCTCTATATCTCAGTTCTTATCTCTCTCATAAGACGAGTTAATGATGTTTTATGGCACCTCCACTAACTTTTTCCTTCCCTCTGCTAAAACAAAGAAATGCAGTGGAATGAAAAAAAAACATCCACAAAAAAAAAACAACCAAAAAATCCCCTTGCTTTCCTAAAACGGTATGGGTTTTGTTTGATTTTTATTTTAACTTTATCACATTGAGATTTTCCATGGATTTTGCATATGCTTATACATTTTCCTCCTTTCCCCAATATAATTACTTCCCATTTCCTTAAAATTGCTCTCCCAAAACAAGCATAAAAGTTCTTGAGGCCAATTTATGATAGTTCAAAGCTCATTTTTTTTTCTGATTTTCTTTATGAAGTTTAAAGAAACGTAATTACCTTGGAGACCTCGAGCCTTCTGTCAGATTTGACTGAAATCAGCCAATAGCTTCAGATATTTTCAGAGGAAGAGAGAGTCATACAAAGTCATGAACACTGAATAATTGTGGAACTCTTCCTTTAAAAAACAAACCAAACTACTAAAAAAACCCCCAAACCAACCAAGCAAACAAAAGCAGTGTTACCTTAACAAATAAAATGGAAGCTGTCTTGTCTCTGAGCTGTGCTTCAGAAGTATGAATTTCAAAAATTCTCCTTACTCCAGGAGACAGAGTCATTTAAATTCAGTCAATTTTAATGAGCAGTATGAAAAGTCTAGGAAGAAGATTCACTTTCATAAACCAGTCTGAACTTCCAACTTTTGCTCATGATGTTCTATTACTTTTTAATGCTATTTTAATATATGCCCCTAAAAAAAAAAAAAAGAAAGAAAGGAAAAAAAAAAGGGAGAAAAAAAAAGAAAAAACCCCACCACCATTTTGGTGGCTTTTAAAACCAACCCAGCTGTAGTAATTTTCAAAGAACTTTTTTTTTTCTTTTTTTTTTTTGGTAAATTCAAAGTTCCTTATTTCAAAGTAAAAATAACTTGGCTGAAACTCCTCCTAAGATTAGCTTTTGTTCAAATCCTACTGCTCATAAATGACAGAAATGTCCCAAAATCTGCAAAGATAAATCTCATCTTTTAAATTACTGAAAGCCTTCATTAAGCCTTAATATATGCTGTCAGTTTTAAACTAAATAATAGATGAGATTTTAACATAATCAGAAAGAAACTGCTGGTACCTGCCTCTGTTACTGTCACAGTTAAATTGACATGGTAATTTTCAAAATAATGCCTTCTCTAAATCAGTTAAAGACTGACAAGCACCCACCATTTAGAAAACTTTTCTTCACATAGAAGGAAGCCTCTTACCATGAATTTACTGGTATAAATGATCAAACATCTCTTCTGCTTGTACACTGTGGGACTAAAATCAGGTGGCTGGGTTAACCAGGTTAACAAATCTGAAAAAGTCATAGTAACAACTTTCTCTTGGAAAAAATATCCTTTTGTTACAGTACTACTCAGCAAGTCTTGTGTTATTTGATATTTTGCTATTCATGGGTGGAGGGAAAAATCCTGCTGGCATTGCCTAGAACAAGAAATCAATAGCTGGCAGCTTCTAAGGAGGGTTGGGCTGCATCTCTGCTGGTCCAAACTCCTCCTAAACTTGTCTTATGCACCAGCTAAAAGCCTTTATGCAAAGCACCACTGAAAAAAAAGACTTCCTGCACGTGAACATAATGATGGTGAAATGAAACCTAGTTATAAATAGTGGCAGAGGAGGTGTGCCACCAATAAAAGTTTGGTTTAGGAAATGTTGCATTTCTCTTCTGGAAGGTCACTGGTGATGGTTTCAAAGCCTGTTTTAAGTTAGTCATGCTTTGTGCCTATCAGCTGTCACCATTAGAGACACATTTCATTATTTTAGCTGCAAAAAAAAATTAAAATGGGATGTAATCATTTCAAGTACTTCACAAGTAGCTCAGAGTTCTAGTTCCTGGATCACTTGATAAAACTAGAGAAAATATTTGAACACTCAAGGAAGGCAACAGCACTGTGGATAATAAAATGCCATGACTCATAGCCCTTTTTCAGTGTTAGGATTTATTTTCTGGTTTTGTGAAACAAAACAAGAAATGTACAACTGAAAACACCTGCAAAGATTTCAATCCCTCTGGGCTGAGTCAAGCTCCCCTGGGCTTTGTCTGCGGAATTTGACCAGACCTTGGAAATCTGGAAATTCTTTCAGGTCATGCAAATGTGCCTGGCATCTAGGCATGAAGCTATATAAAAATAATTTAAATAAAAACAAACTCTACCATCTACCTACGAAATGAAATTTATTACTCCATCCTCCTGAGGATTTATGGGTGATGACAAAACATAACACAGACCCATTTATTTTTCCAGCTTCCAAGGAAAATAAGCAGGATGGACTAACTGAACAGGAAAAAGAGAGAGCTGTAATTCAAATAGTGGGATTAAGGTGTGAATATTCTTTTAAATCCAATTGCTCCATGAGCTTAAGCAGCTAAACTCACCATTAATAACCAAGATTCCTCCATGATTAGAGAGTAAAAGAAAAAAATACTAACTAGACACACAACTTTTCATTGATGGGGCAGACAGAAGAGAGAGCTCTGGTGTGCACGTGTGTAAGAAGGGAAGCCTTGCATACTTTAATAATAATCAATTTTTTTCCCCTAATACCATATGCTAAGGTGAAATGGAGGCTATTCTGCTTTTGTTTTGGCCTCCTCATACTGAAGTCTTGATTACTGTTGTTGCTTCATGTCACATCTATCCATGTGGCACGTCCTGCATATATCCAGCATGAATATTTCATGAATATTGGGGAAGCAATTGCAATGTGAGACACAATGCATATTTCAGATGACACATGACTGATGTGTTTGGAGATCTGGGTTTATTATGTACTTGCAACATTCATCTACTACGAGAAAGCTGGTCTTTCCCCCTATTGCACTGACTAAAGTCAAGGAAGGAAAACAAATGTGCATTTTGAATGTATCTGATCTTTTACTGAAACAATGAATTAATGTACTGTCATGTTTGTTTTCTACTTTCTTTCCCCAAAGACAGAGCACAGAGATAAAAACATCAAAACTGCTTTGTATTTGCTTCAAAACATAAAAGTTTCCTTTTAAAGAACTTTTCGTGCCCACATCATTATTAAGCTTGGATTAATAAAATTTGCTTTAATGCTACACTTTTTAAGTAGGGCTTCTACTATAGAAATCATTCTATTGATACCTTTGATTTTCTAAAGAGTACCTCTGTTTTACTATCTCCAAACAATTTCAAGTTTATAAGCAATGACCCACATATAGATGGGGTCATTGGTTTTTTTTATAAACAACATTTAAGACAGTATTTAAGACAGAACTATAATAATAAACAGTATTTAAGACAGGAACTTGGATGAGCATTTGTTGCGATCTCATTTCTGCTGTAAGAATACTCATTTCTAGATTTCTTTGGTTTCTCTGTCTTTCTTTATACCAAAACAAAACAAAAATAGAAATAGCATCCCCCATCCACAAACTCACACAGATGATTTTGAAGAGGCTTTGTTTGATCCAGTGAGGAAAAAATATCTTTTTGGAAGCTCAACGAGTTTCACAGAGAAGAGTTTTCCTCCAACAGGTTATCTTTAAAAACCATCTAATACAGCATCTTTGTTATAGCAACACAAATATACCTGCTTATTTCCTACAAATATTGCATATAGCTGGAGGAATAATAATTCTATGTATTCCCCAAACCAAGGCAGCTCTAATGATAACTTTTAAGATGTTTTGAAAAATAAAAAAGACAAAAACTTTCAAGAGAGTGTAGAGAATAGAAATGACCCAGGGAAGACAGAATTGGTCTTCAAAAGCCTGTCATAAAGTTTTTGCTGCTTTTCTATGAAAATATGTCTGGGCCATTTTTATGGCTTCTCTTGGCAATGTGTTGTTGGGATGTCATGGATTAGATTGGAACAGGAAACCTGGGAAGAGGTGGATACTCCCACATTACTGACCCGCAGAGATTTAAAATACTTTTGTTTGTTTGTTTGTTTTAACACCTTCTCTTTCATAGCTCATGAAACGTATTCCTTCCTCCCTTGAGGCAAGTCCTGCAGGTACGAAATCAGGTATTGATTCAAGCAGGTAGTGCAGCTGTTCTACACTCCCTCCAAGTTTTCCCACCGCTATAAGAAAATTTTACCACCTGGAGAGACACTTACTGGGTAGAAAATTGTTTGGGTCTTAATAAATTTCTGGATGTCAAATGGAAACATGCCAGCAACAATTCAAAATCAAACAAACGTATTGCTGAGTCAATTGGTCTAATTGTGAAACTCCCTCAATTCTCAAACCCACTTGTTTCCCATTCAGTGTCAGAATTGTGGACATTTCAGCTTCTGTACCTCCATTTTTGGCCCTTATTTAAAGGGTAGACAACGCAGGGTAGGAAAGGCTGCTTTCCTCTTTCCTCCTTTCTTCCTTATATAGATGTTGCAATAGGAAAAAATAGAAAGCCTATAGCCTGCTTATAGTTCATTATATTTATTTATTGTATTTTAAATGTAGTAACCCTCTGAAATGAAACGATTCTGTCATAAGTTCTAATGTTTCATGGTCTGAGAAAAAAAAGGATACAAACAAGATGAAAATATAGGTGCATCTCAATTCATTATGCACAGATGTTACTGAAAAATCAAAGCCACGTGCAACATTCAGAGAAAAAAGTTTCTTAATCCTTCATAAGCAGACCTAGTAAATGAATAGCATGCATGGATGAACCAAAAAAAATATTTCAGAAAAATTACATGATATAATTATATGTCAGGAATTGTAGAAGAAAAAAGGAAAGTAGATATCCCTTGGAACTGGTAAGTGTTCCCCAACAAAGCAGCTAATTGTAATTTTAAATGAGGCCACAGGTGTTGGTTACCTAAATGCCTTCCTGTGTGGCAGCTGCTTGTTCCTTGGTCTTGGTGGACAGTTCATCACATCAAGGAGCCCATCACAATTATTGCCTTTGTTGGCAGCCCTGGCATAAGCCAAGAATTGAAGGGCCATCTCTGCTCCCCCTGATGTGCAGCACGTTGTTGATGAGGTTTGCTTGTGCTCTACTTGCTTGTTCAGTGCTTTGGTGGTTGATTTTAATTCCCATGCTTTACTGCCCAGCAAACCTACATTCCCTTGAAAATATATATTCTTATCTAATCTTGTCTGCCTCAATTAATCACTGTGGCTTTAGATAGCATCCCAGTCCTTGAAACTAAGAATGGGAGGTCAGCCTCCACAAACCTCTATTCTTACCTCAGAAGTCAGAATTTGTTACAAAAGACAATGTGGAATGGCCAGCACTGCTAAATAAGAGATGGGAAGATATTCTTCAAGAAAAAGCAGCAATGAATCATCCGTAAACAGAAGTGTCATGACCATACAGATCACACAGTATTTTCCTAAATAGAGATGCTGTAACACACAATGCAAACACTCCCAGATAAGGGAGGGAGAAGAGAAAATTAAGAAAGCTGAAACCTTCCCATTGTCTTAGTTCAGCAACAGAACAGAAAGAATAGGCAGCTCAGCCTAGAGACACAAATCTATATAAAAGCTGATTGATTGCTCTTGTGTATTACTGTTAATATCACTTTAAAAACTACACTTTCGCTCTCCTGGGTGCTAGCATTTAATCCATTTCTGATACACATTAATAAAACAGTGCATGCACACATCTTATGCATACATACACACATATATGCTTTAGAGCAGCATATGAAGTTTTGTGTTATTCCATAGTCTTGACCAATAATTAATAATTTTCTTTATTTCAACTGAAATTCATTCTACTTACACTGAAATCACCAACAAAAATCTAATTTATGTGTAAATATAAGAGTGTTAAGTCACTGTGTTCTGTTTCATATGGGATTCTGAGCCATGATTTAAAGCATTTCTAATGTTCCCATCACTACATCTCCAATAGACTATGGCTATTTGAATTAAATATATGAAATATAAGAAAACATATTCTTCAGTAGTATTTCTCACATTTCTCTTTCACAAGCAAAGAATAATTTTCAGAATATGAAGAAAAAATATATATTTAAATAGGAAATACACATATTTGTGTATAGGTATTAAAGCCCAGAATTATTGATCTCTAGCCTTCACACCTGGTAAGTGGCAGTTGTAAAGACATGGATTCCCTCCCAGTTCTCATGCTTCTGAGATAAGGAAAACAGCATCTATACACTCAGAAAAAATGTGGTGAAGACAATTTGGTTGTCATATCTGAGTCCTTCAACTATAGGAAGAGTAATATAAGTGGTTAGTATTACTCTGGTGAGTCTTGATTTTCCATACAGACAGCTCTGGGGTACACTTTCTAGTTAATGATACATTTTAATTTACTATGATGGTTTTGGCTTTTGCCTCGTGAGTTATTTTATTATGTTTAAAGATTTCCCATGATAAAAACACTTCAATGTACTTATAATCTTTTGACTTTCTCTGTGTTCATTTGGTCAGTTACCACTTCTGGTTATTGATCATCTGAGATGGTCACAATTCCAAGCAAGTGCCCTCAATGAAATTGCATTGCAATAAAAAAAAACAATGACACTAACTAGGAAAGAAGGGACACTATCATTGCCATTTCCTAATCTCAAATGCCCAACCACCACCACAAACAAAAGGAATTAATATGAAAAAAATCAGCCATGTTCAAACACAAATAAATTCAGTTTAAAATATTGCCTTGGGAAAACAAAGTCGTCTGTTAATCACTTAAAATACTAATGAAATGGAAAATTACTAGAAAGATTAGTTTCTGTATTCAGTGTGTGGCATCCCATTTTAGTGACTCTGGAAAATACAAGGCTGATAAATCCCAAAGGGCAAAAAAGTATTTTTTATGCAAAACACAAACAGACCATAGGTCAAGACTCATATCCCCTCCTTGACCACAGCCAGGCTCTCCTTTATGCTCACTGAATTCTTCCTCTTACCTCCCAGTTCCTTTGTCCTTCTCTGTTTTCATCTGTTCACCAAGCAACTTCTTCCTCTTTTTGCCTTTATCTTAGGCTTCTTTTAACACATTTCTTCAACCGTAATCCCAGGTTAAAAAGTGAACTCGTATTCTTGCTGACTCGGTGAAATTTTGTTGTACTCTTCCTGCCTACAAGGAGCTGAGAGAACTTTAACAAGATCTTAACTTTCCTGACTAACTCTGTGGTACTACTGCAACCAGGGAGAGAGGAAAGGCTTTGCAGATTTACCACTTCTCCTTGCAAGTGGGGAACCCTCCCCATTTATTCATCTCTCTGCTGGAAGTGATCATGAATTTTCCACCAGACAGTTTCCCCAGCAGACCATGCAGGTCTGTCATAACTGAGCCCGGGTACTCAACTGTCAAAATGAAATACAGTGTTAGGCCATTCCTGACAGTTATCCTCTCTGGTCCTTTGACATTATGTCTATCCAGCCCCTGAGGATTTTCAGTTCCCAGAGTTCTAAAAATCCCCCATCTCTGCTGACAGCAAGAGTGGAAGTGGTCAGCTCCCAGGCTCTGAGCCTCATATTGCAGCTGCAAAGTGAGCTCCCCAGGTGTCACCAGGGCAGTCAGGAGCAGGAATCACTTCATTTTTACAGAAAGATTACCTTTTCTCCATCATGCTTTCCCTTTCCTTCGCCTACTCTAAACCGCAGCAATCACTGGTTTGGTTTCTCCTTTGAAACAAAACTTGAAAACAGAACCATTTGCTGGGTGGCCCTGTGGTAACTCACCCATCACAAAGAACAGACAGGCCCAGATGGAGGAGAGGAAAACTTTCTACATTGCACAACTTTGTGTGACACCTACTTACAGTGAGAAAGAAAGTGCTGTCTCCCTAATCCTCCCCCCGCCTCGTTTCAGTAGCCAAGCCTTAAGTACATGAAGTTGCTTTACTTCCACACATCTGTTGGCAAATCTGGACATAATTACTAGAGGTTAAAATAGAAGGGCTAGTAATAGAGATAGCAAACTAAATCTTGTTTGAGAAATCTCTGTATTCTTTCTGTCATGCAGAATCAACTCTAACAGTCATTAGCTTTGGAACCTAAGCTGCTTACCACACCTATGGGCTTTCAAATGGAACCAAAGGAGTTAAGTTTTGACCTTTAAATGGCTGGGAAAAGGGTACTTGAGAGACATTTTCTCTGTTGTGTAATTGTGGTGCAGAGAAATTTGTGCTAGAGTTCTGTCAATTTACTAAAGTTGGAGCTCCTAGAAGGGTGTTCACTGTCAAAGCCCCTGGACTCAGAAATGGAATGGCCCTTTAGCTTCCCAGGCTGGATTTATTGATTCTTCTGTGATGATGTTAGACTGCCTTCTCTACTAGAAAACTGAAGGAAGCTTTTGAACATTAAAACTGGTGTTGATATTTTGAGCAGCTTAATGAAGAATATTGCTTTGCGATTTTTACAGACAGTTGAATCCATTTTAATAAAACTTTGTGGTACCAAAAGAAGGCACAGTAACATTTAATCTTATTCTTTCATACTCCATAAGCAGAAAATATTCATATACAATTAGAATAAAATTGTTTAGGGTGAAGAAAGCATTTCTTTGATTGTGAACACTGTATGAAACAAGTGCAAAGCTATCTGTTTTAAAGGAACTGGAACAAGTCCTGCTGCAAGTTTGGATTTGGGGTCTAAGAAGAGATGAAGTGAATCATTAGAGAAACAGCAGCAAAAGTTCCTGTTGATGAGGTAGTCTATTAAGTGATGTGTGAACTAGCAAACTACTCTCTAGATGCTGAGACATGTATTAGTATCTGTCCCCCAGCTCCCTAAAAAGTAAATGCCAGAACAAAATTGCTTTAAGAGCCAATTTCATGTCACTCATTACTTGCAAGTGAATTCTGCATCTTCCCAGCACTGAGATGCAGGCAGGAGCTCTTGGTGTAAGTAGAAAGAATTACCTCAAGTCAGATGAACACAGAAATGCCTGTCCTTCTAGCCAAGCTACTGGGAGTGAAGCTAAATGCACCCTCCTAAAAAGTCAGTGTTATGTTCTTCCTTTGTGCTTCCCAAAACAACCAGCCCTTAATCTGTCAACCAACTCAACAATAACTCTCATCTCAGGATGGGAAATCATTTGATTCTTACAGGTTAGTTTCAAATCTGAAATCTGGAAACACAAAATCTAATTTAGGTTAAGAAGGCTCCTCCAACATTTGTCATTTTAAGCTTTACTGCTCCTTTCACGACGGTCGGCCTTTGTACATCCACACTGATGTTTCTCAAGCGATGTTTTTAGGGACATGGTTGAGAGGTGGATTTGGCAGCGTTTGATTTACTTGGACTTGGTGATCTTAAAGGTCTTTTTCAACCTAAATAATTCTGATTCTATTCTAAGTTTTTCATCTAAGATTTTAGATGTAAGTTACAATTTGACAGCTGAAAAATTTTCAGCTTATCAGCTTATGGGTCCTTCCTCTCTGGAAATCCAAACAATGGTACCTTATTTAAGGCCATGAGAAGCAGGCAGAATGATGTAACTGCTTATTACTTCATGACAATATCCAAACTATATTTTGTCACCTTATAAATGATTAAATTGAAAAATAATTAAAATAACAAGCAAAATAATGGAATGATACCTTTAAGAAACTATTGCATTTTTAAATCTGTTTCTTGTTTCTGTGATACATTTATACCTCTCAGATTCTCTAAATTTAAAAAATACCATTGAAATATTTTACACAACTGCCAATACTAATAACTTCATTCTGTTAGGTAGCTGCTGTTACAATTTCGTAGCTGCTTTCATAAATCAAAAAAATTCTGAGATAAGTTAATCACTTCAGTTACATTTCAAACTATCTGTCTTACTCAAATTGATGGAATAAAACCCACATAGAAGTGTCCATATTCTAAAATATTAGAAGCATTTCAAAGATTTTTTTGACACTTCAATATCTGATACAAGTTTACTGTCAGAAAGGTCTGCCATGAAGTCTAATGAGCCCTTATGGATTATCCTGAAAAAAATCAAGGAACTGGAAAATTATGGTAATTTCCTTACAAATGGACAAATCAGAAGGTCTTTCTTTTTTCATAGCATTTACATTATCCAAGCATGTTTAAAATGAGACATTATAGTCTTCTTTCCATTACTTTAGTTTCATATTGGCTGGAATGCAGGTAAAATGTACTTTAAAAAATGCACCGCCTTTTTTATCTGTGGTCTCTGAAACTTTACCTAAACTATCAATGATAATGCTCACCTTCACTACAGCTGGGTAGTCTGTGGAAAGACAGTCAGTGCTTGGCTGAAATTCAAGTGTTTTCAGTTGTACTTAAATATTACTATTACAAAAACAAACAAACCCCTTAAAAATTATTTAGTAATTCAAAATACACTTTACTGCACGATTCTACAGAGTTTCCTCAGTGGTTCCAACTTTGGCTCATAAAAAAACAGATAAAATTCATAAGGAGCAGTTAAATCTTGACTCAAAAGAAACTTTGAAGGCAGTTTGAAACTGTAGCTCTAAGAGGGTCTCTGTTAATACTGTTGCATCTGCAACTGAACCAAAAACTTTAATTATAATTTTTGACCAGATCAAACTTAGTTTTAAAAGTTCTAATTTCTTTCTTCTCACCCTAACCTTTGCAAAGCAAAGGCTTATCCCTTCCTACTATGTTCCAGTTGATATGAAATTAAATGTGAAAAATTAAAGCAAGGGCAGTGAGAGTCTAGATTCACAAAGCTAGAGAAGATGATTTACAGTATCTCCAGGGCTGGGAAAATTAAACTGGAGAAAATTAGAATCAGAGACAGTTCTTGAACTTGGTAGTTAAAATACAATCTGCAAATACCACCTCCTGCTATTATTTTTCTTCTCACCCCCCCCAAAGAAATACTACTTTTGCTCATGTTAACGTGCATCTCAAATCTCTCCCTCTCAGAATGAGAAATCTCTGGTTTTACTACTTGCTCTGCACCATATTCCTCATTCTAAAAGTGGACAGTGTGAGAACAACTCAGTGAGAAAGTTGTGTTGGTTGCCTAATTATAAAGGTCAAAGTTTGTGAAATAATATCTATATTATGAGATACCTTTTTAGTGAAAAACCATCTCCAGTTCCCCCTAAAATAAGGAGAAATAAAACACAGCCACAGCTTCCAAACTCTCAAGACAGTTTCAGCTTGTTTTATCAGTAGTTTGCAGCAATCTCTGAGTTACTCTGCATTAAAATTGTTCAAAAACTTCCCTGAAGGTACATCTATGCTGAATGTAAAACAAGTTTAGAAGTGACACTGAGCACTGAATCATCCCAGATCATTCACACTACCTGTTACTTTGGTCCCAGACTCTACTCTGGAATGAACAAACCAGCTCTTCCCAAAGCAAAACATATGTCCATTTTTTGAGACAATTTATTCTCAGGTCTGCTCTCAAGACACAGCACAGGTGACTTTACAGGAAACCGCCCCCCATCAACCCAAAAGAGTCCCTCAAAACCACCCTGGCATATTTTGCTTCCTCAGACATACTCCAGCCACAGCACAGAGCACCACATACATTCATTTATAATACAAAATAAGAAGGTGGTCAGCCCAAAAGAGCTCTGATATTTTATGCAGTGTGACCTTAAGCAGGAAAAAAAAAGTTCTGCCTGTGGACTCAGACACTGTAAAAGGTGGAGGAGACCCAGAGTAGAGTGACTTGTAATGTGGATGAAACCAACGTGAATTAGAGAGTCTGAATTACAATCTTAGCCCCCTGTGAAGTATTGGCCCCAGGGAGTGGGATTACTCCTTGGCCTTTTTTCAGCTGCAGTGCAGACTTTCCTTGGAGAATTACCAAAGAGTAGAAACTAGCTGAAGCAAATTACTCAAACTAAACCACCCCACAAATATTGGCTTCACCCAAATATTTGCTTTCAGGGCAAAACTGTTTGCCAGCTCTATTGACTTTTCATCAGCTGAGGATTCATTTTCCATGGAGAGTCCTCAGCTGGTTAACAACTATGTTAACCACCCAAACAACTTGACTGGAGTGGACCATATCTTTTTTCTATTCCCTTTACCTTCCCATGAAGGCTAGGGCAAAAAAGCTAGGTCACATGCAGGCACTGGACTCCAGGAAGGTGAAAAATTCTCCCAGATTTCACTAAATCAATTTTTGTATATTAACTTGTCCCCATGGAGAACACCACACAGCATGTACACATGAATATCCATGAGGACACTGCATTAATATCAACCTGGGCCTGGCTATTTTTGCAGATAAATTGAATGAAAAAGTCACTGACTTTTGCACTGAGTAGTTACCCTTCCAGCATTGTCTAAAGCAATATAGAAAGGCTCTCCCTTTTCTAGTTTCAGATGGTCATCTTGTCTTGCATTGAGATGTTCTATTTCTAGAAGTGCCTACTTATGTTTATTTATTCTTCATTTTAAAATTAAATTCCTAGCTAGCAATCTATAAACTGCTCTAATAATTTCTAGTTAAATAAAAGTATACATTTGTTTTTTTCAGCTATTATTAAGCATTTTGTAATACAGGTGAAAAAATCTCCTTTAAAGAACTATTCTTTATATTGTCAACTTTATATGTTACCAGCCATTTGTGACTGATTATTACTCCTTACATTGGCTAACTAAATCTAATATCAAAAATCCATTGATAGGAAGTGCCCATAAATTCATCAGTGACATGTGACCATGCTATGACATGTGACCTTATGGAGGTACAGGAAGGATAAACTTCAATTGATTTAATTTCAAACAATTTTTCTTGAGATTGCAGTAATAGTTTAATGATAGAGAGATGTTAGAAGGAAAAAGGTGTGGAAAATGAAATTAAGCTGTCCTTAGAGACTGAAAGCTCAAAGAATTTTGAAGAAGAGTTCAGCAGTTGTCAATGCCAATAGAATTTAATGGAGTAGATACAAAGCAAAAGACAAAATCAATACCAAGGTGCTTGTGCTTCATTCCTTTGTAGTTGTCAAATCTTTGAAGTTGTTAAATAATGACTTATAGACTAAGAATGTCTACTTTGACATTTCCTTAATGCCATGTCAAGAATCCAGCTACTCACACTCAAAAAAAAAAAAAGTTTGTATTATATGGAAAAGAAACTCAACCTCAGAACGATATGATGTGAATTTACACCACCTGAGTCTTTATATTGTTTTTGTACAATGTTAACAAAATAATAAAAAAACCAAACAAAACAAAACAAAACCCAGTCATAATTTCTAGACAAATCTTTCTTTCAGACAGACACATGTACAGAACAAGAGGATCCCTTTGTAGGCTCAAATCGTTCTGCAACAGACAGAAGATCATTCTTTAAGGATTCTCCAATGAATTGCTTCTCTGAAGCATCTCTCACTCAACCCTGTGAGTCAGTCAATAACAGTCAGGGTTGAAAATGGCCTGGTCACTGAGTCACTGAGGAAATAGCCTCAAGTTGCACCAGGGGAGGTTCAGATTAGGCATTAGGAAACATGTCCTCACTGAAAGGATGGTCAGGAATTGAAACAATCTGCCCTGGGAAGCGGTGGAATCACCATCCCTGGAGGTATTTAACAGCTGTTTAGATATGGTCCTTGGGGACACATCCTAGTGGTGAACAGGGCAGTGCTGGATTATGGTCAGACACAAAAACCTCAGAAGTCCTTTTCAACCTACATGGTTCCATGATTCATCTTTTACAAACCTCACACGAACCCACAGTCCCTCCATGAGAACCCAGAGCATCCAAAACTACGGGATAAAGAGACTGTTCCCTTCTCACTACGTGCCTGCTCCCCGTCCACTGAAGCTGGTACAAGTTGCTTCCCCATCTCCCAGACTGGGATGTGACACAGATGAAAAGCTAACAAGTTTTGCTTCATAAGGCAGCTACTGCTCCCTGAGCCAGCAATTTGGTGCTGGGGCAAGTCAGCCCAATGGTGTTGTAAAGCAGGAAGGCCAAGTGAATAAACCGGAACGCAAATTAACCCCACTTCACCAAGTCACAGGGGAGAAGCACTATGGCCTTGATTCATGACTCTTACCTGATTAAGTTGCAGCAGCTGAAGAAGTTACTGTCCCACCCCCCAGCCTAATTAGGCAGCTAAAATAAACCAACACTTTGCAGAACTTAATTTCTTAACTTGTTGCAGCTAAATCCTGCAGGGATTGTGAATCAGACATCTCAGGTACCATGGCTCATCGTCTCACCAATAAACCTAAATGTCCTTTGGTTTACCCTGATACTACCGTGGCTCTGGAGCAGAAATGCCACTGTTCCATCCTCCCCACTCCTGGAACAGAGGCTGCCAGCTGAGGGAGAGGGAGGACAGACACCAGCCAGATCCTCCTCAGCTGCCCAGCAGGAATCAGCAGAGCTCACGACTCAAAGCTCTTACTCTGACCCAGAAGCACCTTGTCTAGTTTAGGTTAATCTGCTTTGTAAATGCAGTTTAGGTGTCAAACTTTAAATTCATCTTCTAACTCATTGTGTATTCATCCCATTATGTAGAAATACCTGTGAAAGTAGCACTAATCATTTGAAATTTACGTCAGAGCAAAAACAATACTTAAATTTTATAAATACTACTGTTTCTATTAGCACTTAAAAAAATATCCTTTATAAAGGCATTGCACAAGAAAATCAAATTAAAGGAACTGAAACATCACTAAAATTCAATTCTGAATCATCCTGCAGAGAAGATCAAGGTTAAAACTAGTCCCTTCATTACCTCAAAAAGTCAAGGAGGAAGCAAAAGCAAAGCTGCAAAACATTCTTTCCAGCCTTCTATGTGCATTCAATACCTCTGGTAGAATCTTGTAACTCTGACAGCCATTTTATTCCTTCACGTATTTATGGAACACCGAGGAGAATAGGTTAGGCAGATTTATTTCTTTTCAAGGTCACTCCTTTAGTGATCTGAAGCTAAAGCAAAAACTCAGACTTCTAGAGTATTCTTGTATTCTGATAATTTGGATATTCAGTGGATTTTAATTTAGACAAAACAGGCAGGATATTGGAAGACGAATATCTTTTTGGGAAACCAATCACTTAATACTGCAATTGATAAGTGTAGGCTGTGTTTTGTGCTCTCAGAATTATATCTCCATGACCTGTTAGGCTACAATTGGTCTTCATTACAAGTGCTCTGTAAAGGGTTTGAGCTGGGATTTCCTAAAATGCTGTTACAGGGTTCAGACAGAGGTACTGAAAACAGAATTGGCATAACTGAAATTCAGCATGGGGCTGATTTTGTGGTTTGGATGCCTGAATTTCATTAGGACTATTCATTTTTTCCATGACAACACGTAATTAAAACAAACACTTCCAGACATTGCTGCATTCAAGGTGCTGCCTTTTTTTTTTCTGCTACTGAAGTCTCATTTTCCTTTTAGGACATTTTGTAGAAATACAAATTGATGGGAAGGAGCCTCCAGAGAATATTTTGTCTGCCAGTAACATGTATGGATGAGATGACTTGCTGAGCAATACCTTGTTAACAACTTTCAGGTTTTAAAGAAAAGTAGGAAGGGGTTTAGTTTGCCTGCTGCTTGCTTTAAGAAGGTAGTGTATAATCAAAACAAGATCTCCCACAGGAGAGATTCTTTAGCAGAAAAGGAAGGAAGGAAGGCATTACCCCAGACATTTGATATAGAGGGTATGACAAGAGGAAGAACAAAGGAACAATTCAATGCCTCTTATTCTTGCTGTAGCAAGTGCTACAAGGAATAGCAGGCAGGTTAGGGGACACTGCTGCTGAAGCATTTACTTAAGCAAAAGGACAGAGGTGGCTGGTGCAGATGACAGTTAGTTGCAAGGCATACATATCCTCATTCCATGCCACCCACTGTTAGGCAAAGGTTGGAAATATTCCAGTTTCTCAGCTGGTAAGGACAGGTCTCTATTGTGTCTCACAGTAAACCTAATTTTTGCTGCTATGAACTCTTTGAAGCACTTCTTCCATTTCACCCCTGTAGTTTCCAGAAAACAGCCCAATACAAATGGTAACACATATGCAATGATCTCCCACTCCGGAGGCAAGAACAGACAGTTTGGGGTCAGGTACAGATAATTACATTTCCATATTTTCTAATTTTCATGCTTTATCACTGGGACCTCATTGCCTGTGCCAGCTTTTTGGCGCCAGTCAACAGATATTATCAAGAGTGTGTGATGATTCACTTGACCATTTAACTAATCCAGCTCTCATATTGCCAATTGGAGTCCTGTAAGAGATGAGATGTTCAGGGATTAAAAGAATACAGTTACATCAAAACTGTTGCACACGAGACTTGAAAAGTTCCCCATTTTGGAAGTGCATGGAAAGAAGTGCCAGCAGAGCCATTACTTTCTTATGGAAAGGAAGCAAGCTCATGAATTTGTTGTTAGGCTGTGAAGCAGCACAAGTAAGGGAAAGATTTTGAGTCCTAAACCGATGTATGAAATGCTTGTTTATCAAAGCTATTAACTGAAATAAAGTAAAATTGGAACAGCGTAAGCTATCTGATCTCTTGCTTTCATCACTGGCTAGTAGCCAGTTAATTACAGGAAGTTAATAATGTATTAAATTTCGTTTGCTCAAGTTATCGACAATTTTCATTTGGTACAAATATTCAAGTTTTGTAGAAGCTGAAGCAGCTATGCTTTATCTTTGCCTTAAACCATCTGCAAAGCCAGTAACAGTATAACGTAGTGTGACTATACTATATGGAAAAACAGCACAAAAGCAACTCTGACAGAATGTCAGGGACAAAGTTTAGTCTGTGACAAAACTATGTTTTAACTTACACATTATAATTCATACTTTTGTAATGCCCCAAATAAAATTATTACTACAACAATTATAAAAGACAAGTATGTATAATAATAGGTAATTTGCCATTGCAGACAAAAATCTCTGGAACGGGCCAGAGGCTGAACATTATTTCAGATAACTATGCATGGGTGTGACTGAGAATACTGAATTGGAAACATTTCCCCATAACTGTCGCGAAAAAAGGTTTTATACACCCCTCCCAAAGTGAAGAAACTTGACAAATATGAGTACCTGAAAACCCCAGTGGACTCTTTAGGAGAAAGTAAATCAGATTTCAAGAGAATGAGCTAAACAATAAGTGAAAAGGGTTTTATCTGCTTTACTGACCAGGACTATAGATCTTTTCTATCCACTTTACTCTGGTTCAGAAACCTGTGCAAACACTAAACAAAACCACAATTATATGACATAATTTAGTTCCACAAACGAGCACTGTAATTTGATTCTGGAACGTTAAACATTTCACTTGTTATTATAAATATCCAAAGAAATAGTGTCAATGGAATATTTTTGAACTTCCAGTCACAGTAACCAGCTCCTCACTAGCTCTTTTTGCACAACCTTTTGGTGTGAATTTTATCGTCGCATTTGCTTCTTCCTCCCCTGAACTCCTGATCAAGCATTCCCTGTTAGCCCCAGTGCATTCCTAGTTTTCTCCTCCTGCCTTGCAGTCGCTTTTGTGGCATGATGTTGAGCCAATACAGCCTGCCTGCTTGCCAGGATGCTGGTCCAGTCCCCCAGTTCCCTCTTTTCTCCAGCCACAAACTCCCCTTGGCTGCGAAGTCGACTGCTCCATTCAGACAAATCATTCCCAAATGCACCTCCCCGACTCCACACAACCTGATATCTCCAGCTGCCAAGCAGCAAATGTGCATTTGATGATGGCTTAAAATGTAACAATATTTTGCCTCTGAAGTAAAATAAGGAATGCTAACAGTCTTTCTATTTTATTTTAATGCTGTGTCTGTATTCAAAAGTCTCATTAAGCAGCGCTGCACTTTTCCTTCTAGAAGGATGCCTGTGCAATGCTTGTTCCTAAGGGTTTAACAAAAACATACATGAATCACCTTTATTTGTGAGATTATCTCCAGGATGTTCCTTGCACAGTGAAGGTTTAGAAAATAAATTTATATTTCATTTTCACAGATCTGTATTCCACCTGACAAAAAGAGGAACGTAAAAAGACACTGTTTGTCTATATTATTGTGTTGTTTTGTTTGGTTTTTTTTGTCACCTCCATATAGCATTGTAGACCTGTGATCCACTTGGGGCAAAAATTGGTGATATATGAAGACATCTCTAAATATCAAGAGAGTGCTGGATATGATGGCAAGTTTGAAGAGTGAAACAGAAGCTCTCTGGTAAGATAAGGTGAAGAGCTGACAACTCTAAGGAGACAGAGCTTACTTTACTCAGTACAAGTATACAGCCACTGTAGCACCAAAAAAAAGCTACTTGGAAGAGAGACAGATATGTCCTGGGGGAAAAAAGAAGTTTAATTTAATTTATTCTTCTTAGGATACTAATACTATAAACATTATTACTATTATTAAGTGGCTGAACCCCACGCTCGAGCATATTTGAGAAAATTTAAAAAGACTTAAATTCATTTGCTTTTGGAGTTTCAAGCTAACTGCAATCCACTCATTTGTCACTTCCATGTTAACTAGTCTCCTACCTGTTCAAACACAGTTCCAAAAGCTCATTTTACATTCCTACTACATGATAATTATCTGTTGAAATCTGTCTTTATGACCAGCAGGAGATAAAGTGCAATCACATTCATCCAGAAGCACTAAATTTCTTCCTTCCTTTCTCCATACACTAGATAAAACTACAGTGAATTTTAACTTTCATTTTAGGGTAATTTTAATCTTTCGTGTTTCATCACCCTAATGGCCCAGATGTGTTTTTGGAAGAAAACATCGACCTCTATCCACAGACTACTCCTCTGAGAAGTTCCCTAAAGCTACAGTTTCTGTACCAAAGTAATATAGTGTGTTTACTTCCAATTAATTGAACCGATTTTAAAAAGAGAAGAAAATAGAACAGCGAGGATAGCATGTCAAAATGTGGTTATTTTTGAATAATAAACTTAAAAAATGTCCCAAATTCTCTAAAATAACATGATGCACTATCTTGTCTGCAGTAGATATCACAGGGAAGCTTTTTCAAAAACCTACTAGATTTTCTTTTGCAATAAATACTTTTTTCCAATTAGGTTTTCCTAGAAGTCTGTATATGTTTGAAACAATGCATAAGTGTGTCTCTGAGAGCTCTCAAGTCACAAAAAAAGATATTTTATTGGCCAAGACACTTTTCATGTCCCTGTTTAGATCTCAGTCTCATGCAGAAGATGTGGAAGCCACGCAGAACATGCTGGAGAAAAGGCAGACTAAACATTTGCTACAATATTTAGTTCTGTATGTTCCAGTTACAATATTTTGAAATTAAAAGTATTAATTCAAAAAGAATTCTTTATGTTCCAGTTACAATATTTGGAAATTAAAAGTATGAATTCAAAATTTAGGGTTATTGCAGAAACTCTATGAGTTCATTACAAAAACAATTTCTCTACCAAAATACCAATAGTATCTTCCACGCTGTCTGATACTATTTACAATTTTGATGACAAAACCAGTGCATATGAGGAAGGCATTACTGTATTTTGTTTCCCACTAGTAACAAATATTGGTGGAGAATACAGGTAGTAGGAATTAAAATAAACTTGCAAGTGTTAATACTTCTGGAAAACCAGAATGCCTGAAGAAGAAAGTGTTGTTTGAATTGACTATGTAGTGAGAAAATTGCTTATTTTTACTAATTTTATCCAACTCTGAACCTCATGAATGAAAACTTGCATCATAGTGTTAAATTGCCAGAGAAAACATATCGAATCTCCAGTATTTTCACATCTTTAGATAAAGTAATCTGGAAATAATTTATTTCCATAATGGGGAAATGGGTTTGTTTAAATTTTGTGAATTTGATTGTGCAGGGATTTTTATATGGCAGTTTTGAATGAAACTGTTTAATGTATGTAGTCACCAGAAAAGCATAGTTTGAAGATCATAATAGCTATAATTTGCATTTGCTTTATATAAAGGTGTGCTAAAATAGAGGGGAGAAAAACAGAGTTTGAATTTGCTGATTCCTTCTCAATTCAAGCCCACATTAAAATAAATATTATTAAAATAAAAAATATATAAAATTTTTCTGTGTTCTCGAGTGTAAAAGGCAAAACACAGTGGCCTTTCAAGTATGACTGAATTTCTTTGATAGTCCAGAATTTCATATACCCCCTGAGCATGCAAAGGAGCGTGCAGCCAACCAAAACCCAAAGATTCACAGCAGATTATAAATCCCCAGCCTACTGTAAAACAAAAACAGAGAATGAGACAGAAATAGAAAGACAGAAAAAACATGAAAGAATAAGAATGAGAAAAATGAGAGAAAGAGGTGAAAGGAAGGAAGGGAAGAAGGAAACGGAGGAATGGAAGAGAGAATGAAGGAAAGAGAAAAGCAGGAAGGAAAGAAAACAGAAAAGAAAAAGAAAAAAAAGGGAAGAAGAGAAGACTCAAAGAGGAAAAGACTACAAAGTGAAGTGAAAAACAGCTTATGTATCCACAAGAATCTCATGACTACATTAGAACTAATGGAAGCTTGCCAAGGCTGGCACAAAATTAGTAATGTTATCTTTCTTCTCAATAGTGGTAGCCACCACAAGTAAAAGGTGATGAGAATTGGAAGCCTTCCCAGAATTTAATTTTCTCAGGAAAGCACTCAGTAGATAATTCTATTAAACTCTAAAATGTTGGATATGAAAAATATAATCCCAAGTTTAAATGACACGCCTGTATAGACTGTACAAGGTGATTTAGTTTTTTAAATAGGGCAAAACAGTAAAAGAAAAATAGCTTAAGCATCTGAGAACAGTCATCAAGGGTCTCAGGAGACAGGGAGGGAAATGGAGCAAATTTGGATTCAGCATTCTCTTCTGAAACTTGTAGTGCTTTTCCTATTTAGAGGTGGCTTGTTTAAGCACGGTGAGGGTAATATATAGTGAAAGGATGCAGATTCTTATTAGAAACGTGTCAAATGGCTTATTAATGAATGAAATATAATAGAAAATTCCTTAATATGTGATACTAAAAAGAAAATCAATTGTATTTGCAAGTTGTAACAAATATCATAGTTTTATTACATGATGTAATTCTCTAGAAGGACTCTGCTGAATTTATTTTACCACTCGGTTCTAATTTTAACAGGTGGAAACCTTAGATGGAGGAATTTAGCATTAACCAATTCCTCTATTTATCCATCTTTATATATTTGTGCCTGTAAGGTGCTCAGGATCTCCTTAGTAAATAACACTGAATGGGAATATAAATAGCAAGTAAACAAGTCGTATTTCCACTGGTAGCAATCAGGTCTGCTGGGAGGTTGGGCAGCAGACCTTACCCAGGAGGACACATTGGCTCCTTGAAAAGCTGTATTTATATAGAATCCATTGGAGATTATATTTGGTGATAAAACAGAAGATGAAGTTCCTCAGTAGTTTCCAAGTTCAAGACTGTTTCCCAAAGAACAGCCCAATGTCTGTGCTTGTGTCCAGAGAAGTTATTTTTTCTACCTCAAGACATAGAAACATCTCTACAAACCAGTGCAAGATACTCAAACAATACTCAAAAAATTAGATTTCTGTAATACACTTTAAAACAAACAAACAAAGGCACAGTAAAAACCCCAAAAGCTAAAAACTTCTTCCTTAACAACATTCTAGGAAGAAAACATATATTAAAACATAATGTGCAGACTTAACAGTAGAAGCTAGTGGTTTCCATTTTTCAAAGGAGACTTACTGTCTTTAAAACAAAAATCTATTTCCTCTTTTCTCCCACAAAAAGTGACTCATTTTCAGTTGAATGTCCTTTCATTCACTCCCAAGGTTTTTTTTTTAGTTAATAAATCTTACAACCCCAATGTATAAAAAATAGTCCTGCAAATAACCAGGTCTTAAAGAAAGTATAAAAGAGATACAAAGCCTGATGAAGTTTTTTTTGTTATACCACTATAACTACACTAAAATACAGTATTCTTAGGTAAGAGGTGTTATCTTTAGAAAAACTCATAAAGAAAGTGCAGAGTAAGAAACTAGTAATTGGGTTTGAATTTTGCAAGTCCTTCTCTCAAAGTATAGCAAAATATTTAATGAATAATAATGAATTACCTCTAAAACCATCCTGCAGACTAATTTTGTGTAATGACTTACAAAAACAAGTACTTCTGCTTGAATTTAGAGTTTAAGGACTCTAAATACTTCAATATATTTGTAAGTATAAAATAACCTCACGGAACAAGGGAGAATAATAGGTAGGGAGAAGAAAAGCTACATTTTCATGTGATAAAGCAACAGAAAATAAAAAAAAATCAAAAAAGGTCACATGGAGATTTATCATATGTTCAATATCATACACATATGCATAGACATACCATAAATGATATCTATGAAGGAAAATTTGATATGCTTTTATCATCACAAAAGACTATCAAATTAAAGGCAAATAAACTGCTGCCACTAAATTGGCAGGGATGCCTTTTAATTTCCTAAATTCAAAATTCTAACTTCAAAACATTAGATTAAAAAGTAGGAGGATATTTAAATATTTACAGTTAATACAATGTACTAAAATACAATTAAACCAGGAAATTCTAAAAAAATGGCTTTAAGAAGTGAACAGGTAATACGATGATCACTATATATTTAGGTTAAATAGATGAAGACTGGTACATATCAGTGGTTCAGAGAGGAAAGAAAAGGAAATCTGGAGGAAAGGGGGAATTAACCTTTTCAACATTAATACAGGACAAAATTTGCAGTAATTTTTCCACATAATATAACTACAATATCAGAGTAGTGCTGTGCACTGCAAGTTGGTTTGAATTTTTAATAGCAACATATTTATAAAGAGACAAGCCAGTAAAACAGTATCTCATTTTTAAGACCAATCTGTGACAAAAAGCACTAAAAGAGAAGCTGGTAAAACACTATTTTTTTTTTCTAAAGAATGCACATATCATTTTACACAGTTTTATATACAGCACAGACTGCAAAAATGTTTCCTTGACCAAGTTTCAATAAAGCCATCTCTTCAAGTTCTGGTTAATTATACAGAAAAATTAATGAGGAAACAGTGTCTTCAGTAATTAAAAGGTGTAAGTTTTGAAACCACATAAATGCTTTTACAGCAATAGGCTTCTAAATAGAAAGTATCCCCATAATCTGAAGTAAATAGACAGGTTATTTTTTTCAAAACAAGTATTCAGTTATAAATGGAGAACTTGATTTTGTTTTTCAATCATGGTAAGAAAATTCCTCCCTTAAATCCTGTTCAAAAATTTGATTTCAATCTCATAAATGGAAATTTTAATTTCCAAAGTTCAGTAGGGGAGTAAATGTTTTGAGGACTCTCCTGAACAAAACAGTAACAATATGTTTTAGTGCAAAATAACAACAAATTTACATTACTAATTATGCACTCTTTGCCCATAGTGAATACCCCCCAAATGCATTAAGGGGAATACCACACAACTCTGGTTACAGGAAAAAGATTATATTTGATAGCACAAACTATCAAATTCTTACGTAGTTTTTTATAGGTTCTTCATGTTTTATGTTCTTGAAAATCTAAGAATGATAGGATTAGCTCTTCAAACACACTTCTTCCAAAAGTATTCCCTCCCTGATTTTATGCTTTATTTTTTCAAAATGTGTCTTCAGGGCATGTGTGTGTGTGGTGGGTGTAAATAAAATCATTAATACAGGTACGGAGAGTACTCAGCTAAAAAATAGATTGTATCAGTTATTTCAAGACTGAACCTTAGAAGAGCTGATCTGGTTACTATTTGTCTACCTCAGTGTACACTAAACCTAAATCCTAACACAAGGAAGAAGTAAAAAATACCCTTCCTTCCTTCCTTCATGACCCAAGAACGGAAATATGGCAAACAAATGAAAATCGGTAATTTCTATAAAACTATCTTCCTAGAAAACAGAGAAATCAAAATATTGTGATTTGTAAAGGTGAAATTTGCAGCGGAGTACAACCTTTAACATAAAGAATTCAAAAGGTCCCACTGGCATTAATTCAATACTTCTTAATTACCTTGTCATTCACTATGCAAGAACAGAAAAATGTGAAAAAGTCAGTGTGTATCACTTGCGCCATTTACACCTAACAGAGCAAAACAAAATAGTGACATTTGCTAAAAAAATTAAATGATTAAACTTCCTAGAGTTCTTCTAAAAAAATCATTATTAAGGAGGATCTGGGACCCTGGAAACTTGAAAGTCTGTCACATCAAGTACTTTCAGGTATATTTTATGAGGACTGAAAAGAAACAGTATAGTAATGAGAAAGCCAGTGCTTCTGTTTTGCTGTATCCACTATCATACTGACTTCCCAAAATACTCTTCAGAGCACTGAGTTGTTGGATAACATAGAGCTCAGAAAAAAATGTTTCAATATTCCTTGTATATCTAAATCCACTCCTTAAAAGTTACAAGGGCTAGAGCAAGGCTTGTTGCACATATGAAATAAACACCTGGAAATTCTCAATATGTGCTTAAAGAACTATTTTCCTACCTTAATAAAAAGCAACAACTTTGAGAATCAAATAATATCCCTTGTGCATGTGGCATTTGGGGTTTATCACTGTGGGGATGGGGGAGAGGAGGAAATCACTTAAGGGCGAAATGATAAATCCCTCTTATGCAATATAAGATGGTTTCAATGCTGACTTCTGCAAGGCAGAGAAAAGTTTTCAATTTAATTCTTTCTAATCGCCTGCCTTAGTTAATACTGTTTCCTGACCCTTTACCATCAAAAATTGGAAAAAACAAGTCATCTTGCTGCCAGGGAGTAAAAAAACACTGTGCACAGCAGAATACCAATTCAGGCTGCAGAGCTGGTACCATTCCCACTTGTTGTCTTTTTTTCTTCTTCTGGTGAAGTACATCCCTAATGAAGACTGCAGAAAAGCACAGTAATTTGCTTTTCATATGAACCTCTTCAGCTCACTACTATGCACAGCAAGGCCGACTGCAGCACTACTGGAATGCTGGCATTGAAATTACCCCCTTTCCTTCACATCTGCTCATTTTGACAAAATAATGATCTGCAGACAACCAATAAAGGGCATTTTTTTTTTCCCCAAATAATTGATGATTGAATCTACTCTTGTTACAGTTTACTGGGAGTTGATACAGGATTACAATTCAAGGAAAATGTATTCAACGAAAGCTTCCACACAGCTGGACTCTCTGTGCAGTATTGTAACAATCTAAAGCCTAGGGTTAGACTACAAAGACTGACTCATTTGCTTTGTCAGAGACACAATTTTAAATTCACTGTATTCACTGACTTAAATTCACTTTTCCATAATGGCAAAAAATAATGGTTCTTAATTACCCAGGCAAAACTTATACATATTGCCTCAGTTTTGGAGTTGTTGATAAAGCCTTCCCCCTGTTTAACACTTAGCAATATGTTTACTTTTCAAATTACCTAATAAATATATTCTCCAAATTCCTTAAGTAGCAGCATAATTTTGAACTGCCTTTGAAAAGCAGAAGCTGAATTAGTGTTATCATTCCTTTCTATTTCTGAAATAATTGAGAGCATTCCTGGGAGCACTCTCAATAGTATTTATCTTTTTTTTTTCCTACTTATGTTGAAAAGTTGTTAAGGTTGATTTCTTCTCGAGCTGAATTCTTTCAGGCTCCTCCATCAAGCAGTGGTGGCTTCTGGAGAACTTCAAAGCCTGAGCTGGGAACTGACCCTGCATCAAATGTATCAGCTTCTCCAAGACTTGCCTCCCTTGTAGCAGTTGACAGAGCAGAAGAACAATATTTCCTTCCCCTCCTCATGGCCTTTCTAGAGGTTGAGGAAGCAGATGGACTTTACTGCCCTCACCATCTGAGATGGTTCTTGTTTGAAAGTTGAACTGCTTCAGTGACAGGATGGATTTTCTCATGCCAGGCACGGGAACTGAGGGGTGTGCACGGGTGTGAGGGTAAAGACTGTGAGGCTGGTGGTGTGAAGGGGAGATATAAACTCTAAAAATCAGACCATGGAACTGCTATCAGGCTAACAACCCCCTTGGTCCAGAGGAAAAAAATGTAATCAACAGGAGCTTTATGAGAAACATCCTCCACCCTTTGCCAGACAGGTGGAACAGATGGGAGAGAAGCCTCTGCCCCTCATGCCCAAATAATATTTCTCCTTGTAATGATTCCCTCAGCTATGAACACAATCTATTTCATAAATAACAATAAAGCTCAGGAAGATTTCCTTTGAGGATAATTCCTCTGAAATCATGGCTATGGGTTTCTCCAAATAATTTTTCAGAGAACAGTTGTAACTACACCCTACAAGGACCTGAGGTGCTGAAGGCAGAAGAAAGTCACTCAGTTTGTGACTGCACATCCTTGGCATTGGTGTTTTTAAGGGTAAAGTGACAGAGGAAATATTGATATGTATGGGTTTGATGATAAGGATATATTATTTTAAAATAACTTAAGAACCAAGAGCAAAGTATGAGTTTATGAAAATAAAATACAAGGCTAAGAAATGGTCCTCTTCATAAATCCAAAAACCAGTAAGATCAGAAGTGAGCCACAGGCAGAAAGGTTTGTGTAGGTTTCTCTATTATTCCTCTAAAAAGAAGCATTACTAGTTTTTATTAATGCTACAACATTAAAATCAAAGGCATTTCAAAGAAATGTGAAGAACCTTTTTCTCTACTTTGTGAAATGCATAAAGCCATAATATTAAAAAAAAAAAGACACATTTTCCTAAGCATTTGTGTACAGATATAAAAGCCTTGCATGCTCATGTTCATGGGCTATTTGCACTAAATTTACTAAAGATGCCAAGCAGAGACAAAATATTCATTTTTGAAATATAAATCATCAAGGGATGAATAGTCTCTGACACTCCCTTGGGTTTATATTCTTTGTTGGCTGTCTGTCTCAGTGGCTTCCTGAGACTGATGTTCATACAACCTACTGCTCCCACATACTTCTCCAGAGCTGCATGTGAACCTTTGGAATTATATTTGAAGGTGCCAGAGACAACAGTTTATTCTCCCCACTTTTCCATTCTGCATGTGGAATCTATTATGCTTGCTACGAAAGTATTTCTCATTTCAATAAGCAGAATTGGTAATTTATCAGAGAATTTACTCTGATATAATCTGAAAATACTCCAGCATATGAAATAAAATAAAACAAAATCAAGCCAATCCAATTCAAAATAAAAAAATAAAAGATATCTGCTAGAGACACTTGAAAATTGAAGCTTCTGGACCTGGTACTATTCAGAGTAAAGGCTTTTGTAGGAAGAGCTCCAGAGTGAAACATGTTCCTGGAATCTCCCAGTTCAGCCAGGAAAGAGACAGGGAGACAGTAACAGCTACACAAGGAAATCTGAAAACATTTTCTGCAGAAACATTACACTTGTACTTAAAATAGAAAATAAAAATGTTTAGTAGTGGAATGGTAAACAGTACAAAGCAGTAATTAAAGAATAAAAAAATATACCTTTCTACTTTATTGCTGTTCATTGTTATAATTACTCTCCACAGATAGTTGGTTAATTAACTTCCCTTGTTATTTGACTGCACATGATGAACGGAGAACCAACAAAACAGAGGATAACAGGACACAGAGAGTACCCAAAACTCCTGCTGCTGATGAACATACATGCTGTTCCTCACATGGAGGCAAATATAATAACACATGCATTTCTTTACACCCAGTGAAGCAGTTAGTACTATTTGATTTATTTTTAAAACAAAGTAGAAAATGTATAGTGCATTTACAGAAAAGCATTGTTTCAAACAAGACTTAAGTCTTACTTCTCACTTCTGAAAATAAAAGAAACACTAGGAAATGAAACAGTAAGTTCTTATTTAACATGAAAACTTAAAATTATTGCAAGAAGAAATATCAGCCTTCCAGTGAATGCTATTCCATCAATATTTCAATATAATATAAATGGAAAAGTTGAAGAATATTTAAATTTTACATGAGAAACAAATGACAGTTGTTAGAAGAAGTAGAACGATACCTCACAAGAAAATGCTTTTGGGGAAAAAAAGCACAAAGTTTCATATAAATTATGTTTTGTGGAACTGAAAAACAGATTTAGAGTGATAAAGAATATATTACCTGTAAAGGGGGGTGGCACATTACAAAGCTTTGAGAAAAGAACAGCTGGATTGTAGTAGAATCTCTCTTCTAGAAGACAAATAGTACTTGGTATTTAAAATATGACTGCCTTCAAAATATTTGTCCAAACCCAATTACAGGTCATCAAGCAACTATAATTCATGCACCTTCCTTTTCAGCAGCCTGATTTTTATGTGTTGAGAAAGTGCTCTGACAGTCAGCTATCTACTTTTTGTTTATTGCTCTTGCTCCACTACAGTTAATTCAGGTGATGTATAACTCCTCATGTAAATAGACTCTTTTCACATGTCTTAACTGCCAAGTACCTTTATGATGCTTTCTGGGACATCAAAAGTATTAGTGATAGGAAAATATTACTCAGCCTACCTATCACTTGAAAAAAACAATAGTTTGGTTTTCACACTGTCATTTAATGGATGAACAGCATCATTTAGGAGCACGAAAATTGCCCACAAAACTCAAAATTTGCAAAGTGGAGTATGACTTTTTGAAAAGCTGTATCTTCACAGAGATATTGAGGAACTGCTGTCTGACAGCAGAACAAATCTTCGGACTGATCCCTTTTTTGTGAATGAATAAGTCATCCCCATTACAGGGAGAAATATTATCAGCTCATTCAATTTTGATGGAGTGTTTGGTGTGCCTTTCTGTCCCGATACTACTATTTTCCTTTGTGTGCTTAGTCTATAGCCCTGTTTTCTGAGAAATGCAAAGACATCAAAACCTCTTTTAAATTAACACTAGGACTACATAAAAGTGAATCTTAGAATGACATGTTAAAAGCAGCATGCATTAAAAATGCCCAAAACATTATTTAATATTCTGGAAATTAAATTGCAGAGAATTAAAAAATGGGTCTCTCCTCATTCAATGACTTACAACATTAAAAATTTATAATGAAAACTAATAATAATAATAACAACAATAAGGAACCAGGAGCCAACTGCTGAGTGATTCTGGGAGTGGTCCTCTGGCTCAAACACAAGTGTCCTGTGCTGTATGAGAGACCTGGGGGTAATTTATCCAGATACTTTAAGCAACTGAACTAAGTTTAAATAAATGTTGCCAAAAGAAAGTTCTGCAATCATTTTGTTTGTTTGTTTTGTTTTCTGGAGGACTATGTAAGCATTTACCATCTACTCCCCTTAAAAAGCAGATTATTTTGTACTTAAACATATTGTCTATAATTTTCCTTCCTGAACTGTACAGGTTAGTTTATTTTTTGATTTTGACCCACAACATTATTCTTAATTGCCAATATATTTTGCAGTGTGGAAAATCTTTTTATATTTTGCAGTGTGGAAAATCTTTTTACAAGACTCTTAGACAATCAGGAATAATTTGATGTCAAGCAGGGTTTCTTGCTTGATCTGATTCTTTAGATGCTATTTGCTCTTTCCCAAAGTGGAGGTTGGGCGAGGATTTTTCTGTTTTCAAACAGTGGTGTAACAACAGACAACACTGTCTAGAAAATATTCATTCAAGTTAAATTTCATCGAGTAATACGTGCAGAGATTCTTTATAAAAATAAAAAATAATAATTTAAAAAAAAAAGGATCAGAGACGAAATAAAGCCTTGTTTGCCATACGTTAAAAGAGAACCAAAGGACACTGGAAATCTAATAAATTCTTCAAAGTGCCAGATCTTATCCAAATCAAGAGAGGAGTAAAATTGCTTGCCTCTTCAGCAAGGATTTATTTCTCACTTGACTTGGTCGAAATACAGACGGGGAAGAGAACAAGATCCTGAACTGATACACATCCTTATAGCTCCACCAAAGTCAAAAGAATAAACAGATTTCACAGCATCTGAAGATTAGCCCTTAAGAGATCAAAACTTAACGGGGTTTTTTTCATCCCTGAAAAAATCCCCCACAACTTAGCATGTTTAAAATCTGCTCTAATGGAGTTCTACTCCTAAAAGACAGATGGTCTGAACGTCGTGTCACATTAAGCACTGGTTCGAAAGAGTAACTTCTTCCTTGCAGCAAACTGATCTCCTGTCCAGGACTCAAACAGTTACTCTGAGACAAACCAATTAATCACAGAACCTCTTTTGCTTTGGGGGGTGTCACCTCTCCAGTCAGTGCTCTGCTCCCAGGAACTTTACAGCTGGCTGAGAAGACATGCAAATTTCCCAGTAAGATTGCACTGTAAACATTTTTTAATCTTTTTGTGCAGGGCTACGCAAAGAAAATCACTGAATAAAGTGTTGCTTGTACCGGGATGAAATAACTTACAGCACAAAAACTAATCCTTTATTCACAGGGAAATTTGCAAGGAGTCTGAGGCTTAACAGCTGTATCATAAATTCCCAGTGAAGATAGGAGTTGTGCTGCTCTGGCACATAAACCTATTCATATTCACTACATTATTTCCAATGGGATATATCCATGAGCCACAAGATAACTCCATCCATTTTCAGTGTGGCTGTTGTATAAAATTATCATAGAATAAGTTCTGAAAATATGTACCAAATTTTTGTTGTTGTTGTTGTTACTCGTTTTTTTAGTATTTCAGGTATCTTTCTTTTTCTTAATTATTTTATTTTACTGTAGATTTCTTTTTCCTGGTGTCATTAATAAATTCTCAGGGAAGGACACTTTCACCTGAATGATCTGAATTGAGTCCAGCCTCACCAATTCAGTGGTGGTTGTAGACAGAGGCAGGGGCTGATGAAGAAAGCCAAAGATAAACTAAATGAGCACATTTTTTCCCCTTTTCCACATGATTATGACTTGCTGAGGGTCTCGTTTTCTCTGGACCCAAATGCAGAGAGATCAGTAAGTTAAGTGACTGGATAGCTCCAGGGGAGTTCTTTACTAAAAGTAAACTCAGGATAGTAGGTTGATGGTGGTGTAATGATGATTTTTTGTTGTTGTTTTTGGGGTTTTTTTGTGGGTTTTTTTTTTCCAATTTTTTTTAATTCATTGACAAATATTGATTCGAAATCAAGTTTTTAATCTTTCTCATTTATGCATTGTGTCCAATAACAAAAACTAGATAGAAATACAGTTGCCAACTGCTGTTCTTGCACAAGCTAGAAAATAAAGTGTTCAAATTCCCAAAATGAAAATGCATAAAGAAATAAGATTCTACCTTAGATTTTACAGAATTTTCCTTCCTAATATTTAACTAAAAACAAACCAACCAACAAAAAAACCCTTAATGTAATACTAACTATTATCTAGTTCTGGTAATATATTATTATTGCTGTTCTTGACTCATAAACTCTACAATTAAAATAGAGGTTGTATTTATACTTTATAATCCCTTGGTCATCAGAAACTAAGAGCATTCAGAAAGAAGATTTATTTTTTTTGCCCTCTGTTGTTTATACCAACTACAGAGAAATCAGTCATACCTTAAAAAGCTACAAGAAAATTACATTTTGTCCTGAAGTTCCCAAATACGACAATGTTTTTCTGACTGTGGGAGAGAAAGATATGATTTCCTTGTCATCACTTTACCATCTGTCTCTAAACAAATTCTAGAGGTGGAGAATTTATTTTCAAAGGCCAAAAACCCCCCAAAACCCAACAACAACAACAAGAAAAACCACAACCTGCAAACCCGTACAACTAAAATGGTCAAAAGCCAAATTATTTTTGAATGGACCATGCACAAAATGCTATGCATTTCTTCTGTGCTGTTCAAACACAGGCTGTCCCCAGTGCTCTGCAAACACTTCACCTCAGCTCACTAAGACAAAGCATTCAATGTAATTCCTTAGAAGAAAAATGTGAAAACATGCCCTGTCTACAATAATGGGACTACCTATGACTTCTTTTTGGTTTTTTTCTTGCCCAGTTTATTACTTTCTTCTAATAAGCATTTTATGTGAATGACATATCACAGAAAACAAAGCGGGTCTGTCTGTAGTTATCTTTTGTACAGATCTTGAAGCTCGTATGTTAAGGATTTCCATGGGCCAAAGCAGACACTCTGTTCTATTTTGTTCAACTGTGGACAGCACAACCCTAAGCACTGCACTGTATCAATCTCAATGGTGCTGCTGGACTCAGTAATTGGCTATAAATTTGCCCAGGACTGACAAAACACTTGACTCTACTCTGCAAGCAGCTCTGCTGTTGTACTGCAGAAAAAATTCCATTGCTCTGCTCCCGTATCTTGTCTCCAGACACGAGGTCAGAGGATGACAAAACAGGCTGGTGGGATGGCAGCAGCAGCTAAAGCTCCTCCATGGCAGAGTGTTCAGTTTTTCACTTAAGGGTAGAAAAATCAAAGGAAAGGACTGTGCTGATTCAACCCAGCAGGCAGCTAAACACCACACAGAACCAGGACACAGCAATTTATTGAAACTGCTAATACAAAATACATAGGGGTTTCTGGCTGAAAATGTGAAAGTAAGGGGAAAATTATAATCTTCTACCAGCTGGACATAATAGAATCCAGGTAATCAAACTTGTGTTACTAGGATAAAAAAAGCAAAAATCAAATATATTTATTAAAAGAACGCCCACAAAAAAAGGGAACTAACAAAAAAGCACCCTGAAATTTAGATAAATATTTGATGTTTTTAATCAATTACCACCATGGTATGACATTAATTTATTATTAATTATCATTAACAATTATATAAAAGATAACTAAATGTTTGCTGGAATCAATAACCTGAAATAATGCACTGAAAGTCTTTAACTTAACTAAGAGATAAAACTAAGAGATAAAACTAAGAGATAAAACTAAATTTTCTTTCTAAACTTATTAGAAAAGAAAATGAGAAGAAGAACTAAAAAGTATTAAATAAGCTAAAAAGTTCTACTCTACAAAGTTAAGATCAGCAGCAAGATTGTTTTGACAGCTATGCTGCATTTTTATTTCAGATAATGTTCTTAACTAACAGCTTTGCTGGTTAAGTGGTATTAGATGACTATTCACATAAATTATGACAGAACTGATCAGAAATAAGAGTGACTTAAATCTACTACATTATTCTGTAGAGACCTCGTATACCTCTAAAGAGTTGTTAAAATATAAAATAATTTTTTTTTTAAATCAAGATGAACATTTAACCTAAGTTATGATTTATATCAACATCCCTCTAAACTTTTACTGTCTTTATATTAAATAGACAAAAATTCTCTGCAAGTCTCGAGTTCAAGATCATTTCCTATCATCGTCAGCTGATCCACAACAAGAACAACATAGTTCACATGTTGTTGACATGACAGTTTCAACAGAAATAGCTAATAACATACAAATAAAGGCATGTCTCCTGATAAAACTGGACAGGAAAATAATTTTGGGATATTTTATTGATTTTTGTTTCAGTTTTTGCATTAAAGAGTAGGAAAGTGGGGAGTTTTGCCTCTTTTGATACTTTTTGAGAGTGTGGGGGTTTTTTTAGAGACTGGCATATAATAAAGAGGATCAGGGTACATATGGATCTTGAGGGTAAAGGACTGCTTTAATTTCATTCCAAGCACAGCATTAATAATAAATGCTTTCTAAAGGCTGTAGATGTTATCCACACAATGAAACTGTAAAGATGAATCTTAACTCCACAGCAGGAAAAAAATGCATAAACCCCATGCTTGTACAGAGACACAGAGTTAGGAGAGAGCAAACATTCTGAAGACAGGAAATAAGGTTATGTGCATTTAAAAATGAAATGACCATCTGAATGCAACATATTTTTCTAACAGCATAAAAGGCAGATGATGTCAAAGCAAGAGGACTTCAAAGGTCCAAAGCAAATAGTGTCCAATGATGTCAGTACTAGTCAGAAGCTACAATACACTAAAAGTTGTTCTTTTTTCAAGGAACAACTACATAAAAAAGGATTCATGTAACAATTAATTCCATCAGCTTTAATTTTCACATTGGCACGAAAATAAAATTGTATTTTCTTCCTCAGCAATATTCCTGAATTATTTTCATTCCAATATCTGTAGCATTCTGGCTTTTTCCCACAGAACAAATATACCCGTAAGAAATGAGTTTAAAAAATTCGTGGCTTTGAATTTCTTAAGATGCACAACAAATTAAGAATTACTTTACAGGAGCTGTGATTTTTCCAGTGTTTCTTCTTAAAGCTGATAATATGTAAAACCAGTACTGATAAACAGGATAAGGATGCAGACTAAAGAAGGTATGAATAAAATGACCAGATCAATATGAAGTATCAAGCAAGTCTACTAAGAACAAGGATACTCTACTAAATATGCAAGGCCACTTACACCAGCAGTCGTTACCTTAAAATATATAGTCTTTATCTGAAGTGATGAAGTGTTGAAACTACTCCTCCCAACACATCTTTCTCTTATGCAATTCATTTTTCAGCATGGATACATTTTACAGGGTGAACTCTTTGCCCTAGACAAACATCCATTTGAAACTCATTTACAAACCCCTTTACTGTTGGTGAAACAATTTCTTCAATGAAGATCACACCTCAAGGGGTTCAGATTGATTGTTTCACAAAATAGATAGTGACAAAAAGATTTTTGATCAGCTACTCGAACAGGCAAAGGCACCGGGTGGTGTCACTTCAAAGACAGCGCACATTTTTTGACGCCTTCTCCCACAGCATTCTCCTGGAAAAGCTGCAGCCCACGGCTTGGACAGGGGCACTCTGTGCTGGGTTAGGAACTGGCTGATGGCCAGGTCTGGAGAGTGGTGGGGAATGGGGCTGTATCCAGTTGGGATCCGGTCACTAGTGGTGTCCCCCAGGGTCAGTGTTGGGCCCAGTTCTGTTTAATATCTTTATTGATGATCTGGATGAGGGGATTGAGTCCAACATTATCAAATTTGCAGATGACACCAAGCTGGGGGGGAGTGTCGATCAGCTGGAAGGCAGGAGGGCTCTGCAGAGGGACCTGGACACGTTGGAGAGTTGGGCTGATTCCAACAGGATGAGGTTCAACAAGGCCAAGTGCCGGGTCCTGCAGCTCTAGGCTGCAGACAAAGTGGCTGGAGAGCAGCCAGACAGAAAGGGACCTGAGAGTGTGGATTGACAGGAAGCTGAACATGAGCCAGAGTGTGCCCAGGTGGCCAAGAAGGCCAATGGATCCTGCCCTGGATCAGGAACAGTGTGGCAGCAGGACCAGGGAAGTGATTCTTGCCCTGTACTCAGCACTGGTGAGGCCACACCTCGAGTGCTGTGTCCAGTTCTGGGCCCCTCAGTTCAGGAAGGACACTGAGGTGCTGGAGCAGGTCCAGAGAAGAGCAACAAGGCTGGGGAAGGGACTGGAGCACAAGTGCTGTGAGGAGAGGCTGAGGGAGCTGGGGTTGTTGAGCCTGGAGAAGAGGAGGCTCAGGGGAGACCTCATCACTCTCTACAACTCCCTGACAGGAGGCTGTAGCCAGGTGGGGGTTGGTCTCTTCTCCCAGGAACCAGCAGCAGGACA